>NC_140590.1:862866339-863466339 GCF_964204655.1 Triturus cristatus
ACCCATTTCACTCGCCACTTCTTCTAATTTTTCATGCAAACTTCTCGCTCTCCAAGTTATACTTTTACACAGAAACATTAGTTCTTCATCCTGATATGCTTTAAATTTTTCGGTTGGTATAGTCCCTACTATTAATTCCTCCAAATTTATTTTTAATTTTGCCACATCTAAAGGTCGAGGTTCTGCATCTTTTCGCTGTAAACTCCTTAACCAATCGCTTAGTTCATCAGAAGTGGGACCTACAGGAATTATTTCATTTTTTGGTCGTTCTATACTTCTTTCTGGGGATTCTGGTGCCGATTCTGTTGTCATCAACGCCTTACTTGCTAGACTTTGATTCATTGTCAGATTTTTAGGAGTACTTAACCCTGAGGTTCCTACCAATTTTCCCCATGGATTCTCTCCTGAATCTCTTTTTCCCATCTCAATTTGTTTATTGCTATTGTAAGGAATCGTTAAACAATGCTCACTATCCTTCTGCTTATCAAAGACAGGCATCACTGGTCCTATCGTTACAGGAACAGTTACGGCTTCCATATTTTTGGTCAATTCCCTAATTTTCTCAGTTAATTCCAGAGTAGTTCTAGCCAATTCAGCTGAATTTTCATTTACCATCCTAACGGGCTTTGTAATTTCAGACTCTCTAAATGGATTATTTTTCCCCAAATCAGTTGGCGTTTGCTCGAAAGTCTTATTTTGTGGTGCTTCTTTTACTGGTGCACTCGGCGTCAGCAGTGTGGAGTTTGGTTGATAGGGGGGAGGAGTTTTTATAAAACATGTCCTCGAGCACATCATCCTCGATACATTCACACCATACTTGTAATCTTCTGACCCTGTATTGTTTCTCTTCTCTGTACACTTTCTACTACTAGTCTCTTCAGCGTTTCTCATAGGGAACATCCCATAGGCCATGTTTGCACTCCGCCATCTCCTTATCCTGTCATCATGACTTTCCTGTCCACATGGTCTCCCAAACATGTACTTGTACCTTCGCCACTTCGCTGTTGCTCTCTTTCAAAACATCTCATCTTCCCATTCCATTAAAGCTTCAAACTGAGTAGGTCTAGGTCTCGGTTCTAATCTCATCATCCTTTCTCTTAAATTTCTTAATATAGCTAAACTAAAGGAACCACTTTCTGGAAATGCTAAGACTCCATCTTCTTTGGTATACTTTGCCCAATTATCTAGCCAAATACATGTATGGTACCCATATTTCGCCACCATTAAGGAAGCGGGTGATTTCGGTAGGGGAAGTATCTGTCCTTCCCTAGTCACAATTGGCTTATCCTTTTTAAATAGGTTCTTGATTTTCCCAAACCATGATTTTTTCTCTTTCTCTGGTGGTTCGTAATACATAATTTTCCTTATTCCTTATCGCTAGATTTCCTCTATGACTATTCTGTTGACTATCCAATTGTAGCGCGACTCACACTAACGCACCAATCAGGAGTGTCTACGTTACACTGAAACTCTCCAATCCCAGCGCGACTCACACTAATGCACCAATCCGGAGCGTTTACGTCACCCTGGCAATTCTCCACTCCTAGCGCGGTGTACACCAACGCACCAATCTGAGAAAACTCGTCACTTAATGGCTGGCCAATCCCAGCGCGGTCTTCCTTACGTCAGCCTTTCTCGCTACTCCTGCTTCTGCTGACCCCTCCTTTACAAAACTTATCGGCAAAACCTTTCTTACGTTTCTTTTAATCAAAATCTGTTAGTAATGACATAAAAACACCACCATTGCCTGTTCCGCTAAACAAAGACATAGTTTTGTCCAACTACACAAGAATCCCGTATTTCTCGAGAGCAGCGCTTACCTCTGCCCTTCCACGCAACTATTCAGTTTTGCCGATAAAGTAGCACTTCCCTCTACCTTACCCTTCTAACAAGCAAAAAGGTTAACCGTTTCTCTGGGGATAAAACACATGTGGAGACTACACTGCTCCTGAGAATGAAGGCCAGAGTTTCACGAGAGAACCTGTTGCTATTTCACCCACGCACTCTCACACAGAAATGTCCATAATGATAACACACGACGATGTTATCAAATCGAACCCAGACAATGCGTGGTGCGACTCCAATCGCCACACATTTTCCCCGTGTACCTACAGGGCAATAAGACAATACACCGTGCGACTTCACTTGCCACACGTTTTCCCCATGTACCTACAGGGCACCCAACTTCCTACATCCCGGAAGTCTTCAAAACAACATAGAACGCGACGTGACTCAACATAGAATGTTAGTACATAAATCAATAATCGATCAATCATTCATCACTCAATAATCAATAAGCAATAATCAATAATCACCAAACCAATGCAATAAAACCATAACTCTGCTACCAGAAAAACTGATCCAGCGGAAAGGGCAAATTTACATATCCTCCCTGCGTCACAGACCCGTCATCGCACAAACTCATTCACGCATGCATTCATTGGTGGGGCCCATAACACCAACACTCATACGTCTCACTCCAATCTGCATCCAGGAGGATGAGAATCGCTGGACATGTGGGGGTACCTTATTACCTATAGGGAAGGAAATTCGTTACAATATGTACATATTTACTTTAGTACCTCTAGAATCCTAACCTTAACATCAAGGCACTCCACCACTTGGTCGTCGGACCAATTAGTTAGACTGGTTGATGGTGATTTAAAACACATTAAATCGTCGGAATCTTATAAAGTTATCATGCGAAAAGGTCCGAAGTATCGACGTGTTGACCTCCAGTCATAGCTGGTTATTGTTCTCTCTTGTCATTCACACTAGCTGAAATCTGGCAGTCCTCCACGTTCCTATCCTTGACGAGGAACACTGTGCTCTGATCTGAGGATGCCTGGAGCTCTTCAGAGCCATCCGAGTCTGTGCAGTAGACATGGAGCTCACAAGACGGTGGCCACTTCCGAACTCCATTTTGAATAGCATGACCTAGTAGGCCCGAATGCCAACTTAAGCAAAACAAACATAAAACATAATTACTATACGAAAATTAAGATTCTAATGTTTACACCCACACTAATCCCATTATATATTAGTATTTTCCTAGCTTATAGCAACATTTAAAGCAATAATACTTACCATTTCGCTATACCAGGAACGCAAACCATTACAAAGCAACATAAATCATGCAATTTCTATCACAACACCTTCTATTGTTAATTATGCTTACCACAGTTAGTCATCAAAGTTATTCTGCCATGCAATTAGCATTTAGTCCCGTGTGTAATTCATGTTTATCAAGGTGCACTGTTGGCTAGTATACCACGGCACACAGTTAATACAGGTTAATGTGTAAATTGATTATGCAATTAGTAATTTTCATGCAAAATAGAGAAGGTGTACAAAATTTCGTTTTACCTGCTCCACCACATGCAACCACCCAAGTATTCTAATGCTAAACCCAATTTATTAAATAAAGTATACATGATTTAGTGTCAGAAAATAGCGCACCCTTCAACCAGGCGCTATGATTGAGAAATACTGTTTTCTCCTTTTATTTTCTGACTTCACATACAAAGTGGTAAAATGTTTAAAATGAATCTATGCATAGTATTTTGTACTGGAAGGGTATCCTTCCAGTACAAAACCTATGCTTGACTCAAGAAGACACCCTTGTACTATGGCACAAAGGTGTCTCCGTGGTGCACGGCAGCTAATTTCAGCAACGGCGCTAGGAAGAGGGGAGAAGAGTGTCATATTTCAGTAAATTTGGCACTCTCCCGCTCTCTCCTCACACAGCGCAGCATTTGCGCCTGCTGCACTGTGTGAGAAATTGGCAAATATGGCCTCAAGAAGGTGGCATTTGCATTGCACTAAAACTTGGCACAGCAGCTGACTTTTGTGACTTTACCTAATAAAGCCTTAACAAATGCTGGTGGGCATACCCTCTTATGGTAACTTAATCATGTATCCCATGTACAGCAGATGGCTTCCATCTTGGAGGACAGTGTATCTATTCTTGCAGATCTACTGGTTTTCCAGTGTTAGATGACTTCTGTCCATATGCAGTTCTCTGTTACAGAGGTTAAAAGCAGCAATTCTATGGACAATAACCTAAAGCATGTTTCCCTCTTTGTCCTGAGGGTTAATAAATAGGGATGGAAGGAATTAGTAAAGTTTGTAGAGGAGGAAGTGGGCACCTGGGGCAAGTCAGATCCATAGAATACATCTTTTTTTGCACAAACCTTCTTACTTGAATCTGAACTTTAATATAAAAAGAGTTGATATTCTTTTGGCTTGGATGAGTGGATGGGGTGACTCCACTCGGATACAAAGGTGAACTCCTTATCTTATAGACTCACAAAACAAGTATACATGGACTCTCAGTTGCAAAGACAACGAGACACAATGTGTGATTTATGACCACTCAGTAGAACAGGAGTGGCCTACATTTCAGGTGGCCTTAGATAATATTTATAGATTTGGACCTTACTCTCTGGAGCAGGCTGTTGGAAGACTAGCACTTCGGTCTCTTGAACTGGGGGTAGATGGGTCAAAGGAAACCACTCCTGCTCTGAATTTCAAGTGTTTTTAAATGAGTGACACTTGACAACCTTATAGAAATCATTACCGAGCAGCTGAGTGGTCTGCCCCGGTCTGCATGCTGCTCCTGCCCAGCCCCGCAGTGGCACCAGATCTCACACTAGCCGCAGCCTGTCTCAGAGCTACAGGCTCCGCTGACTTAGTAGATGTTGAACCAGCATCACAGTGGCTCACCCCGAGCAGACCCAAAACGTGTTAATGCGACTAACAAGCTCAACGCTGAAAAAACTACAGTGAGGTCAACACAGACTGACTGCAGTGTGAGACTGCTGAGTTCAACGGTAACACAGCAGGGCTCGCACAGGCAGCTGAAGACGAATGCTCATCTTGACTGCGACCAATTAAAAAAGCACATTTTTATTAGAAGCAGAGATATCACACTCCAGGTACTGCCACTTACTTCTTTGTGAGGCGAGCGGTAATTCGGTACAGGCCGCCTCGTGGCCGCAAAGACTCGGATTCTCCCGAGGCATCACAGGGCATGATTCCAAGGTCGACAACTGCCTGCACAGTGGACTGTGGTGTGCTCTGGGCTGCTGAGAGAACCATTACGTCCTCGTCCGTCTTCCCGTTTCATTCCTTACAAGTGAGTAGCTTGTCTGCTCTACAGAAACCTTTTACCATAGCAACTAAAAATACTTCCTCCAATATGGCGCTGCCGACACTAACTGGCATGCATTAAGGGGGAAGTACAACAGAACAACATTCTGTTCGTTTTTTTCAGTGTTTACCACTTGTGTTTTGCCATGGCCTCAGGTAAGTGTGTTTTTCTTCTATTATTGGGGCATGGCTTGCATTAGCAGCCATGCTGCCCTTTTTAGGCCTCGCTTGGCGTGGGCAGCGCATGCGCTGCTCACGTCGCGAGATTTATTGTTGACAAGGACTTTCAGAAGAGGGCTTTAAGCCCCGCCCTTAATTTCCATTGGCTGGCGTCACCGTTTATGCTAAACAGTGGCCTGCCATTGGAAATGATGGTTTTCTGTAGACGCCCTTTCGCCTCCGAGCCGACTCGGTGGCCTGCTTTGCGTCTGTTGCAAAGCACTTTCTTATCTTTATGGGGCCATGTGTTTCTAATTAGAAACACATGGCCCCATAAAGACAAGAAATCCCCATGCTACGGCTGCAGCGCGGTCCTTTTCACTTTCAGGACCGCGCTTATTACATATCTTTGCGGCACGCTGTAAATTCTTTAGTCGGTAGTCGCAGAACATGGGTATTTTTGACAAACTAAAGACTGCGGGCCCGATTCACAGAACGAACTTAAGACAAAATCCTAAACTTACTACCATTTTGGTATTCACAGAAGGCACTTACTCATTTCGGTATTCACAGAAGTTAGGAGTCCTAACTTTAGGACTCCTAAATGCCTTCTGTGAATACCGAAAGTCTTAAAATTAGGATTTTTCTCAGTTTAGTAGTAGTATAGTTAGGACTCCTAACTTTAGGACTCCTAAATGCCTTCTGTGAATACTGAAAGTCTTAAAATTTGTATTTTTCTCAATTTAGTAGTAGTAAAGTTAGCACTCCTAACTTTAGGACTCCTAAATGCCTTCTTTGAATACCGAAAGCCTTAAAATTGGGATTTTTCTCAGTTTAGTAGTAGTATAGTTAGGACTCCTAACTTTAGGACTCCTAAATGCCTTCTGTGAATACCGAAAGTCTTAAAATTAGGATTTTTCTCAATTTAGCAGTAGTAAAGTTAGGACTCCTAACTTTAGAACTCCTAAATGCCTTCTGTGAATACCGAAAGCCATAAAATTAGGATTTTTCTCAGTTTAGTAGTAGTATAGTTAGGAGTCCTAACTTTAGGACTCCTAAACTGAGAAAAATCCTAATTTTAAGACTTTCGGTATTCACAGAAGGCATTTAGGAGTCCTAAAGTTAGGACTCCTAACTTCTGTGAATACCGAAGTGAGTAAGTGTCTTCTGCGAATACCAAAATGAGTAAGTGCCTTCTGTGAATACGAAAATGGTAGTAAGTTTAGGATTTTGTCTTAAGTTAGTTTTGTGAATCGGGCCCTGCATCTTCTCACAGATTCCACCAGATGGTGCTGCAGGGGCAGTAAATTGCAGTCTGTAAACAGTCTTACCTGTCTGCAATAGGTGAAATCAAACGACGAATAAAAACACTTTTCCAGGAACTTTCGCTCTTTGGAAACATGATGCGGAGATGTAGACATTTTCGATCTTAAATGTAAAACGCCTTAATAATGTCTTAGAAAATGTAAACTCATCCGAAGCACATCATACCCCGTGCAAACAAAGCCTGTTCTACGAGTGCAAATGTGGCCACATTTTCATTGGGGGTAAATATTGTATGTGCCACGTTCTCTTTTTTTCAAGTAGGAACGCCACGCAGATTTGTGTATACATGCATTTACGAAAGTGTGCATGCCAATCGACTTTGTTATACTCAGTCCTAATCATCTTCATCTCTCTCTTACGGATGAGGAAGAGGGACAAATTGGTACCGGTTGATCAGCAGCCGTACCGTAACATAGTCTAACAGTATTCAAGATTGATAGCGTTTTTGAAATAGCGACTGGTGAGCCACCCCATCTGCAAGGTGGAGTGCTGTGCACTCCATTTGTCACCTACTAGAACCACCCCACACGCTCAACGGATGATCACAGAACAGCACTGGGACACTTTTTTCATCCAAAATTTATTTCATCAGGTAAGTTACAAAATGGGCACAGGTGACCCTTCAGGCGCTCCTGGCGTTTGGACTAAGACCACATTGTTTTGCAGGCTACCCCGTGAATACCACCAGACCCCACAACAATAACAGACTTCAAATATCACAGACTGTTGTGTGGGCGAAGACTACGGGCGGGTTTACTCCCTGTTATTTACACCCTTGGCTGCGGCCGGCCCTGCGGGTTGAGTGCAGTACATCCGAGTGTCAGGATCATGACGTAGTGGCCGGGTGGCTCACTACATCCCCTTTTCCACTTTACTCTGGGTAACTGTACCTAGCTCACAAACAAAGTCCTTCAGTGCAAGGTGCGGTCGGCACCACGCAGGCTGAAGCTGGCTGACACGTGGAGGCAGAAGCGCAGATGCGGCTAGCGACAATTGCGTTAGTGGGGGCTCGCTAGGACTGTTACGGTGACTTGCCGATCCGGGCTGTAGGGGAAAGTTGGGGACCGTGAGGTGGCCCTCCTTCATCGTGAAATGTTGTGCAGTCTTCCCCATGAATACCACCAGACCCTACAACAATAACAGACACCAAGCACCACAAACTGCTGTGCGGGTGAAGAAGACCTTGAGCGGTCTTTCTCACTTTTATTTATACCCCGTAGGGTTGAGTACAGTACATCCGGGTGTGAGGATCAATACACACATGTCATTATCAGGACTGAAATTGCGGTTGGCGCCAAAAGGTCACACTGAGTAGGGCTAAATGACTGCTGGGCTAGTGCGCATTACACAAACCTGATGATGATGAGGATCGCTTTGCTTTTAACAGCGCAATTATTGACACAACGCCCGTGCTCCTCAAGTACTCTTGGCTGAAAAGAGAACTAGGTCATACTAGGCCATATCACATCTATGCCACCCAGTCCTCGCAGTATTAACAAGCATTTGCAATGCAATAGGACTCGCATTTACGCAAGTTTAAGCTCTTGGCATTGTAAATGACAATGCCTTTTATTTATGTTTTAAAAACGAAAACAAAAAATAAAAGGCATTGTCATTTGCAATGTCAATAGCTCAAACTCGCGTAAATGCGAGACCTATTGCATTGCAAATGCTTGTTTGTGTTTGGTATGCAGAAAAGCTTGCATCAGCAGCCATGCTGCCTTTCTTGTTTATTGGGTGAGCGCGGCTTGCATTAGCAGCCGTGCTGCCTTTTTTCCTCACTGGATTGCGGCGCTGCTTGCTTTTGCAGCTGTGCTGCCTTTTCTTGTTTGTTAGGCGTGCGGCCTGCATATGCAGCCACGCTGCCTTTTTTCTTGTACGTATGCGGCCTGCTTTAGCTGCCTCTGTTCCTTGGCACTATGCTTACCTTCTTTGCTTACCCTGCTGTAGCAGGCCTTGGTTTCTGTTGACGGGTGGCATTGCGAAGCGTGCCTGTTCCCATTTTGTTTATCCGGCTTCCCTCCTCGTGCAGGCTCCACCTTTAAGGGCTGTTTTTTAATATTCCGGTCGCCTCCTGCTGGTTGGCACATCCCGTGAGTGGTCAGGGCCTCGACAATTCATTTCCTTAGAAACGGGTCTGCTACAGGAAGCACCTTTCCTTTGTGTTTCCATGATGGAGTCTGCCTGCTGGCTGCTCCTCGAGTGTTCCTACTTTGGATGCCTTCCGTGTTTTGATCAAAGAGGTGGTGGTGGCTACCTTTCAGGCCTGTGAGGCAGATGGTCCGCCTGCAAAGGTGTCTCAGATTCAGCCTGTGGCAGGTGTGGAGAATCCTGGGGATGATAAGGGCCGGAGGGGTCGTTTTATTCAGGGAGCTGAGCTCTCTGACTTATTTGCCCATGTTAGTCAATCTGGGGTTTCCTACTCCTGTGGTGAATGAGTTGCAGGAGCATTTTTCCACCCAGTACCACCAGCCTGACCCTGACTCCTTTCCACTCCATTCTGCTGTCCTCAAGGTTCTTGCACATGAGTGGCGTGATGTTGACAAGATTGCCTTTCCTCGCTTTTTGGGGAAACGTTACAGCTTGGAGGGTTTTTCTTACAAATTCCCTCAGTCAGTAGAAAGGATAATTTGATGGCTGGTCTCTTCACAAGGCATGGTTCTTTCTGATTATGTTTTTCCTTCTGACCCCGTTGATAAGAAGTTTAACGGGGCTGTTAAACACTCTTACGCTGCCTCCAATTTTTGGGTTCAGGCTACTGCCTATACGACTTATGTAGTCCAGTCCCTTTTGAAGGATTCCCAGGCCCTGGCTGTTCAATTGAGTAAGGGTAGGGATATCTCCTCCCTCTTGGCCCTAATGGAGCTTCAAATTCGCTATTTATCAGACATTTCTTTTGATAATTTGTGTGCGGTCGCTTCTGGGGCTTCTATTGCTGCTCGTCACCATGTCTGGATGCATAATTGGAAGGCGGAGCCCTCACAGAAATCGGTCCTTCTGAAGTTGCCTTTTGGTGGTGTTAAGGTGATTGGCCCTCAGCTGGAGGATATGGTCACGCGGTTGGCTAAGAACAGGAAGCTGGTGGCTCCTGTTCTCCCTCCCTCACGGGGTCAGGGTTTTGGTTATCGCCCTGCTTTTGCTTCTCCTCAGTCTAGAGGTGCTCACTAACCCTTTTGTGGCAAGGGTCATGGCTGGAGCACCCCTGGAGGTAACAAGTCCCGGTCTCTGTCTTCTACTGCCTCCTCCACTCCTGTGCCAAAGCAATGACTGTCCGCCTTTCCCTGTCGGGGGTTGCCTTTGCTTCTTTTCTCACCACTGGCAGGGTCTTTCCGATGCCTGAGTGGTTCAGATTGTGGTATCCGGTTACTGGATCGAGTTCTCGTCTCAACCAGCTCAGGTTTTTAAGGTGACTTCTTTGCCATGGGATTCCATGAGGCGAGCGGCCTTGCTGGAGGGTGTTCGGCTTCTATTGCTGAAACATGCTGTCATCGAAGTTCCGCCCCTAGAAAGTGGAAAGGAGTACTATTTGACTTTCTGTTTGGTTATCAAGAAACATACTACCGACCTCCACTCTGTGTAGGATTTGAAGGGTGTGAACCTGCCCATTACACATCACCGCCTCAAGATGATGACTTTGGATTTGGTTCTTCAGCTGGTTCATCAGGGGTCCTTCCCCACCTCTCTCGATCTGTTGGACACTTACCTCTGCATGTTCCAAGCCATCTGGAGGATCAGGGATTTCTGAGGTTTGCTGTGGGCTCTAGGCTCTTCCAGTTCCTGGTGCTTCCTTTCGGCCTCTCATCGGCACCAAGGGTTTTTACGAAGCTCTTGGCCCCCCTGGTGGGAATCCTCCATTCCCGTGGTATTCGGGTATTCCCGTACCTTGATTTACTGATTGTTTCTCCTTCTTTCTCTCAGGCTATGGAGGATGTTTGAAAGGTCCGTTATCTACTGGGTGCCTTTGGTTTCCTCATCAATCACCTAAAGTCCTCCCTTCATCCCTCGCAGTCTCTGTCGTTTCTGAGGGCCTTCTTCTGGACGGATCTGGGGATGGTGTTCCTGTCTCCGGACCGTCAGTTAGCTCTGTTCCAGCACCTCCTCTAGGAGCTCTCCCAGTCTCTGGTGTCAGCCCGGCTCTGGCTACGCAGTCAGGGGGAGGTGGCCTCCACTCTGCATGTCCTCCCTTGGTCCCATCTCCATCGGTATCCCCTTTTGCATCACCATCTATGCCACTGGGATCCTGCTACATAGGACTACGAGGCTCTTATTCCTGTGTCTCAGGACGTTCAGGACTCCCTCCAGTGGTGGCTGTCTCCTCTCCATCACGCCTGGGGTTTCAACCTTCTTCCCCCCCTTCCTCGGTGGTCCTGTCCACCGATGCCAGTGCCACAGGGTGGGGGTGGTTCTGTGGGATTCCAAGGCCCAGGAGCGGTGGTCCCATTCAGAGTCTCTCCAGTCAAGGAACTGGCAGGATCAGATGGCAGTTTGGCAGGCCCTGCGCTGGTTCGCTCCCCTCCTTCGGTCCCGGGCTGTTTGTGTACAGACAGACAATCAGGTGGTTCATGCCTACATCAACAGGCAAAGGGGGCTGCACTGGTCTCTGTTTCTCACTTCCCAGAGATTCGGTCTGTGGGCCGTGCAGAATCTCCTTTCTATCTTGGCAGTTTATTTTCCAGTGGCGGAGAATGGGCCTGCAGATTCTTTGAGCCCTGTGTTTCCCTCATCCATGACCATGTGCCTGTCTCCTCTTCTGTTTCAGCAAGTCGTCTCCATTTTCGGCCTTCCTTGGCTGGATATCTTTGCCTTGGAAGAGACGGCCCTTCTTCCTCTGTTCTGCAGCCTGGTTCCCTTGTGGTTGGCCTGGGCAATCGATGCCTTCTGCATCCCATGGTCTCAGGGACTCCTGTTCGTCTTCCCTCCTTTTCCCTTAATTCCTCTGGTTCTCAGGAAGGTCTGGTTGGATCAGACGAAGCTGCTTCTGGTGGTCCCAGAATGGTTTGGAGGCCCTGGTTTGGTGATGTGTCCCCATTGGCAGTTTCCCCTGTCCCCCATCTCTTCTGCTTGCTCCCCTTCTCAGCGTGTCCTCTCTTCTTCGTCTCTGGCTGGGGGTCTGGCACTTGAGAGGTTGAGGTCAGGGTTGCTCCCTGGATGTGGCTCAGTCTATTTAATTGTCTCATTGGCCTTCGTCTCTGAAGTCTTACGTGTGGCATTGGAAGAACTTTGAGTCCTGGTGTAGTGTGCGGGGCTTGTCCTCTTCCTCCTGTGATCCTGTCCGGGCTTTGGAAATTTTGCGGGATGGTTTTATGTTGGGTCTCGTTGTTTTCACTCTCCGTACCCAAAGGGCTGTCATTCTTGCTACCGGGGTTCTGTGATGACCTCTGTCTCTTCTTTGGTGTCTCTCCTTTTGAACAGTTTTTTGCTTCAGCGTCCTGGCTCCTGCTCTCCAGTTCCCGCTTGGGATCTTCCTTTGGTGCTTCAGGCATTGATCGGTCCCCTATTTAAGCCCCTGCTTTCAGTTGACCTTAAGTTCCTTTCAGCTAAGGTTCTTTTTTGGTGGCCATTTGTTCGGGTAGTAGAGTTTGTGAGATTTGGACTTTGATGGCTTCTACACCTTTTTTGCGTTTTTGATTGGGACAATGTGATTTTGCAGCCTAGTCTGTTTTTCCTGCCTAAAATCTTGCCTGCCTCCCACTGTCAGGAGGATATTGTTCTTCCTGTGGTCTTTCCTGCTCCTTCTTCTGCGGAGGAGGTTCTGCATTCCTTTGATGTGTTGTGAGCTCTTCGCATCTATCTAGACCGTACCCGTGAGCTTCAGAAGGTGCATTCTCTTTTTGTCATCTACGGGTCGTCTAGCATGGGTCTGAAGCCTTCTCTGTCGACTTTGACTCGGTGGTTGAAGTGTGAGGTGGTCCTGTCCTACGAGGCTGCACACAGTCATTTCCTTCTTCTGTCCAGGGCCGGTCCACTCGTGGGGTTTCCCCCACCTGTGCCTTGTTTAAGGGTGCCTCCTTGTGTGATATTTGCAATGCTGCTACTTGGGCCTCTCCCCCTACTTTTGTGTCCCACTGCCGCCTTCAGTTTGGGGACGGCAGCATCTGCTCATTTTGGCTCTCATGTTTTGTCTGCTGTACATGATTTATGATCTGTGCTGATTCTGTTTTCATTAAGTTTGACCTGTTGGTTCTGCTGTATCCTTTTGGTCTTTGTGTTCCAAATCACCTTTTCCCCTGCATATGGGCTCACTTGTAAAGAATGGAACGGGAAGGCGGATGAGGAGGTAATGCCCGGTTACTTACTGGTAATCTTCATTAACCCGAGTCCTGGTCTTCCTGTTCCATTCCTGAGCCTGTCCCTCCCTCCCTGTTTTTTTGTTTCAGGTGATTGTTTTTATTTGTCTTGGTATTCTCAGGATGTTGTTCTGTCGTACTTCCCCCTTTATGCATGTCGTATTGGGGGAAGTATTTTTAGTTGCTGTGGTATAAGGTTTCTTTAGAGCAGGCAAGCTACTCACTTGGAAGGAATGGAACGGGAAGACCAGGACTCAGAGTAATGAAGATTACCAGTGAGTAACCAGGCATTGCTGCGGCCGCCGCGGTCTGTGGTTCACTCAGCTGGCTGCCGGTGGGGTTATGGCTTGGGTCCTGTCAAAGAGATCATTGGAAAGAGTTTAACGCGGTGTGAGCAGCAGCAGAGCTGCCTTGCCATTGCCAGCAGCCAAAAATAACTTTATTGAACTGCCCCCTACTCTGCGGGTGGCAGGACGTCTGCCTATTAAAGTGTGTCGGACAAAACTGATGTCCTAACCTCACCTCACTGAATATATGAGTAGTACTGAATGGGCACTGACTCATGAACCCATTCATGATGTATCAGTAATGCCGTGCAGTGTCTCGGGTGAATCCTTATTTGTTACATTGTAACTGAGTCGCAGCTAGAGCTGTGAGCAGCTCACCCAGCCCCCAAGCTGGCCAGGAGCAGCTCACAACGCACGCTGCCAGTCCAGCTTTCAGTCAGTATGGTGCATTAGCAGGAATCCAGCTTGACAGAAGAGGAGGCGCTACAATGTGTGACTTTGCATTTTAGTGCTGTGATACGACCACACACTGAAATGCATTAGCCTAACGCTTCATGTTTGGTAATTGGCAGGGCTGGTCAAAACAAATGAGTGGCAGTTGCCATGCCCTCTATAGGGCAGGGTGACTGCCACTATCGCCCAGCAATCCTGTGTCAGGGAGACCACTGTATCAGGGTTTACCATAGGCGGCGCCAGCATAGGCTTTGCAGATGGCAACCCACTCTAAATAGGCAGGGGAACCACAGGTTTGGGAGATGCAAGGACAGCTAGTTTACAATGCTATGCTAATCCCTAAATGAGGTCTTAGATGCCACCGCAGACCTGAAGTATGGAACATTTCACAGCTCTTGCATCAGAATTTCAAAGTGTTTGTTCAAAAGTGTAAAGACAAACCACTGCCAAGAGAAAAAAAATCTTCCAGTGAAAAATATGACACAATTGTTGGTGCACTGGGCCATTTCTGCCCCAATCTTTTCTAATAAAAACGGATCTCTCTTGTGATCTTCCTATTACCACTTCCAGTGAAGAAGACTGCTCTGCAGTGGGTGAGATGGGCAGCAGTCTAGCTTCCCCTCCAGTCATACAAATTAGCTGGCAAGAAGTTAATCTTCCTTCTCCAACGCCAACACCAGGTCAAAATGGACTTTTGCCAAAATTTGTCCTGTTTCCTGCAGCTGGTAGTGGAGGCAGGCAGCATTCTAATTTAGAGGAAACATGAAATACATCAATGTCCGCACCCCTGGCATGCTTGGCTTCACTGGAGATCATCTGTGAGGTGTCCTAATCTTTTAGCAGAGTAGCTACTGGGAGCCTTGAGACAGGAAGTCAAAATGGTCATCGGGAGCAATCCAGAAATCGGAAGAAACCAACGGGCACAGTCAGGGTCCCCATGTTATATGTGTATGTTAACTAAACTGCCCTGAACCAGAAAGCTCACGATTATTTATTCAGATCTAAAAATTGAGAATGTGTATTCAACCCTAATAAAGGAGAAACAGCGACAACAAAAATGCAATTGTGTGGGCAGCTGGAGTTTGTGCTTGAACTGCTACATCTGCATAATGTAGCTAAGTAGCAATATCTATCTCGGGTGTTTTTATTTTATCATTACAGTAGTATTAAAATATTTGTCAATTTTATGTACATTACTTCTGTTATGGCTAAAGCAAGCACTAATAAGGCATCAACAGATATCTGCAAAGATTTAAAAAAGCCGTTCATCAATCATCAGGCAATTATGGGATTAACAGAAATGCACTAATCTAAATTGAAATTAGGAACTGGTGTTTTAAATTACTCAAAGCACCTAAATATGGAGGTGGTCTGGTCTTCTATCACCTAGAACAATACTACAGAGCCTACAACAACGCCTTCTGAATCAATGAATACAAAGAAGGTAGGGCCCAGATGGACCAAGCACCAGCATGAAGGACCATCAAGCACCAGCATGAAGGACCATCAAGCACCAGCATGAAGGACCATCAAGCACCAGCATGAAGGACCATCAAGCACCAGCATAAAGGACCATCTGGGATGCCTCGTGGAAGAGAAATGTCATTTGAAACTTTATTGCAATCTGCATCGGCGCTGCAGGACCGATACTGGGCACCTCTACACTTTCAATGGATTTCCATACTATCCAATAGTGAACCTATTGTTTACCTCTACATGGCTACGGCTAGCTCGAAGAATGCCACGAAACACAGTAAGCATGCCATTGTGAGAAGATTCTCAGAGACACTTATTACAGACAAATACACAAACGGTAAACTGACATAGCAACATCAGATTTATTTTTATTCATAAACCATGATCTGGATAGAGACATTCACAACCAATGCTATTTCCACAAATTTAAATCTGAGGGGATATAAACTTGAAGCTCATCTCACCAAGGTACAAACCAACAACAGAAATCTGAAAGTCCTCAAATAGAATTTTTTGAGGCTGGGTATCACCAAATATTTCACCATGGAGGGTGTGGCCAAGACGCCGAACATGGCAGCTGATGCTTTTTGAGCTCTGCCATGAGCTGTGCTAATATACGCCATTAAGTGGAAAGCTATACACCATGAGGCCAATTCACAGAACTAACTTAAGACAAAATCCTAAACTTCCTACTTTTGGTATTCACAGAAGTTAGGATTTTGTCTTAAATTTGTCTTAAGACAAACTTAAGACAGACTTAAGACAGACTTAAGACTGACTTAAGACAGACTTAAGGCAAACTTAAGACAGACTTAAGACGGATTTAAGACAAATTTAAGACAAAATCCTAACTTCTGTGAATACCAAAAGTAGTAAGTTTAGGATTTTGTCCTAAGTTAGTTCTGTGAATCGGGCCCCATGTCCCCACACTCAGCTGAAGTGGGTTGGAGCTGTGTGACACAGTGAGAGAAATGTACTTCTTATCCAGGGTACTGTTACTCTGTTCTGCTGGCCGGAGCTGGGGGAGGGGAGGTGTGGTTGTTGAGACCTGCAGAAGAAGAGCTGGAGGCAGTCTTCCCTACTGTAAGAGAAGAGATGTGGTCGGTGGCGAAATCCCACCGGCCTGCTGTTAGGAGTCGTGCAGCACCAGACACAGCTGGCCCAGAGGGTGGGCATGCGGCTGTGTGATATATAACCCTACTGCTGTTGGCAAACAGAGTGAGGTGGCTGACTCTGGATCAAAGCTTTCGGGGACTGATGCAGCAATCCCCACGACCAAGTGATGAATCAGTCCTTTGGACCTGAATCTTTGTGAACGGTGCCCGATGTGGATGGGGGGGTCTACCTGTACAGCCCTGCTAGCCAAAGGAGAAGACCTTGGTCAGTGGCATCAGCAAGTGCACACCCTCCCCATCCCCTCTTCCCTTCAAAACACCTTCTGGGAGCCAGCCTTAGTTGGGCGGAGGTGATGGTTCCTTCATCAAGGCTCATCAGATGGGCAAACACTGCCCTCAGTGCCCTGCTGCACCACTTCCTGTACCTGATTAAGAGGTCTAATCGATCTGATTAAGGCATGCAGTTGAATAAGCAGCACAAAGTTGCCTTAGCGCTTGCTTTAGTGGATCAGGGGTCAAACGCCCTGGCCCGATCCCTGGACTGGCTCGTTGTTGAGCCCGAGTCCACTGGGCCACATTGGTTCACTTGAAAGGAGGGTTAGTGTGGTGACTGGACAGAGTGTTGCCAGACTCAGAACAGCCTCCTGTAGGTAACTCCAGACAGCGGAAACCATGGGGAAGGACAATCAACATGGGCCACAGCCCTCATTAAATGAAAATTCACAAATTCACCAGGTCTGCCCTGGTTTCGTCCACTCACTCACTCATGGCGGTCAGCAAGACCACACAGGTTCAGACAGCCTCGATCCTCCAGGCCATCCAGGACTCCAGAATTTACTTAAAAGGAAACATCGGCAAACTCAGCATTGACCTGTCGCTGCTCTGGCAGGATTTGCATAATACTGTTGATAGGGTTACTTAAGCTTAGGGGAGGAACTTGGAGGCCGAGGACTCCATTCAGCAATTCCACTTTAAAATTATGGCTTGCACAGGAGTGTTTCGCCACTCGAAGCCAGGGTGGAGGACTTCGAAGGGCTGTTTCTGTGGAATAATATCAGGATTGTAGTGGTACCGGAGGGTCTTGAGGGTTCGTCGTCCACTCAGTTGATATCGCAGTGTCTGCAATCCTGGGTACCTAAGGAGGATGTCTCACCATGTTTTCCAGTGGTCTCTCACCCTCTCTCCCCTGCTGGGAGCACCGCCATGTCCCATTATCGCCCGCATCTTTGCTTTTGCAGATAGAGATGTTATATTGAAAGTTTCTCACAAAGATCTCATGTCATTGCAATTCCTCCCATGTTATGGCGTTCCTGGACTCCACCCTAAACGTTCAACAGCCGCACCGTACATTTATGGAAATGAAACAAGTACTAAGGGCCAGGGATGTCAATCCAATATGCATTTCTATTCCTGGCACGTCTTAAGGTCATCTTTGAGGGAAGTCCCCGTTATTTGACACTCTTGAAAGTGCCTGATCCTAGATAGAGGAGTGGTCAGATTTCTACCTGACTCTGCCTCCAACGACAGACTCAGATGAGGGGCGTGAAGATGACCAGGCATGGAGACAGCTCCCGAGTTGCAATAGGATAACATTGTTTGGAGGAGACGCCGACCAAAAGCCCAAAACATCAGCAACCCTCATCCGAGGAGGCCGTCCTGACAGTACTGCCCCCCGATAATTCATGCAGTATTATTTTCCACTGACTGATCCCCTAGCAACCCTTTCTCCTATATATACATAGCTGATTGTCACCTGTTCCATTAAGTAGAGAGGTAAGCCTTACCAACCATCACACCCCCAAACTTTTGTTTTCTGTCAACTTTGCGTTGTGTGAGTGAGCATGGGATTCCAGTTGCAGAGGGACAGTGTTGATATCAGTTTCCCCGTAGGGGAATAGCCCTGGTTCATGCTTGACAGCTAGCTCTAGGTTTCGAATTATAAAATGGGATGAGCTAGGGTGTTGGATTTGTTTTTCATTTTAAGGCTCATTTCAGACAATTGTTCACCTGGCCATTTGGGTCACTTGTTCTCTGTATACGCTATTGACACACACAACCAACTCTTCTTCTCTCCCCATGGTAAACCCGGGTGATACACCAGCTCAGGGCCTCATAAAGATCTGCAAAAAGGTC
This sequence comes from Triturus cristatus, assembly GCF_964204655.1. Lineage (NCBI taxonomy): Eukaryota > Metazoa > Chordata > Amphibia > Caudata > Salamandridae > Triturus > Triturus cristatus. Next base: position 862,884,727 of record NC_140590.1, read on the forward strand.
AACCCCTTCTCTTAGCATGCTTCCACCTACTCACTAAACTCTTATAGCTCCCTCACCCGTGCACCAAGCTAGAATCAAAGCCTATCCCAACTAGGCAACTGAACAATTCATCCACAGAAGAATTCAACAAAATACACACAGCTGTTGCCACAAACTTTCCATGCCATCTCAGTAAAAAGAAACCCAAGAATGATTCCTGGTATACAAGGGTGTAACAAAGGCCCCCGCAGTTCTTACCCATTCTGAAGGGGCCCCCTCAGCCCCTACTGGTGTGCAGGGGGGGCATCACGTTTTGTTACCCCACTGCTGGCATAACAGCATGCTTTCTGAAATGTAAAAAGCATTCTTCATCTAGGATGCAGACGAGGCATCCCCATATCAGAAGTGGTCAACGCCAGCTGCAGGAGGAGAGGATACCAAAAGGCAGTTTAATACACAAAGAAGGCTTACCACACCCATCAAATTATTGAGGCCTCAAAATAAACAAAGGATATATTCAATGTCTTCCAAGAAATGATAAATCCTGAAATGCTTAAAAGAAATTACCCAGTAAATCCTGGCAAATTTGGGAAGGCCGACTGTATTTAGTGGAGTAAAAGATTACAAACATATGGCAAGGCATTTCTAATGTGCCCTACTTTCACTCAAACAGTCATTAAGTCCCACTCATATAATCCTTCCTCACCTTTTTCAATCAGGAAGTCACAAACCTTGTAATGAAAATGTCATCTGGCAACTCACCTAAGGAACCATGCCCAGAAGCATACATGAAACTGCACCAATCCATTGCAGCTGATGTCACGATTTGATCACGCATGGAAGCTGACATTAGAAGTCAGGTTCCACCATCCACTGTTCAGACTTTTTCACTTCTCTTGGTCTCCTTAATGCATTATACAAGTAAACAAAAGCAAGTTTTAGCCTTAACTCAAGTTAATCTACAGGAAACGGTGGTAAAGATGTGTCAAAGAAAACTTTATGAGCAAACATAGAAAATAAAGCAGTATATTTCACTTGAAAGCTATTTCGAAATCTGGGCTTTCCCATTTGCTCAGTGAACGAAGTCATGATGGCCTGCAGTCTTCGTATTAGGTTATTAAAAATGGTATTTTAAATAGTGTTTAGTGAGGCTTCACGTCAGTTCAGCAGTATGAATTGCATATGCTCGGGTCCGTTCTGCAAGTTTGCTGGAGTGTGTCTGCTTTAGGACTTTGCTGACAGCCTCTTTCATGATGGTGAACAGTTGTTCAATGCCCAGCCAGACCTGTAAGTAGTCTTTGGGTGACAACACTGGCATAGTCAACTATGTGGCGTTGGTGTTGCATTGTGCACATCAGATTGTGGCATTATCTGACTGAAATCTGTGAGATGAAAAATGCGTACTTGTAGCGCCTGTGGTCAGCCACATAGATGGCTTTGATGGAATGTGAGGCTGTGCTCTGATTGAGGTGTTCTGTTGGCTCGGAGAGGGATGTTTTTTGCGAGAAGAGTAATAAGCTGTTAAGGAAATCACACTTTGTTAACTATATGGGGTTGGTGGAATTGTGTGCAGGATTTTGGTGTAATATGATCTTTGTATTTTAGGGCTTACATGTGTATCTCAGTAGGTTTATCAAAGATATTTTGTTGGTTGGTGAGTGGAGAATGATGTGTTGAACCCGCTGATAGCTAAATGGAGATCGAACCTGGATTGGATGTGTGTGGTAAGTTCTGTCTAGTATGTTTAATTTGATGTTGACCTATAAAGTTGGCAGTTACATTAAGCAGTACATTTGACTGTTGATCCACAATGTATTCATTTGCTGTAAATTTGATGAGGAGGATGCTTTTAAAAAAAATCAGATTGAACTATAATAACACTTGAAAACATTATCTAGATTGATAAACTAATATAATAAAGCAATGTATTGCATAAAACATGGCATTGTCCATTGCACATGCTCCATAGAGTTGGTTCATGACTAAGATTAATAATCCACAAATGCAATTAGGTACTCGAATGCTAGTTGTATACAAGTGAAATATCCTATATTGAAGTTCAGTGTTGTACTTTCCTTCCTAGAGGGTATATTCAGAATATCTTGATCATCTGACAGGAACTTCAGGTTTATATAAACCCTCATTAGGTTTTGCCTGCATAACGCTTGCGCAGGGCTTGAAAAAAACTCTTGTAATGGAAAACAAAAATCTTAAGAGAGGCATTGAGCCCATCCATTACTTACATTTATTTACCATTGGTGGACTCCCATGTCACTCTTGTTTCCTTGCTTACTATTGGCTACTCCTGGCCTCCGGCTTCCTCCTGAGCTTCAGAGTCATGGTGGATGCCGTGCAGCTTGGACCAAGTACTGCTTCCTGTAGCGAGTGTCCTTCCACTGGCTACAGGCTACTGTAGGTACTCTTTTTCCACAATAGACACTTTTCCACATGCACTCTTAGACAGTGCATGTGTATGTAGTCCCACACCCGGCCCTACTAGCATGCTGTCTGTTTTCTCACCACCCCCCTCCCCCCATATCTCTCATTTAATAACTCCCCCCTCCTGTCAAGTCCTCCAGGAAAGGACATTGTTATATAAGTAGGTCAGCGGTCTAGCTGGTCCAGACAAAAGTGAGATGCCAGGAACTTCCAGGGTGGAGACAGGAAGTACTAGTTTTCCCTCTCACTACATTGAGGGAAGCAGAGAGAAGACGACGTGTGGAGACTAGCTCCACATCAGTAAGCCATGTATAAAAGCTGAGAAATTAATAAAGATCATTTAATAACCTTATGCCAGGTGCTGTCTTTTATGCAGAGTGTTATGCTTGCCTGTGCTGTGAAGAGAAACCAATCCAGAACAAGACACCTCCTGTGTCTGTTCTTATCATTACCTCGCCCTCCTCCTGTGTTGTTTTATCACTGCCCCCGTCCTACTCCAGTGTTTTTGTTTGATCATTGCCCCTCCACCTTCCTCCTGTATCCGAGTTTCATCCCCCCCTTCAGTTTCACGCCACCCCACCCCATGTTACTTTCTTTCCCCAGGTGATGTTTTTCTCCCCCCCAACCCCCGTGGGCTGCCGTGTTACGTGGGTTAAAGGAAAAAAATGCTACGAAGTAGTCAACTCTGGCTGTGTCATAGCACTATTTATTCTTGCGCAAGCACTCCATGAATGCATACCCTCTCCACCTCTCTGTGTCACCTTGCCTGCCTTGCACAGCTCCCAATACATTCTTGTGCCTGTGCAGCTCCCTGAATACCCTTCGTAGCGGCTGATCATTAGTGCACTCCCAGAACTTTTCCTCCACCACACAGGGAACTTTTCAACCACTACACCGGAAGCTTTCTTGGGGTGATTGGGGGACACATTGAGGGTTGCGACTCGTGTGATTTATTTAATTATTTTGAGTATTTATGTATATTTAGGAGGTTTAGAAAGCTGTTCTTATACAGCACCCTTGGAGCTATAATAGCTTCCCCAGAGAGAGAGAGAGAGAGAGAGAGACAGCGCAATGTTATGAGAGTCCCACAGCGCTCGCACGCAAGTGCCCCAGTGTGGATCAAAGGAGAAAAAATACGACACCAGAACATGCTGTCTAGCATTTTACTTAATAAACTAGCGCTTACGAAGCTGGTAGTTTTTAATTTTATAACGTCAAAAGATGTTTTTCTAAACTTCACTAATACACACACATATTAGGTACAGGATAGGTTGTTGCGGTGCAAATGTCACTAACACAGACAGTCAACTCTGGTTGTGTCATAGCATGTTTTATTTTTGAGCTAGCGCTCCATGAATGCATGCCCTTTGTTGTAAATTGCAACTTCGATGTGATTAAGCATTTACTAAAGACATGAATTCTCCTCCCTTACACATGTTCCTTTTGTTATGTTGACTGAAGTCTGGACTCCATTTTGTATTGTCATGTCTCCACGTGCTCAACACGAGGAGAGTCTTATCTTTGTGTTAGTTGCTCTTGTAATCTGCCTAGTAACAGTCTATAAATAGTTCCTTTGTCCGTCTGGTGCATGCCCAGACTTGACCACATCTGTTATCAGTTAGTCCTTGCTTGACCATGTTTTCGCGGGCTTAAGGAGTATGTCAGCTCCGCCCACATATCGATCTTGTATTGCAAATGTCCATAAAAGGTAACATTCCTCGTCTCATGTCGTGCCCTCCCACTTATGAGCCCCTCTGTTGTGTATAAAAGGGGACCGTGTATGCAAGTTCTGTGTGCTACTCTATGCAATACTGAAGGGTATTGTATGGATTGTAGGACCACCCTTAAGGGTTAATAAACCGTGTTTTTGTACTTTGCAGTTTCCGTGCCAACTTCCTTATAGGTTTCTTTACAGGAGAGCGAACCCTTGTGTCCTGCGGGCCTAGCTGGGGCCTGTACTCATCAATTGGCGCCCGTCACGTGGGGCTCATCGGCGACTCGGATGCTCGAAGGATTGGTCGCGACGAAGGTGAGGAATTTGGCCGGGGATGTGATCACTGCCAGAGGCACTTTAGTCCTGGCATCCCGAGGTTTTTCTTCCTTCCCTTCCGAGCTGACCATCTGGGTGGCGCCGGTCCTCGACTGAGACCTCTTCTGTCGGTTCTGCCGTGACAGCCGTTTGGGCGAATTTCGGAGCTTGGCAGTTGGAATCTGGACTCTTGATTGGTAAGAACCGTTGTACGGTACTTGCTCCGAGTTTTTGAAGCCTGGGTTGGCTATTTGAGTTTGATTTGTGATGACCGGTCATATCTTGTATTGATTATTGTGAGAATATATGCGTTGCAACACATATAGGCAGGTAATGTGGAGATATTTCTCCGGAACTGTGTAACTTTGACCAGCACAACGTTTAAGTGCCATTTTTTTGATAATACTGCATATTCTGCATTATTTTTGAGCATGCCTGCTTTTAGCGCACGCCGTAAGTGGTGCTGCTGCTTTGGAAACCGGTTAAACCTCGAGGAATCTGCTCCAGCTCCCCCAGAGGGGACTCCTAATAGGGATATGTATGTGAAGCATGGTCTTTCCTCCATAATGTACAGCACAGTATGGAGGAAATATACCAAGAAGGATCCTGAGTTACGGTGGCCGTTGTATGGGTCGTTTGATATACGTAAGATTGAGTATGTGGAACAGTGTATGTGTAAACGGCGTGCGCGGCAAGACATGTTTGAATGTGTGCGACTATGGGTGAAGGAAGTGCGTGAGCGAGAGAAACGCGAGAAAGCGTTGTTTGACAAAGAGCAACGAAAGAATGATCATGTGAGAGCGCAGGAAGCAAAGCGTCGGGAGGAAAGAGAACAGACGGAGAAACAAGAGAAAGAACATAGGTTACAAGTCTCGGGTCAATATGCTGTTCGTCAGCCACTCTATCCTGTCCTTACTAATCATGACGATGATTTTTATTTATTAGATCGTTCTCCGCCTCCTTATGTCGGCGCGTCTGCCCCGAGGCCACAAGATTCTGGATCGGGTTCGAGTAAGGTAGACACGCGGTCCATGTTATCGGCTGAGCGAATGGGTGAGCTTCGCCAGTTTTCCTATCGTGCATGTAAGGGCAAGTTATCCCTTGATGAACTGTTGGCTTCTTGGGAACCGTGGCAGGATAGAGAAAGGTTGTATTTCTTGGGACACTTTTCTGATGAAGTGATTGGTGCCTTTCGGAAATATTCCAGCGTCTTTGAACCTGACGATGTGGTATTGGATGCTAAAGCATTGCGTAATGGTGTTTTCTCTCCCTCTAAGGCGCCTGAAGCGGTTCGGCGACTGTTTGCGTTGCGGGATGCGGCAGCAGACCTTAAAGAGAAAGCGCGCCAACATCTTGAGGAGGAAAAGCGGTCGGATTCGCGTACTGGAGGCGGCCATTCATCTATCTCTCAATCAGATAAGAGCGATCCAGTGCATGCTAAACCAATGCGCGAGGCGGCGCCTTTGTATGTTCCTCCTAAAGGAGCAGGGACTAGCTCGGATATTACCTCCGCCGATGCTAAGGGATATTTTGTGTATAATTGGGTTTATACTCCCTGGCACAGGGCTGACGTCATGGCATTAAAGAATGCGTTGCCTGATCCCCGCAAGAATCCAGCGGCCTTCTATGAAGAAGTCGAGGGGGCCTTGAATTCTTGTATTATGACCTTGGCAGATATAGATTTGTTCTTTGGGCTTATTTTACCACCAGATATGTGGCGATCCGTGCGGAAGGTGGATGATGTTGCCACTTTTAAGGCTCGATGGTCTGAACTTGAGGATGAGGATAGGGAGAGAAAGCCCGCGCAGAAACCACCTCAGATTATCTTAGACCTCCCCGCTGCTATTCTGACTAAGTTGAAGACCATCATTACTCCTAAAAAGATTGACTGGAATATGCTAGCCTCGTGTAAGCAGAAAGCCGATGAATCAGTTGCAGATTTCTTTACGCGCTTTGAGGAGACGTTCCATGATTTTAGTGGTCAGTCTCTTACGGATGATACGGGTCGGCATCTTTTTGCTGACAAATATGTGGCGAATCTATTACCGGCAATTGCAGCTCGCCTCAAAGCGAGTGAAAGTTCTTGGTCCACTACGACCCCGACAGCCCTCCTGACTATAGCTCAGTACTATGAGCGCCAGGAGCTAGAAGCGAAGGGGCAGGAGGAAAAGAAATCGAAGGATTTAAAAACGAAGGTGATGTTAGCACAAGTATATGGTCCGCCCCGACGGGGTGTAAATAGAGGTAGGGGAGGATTTTATGGTCCTCCCTCGGGCCGATCTGATCTGAATAGGAATCAATGTGCGTATTGTAAGCAATCGGGGCACTGGGCCAGAGAATGCCCAGCGTTGCATGCTTCACGGCAGGGGCACGGTCAGGGACACACTCAGAGTGGCCCAAGAGGTAGAGGGGGTTTCTCGAATTTTAGAGGGAATTCTAATGATCACGCTCGTTTTGACCTTGCTGGGCAACAACGAGATAGGTCTAATGTTTTTGATCGACAAAATCAGTATCAAGTGTCGGGGATTGACCGTTCTGGGTACCATGATTCTCAGCATGCATAGGAATGCGTTGGATGGGGGTTAGAATCAGTTGAGGTGCCAGTTGATCAGAGGGGTCCTTACGTATCAGCTGAGGTTTTGGGCTCCACTGATCAGTTTCTAGTGGACACAGGAGCGACTCGTAGTGCGCTGTCTAAACAATTGGTTCCGAGGGCTCCCCCATCTGGCTTAATGGTTACATCGGTAGGGTTCGATGGAACACTCTCCCGAAGCCCTCTTTCGCAGCCCCTCAAATTTCAGGTTAATTCCTTTTCTGCACCCTGTCCGTTTTTGTTAGCTCCGAACACGCCGGATAATATTATGGGCCTTGATATGCTGAAGCACTTCAGAGCTACAATCCGGTGTTCCCCTGCTGGAGTGCGGGTGATATTGAATGACAATTACCCCCTGTCTGAACGGATGTGTGTGGTTACAGAAGATGCTGTGTTAGCTGCCCTCCCCCGTGCTCTGTGGGCCACCTCGGATACTGATGTGGGACAGATGGTGATTCCGCCTGTTCACATTAGTGTCCAGGAGGGGGCAGTGTTACCACGCCTTCCCCATTATCGTATTTCGCAGGAGGGGGAAGAGGCTCTTATACAGATTGTGCAGGATTTGATCAAGGTGGGAGTGGTGGAAGAAGTTCCCTATAATGTTTGTAATAGCCCGATTCTACCCATTCTGAAAAAGGATACGGATGCCAAAGTCTATCGGTTTATCATTAATTTGAGAGAAGTAAACAAGATCGTGATACCTCAGTACCCAGTGGTTTCGGATATCACGACGTTGCTTACTTTGGTCCCGCCTACGGCGACCACGTTTTCAGTCATTGATTTGAAAAATGCCTTCTTTTCAATTCCCATTCATCCCGATAGTCGATACCTTTTTGGGTTCACTCTCAATAATAGGTCTTACCGATTTTGTAGAATACCTCAGGGCTATACGGAAAGCCCTAGCATCTACAGTCAAGCTTTAAAAAGACAATTGGACTCCTTTGTTCTGCCCGAGGGTGTCGCCCTCATTCAATATGTCGATGACATCTTGCTGGCGGCTGACACCCCGGAGTTGTGTGAAACGAGTACGTTGTCTTTGCTTTCCTTTTTGGCTTCCCACAATCACAAAGTCTCTCGGAAGAAGTTGCAATTCTGTAGACCAAAGGTGACTTATTTAGGTCACCTTTTGTCTAAGGAGGGACGTGCACTCACACCAGATCGTGTCCAAGTGATTCTGGATACGCCGACGCCGTCCACGCAGAAGGACGTGCGCGCATTTTTGGGTCTTGTTTCGTTTTGTAGGCAGTGGATATTAGGGTTTTCGTACATAGCCAAGCCATTATTAGCTCTTTTGACGAAAGATACACCTATCCCGCTTCCTTGGACGAATGAGTGTGACACTGCCTTTCAGAAACTGCGACAGGCCCTCTGTTCAGCACCAGTATTAGGGACTCCTGATTATACCAAGCCTTTTTCGCTGTATGTGCATGAGAAAGATGGATGTGCATTATCAGTTTTGGTGCAGATGCACGGCGACAAGCAGCGCCCTTGTGCATATTTTTCGGCTGTACTTGATCCTGTTGCTCGAGCATTGCCTGGTTGTTTTCGCTCGGTTGCGGCGACAGCTGTGTCAATACGCCAGAGCGAGGGAATTGTGTTATCTCATAAGCTGTTGGTATTAGTTCCCCATGCTGTTGATGCCCTGCTTAATCAGACAAAGACGCAGCATTTGACCAGTGCCCGTTTAACGGGATATGAGCTGACGCTTTTGGCTCCTCATATCACGTTGAAGAGGTGCGTGACGTTAAATCCTGCCACATTGTTGCCATACCCCGAGACTCGGTCTGAGGCACGAGAAGCACATGATTGTATCCTTGTGACCGAGGAACAAACAAAGGGTCGTATTGATCTCCAGGATATGCCCTTTTTAGATGTAGATGGAGAACTGTGGGTGGATGGGTCATGCCTGAAGCTACCAGATGGTACGACTTCAGCAGCGTATGCGATTACCACATTGCAAACAATAGTGGAGACAGCACGCATACCACAGAAATCAGCTCAAGCAGCGGAACTGATAGCATTAACACGAGCATGTGAGCTCAGTACAGGATTGTGTGTGAATGTTTATACAGATAGCCGCTATGCCTTCGGAGTAGCGCACGATTTCGGCCTGCTCTGGAAGGAAAGAGGGTTCTTAACGTCGCATGGAGTACAAATAATGCATGGGGAGTTAGTTCATAATCTTTTAACTGCATTGACATATCCGAAGAGAATTGCTATCATTAAATGTAGCGCCCATAGGAAAGTAGTCGATAGAGTTGGAGAAGGGAATGCGTTAGCAGACCGGGTGGCGCGGGAGACTGCGATGCAGCCCGGTGCTACTGCCATGTATGTAGTGAAGTCGCAAGTAGAAAGATGGCATGATGCGAAGGAAGAAGTGCGAGAAATACAGAGGACCGCTTCTGATAAAGAACGGGAGCAATGGTCCAGTGAGGGAGAATTGGATGATGAGGGTTGTTGGAGAAATAAGCAGATGGATCGATGGAAATTACCCACAGCTTTTGTACAACCTATGGTTCAGATGGCACATGGGCTAGCACATGTTGGAGCTTCCGCAATTGTAAAATTGCTTACCCAAGTTTGGGAGCATCCAGAGATTGCTAGCACGGCAAAGAGAGTGGTGCAGACCTGTATGATCTGCTTACGGTACAACCCAGGAAAGGGGACTCGGACCCCAGCAGGAGGATTCGTAACGCCTACTGCACCCTTTGAGGTGTTACAGATGGATTACATCCAGCTGGAGCGTTGTAACAATTTGAAGTATGTTCTAGTAGTGGTGTGTGCCTTTAGCAAATGGGTTGAGGCCTACCCTACGAAAGACAATACTGCAATGACTACCGCTAAGATGCTGTTGAAGGAGTTCTTCCCTCGATATGGCGTTTGTAGACTTCTGTGGAGTGATAACGGGCCCCACTTTATAGCGGACGTTATAAAGTATGTTCTGAAGGGTCTAGGCATCAGAAGTTCCATGCAGTATTCCACCCTCAATCTGCAGGACTAGTCGAGAAGTATAATGGTACACTGAAGCTCAAGATCGCTAAAATTCAAGCTTCAACGTCTTTGACTTGGCCAGACGCTTTACCGCTGGCATTGTTGTCAATTAGGTCGGTACCGCACTCTCGAATCGGTCTTACACCGTATGAGATTGTCTTTGGACGTCCAATGAATATTTGGGGTCCACCAAAACCTAAGACTGTGTATGATGTACCTTGTGTAATGATGAATGATTATCTGGCACAGTTAACGGATAACTTGGTTTCCATTCATCAACAGGTCCGGGAGGCGCTCCCCGATCGGTCCACCGGCGAAGGACATAGTCTCCGGCCTGGAGACTATGTCATGCTGAAAATCTTCGACAGAACGAACAGCCTGGAGCCGAGATGGGTGGGCCCTGAGCAAGTCTTGCTGGCAACAAGGACGGCTGTGCGAGTTTCCAACAGAAAGAATTGGATCCATTCCCTGCACTGCCGCAAAGTACCGCCCGGATTGGTGGAGCCCGCTGTACTGACCGATCAACGAGAGATTCTGACCACAGAGAAAGGCCGTGCTGTGGAATCGAACGACGCTGAGGAGCTCTTTCCGGACCACGCGACTCCTGGAGGAAGGCGATATCATCTGAGGCCAAGAAAGTGAATCCTTCGGTATCGGGACATGTTGTCAGAACGGCCCTTGGGTTAGTGAAACGGAGAGCCAGTGAGGCAAGGGGGGGGGATCAGCCCTGCATTAGTGTAGCGACACCCGTCTTGGCCCGTTGGTGAAGAAATCGACCGCTGCCCAAGGGGAAGAGTTCTGACAAACCCTTAGTTTCAGGAAGATATTGGTTCCCTATTTTGACATGGAGAAAAAGAAGATCCTTTGTGCAATAGGTTTTATGCTCACAGTAGCTATTGTTGGGATAACCACATGGTTTGTGGAGAATGTGACTCCTGCCCGAGAGTTGCTTGTGTTGACCACTCCAGTGCCTGCGGAGCACTATTTCTATACCCTTCCGTATCAAGAATTGAAGCATCGTCAGTCCTATTTGAATAACACTTTCATCCAGATGTTACATCATACCCATGTTGCCACCAATGCTACGAACTGTTGGATATGTGGTATGATGCCAGCTCATCAGAAGAAGGGAGGAACGCCATTCATACCTCTTCCTTTCTCTCATAATGGCTCTTGTAGAGCATGGTACACTTTGCTTTTTGCCACTCGGAAACCCACAGTGGGACGATTACTCTTCAGACTCAATAAAGAATGTCATCAGGATAAAGATGGATATCCGCAAGCGAATGGGACAATTTGGGAATGGGAAGAGTATCGACCAGACAATGAATCGATTCCATATGTTTTCACGAACACCAGAGACACTGTGGGAAAAGACAGATTTGTGATTCAAGTAGCACAAGCTCAAGCGGACCTGTGTGTCCAAAGTGTGGGTTATATTCCTGTCGGTGTTAGCGATTGTATTACCATATTAAACATCGATGGATTGAATAACAGTACTTTCTTAGCATCCCATAATACGTACTTTGTGTGTGGAACTAAAGGTTATTATCGTTTGCCAGCCGGTTGGTCTGGAGTATGTTATGTATCATTTTTGTTACCTCCTGTATTTCTGGCACCTGCATCCTATCACAAGGATTTAAAGTTGTTAAATAATGTGACTGTAAATAGGTATAAACGTACTTTATCAATTGATGATGTGGATCAGACTGACACCAGTTTACAGCAGTATATCGACTTCAATCTAGGATTGTTTTTCTTCGTTGGAGCTGCCCTAAATAGTAGGAAAGTTCGAAGATTAACACGAGTGGTAGAGGCTGTGACAAACCAAACCGCTGCTGCTCTTGGGAATCTTACGGAAGAATTACAGATTACCAGAATTGTTGCTTTGCAGAATCGGATGGTGTTAGATGTTATGTTAGCTGATCGAGGTGGAGCTTGTAAAATTATCGGAAGCAGTTGCTGTGTTTTTATTCCTGATCACACACCTTCAGTCTATAATGCAATTAACAGGTTGCATAAAATTGCAGCTGAAATCCATACAGAAAACGGCACTTGGTCCTTTTCCGGATGGTTTTGGGCATTGATCACTGCTTGGGGTTGGAAGGTTTTGACTGGTCTCTGCATAATTATAGCAGTTCTGTTTTCTTGCTGTATCTGTGTCCAATGTGGTCCCTTGCTCTGTTCCGTATGTGTATCATTTTGTATCCCCGATAAGAAAGCTATTGCCAATGTCACTTATCAGAAACGTTTAGCTAAGGAAGTAGAAGAAATGATGATAATCGATATATATGATGATTATTCTTACAAGCCGGATGTCTTCAGTAAATGCTGAAAGGGTCGTCTGTTGTAAATTGCAACTTCGATGTGATTAAGCATTTACTAAAGACATGAATTCTCCTCCCTTACACATGTTCCTTTTGTTATGTTGACTGAAGTCTGGACTCCATTTTGTATTGTCATGTCTCCACGTGCTCAACACGAGGAGAGTCTTATCTTTGTGTTAGTTGCTCTTGTAATCTGCCTAGTAACAGTCTATAAATAGTTCCTTTGTCCGTCTGGCGCATGCCCAGACTTGACCACATCTGTTATCAGTTAGTCCTTGCTTGACCATGTTTTCGCGGGCTTAAGGAGTATGTCAGCTCCGCCCACATATCGATCTTGTATTGCAAATGTCCATAAAAGGTAACATTCCTCGTCTCATGTCGTGCCCTCCCACTTATGAGCCCCTCTGTTGTGTATAAAAGGGGACCGTGTATGCAAGTTCTGTGTGCTACTCTATGCAATACTGAAGGGTATTGTATGGATTGTAGGACCACCCTTAAGGGTTAATAAACCGTGTTTTTGTACTTTGCAGTTTCCGTGCCAACTTCCTTATAGGTTTCTTTACAGGAGAGCGAGCCCTTGTGTCCTGCGGGCCTAGCTGGGGCCTGTACTCATCACCTTTACCCCTCTCAATGTTCTTACCTTGCACATCTTCCACCCACTCCCGTGTCCTTTTTAGGTCGCAGCCTACCAGACAGCACAGCTGTGTGGTATGCAAAAGACATCTTGTGAAGTTTTAGAAAGTTGACCTGGGAATGCACTCAGCCCTTTGTTTGCCATTGGCTTTGTGGTTTGTAACTCACGTTTTCTTGCTTACCATTTGCTGGCTTTATTTGCTTTCGGCTGTCCAGCTTGAGTTGTACCTTCCCATGCGAAAGCTGTGTTTACAGTATTCTTCCACAAACTTAGTTTCTGTAATAAACAGGCCTGTAAATCTTGTTCTTATCTTGTTACATTTGCTGGGCATTCAAAGACCGAAGTCAAATTGTCAGGCGCTGTCTTCCAAAGGAGCTTGCTTTTCTTGTTACTGAAACATACCCTCCTCCTCTTGTTGCTAAGGTACCTTTGTGTCTGTCAGAAAGCCTTTGATTTTTTGGTTCATTGTATGCCTTTTTATGGTTTCAGTTTGCCACATAAGCCTGGGAAATTTGACAGTTTGTGTTCAGGCTAGGTTCGCTTCATAGCTTTTTTCGAAAACTTTTTTTGTCATTGTTTAATTATCGTGCGTTCATATTGCACTGTATGCCACGATTGCATATTTTTTTAATTAGTTTTTCCCCATTTGGTTGTCTGTGAGAGCAGAAAATACAGATATAAATATATGTGGTACATTCAAAGAGATGGTGGTATAATGGCAAACTAGTCAGTTTATCAACCCGGGCTGGCGTCGTTGAAAGGCCAATAGGCGCCCGGTGTCAGACTTATTACATATGGCTGACTTACTCCAGACCATTTGGCCTTTCTGCTTTCCATAAATTGCAGATCCGTTTATGTGCCAGTGTGGCTATGCGTATATCTATTCAGACTGCTGCTGAACTGCTGGGTTTACAGTAGAATGACGGAGCATACCACATATAGCTGTCTTAAAGTACCACATCAGTGTCTCCACAGAAGGTGTTCCTCCCCATAAAGGAGTTCATTGAGAGACAGAGATTGGTTTGAGGGCTGTCCACAAAGAAGCCTTATCCACCCATTTCCTACTAGCCTCCTTGCAGTGACAAAATTACACCGCTCTTGGCAACCACCATTGCATATGCCATAGAGCTCTCATATTTCAGTAAAGGGGTAGAGAGATTAGCGGATCATTTTTTTGATCAATGCAGATGTGCAGGAAACTTAAAGGGAATCATACCGAGTTGTGTGCAATATGCTGTGATTAAAAGACATCTCCTGGAGAATGTCAAATATATGCCTTTTTTTAAAATCTGGAATAGAGCTTTGCATTCTGAATGTCAGCGTCACCCTGCGGATACATACCACTTAAGGACAGCCCATTCTATAGTATGTATATAGCCAACTAGTAAAAAGCGAAAGATTTATTAGAACAATTCAGAGATCAACCTCTAATGCTTTTTTTGAGCAAAGCACCCAGCAAAAACCTCACCAATTCCTGCATGTCTAAGATCCTATTAGTTTACATGGTGGTAGCCTGTTCAATGGTGTAGATGTGATCAGTCAATGAAAACAAGCATTGGCAAAGCCAATAGGTCTCGTCTATTGGCTTTGTCAATGTTATTTTAGCCATACTGTACCCCAGAGCTGGCTTCAGTGTAGCATGGCTGAAAGTAGAAAGAAGGAAAAAATAACAAAGCGTTACAACGTGGTCAACGCTGGCTGTGTCATACTACTCTTTTTCTTTACTTTCAGCTATGTAGCAACATGGCTAAGAAACATTGGCCAAGCCAATAGATCTCACATAGGCAAGACCTATTGGCTCTGCCAAGTTTTGTTGCACAGGCGAGCAGGCTCTTCCGCCGCCTTCAAGGCACTGCTTGCTTCTCCATTCGTGGTAACATCTTTTTGCTCCCTTATCAGTAAATAGTGCATGCCTAAATGCTCCTGAAGAAATTAGGATGTGACTTTTTGGCCAGAGCTGCCAACTTTGGAACTGGGGAACCAGATTTGATTCTTGGCGTTAGCTCAACATGATGTGATCCTGGGCAAATCACTTAGATATGTATGGATTAAAGTAAAGAAAATAATAGCGCTATAATGCGGCCAATGATGACTGCTTCATAGCACTATTATTTTCTTCAGTTTTAGTGATGTTGCACAGCAGCGCGATCACGGCTGTGCAACATGTCTAAAAACATTGAAGCTTCCAATAGCCATAGGCAAAACCTATTGGCTTTGCCAATGTTTGTTTTTAATCAGGAGGCGAGATGAGTGCCTGCAATTCATAGAAACTACCTGGTCAGTGTTCTTGCCCTAAGACACTATTCTCCTTAGTGCTTTCTGTCATCGTCTCGTGTTAGCATTTCAGCCTGTTCCCCAGACCCAGTTTTAGTGGCCCTTGCACTTGAATTAGTGATAATGTAATTAAAGTGTGATGACTGGTTAACTTTAATGTTTTAATACACTGGAACTCGGAAACTCGCATTAACTCCACTGAAAGAAAAGAACACACTAGACGTGCCAAGAACACACTGCCATGCAGTAAAGACAGCGCGAAGAGGAGGGAAGGGACGCTATTATGATTCTTGTCGTATGTAACTAATGTAACTGAGGGGCATATCAGCAACGAGGCGATATAAAATTATCGCCGCTTTTGCGTCCGTTTTCGGGCGAAAAGCGGCGATAATTTTATCGCCTAATCAGCAAGGTCACGCTATCGCGTGAAACCTTGTATTAGCGCCTGAATTCTGAACGCCCAGCTTTGCATCTCTAATGAGATGCAAAGTGGGCGTTCCTGCCCTGACATGACTGGAGAAATGTCGCTAAGCGACATTTCTCCTTTCATCAAGCCCCACGCTATGAAGCATAGCGGCAAGAAAAGTAGCGATAACCCCTGTTATCAATACTTTCCTTATGCCTGCTTCAGGACTGACTTAGTCATGATATTCTATGGAAGGTGAATATCATGGCTCAGTTTGCCTTGCCCTATCATCAAGCTAACGCCACACTTCGTGAGATTATCGCTATCTCAGCAATAAAAATCCACGTTAGCCGGCGATAATTATCCTAGCACTAAGTGCGCTTAGCGATAATTATCGCTGGTCCTTGATGATATGCCCCTAAGAGATTATGAATATGAAATGCATGCGAGATGTAACCCAGAGGATGTGGTTCGTGATCCGCCGAGTCAGATGTCAAGGTTATATTTGAACTTCCTGACTGCATGAAATCCATACAATTATGTATGGACAACGCTTTGCTTTTTTGTTTGATATCACATATAAAAAAAAAATTTTTTTTAAATAGTTCTAAAAAAACACTCTACATTGTCCCTCACCCAAAAAAATTCCAGAGAACTCTCATTCGCCATACAAGTTGGTAAGGTGTAGAAACTGTCCCTAGAAACATATGTTTCTTACATGAAACCTGGTCCTTAAACCGTGGCTCTTTACCAGGCACTGCAGAACAACACTCTTCTTCATCGGACTTGCAGCAAACTGACCCACCAACCACGACTAATTACCAAAACCCAAGGACATATATGCACACCAAGGTAAGGAGCAATTCTACATTCCACATATCCATTGCAGGTTCGACACATCCTCATCGCACCTTTGTGAGTAGACTATTGAACTAGAAAAAAGGAGCGCGTGCAACTAAATCCTCAGAAGCCATTCTCATATAACCGAATACTGGGCATTAGAATTGCGAGATGTGATAGTCAAACATGCATGTAAGCAGATTGCCTTCAAACCTGATAAAATACATCACCAAATCCATCCCACTTGAAATTTCCTTTCCTTTGCATCCACTAATGGCCACATACTGGCACATTGTTGCTGATAATAGAACACCCTTTAACTACATGGCCAGTGCCTAACTGCAGACCATTCTGCACTTACTCAACCACCACAGGGCCCGGGCCAAGGCCAACCAATGTGCAAAGTGCTGCTTCCGCCAGCCCCTTCTACAGCTAGGAGATCTCTCACTTTAGCGGAGCAAGCTTCGCAGGGATAGCTGGTCTGTGAGTGACAGCAAATCATGCCCTTTCCAACATGCATTTAGTAACTGAGCTGTGCTACCTCTTGAGCGTCTCAGAACAATGTGCGAGCCAAGATACTTGTTGTGACCCACTCAAGAGAGAGCCCATATACAAAGAGAGAAGAATCCGTAAGATGCAACACTAACTGTAGGTGCTCAGTATTGTGGAATTCAAGAACCAGAGACAGACTACTTGAGACGCCGACGTTGGAAAAAACATTTTATGTTTTTTAAGAGAGACACGATCAGCTCCCCTTGCTGCTGGAAAGAGTCTCTAAAGGAAGGGTGGAGGTCACCAGTAACTCATAAAATGCTTGTTCACAGGCCCCATGGTGAGGGCTTTCACTGTGCACAGCATGTACCTTAGCATTCCTCACTGTTTTAAAAGAGAGACAATGATTGTCCATTAACACTGTGATGATGGAGACAACATTTCCACTTGATAGGTGATCTCAGCCCTGTTCTCACCCTGACTGTTTGCCCTAGCCCTTCCACGCAAAGAAGGTACAAATGACAAATTATATTGTAAGCACAGCTACTGGAATTATGCAATTTTGTGGCTGTTGCGTTTTTTGCATAACTATAGATTTACCACATTTGTCACATAATAGATCTGCTGCATAATCTGCAGATTTTAACAAACAAAATTGTTTCAAGTTCTTACAGTTTAAAGTTACTATACGCAGCAACATGTGTTATATGCAAACAGTGGCAGACACTTTGCAAAGCTTGACTGGTCACCTATCTGTTGCTTATTGCTTTATTTGGGTCTTATACTGGGATTAATGAGGTGCAACTAATGCCAGACAGTGTTAAGAAGTGTAAAAATGACAAAATAATGAAGTAATGGTGTTACAAAATATGACACATTTCGCCGCATAATTTGGCTTTTCTTGCTGCATAATTTACTCAATCCTGCTGCATAATTTGGCCCTCCCTTGTTGCATAATTTCAGTGGCGCTGATTGTATGTAATTGAATTTATATAGCAATTACTAGCCTTGATAAGGGGTAGCAAGGGCTATATAAATGCAAAAAAGGGAGAATTTAGTTTTCTTTTTTAAAATGGCATTACAGCGATTCAGTGTCCATCATGCAGGCCAAAATTTATTTTACCAACAGCGTCTTGCATTCTGGGGCACTTGTGTTTTAGATTCCGAAAATTCCAAGTACAATACTGGCTAAAAAGTCATAACATGCAAAGTAATATTGGAAAATAGGGGTCTAGGCAGCAGTTACTTTGTTTTGGTGGTAGTTGGTAGGTGGCACCAGCACTTATTAGTAGGAGGCACTGACTTTTAAAAGATGGTCCTGTGGCCAGTCTCTGAGTAAAATGCTCCTGGATGCATGTTCTATCCAAGAAGAAGAAGGTGGCCAGCCATGGCCCAAGTGTTAATGTTGCTTGTTAGTCGGTCAGGCAGTAAGTACTGGCATCAGGGTGATGGTTTGAAAATAACATCATGTCACACACTTACTTTAACAGGCATGCAGTTACTCTAACTCTAACAAAGGCAGCGGAGGAGAGCAGCCTCTCACTGTGCTCCTCTACCTCATGATTCAGTTTGGTTAGGGCGGGACATGTGCACCGCAGTAAATGTAAATTATGTAAATTGATACTTGTATAGCGCACTACTCACCCGCAAGGGTCTCAAGGTGCTTGTACGAATACCACTGTGGAACCCATCCTGGCTTTCCCTGTGAGGCGTCCACTCCTGGGCACCCCCAAGGTGGAGGCCAGGCATCCTTAGCGTTGTGGGGGGCCGTTGTGGAGATTAAGCAAGCTATTGCCCAGAGTTGCAGAGTGGGACTCCATGATTGGAATGGCACCGAGGCGAGAATTATCAGGTCTGTGGAATTTTTTTAGCCCAAGACCCGCCAAGGCAGGGAATTGAACCCTGGTCCCGGGCTAGACCTCTGCATCAGGGTCTGCCGCTCTAATCATTGAGCCACACTTCTCCACACGCAGTAGGGACACGCGTGGGTTGCAATATCCCACTGCAACGTATCAAGGGCTGCTGGGGGCTGACCACTCACAGTCTACCTCACAGAACACTGTGTGCCTCTTCTCCTGGGTATTTTTTAGCATATGTAATAGACTGACAAGTGGATCTGCATGGCACTGTGTATGTACAGCACCTGGCACTGCGCCCATCAAAGCTTTCTATCACAGCAGGTGGTGTCTACTATCCTATGCCAACTTCAATCTGGCAACTGTAGTCCTGTGCGTTAATGCACCTTCTGCTGAGATACAGTCCAAATGCCTCCCATATTTTGACTGATTGCCTGAAGAGGGGATTTTAAAGCTGAAGCTTGGTTCCGGAAAAAGAGTTCACATGAACACAAATGAGGGCCTCTCAGAGTTTGAGTGGGAATGACATCTGGGTGAATACACTAAGCCAGCCCCTTCCCCATCCCAGCATTAAAGCAATGAAGTAGCCTGAGGACAATAAACTTAGTTTTGAGAATTAAACATTATCTGGGCATATTTATTTTCCTAAATACACCTAAAGAAAAATGTTGGGATATTGACACGCTTCAAAATAGTGTTATCATGTATATTGAACATCCATATCAATACAAGGCTAGGCATAACATTTTCTGTCTGAAACTCACAAAATCATAGTTACCCACTGAGCTGGACCTTCAAGCACTATCCCCAAGAAAATGTGCCCCCAGATTTCCACTATGGCCCCTATACCCTCATACCAGGGGAGCCCCTTTGGGTCAACCAGTAAGTCGCACACTAATCCATTCCAGAGCAACCCAAAATTGTATACCCTTGGCACCTTTTGGAAGATGGACCCGGGTAGCCTGGCCATATCTTGGTCTCCTGGTGATAGACATCTCCTAATTAACCCCTAGGCTTTGTTAAAGAAGCACCCATTGGCAGCCAAAATATAGTTACGGTAGTGCCCAAACTGCAGCCATCTACAGATCCACTCCCCCTACATAAGGTAATAATTAGAGCAAAGTCTGGAATTCATCTGACCTTATGTCACAGGCTTCGCTGCCCGCTCTCTGGCTCCTTCTGAAAGTTTGAATTTCCACACATGATGGCAATAACTGTCATTGGGCACCATCTCCCTCCTTCAACTTGCCCCTGTCTAAATGCCGAAGGCTCCAACATTGTTCGCATTAGTTTTGTCTTTTGCTTTTCTGCCCATGCCCTCCTTTTCCTTCCCATGTACTGCAGTGCATTTTGAGTTCTACCACATCGTCCATAGGAAGTCACCAAGGCTTCAGCACCGTTCACACTTTCATACTACTCTCTATCCCTGTAGTCACACTCTCCAAATACCACTTCCCTTTTTCCCCACTCCTAGGAATCCAAAACTGAAGCTGGTCACAGACCCTATTTTCTTGAAGAGTAGAGCTCATTCACAGATAGAGTTGATCTTTTTTTCACAGTTTTATATAACACCAAAACTACCTGAAGGTAATGGAGTGCTTTACAGGAGTACCAGTGACATCACACAAGGTCACATTAATTTTTCCGGGACTGGAAACTAAGACATTTTCCCATAATCAGGGGATGTTGAACAAGTGCCGAGACTCAAACCTGGCTCCTCAGTTCCAAAGGCGGCAGTTCTGGCCGTAACACTTCAGCTGAGACCCTGCATACATAGTGCTGAACCCCTGAATAGATACAGCAGAGTTTATGCAAAGTTGGAGCTGAGATATGATGTTGAGTTTCTTTGCAGACAGTTAATTTCTTGTACTGAAGCAGATCTTAGTCCCACTATAGATAGAGCTGAGCCCCTGCACAACAAGAGTCGTGTTGAGTCATAGATTGTGTTGAGCCAGTTCACAGAGTTAAGCTCTTTCAATATTAATTCCTACAATGTAAAAGCTGAACTTCTGTGGGCGACTGAGATACCAATCACCATCTCCTAATTTGTGGGAGTTGTTATTGTCTGACATAGCCAGTCTCTGATAGTGAGTCAGGAGGAGAAAGGAAGATGAAAGTGAGATGGAATGGATTGAGGAAAGAAACTGTGGGAAAACATCAATAAAGACAAGATAGAGAATAGTGAGAGAGAAGAGAGAGAACACATACGAGAATAAGGAAAGACAAAAAGAGGAAATAGAAATGAGAGGAGAATTTATTTATTTATTGCGGATTTATAATGTGCATGACTGCCACAGCAACGAGCGTCCCAGCGCAGCACAGAGACCAGAAACGAGAGTCTAAGAAAGTCGAGGCAATTAAATGGTGGGCGTGGGAAAAAGCCATGTCTTCAAGGCCTTACGAAAAGCCAGGTGGTTAAAAATAGTTCTAATAGGGGTCAGAAGTGAATTCCACAATTTTGCCGCCAGGCATCGGAACAAACGTCCCCCTGCCCTTGCCCTCCACACTCGAGGAGTGCAGACCAAAACTTGGTCAGCAGAACGCAACGGGCGCTTGGGTACATAGGCCTCTAGCAAATGGAGAAGGCCCGGCGGAGCCTGTCTTGCTAGGATCTTGTGTGAAATGCACAATGCTTTAAATTGTATTCGTTTGTCCACTGGCAGCCAATGGAGTTTGGGGAGAACCTGTGCTACTGAGCAGTGCTTGGGTAATGAGACCAAAATTCGCGCGGCTGCATTCTGGACCCTCTGGAGGCGCTTTACGCTGGCCCTTGTTGCTCCCAGGTATAGGCAATTGCTGTAGTCCAGTCTGGATAAAACAGATGCCTGGACGATAGTCTGGGGCACCGAAGGGGGGAAGAACCCGAGCAAAGGCTTTAGACCCCTCAGGAGTCCGAAACAGACCCCCTCGATAGCTTTAGTTTGTTTCTCAAAGGTCAAACCCCGGTCAAACCATACCCCAAGGTTTTTTAATGTGTCCTTGGGGAGTGGGGCAGGTTTTAAGCGGTCCGGCCAGTATAGATCGGACTACAGCTCCCTGTCCCTCCCAAATAGCAGGATCTCAGATTTACCGGAGTTAAGCTGTAGGCAATTAGCTGCCATCCAATCGGAGATAGCCAGCAGATCATCCTTAAAAATGTCTAGACTGATGGTACATTTCCTAGAGAAGGCTATCACCAGTTGAGTGTCATCTGCGTACGACACCGACGACAGCCCCCTCCCCTTCGCCAGCTCTGCCAGAGGGCTGACATACAGGTTCAATAATAGAGGGCTCAATATAGAGCCCTGTGGTACCCCCTGGTGAAGTGCAAGCTCCTGTGAGGCAAAGGGGGGTGCCAAGACCTGAAAAGATCTTTCCGATAGAAATGATTTAATCCAGGCCAAGGCTAGATCCCTGATCCCAATGTTTTGCAGGCGTATCAGAAGTATTTTATGGGACACCGTATCAAAGGCGGCACTTAAGTCCAAGAGGACCAAGGCCGCTGAGTCCCCTACGTCTAGACCGCTCCTGATGGCTTCCGACACAGCCAAAAGCGTGGATTCGGTACTATGCCGGGGCCGGAAGCCATGTTGCGTGGAGTCAAATATGGCATGTTGCTCAACAAAGTTAGCCAGAATGGTATTCACATGGGCCTCCACCACTTTAGCTAGGAAAGGTAACTGAGAAATAGGTCGATAGTTACCCGGTTCGGCAATGTCTAGGGAAGGTTTTTTCAGCAGGGGGACAACTTTTGCATGTTTCCATGCCCGCGGGACTGACGCCGTCGACAATGACAGGTTAACCACATCCAGACACACACCTGAAATGGAAGGATAAAGCTGGTGGAAGCGAGTGGGAGTCACTGGATCAGCTGGTGAACCTGATTTAATTTTTAAGCATAATGCCTCAAACTCCAAAGGCAGAATGGGAGGAAATGCTACCAAATTACGACCCTCCACAGCCTCTTCCCCTTTCGGGTCCACCTCCACCGGCAGGGAAGCTGCCTTTGGAAGTACCAGATAGATCTGTTCAACC
This sequence comes from Triturus cristatus, assembly GCF_964204655.1. Taxonomy (NCBI): domain Eukaryota; kingdom Metazoa; phylum Chordata; class Amphibia; order Caudata; family Salamandridae; genus Triturus; species Triturus cristatus. Next base: position 862,907,601 of record NC_140590.1, read on the forward strand.
TTGTTGACAAAATACTGGGCTAGCTCATCGCATTGGTGGTTGGAGGCAACAGGAGAAACCCTGATGTCTCCTGTACTCTTCATGCCATCCAGCAAAGAAAAAATAGTCTTGGCGGGGTTAGAGCTGCCCAGAATTTTGCTGGCCACAAAGTCCGCCCGTGCTCTTCGGATGCCCTTATGGTATTGCTTGAGGGCCATCCGATATTCAAGAATGTGACTGAGATGGGAAAAAGAAGAGAAAACATGTGAAACTGGAGATGGTAGAGTGAGTGACGTGTGAACAAGTGTCCTCATGTAATGCAACTGGTGCTATGTAGAGCGCTCTTATACCCTTCGGGTCAAGTTCCTGCTATATAAAACTCTGTAAAAAAAAAAAAAGTAGCAAGTAATGCTAAGGCATTTCACCTATTACGTTTGCACTCTTCTTCACCAGAAGTCTGACAGTCACCTTGTCAGTGACCAATGGCATCACTAGTTGTGGATGTTGCAGGTGCAATGAAGCATTTTGGGTAACAGCTCTTATGGTGTTTTTTTTTCACAAACTAAGCAGTGTGCGGGTGTGAAGCTGTTGCACATATAACATAGGGGCATATTATCAAGCACGGCGTTAAAATTATCGCCGCTTTAGCGGCAGAAAACTGCCACTAAAGCGGCAATAATGGGCTTGATAATATGCCCGTGAGAATTCCAATAGTAGCCCATGTTAACACCAGAACATGGGCTTCTATTGGAATTCTCAAGGGCATATTATCAAGCCCATTATCGCCGCTTTAGCAGCAGTTTTCTGCCGCTAAAACGGCGATAATTTTAATGCCGTTTCTTGATAATATGCCCCATAGTCACTTGGCAGCCATGTATTAGAACTGTACAATGTGGTAAAGTCAGTTTTGGAACTGTGCTTCACATGGGACATCAAGCATTAACTTTTTTGCATATATTGGTAAGTTTGGTCTTTTATTAAGATCACATATAAAAATAACATTGACAAGTCATTTGTTTGGCTGCTGTAAAGTTCTAACATCACATCATGACAACGGCAGCATCCTTAGCACTAGGAATAGGTAATGAGCATGTGGTGGCAGAAGTAGAAGCAGCACAGATGATATCAAACATTAGAGGTACAAAAAAGTCAATTGTGAAAGCTTCCCTGCAGAACAGGTAGAAAATGAACATCAGTAGAAATGTGTCTCTCTCTCACAACAGATGGGATAGCAGTGGTGCAAGCTTCACTTCCGGATAGAGCAGGTGCAACCTAGGTGACAACACTGAAAGCTTTTCTCTCTCACAGAACGTGTATGTCATGGGCAGCAGCAATGTAAGATTCACTATATACAGGCCCCTATAGTGTAAGCTTTTTTTCCTCACAGAAGAGGTACTCCTTGACAGGAACAAACATTTTGCTTGCAGTAGGTAGCAGCAGTGGAAGCTCAACATCCATTTAGAACAGACACAACAAGGTAGCTGTAGTGTAAACTGTTATCGCTGACAGACCATATACAGCACAGGACACAGGTTTTGAAGCAGGTTCTAAATCAATTGAAATGGGTTATTGGTGAAAGTGTGAGTGCTGCTGCCACTCTCACTTTGGTAGCGTTCTCACAGTACGTGTGGCACACTTGTTTACTTAAAATGCTGTTAGAGATGCTTCTGACATATCCTGAAACTTCTGAAGCTATCACATGAAGTCTTGTTGTTACTACAACTCCTATGTTTGTCATATCCTAGAGCCTTGCTGCTGTTACTGTTGGCTCAGGTGCCTGGAGGTCTTAATGCTGCCATGCCCTGAAACTTGTGCCTTTGTCACTGCAAGCAAGATTTGCTGCTATTATATACTGTACGTTCCAGCTGCTTTTATTCTGGGTACTGCTGTCAATGGATCTAACTCATGCCAGTGCCATGCTTCTTCAGAACATCATGACACATTCACTGGTGATGCAGTTGTCAGTCCTTCTGCTACCACCTCTTCGGGTTGATTGCAGCAGGCAAACCCCAAATTGAGTGGATGGATGTGTAAAGCATAAAGCCTATCAGAGTAGGTCAACTTCAAGTGTACAGGAGGAAGGATTTCCTTCAGCAGCCTCAGGCTCTGATAATGGTTTCCTCAGCAGACAAATGGTCTAAGCACTCCCCTAGGCTGCAAGCTATTCCTTCCATCTTCCTGCGAGAGATCATCAGCATCTGTTCAGGTGGAGGAACATGAGCTCCTTACTGTCTAGTGGTGCAGGGTGTGCCAACCAGCTAGAGCAACAGCATTCCAGTGTGAGGGGCCTCAGGTTCATGGGCATGCTCACACCTTCCCACATACCTGGATTTATACCCAGGCCTCCATATGGTTATCCTTATATCTCTCTTTCTAATCCTGCTGCAGTGTTTTCAATCAATCAATCAAGAAATGTATAGAGCGCGCTACTCACCCGTGAGGGTCTCAAGGCGCTGGGGGGAGGGGGGCGGTGCTGCTACTGCTCGAACAGCCAGGTCTTGAGGTGTCTCCTGAAGGTGATGTGGTCCTGGGTCAGACATAGGTGGGCGGGGAGGGAGTTCCATGTCTTGGCGGCCAGGTAGGAGAACGATCTTCCTCCGGTGGTGGTTCTGCGGATCCGTGGGATGGCGGCGAGGGCGAGGGTGGCGAAGCGGAGCTGGCAGGTTGGAGTGTAGAACGTGAGGCATCTGTTGAGGTATTCGGGTCTGGCGTTGTGCAGTGCGTTGTGTGCACGGGTGAGGAGCCTGAACGTTATTCTTTTGTTGACGGGGAGCCAGTGCAGGTCTCTCAGGTGGGCGGTTATTTGGCTGTGTCGGGGGATGTCCAGGATGAGGTGTGCGGATGCGTTCTGTATGCGCTGGAGTCTGTTCTGAAGTTTTGCTGTGGTTCCTGCATATAGAGCGTTTCCGTAGTCCAACCAGCTGGTGACGAGGGCCTGGGTGACCGTCCTTCTCGTTTCGGTGGGGATCCACCTGAAGATCTTTCGAAGCATGCGCAGGGTGTTGAAGAATGAGGACGAGATGGCGTTGACTTGTTTGGACATGGTGAGCGAGGAGTCCAAGATGAATCCTAGGTTGCGTGCGTGGTCCGTGGGTGTCGGTGGGGAGCCCAGCGCGGTGGGCCACCAGGAGTCGTTCCAGGCAGATTGTGATGTTCCCAGGATGAGGACCTCCGTTTTGTCTGAGTTTAGCTTTAGGCGGCTGTATTTCATCCATTCCGCGACGTCTTTCATTCCTTCCTGGAGGTTGATTCTGGCGGTGGCTGGGTCTTTGGTGAGGGAGAGGATCAGCTGGGTGTCGTCAGCGTAGGTGATGATGTTGAGGTTGTGTTTGCGTACGATGGCGGCGAGGGGGCTCATGTAGACATTGGAGAGGGTCGGGCTGAGTGAGGAGCCTTGGGGTACGCCGCAAATGATTTTGGTTGCCGCGGACCGGAAGGAAGGGAGGCGGACTCTCTGGGTTCTGTCGGAGAGAAATGAGGGGATCCATTCCAGGGCCTTTCCTTGGATCCCTGCATTGTGGAGGCGGGATCATAGAGTTCGGTGGCAGACGGTATCGAAGGCGGCAGAAAGGTCTAGAAGGATGAGGGCGGCGGTTTCCCCGTTGTCGCAATGAGGGCGGTCTCGGTGCTGTGATTGGCTCGGAAGCCTGACTGGGCAGGGTCGAGGGAGCCATTTGCCTCGAGCTGTTTGTTGACGGTCTTCTCGATGATCTTCGCTGGGAAGGGAAGAAGGGAGATGGGCTGGAAGTTCTTGAGATCCTTTGGGTCCGCTGTGAGTTTCTTCAGTAGGGTGTTGATCTCGTCATGCTTCCAGCTCTCTGGGAAGGTGGCAGACAAGAAGGAGTTGTTCATGACATTCCGGAGGTGGGGTGCGATGACGGCATCTGCTTTGTTGAATATGTGGTGAGGGCAGGGGTCTGATGGTGAGCCGGAGTGGATGGTGTTCATGATGTGGGTGGTGTCCTCGATGCTGACAGGGGTCCAAGTGCTGAGGGTGTCGGTGGGGGGCGTTGGCTCGGTGGCTGGTAGTGGGGTCTGGGCGTCGAAGCTGCCGTGTATGTCGGCGATCTTGCGGTGGAAGTAGGTGGCGAGGGAGTCGCAGAGGTCTTGCGAGGGTGGGATGTCATTGGGGTTGGCGCTGGGGTTGGAGAGTTCTTTCACGATGCTGAAGAGCTCCTTGCTGTTGTACGCGTTGTTGTCTAGGCGTTCTTTGAAAGCGGTCCTTTTGGTGGTGCGGATAAGTTGGTGGTGTTTGCGGGTGGCGTTCTTGAGAGCTGTGAGTTTCTCTCTTGTTTGGTCGTGGCGCCAGGTCTTCTCGAGGGTTCGGCATGATTTCTTTGTGTTCTTGAGGACGTCGGTGAATCAGGTGGCTTCTTGTTGCTGGGCTTGCCGGAGGGGTTTTTTAGTGGTGCGAGGGCGTCAGCGCAGTCCCTGATCCACTGTGTGAGGTTGCGTGCGGCGGCATTGGCGTCAGTTGTGTCGTTTGGTGGGTTCTGGCTCAGTGATGTGGTCAGCTGGTCTGTGGTGACTTTGCTCCAGCATCTGCGGGGGATCTGTTGTGGGCGGTGGTGGGATGTGGTCTTCTGGAAGGTGAAGTGGACGCAGCTGTGGTCTGTCCAGTGTAGGCCGGTGGTGTGGCTGAAGGAGACGTTGTTGCTGGCGGAGAAAATGAGGTCCAGCGTTTGACCGGCGAGGTGGGTGGGGGTGATCACCAGTTACTTGAGTCCGCGGTTGGCGAGGTTTTCAAGTAGGGAGGTGGTGTTCTTGTCGTTGTTGGTCTCCAGGTGGAAGTTCAGGTCGCCCAGGAGAATGTAGTCTGCGGAGGGGAGGGCATGCGCACTGATGAAATCGGCGATGGCTTTGCTGAATTGTGTGCGTGGTCCCGGGGGTCTGTAGACGAGGGTTCCTCTGAGGGTGGTCTTGGGGTCGGTGTGGATCTGGAAGTGTAGATGTTCGGCGGAGGGGAGGGCATCCTCGGTGTTGGTCGTGATGCTGATCGAGTTCCTGTGGATGATGGCGATTCCTCCTCCGGTTTGGTTGATGCGGTCCTTCCGGGTGATCTTGTAGCCGTCCGGGATGGCTATGGCGATGTCGGGGGCTGAGGAGGCGTTCATCCAGGTACTTGATGTTGATGCTCTCTGTAACAAGGTTTAATCTCATTTTACACAGCTTCGGCTCCTTCATAAGCATGGCTGATATTATTTACCAGAATGGATTTCTGGTGCAGGATGCCCAAATTTAAATGTTGCCATCTTTAGCCAATCCTCCTTCATTTGGAGAAAAAGAAATGTGGCTGAGGGCAAATTTGGACTTGGCACGTGTATTTTTGTGAAAGATATTTAACCTGCAGCTCTCAGACAGAAACTGGCTTTATAGCTGTAATTTGCAATACTGGTGTTCTCCTGTCACAGCAGTACATAGCTATTTAAAGAAAGGATTGTACAGCGAAGCACTGAAAAAAGATTCATCAACCCTTTGTATACTATTTTAAATGATAGAAAATCCCCCAGTAAAAAAGTTACTTGTCATCTGAACCATGATCTCTGGTCCACCCTGATGGGTGCATTGGAGATGCATCACTATTAATAAATCATTACATTGTTTAGAACTATTTAAATGTTTATGGTATACATCACTTTATACTTTAACCCACAGTCCATATGCACATTGAAAAAACTGAACCTAAAACGAGAAACAACGTAATCAAGATTTGAACCCTATACAATAACTAAACACCACAATCATTTACATTCTGTCTACTCACTCGACATCATAGGGAACACAGCAGAATGCATACGGGAAAATATCAAAATAATATGTGTTCACAAGGATTGGTGAAGGTGAACTTTGGGAGCATTTTCAATGGTTACATTTTTTAAAAAATTTTATTACATCAACTAAGAAAGAAGATGTGGTGTAGTGATGAAGTCAACATGGGGATCTAGTTTTGAGTCCAGCTTGGCACTTGACTTAAAATTGTGCAGTTCTGGGCAAATCACTTAATCTCTGATGATGACTTATTGTGAAAAACTGTGTGTTATTCAAAGAATTAAGCCCTCACTTAATGTATGAAATATTGCTTCAGCTTCCATCACTCCCATAATATACAACACTCCGCTGCTCCCCAGCTAAATCTGTGCTCTAACCATATAAGCACATACATGTTTTTACATTGTGAAATTGTCCCCCACATTTTGCAACATTGAGATAGAACTCCAATATAATGTTCTTTATCCCAGTACATTTTACACTTTTATTAGGGTCCGTGTAAGTCTACCTCTTGATGTCTTGGTAGCCCCACCACTGCGGCTTGAAGTACTCGCTCCCACCGAAGTTCTGAGCTAGTTGTACCCCCTGCATTTAACCTACTAACCATAAAAGAAACAAATTGAATCATAATGACAAGAAGAATCACTGGATCAGCCTGCTGACGTCTGCCCCCAAACATATTAAGGAACATTATTGAAGGTTCTTCTCTGATGATACTGACCAGAACAATAATTAACAAATCCCTATAACCTGGAGTATTCCATAGCAAGCAAAAACAATTTTACATCAAGCCAATCCTGAAGAGGCACAAGGTAGACCCAGAAGACCCAACAATCTATGGACCTCTATCAACCGGTCTACTTTCCGTTTTCAAACTGATCTAAAAAGCAACCTTCATTCAGCTCTCAGATTTCCTAGAATCAAACAACCTCCTCTTTGATGACATGTAGGTGCTTAACTTACTACCAATACAATAATGCAAAATATACAAACAGTAAAATGTAAGAAAATGGTAGTCTACACTGATAACACTGAAGAACCGACCACAATGACTTCAGAAAAACATATACAATTAATAAGTATTTGGTACACACTTACTACCAAAACAAGTGGGAAGCTTAAACTAGGTCGGCCCATCAATTCAGGTGCTCTTATTTGACAGCACTATCCCTTGTGCTCCTTTCTGTAGCAGATCACAACCACTGTGTCATTAAAACAAAGAGGTTTTGCAAGAACGATTATGGATGGAAAGCTATGGGACAGGTGCTTGGAATCTTGCCCCCCCCCCCCATCACTGCACACTGTCCCTCACAGCGAGGGGGCGGTGCATGATTTTAGAACACACAAGAGTTGCAAGATAATTTTATATCACTAAGGAAGCAATGCTCCAGTCCTAGGTTGCATTTTACAATTCAGTTCAGGTATCTAAGTACCATGAGATCCACTGAAATGATCCAGGACACAAATCCTAAAATGTAGAGCACTGTTATATGAAACACAATGCCTGGCACGGGGTCATCTGTCGGCTTGCCTTCTCCTATAATTAGCTTCACATTGGTGCAAGGGGGATGATGGGCTAAAAGTGTGAGCCCATGATGCTCCTCATGTCCTACAACAAAAAGTCCAAATGTTTACAAAATTGAGTGGTGCCCACACTCAGAGATTTTTGAAGAGTAAACTGTAGTACACAACCTTTTTAATGCACAACGTTTCACAGTGGTGTTGCCAGCACTGCTCACATGTAAGGCCAGAGTCCTGCAAGAGGAGTTCCAGCACATTTTCATTTCCCATTTTCTCATGTCTCTTCAAGACACTTCCGCTCCTGCTACCACAACTACTTAATTCCATCAGGAGTGAGGTTGCGAGCCCCCCTTGTAGAGTCTCATTGCTCTAGGTGATAAGTCATTTTTTCCATGCATGCCCTTTACTGTTTTTAGAAAAGTGTTAGTGCTTGCCCATTGGCAGTAGGATGCCTACATCTTAGTGGAAAGACCGTCTCTGCTCTCTCCATCACTGAACTTGTTAACCTTTAGTTCCCTACAAATGATAAAGGCAGAAAATCACAAATTGATTTTATGCTGCTTTTCACAAGACTGTGTAGTAAATTACTTGCCTACTATTCTCCACTGTACTGCTCTGCTAGAATGTTCCATGACATCATAGAATGCCTGGGTGCCTCTCTGGGTTAGAGTGTCAGCTAGTCATCTCAGGCTGAGCTGTTGGGAGCCTGCTCCTGGTGGGGCTGTCTTTGTACCATCTATCTTCTCCTACTATCCTGATCTCCTATACTGGAACCAAGCTACTAATAAAGAAGCAACCTACATGTACAGATGGACTCTCTATCTTCCTTTACAACAATTTTTGGCGAAGATCTTAAGAACTGACGCGTGGAGTAAGGAGTAAAGACAACTAAGGAACCAAGGAACCAAAATAAAAAGAACCAAGGACATTAAAGACTTTCAAAACGTCAATTGAAACTCAAAGGTAATGCCCTGGCCAGCCCCACCAGTGTCCTGTACCATCTGGACAGCCTGCAGCCTGGGCGTTAGTCTTCACATTACTGAGGAGCCTGCTGTCACCTGTAAGACTTCAACAGTGAACAATCTCTCTGCCAACAAGCCTGCAGTGTTTGCTTGCTTTCCCCACCAGTGTCCTGTACTATCTGGAGCCTGCAACCTGGGTTTATAGTTCCAACACCCAAGACTTTGCAGTCACCTAGAAAATTCCAGCAACATTCTTCAACCTGTGTGAGAATTGTTGTGGCCCAACAGCAAGTCTTGTGAGCAAAGTGTCAACCAGTGTGAAGCTTTGTGTGTGAAATGAGACCCATCAACAGTCTCTGACGCTTCATGGTACCCTGCCTGTGTCTGCCCTGTGTGTAGAAATGGGGGCTTACTAGTGAGGCATCTCCAGTGTTGCAGTGGAACCAAGGGTGTTGTTTCTTTCCTCCATAGTCTATTCCAGTTGGAGTACTTTGAGCGAACTTGCTAGTAGGACCTGGAGCTTGGGGGACTCTTCGGAAGAGCCATTTACCAGCCTAGTCGGATTGCGGCTTTCCGCCTCTCCTATTGCCAGCCTTGAGGGATTTTAGTGGATTCTGTGGCTGGACAGTGTCAATGAGGTCATTTTGTTTTTTTTGTGCATTGCCCAGACCACACAGAGTTTCGTTGCTCCGTGGCGGTTAGACTTTTGATCTTAGCGCGAGCCACATTTTTCAAATATCCCCATGCCTGTTATAGCGCGCGCCCTTACCTCCGTCACAGATTCTTCGTGGCTTCTCCAGTGACGCTCCGATATTTTCGCATTCTCATAGCTGCTGACTGACACTCTACTGCACAAACATGCCGTGAGCCACCCGGCGCGCCGTCTGGAAGCGTGACGCCATTTTTGGGTTTGGCCCGGATTCACACTATCGGTTAAACAGTGCCTCAGATTGCCAGCCCTGTTCGTTGCGCTTCTTTCACCCTGGCGATCACAGGCTTCAGCAAAGGTGTTACTGTCTGCCTCCCGGTCTGCCCCAGTTTGGCCTGCATCTTCAGTCCCACAATTCCTTCCGGTGGTAAACAGCTTGAGCGACAAGCGGAAGACGAGATACATCGGTTCAAGAGAGAATGGAGCACCAGAATTCTCCTTCAGATGTTGCATCCCACAGACTGCGTGACACTTCACTTTTTTTTGGGCGAAATTCAGCGTCTGCACACTGCAAGTATTCAGGCCTTATCAAGCCTTTACTACACCGCATTCGATGCTGACGACTGCGTGGAACTGTGTGTAGAGACCCCGGGTGAGAAACCGCTCACCGGTGCTTAACAAATGCTTTGTGATTATAGAGTCTGTACTCATTATGCATGTCCTCTATAGGTCTGTGCTCTCATCCTGTGGGGGAAAGGGTCAGTGTACAACATAGTATCTTACCTTAGTTTTGGTTGTTTATCTAAAATGTACCTCACCTAAGGGAGGTCCTGCAATTTATCCAGGATGAGTACCCTGTAGTGTTCTCTACTTAGGGGAGGTTGTGTTGTTTCCTGGGTGTGTACCCTGTGGTGTACCCTTACTAGGGGAGGTTCTGTCGTTAGTGGGTAGTCAATGCCCCGTATCAGTTCCCAGGGTGAGCACCCTGCAGTGTACCCTTATAGGTTTACCCTACTTAGGGGAGGCTGTGTGGTATGTGGGTAGTCAATGCCCCATATTAGTTTTCCAGGGTTAGTACCCTGTGGTGTAACCTACGTAGGGGAGGTTGTGTAGTTTTCCATGGTTAGTACCCTGTGGTGTACCCTACCTAGGGGAGGGTGTGTTATTTTTCCAGGGTTAGTACTCTGTGGTGTGCCCTATTTAGGGGAGGTTATTTTGTTTTCTAGGGTGTCTACCCTGTGGTGTACCCTTTCTAGGGGAGGTTGTTTGATTTCCATGGGTTAGTACCCTGTGTGGTTCCCTATTTTGGTGGGAGTCTTTTGGTTGATTCCTAGCGTTATCATGGGTCTTCCATTCATGTTGACACTATGCTCCGGTCGAAGTCCACCTGCATGGAACTCGTGGCCAAGGGTTTCACGCTTGTACGACTTTGAGTGAGAAGCTTCTCTCTAATGTTTAGACCTCTTCCGATACTCTTAACGGATTGTAAGTGTCAGCATGCCTTCTACCAGGGGAACTTGTGAATTTTACCCCTTTTGTACCTTTCTATTGGGGATGTTGTTTTCTCCCAAGGGTCAGTGTCTGCACCCACCTTTGTTTAACAGGGTGTCTACCCTGTGGTGTACCCGCTTACGGGGAGGTTGTGTGGGTGACCACCCTTCTCTGTTGCATTGGTTTTTAGGTCTCACCTGAGACAGCGCTTTAGCGCTGCTCTGGCGAGACTTATAGTAAGCGAGTTTTGGAAGTGCAAACAGTGGCTTTTCAGGCCTCCAAATACAGTGCATGTGCGTCGGCCGGGCGCGCGCACCATTTGGAGGCCTGAAAGCACTCGTTTGCTTTCACTTTCGCGGGCCGCTTTGATGTGATAGCGATCGCGAAATCAGAGACGCCAGCACACTACACATTCAGAAACTGCACACTGTCTCTTGTCCCCTCATCCAACACAGAGGCCCTCTCTGGACACGCACAACATGAAAACGCTCCCCACACAGATTTTCTTTCAACCACACTCCCCGCACGGTATAGCGCTTAGTGTTTTGTGCCACTTCATAAGTAAGCCAGGTGTAACAAAACATATCTTCAACACTGGCTATTTTTTCACAGGATTTCCCACACACTGTGCTCTTCCCAACCCTTGAATTGTGGGCCCTAAAACTTGCAGGCAAGTAGCAGGAACGGATAGCCCGGCCAAAGCGTTAACATAGAGCAGTAAACACGCTGAACACCGACCAGTAAATTAGACACTTGCATTAAATTAAGAAAAATTAAGAAAAGCTACGTATGTACTGGTTACCTGTAAAATACTGTTTGCAAGAGTCCCCAATTACACAGAAGAGATCATGCAATTGTATTACAGATTCACAGCTGCCACGAACAGAACTAATCAAGTCCTACTTAAGCCTTAAACTCACGAAAGAGATCCGAGGGTTGTGGCTAATCTGCAATTAATCACTTCAACCTAAACAGAATGCATAATAGTCACAATCTGTAGTCTAAATCTGTGATGGAAAGATTTAGAGATCCGAGTCCGTTGTGAGAACGAGGCATGCGGGGTTTGCTAGCATCACTCGAATAGTTTTATTAATGTATAGTTTTGTTTACCAGTAGTACAAAGCAAGTCTTCACGCTACAGAATACATAAACACTGCTCTCGAGCACTTTCACAACACAAAACGTCAATTTCATAAGCCACGCTCTCGTGAATCACCAGTTACAACTCACCGCTCCTCGGCTGTCTGCCAAACGAAAGCAGCGTGCTATGAAACGGGCTTAAGAGGGGGGAGGGGCCGCCACAGTGTCAGCCTACAGCTGCCCTAAAGGCACAATTGCAAGCAGATGCACCACTTGGGCTCACGTGAAAAAATTCAATAAATTGCGGAAGGAAGAGGGGTAGCTTTACAGATAGATGTATAGATAACAGGTAGATCCATTCATAACTGACAAATTGGCCGATGTCAGCGATTGACACGTTAGTCCGCCATGACGTTTACAGCTAGGGGCATGTTGCACTCTGGGATTTGTAGTTTTACTTATCACATTGTATTCTGTTATAATACACGGAAAAGTATGTAGCTGATCATCTGTAATAAATTCTTACAGTTGACTTTTGACTTCACAATGCTTGCTGTCAGAGGCATAACTATAGCTGCAGTTTAAACATGGAAATAGTCATGCCACCTGGACATTGAGTCGAAAAATATCAACATAAAGCAGTGCTAAAGTTAGATAAATTGCTTAGTTCGATACTAACATTAGCTTTCTGAGTGACCCAGCTGAAATCTCAACATCGACCTACCACTTGAATCAGTGTATTATACCCCAAACTTCTTTCTGTTTTTCCTTTCCAGACCACCCTGAAGTGGAACACAAGCAAGGCAGTGTTGTGTTGGGAGATGGGCCATCCCAACTACACAAGCATTATGATATGAGGCAGCCTCTCAGAAATTAAATGTTGGACTTAAAGAGACTACATTCATGTGAGGGAATTGGGTGTACTATGTGGTGCTATTCCATCTCCCACAACACACGTCATCGGCACAATTTGGATTCCGCGAGCATGCGCTAGCACAGCACAGTGCCCTTCTTTAGTACCTGCCATCGGTAAGAATGGGCCTTCTGAACACTCTAGAAGCATTAATCTGGAACGAGATTCAGGCTAACAGTCAAACAAATTGCTGGCCAAAGGCAAGTAGGGCTTTAGGAGAACTGGCCTCGCAACATCTGTGGGAAACACACTTAAGCATCACACTTCTAAACTCTCAGTAAACAAACAAAGAAGGCTATTATCCTGGGCACAAGATAAGGAACGCTTTCACAAGCGCAGACACTCGTGGCTATGCATCAACACATACAAATCGCCGACACAGAGGTATCTCTTCAAAAGAGAGGGAGAGGCGTGGTGCAGTGGTCAGAGTGGTGGACTCCGGACGGCAGAGCCTGTGGTTCGATCCCGGCGCCAGCGGCCTCACTTCCTGCATCCCCTCTTAGCGGCCTCACTTCCTGCATCCCCTCTTACAACAATTAACTTTCGTTATAACTCACACCCCATATGCTCGTTCCTTCCCACCCTTCCTTTGATGTCCGCTTTTCTTGTTGTTTACAAACCACACCACACTGCTGCACGCCACACACTGCCGCACACTACCGCACGCCGCACACTGCTGCATTACACACTGCTGCACGCCGCACACTGCTGCACGCCTCACACTGCTGTACGCCTCACACTGCTGCGCGCCTCACACTGCTGCACGCTGCACGCCACACACTGCTGCATGCCACACACTGCTGCACGACTCACACTGCTGCACGCCGCACACTGCTGCACGCCGCACACTGCTGCACGCCTCCCACTGCTACACGAAACACTGCTGCACGCTTCACACTGCTGCACGCTTCACACTGCTGCACGCCTCACACTGCTGCACGCCTCACGCTGCTGCACGCCGCACGCTGCTGCACGCCACACACTGCTGCATGCCACACACTGCTGCACGCCACACACTGCTGCACGCAGCACACTGCTGCACGCCGCACACTACCGCACGCCACACACTGCTGCGCACACTGCTGCATTACACACTGCTGCATTACACACTGCTGCACGCCTCACACTGCTGCACACCTCACACTGCTGCACGCCTCACACTGCTGCACGCCGCACACTGTTGCACGCCGCACACTGCTGCATGCCACACACTGCTGCACGCCTCTCACTGCTACATGAAACACTGCTGCACGCCTCACACTGCTGCATGCCTCACACTGCTGCACGCCACACTATTGCACGCCACACACTTCTGCACGCCGCACACTGCTGCACGCCGCACACTGCTGCACGCCTCACACTGCTGCACGCCTCACACTGCTGCACGCCTCACACTGCTGCACGCTGCACGCCACACACTGCTGCATGCCACACACTGCTGCACGCCACACACTGCTGCACGCCTCACACTGCTGCACGCCTCACACTGCTGCACGCCGCACACTGCTGCACACCGCACACTGCTGCATGCCTCACACTGCTACACGAAACACTGCTGCACGCTTCACACTGCTGCACGCCTCACACTGCTGCATGCCTCACACTGCTGCACGCCGCACGCCGCACGCTGCTGCACGCCGCACGCTGCTGCACACCACACACTGCTGCACGCCACACACTGCTGCATGCCACACACTGCTGCACACCACACACTGCTGCACGCAGCACACTGCTGCACGCCGCACACTACCGCACGCCACACACTGCTGCGCACACACTACTGCATTACACACTGCTGCATTACACACTGCTGCACGCCTCACACTGCTGCATGCCTCACACTGCTGCACGCCTCACACTGCTGCACGCCGCACACTGCTGCACGCCGCACACTGCTGCATGCCGCACACTGCTGCACGCCTCACACTGCTACATGAAACACTGCTGCATGCCTCACACTGCTGCACGCCGCACACTGCTGCACGCCACACTGTTGCACGCCACACACTGCTGCACGCCACACACTGCTGCACGCCACACACTGCTGCACGCCACACACTGCTGCATGCCGCACACTGCTGCACGCCTCACACTGCTGCACGTCTCACACTGCTGCACGCCACATGCTGCTGCACGCCGCACGCTGCTGCACGCCACACACTGCTGCATGACGCTGCATGCCACATGCCGCTGCATGCCACACACTGCTGCACGCCACACACTGCTGCATGCAGCACACTGCTGCACGCCGCACACACCGCACGCCACACACTGCTGCGCACACTGCTGCATTACACACTGCTGCATTACACACTGCTGCATGCCTCACACTGCTGCACGCCTCACACTGCTGCACGCCTCACACTGCTGCACGCCTGACACTGCTGCATGCCGCACACTGCTGCACGCCGCACACTGCTGCACGCCACACACTGCTGCATGCCGCACACTGCTGCATGCCACACACTGCTGCACACTGCTGCATTACTCACTGCTCCATGCTGCACGCAGCTGCTGCACCACGCACACTGCTGCACGCCGCACACTGCTGCACGCCGCACACTGCTGCATGCCTCACACTGCTGCACGCCTCACACTGCTGCACGCCGCACACTGCTGCACGCCGCACACTGCTGCACTCCACACACTGCTTTTATGCGAGTTTATGCCACTGACATTGTAAATGACAATGCCTTTTATTTGTTTTAAAACCAAAACATAAATAAAAGGCATTGTAATTTTACAATGCCAATAGCTCAAACTCTTATAAATGCGAGACCTATTGCATTGCAAATGCTTGTTTTTCATCTAAGTTATGCTCTGTTTGTTCCCTAAGGGAGGGGGATGGGGCGTGTTGTAATGTTATTTGCAATTTTAATGTTTCTCTTATTTTTGCATCTTAACACATTTCTGTTCATGCCAGTGGAATTCCTGATACCTCATGTGATACACCTTTGGATATGTGCATCTCATTGTTGCACTTTCTTGTTAATTATATATTGGAGTTATCTTACTTGTCTTGATCTTTACTTCTGCTGTTGTTCCCTAAGGAAGGAGGATGTGTAGTAAATTACTTGCCTACTATTCTCCACTGTACTGCTCTGCTAGAATGTTCCATGACATCATAGAATGCCTGAGTGCCCCTCTCTGTTAGAGTGTCAGTTAGTCAACTCAGGCTGAGCTGTTGGGAGCCTGCTCCTGGTGGGGCTGTCTTTTTACCATCTATCTTCTCCTACTATCCTGATCTCCTATACTGGAACCAAGCTACTAATAAAGAAGCAACCTACATGTACATATGGACTCTGTATCTTCCTTTACAACAGACTGCAAACGACTTCTTGACATGTTACACAAACAGGAGTCACTTGGAGGGTATTTTAAAAAAAATGTACAAAGTGGTTTAGTCCCTCTTAAAAAACTGTTAAGCATACAAAGCCAAAACAAGCTTGTCTCACTTATTTTGTGAGGATTGGGTTTTTTATTCATATAATGCATCAGAACAAGCCTTGTCAATACCAGTCATTCCAGCTTTCATATGGTACAAAGTTGTACTTCACGCTTTACAGAGATGCCTCATGGGTAACATCAGGGCAATCTTCTCCAACACATAAACAGCTCAAGGAAAAGCGGCGCACAATGTTCTGTCATATTCACAGAACAGGTCATGTAAACGCAGAAACAGTGCAGGCTTCACTTCCTTAAGACTGGGTACAACTGGAGCGTCAACAGCGCAAGCTTCTCTCCTTGTGGATGGCTGGACAATGTGACAGTCTTATCAGGTATCCTTACTGATTGCCCGAAGAAAGGGAGACTCCTCCCAGTAGCCATTGTGCCACCTTGCTCTTGACCGTGCCAATAAAAAAGTGCCAAATGTGTCCTTTAGAGATTCTCAGTCAGAAGAATAAGTCATAAAGTGCAAAAAAAACGTGCTTAACAGTCTTGTAGCTCTTTATTTAGGATGCAGATTATGCAGGAGTAAATATGCAAACTCTCCTAGACATTAGGCAAGAAAACCTGTGCAAAATAAAGGCACACAGCAGACAATCCAGAGGGAATTCAGGATTCCAGGAACAAAGAAATTAGAGACAAAAATAGTAGCAGGTGGGTGAAGAACGCGGCGAAAAACAAAGAGAAATATATTCTGACACATCCATCACTCGTTGATGCCTCACTCGCTGATGACTCCATTATATGATTATATATGATTGGGAAATAACAACATCACAGGAAAAGATTCAACTTCATCTTGGATTTGCAATATCAGACAGAACTCTCTGGACCAACCACCAGCATGGAAAGGGAAATTCATGAGGCAAGGCCACGCCTCTTTCTTCTAATAAATGGTGCCTCCTGAGCAGGTGAGAAAGAAGCCCAGATTTGACATCGTTCATTGAAAGCAGAACTATGCAGAACTGCTCATGCCCTTCTCGTCTTACACTCCTCAGACGCTGTGGAACACTGCCCGGCGTGCCCACAACTGCAGAAACCCCACAGCGGTCAGGGCTGCAAGTATGGCCGGCCTGCCCTTAGCACCCAATACTGCATTATGCTGCCTGATTGTGCGAGGAGCACACTGTCTTTCGCTGAAGGCTCACTGCCTGTGGCAAGCTCTCAGTGTGGATGTAAGACCCTCACAGAAGGGGTGCAGATAGGGTAACATCAGTGGACGTGTCTCTTCTTCACCGAACAGATACAGCAGGGCAGCTACCGTTTATCTGAGCACAGGTGTAGATGGGCAGAAGTAATGAAGCTCCTGTCTCACACAAGGCAGGTACAGCTTAGGGGCAAGCAGTGCAAGTTGCCCCCTTCACAGGGCAGGTACAAACCGGCATGCAGCACTGCAATCTGTGCTTCCTCATAGAATAGATACAGCATGGAAGGAGCAAGAAAAAAAGATAAAAGCTTCTCTATCACAATTTTCTAATTTTTCCCTGCTCCTTCAGCCCCGCTATCGCTCCCCTGCCCCCTCTGTTATTTCCTCCTATCTCCTGCTTCTATTTCCCTATCCGGCAGCTATGGCCAGTGAACTCAGCTTAGCCACCCGCGAGGTGATGGTACATCCTTCCACACCCCATCCTCTAGCAATGGTGCCACTTTTGTTGCTGCATAAAATCTCCTGCTCATAGCAGCCCATTATCTTCCACAAGACTGCTCCCCAGTCCCACACTGTCCTCTTTTTCCAAAACTTCACTCTTGGTCTTTAGTCCCCATCATTCATTCATTCTCCTTCCTCTTCTGAAACAAGTGCTCTCACGCATTCCACCTTCCTCCTTTTCTCAATTCTACATATCCTTTCTCTTAGCCTCCTATCTCTCGCTTTTCATTGGCAGACCCCATTTCTATTCACCCTTTGATATTACCTGTCTCCCACTCCTCTAAATCACCACACGCAGACCACATTATTCCTGAGAGGCATCTCTGTGGCCTACCTTCCTTTCTTAAACGCATCTCACCTATGGCAAAGCTCTGTTGAGGATTAGTGGTGGCCTTAGAGGTCAGTGTTCTTTGGAGCAGCCCAGTCACCTACACTCAAGCCATGCACACACCTACCCACCTCTTCCACAGAGCCTGGAATGCACGCCCCGCGGCGGGTGCCTTGTGACCCACAGCAGGTGCCGTGTGACCCACACCGGGTGTCGTGTGACCCCACAGCAGGTGCAACGTGATCCCCCGCCTCCGTGTTGCGCCAGTGGGTTGGAACGCTGGGGCAGATTTATGAGCCCCTTGCGCCACTTTTGCGTCACTTTTAACATGGGAAAAGTGACGCAAAAGTGGCGCAAGGGGCTCATAAATCTGCCCCAGCTGTCTTTTAAATATGGCGCTGCTGATGACAGCTGAGAGGAAACTGGAGGCGAGTACCAGTGTACTTGTGGCCTCGTCCATGTGCATTACAGATCCGTCATCAATGCCCGGGCCCTGCTGCCTGCATTTCTTCCCCACTATGTATCTGTTCCGCACCCGAAGGCCGCAAAAGACAAACGGCCCTCAGGAGTTCACCGCAAGCGAGCCTCCCTCCAGCCATGACAAATAGAACCGGTGCTGGGCTTCCCATTACAGATAAATCAGCGCAAGCTCACTCGATGTCGACAAGGGCAAGAAGTGAGGCCGCAGCAGGTTGAAAATCATTAGGCCTAGGAGTAATCGAGCTCAGGGAATGCAATATCTTGGTCTGGTGGTTCCGGGCGCACAGGACAGGACTGTTAGCTTAAATCATATAAGAAGCTGCAGGCAATAATAGAGGAGAATCTGGTCAATTGGAAAATGTTACTCTTAGAATACACGGCGCCTTACGGATTGCGCTCCCCACGTGTCTGTGGTGCGCATCTTATTCGGAAGAACAGAAGGGACAGCATCAATAAATATACCATTGATGCAAGGGGCCAGCATCCCATTATTTTGTGAACAAGCATTGACAAAGCCAATAGCTTTAGCTTTTGTGTAGTAAAAAAGTATACTCAGACTTGAGCAAGACACTGAGCAGGTACGACACAGGCAGCAGTGCAAGCTCCCCTTGTCCATGAGCATCTTCGCGCCTCCTATTGAATGATCCAATGATGAGTAAACGAAAAGACAGGACCATCACGGATGGAAAAGAGGAATACTGGGTCCAGCCGAAGCCTGCATGACCACTCTTCACATCATCGTGAGCGCGCTCTTTAGTTCTGGAGACCCCATCTGGTGAATGGCTTGCTCGGGTGCACTCATCAATTGTCACCAAGGTCTCATTGGATGGGAAGTGTGAATGGCCAAAGCAGAGGAGTGAATGGACAAAGAGCAAGGATGATTGGTGATAGAAGGACAAATAAAATGCAGAAATTAATTGAGGATGGCTGGTGAATGGAGCAGAAAAGCTAGACGTGTCAATAATACTAAGAGGAGGGAGGAGGTAAAGTAATAACAAGAATACAAATCTTTGCACCTGCCATTTGCAGTCCTGCAAATAAGCACATTGATTGCCATCATTGCAGCCCTTTTGTGGTTAAGTGCAGTGAACAGTCACAAGGCCTCATCGACTATACCAGGAAAAGGGCTGTGATGTTAGCAATGTTAAAATTCTATTTCAGGAGGGCAGGGCGTAGTGAGTTATATTCATTTCAAATCTTTTATGACTCCTTTACATCAAAGCAACAGGTCTAGAAATGTAGTGGGTGGACTTCAAGGAACTAGATAGCGCTTAGACTCCGATCTGAGTGAAGGTGTATGGCACCAGCACTCCCGCAGAACCTACAATGTAAAAGGTGTTTTAATAAAAAGAGTGTTGATCAAACCTACAATCGCAGAGAATAAATTGGTTTGGATTAATGATCTTTTTTACAGTGGTTTTCTCTATTGGATGAATTTTGATAAATTAACAACCTAATCATTGCATTTTACCATAGAAGTTCTTGGCATCAAATGTTTGCAACAGAAAAGAGACGCTTGATCATTAATTGTTTTGAATATTCATGAAGACTACAATTGACTGTGTATTTTTCTTATTTTATTGTGTTACTCTGTTTTATATATATATATATATTCAAACAGTTCGCTGATTTCCCTGCCGCTTATGCGGTAGCGGGCTCAAGCGAGGTAGCGATCCTCCTTGAAATTTTCAACCATAGCTTTTTCTTGGTAAAAAAGCAATTTTGAGCCCAAATCCTCATGCGTGATTCTTTATTTATGAAATGGCAAACAAACGCCCGACGCGTTTCGGTGCAGCCGCACCTTGGTCACGGGTAGTCAGTAGTTTGTAAAACGTAAAACATATAGTGTTCAAAACAAAGCATAAAGGTAGGACTACCTGCCCCAACTCAATAGCAAAGACATTCCAACTTGGCATCCATTTTGTAACGGTCAAAATATCAAGATTATTATTTAAACATAATGTTTTAGCCGCTGAATTCAATATCTAATACGAGCAACTATATCACAAATGTGCTTTACATCTATATTCTTTCATCACCAAAATATAGAAGACTATTGAAGAATATTTAGTCCTGCCCCAGTGGGCGTTTAACCACAATTCATCACAAAGGCGGCTGTTATAAATCAGCACATATTTCCTTTCATAATGCGTATACATATTTATGTCGTGTCTTAGCCCCTGTGGGCAATTTCTTAAATTACTCATGTTCTGCCCCAGTGGGCCATAATTATCAGTGGCCATAATCCTTTTACAAATAATTATCTCAATTCAATCCAACCAAATCATAATTTCTTAGGGCCTCTCAGAGTCAATCTTCTTAGCGGTATGCTGACAGTTTTAGTCTGACTACTCGTGACCAAGGTGCGGCTGCACCGAAACGCGTCGGGCGTTTGTTTGCCATTTCATAAATAAAGAATCACGCATAAGGATTTGGGCTCAAGATTGCTTTTTTACCAAGAAAAATCTGTGGTTGAAAATATATATATAGATATATATATATATATTTTGTATATACTTTGTGTTATATATATATATATATATATATATATTATCTACTGGCAGACGCCAGTAGATAGTTATAGTTAGGACCGTGTTTCCATAGGAAATCTGAAAATTCTATTTTGAATAACTTTGGCGCCGGTTGATGAATCCTCGCGAAATTTTCAAAACTAATGGGGCGCTCCGTTCAGCTCCTACCCTGAAAGTCTCGGGCTGATTCGTCAAGCGGGGGCCGAGAAAAAAGGGGGGTCCCAAAACGCGTTTTCCCCATGCATTTTCCCATAGGACCTTTAGTCGAAGGTACAGCCCGAACGGCTGAACAGAATTACTTGAAATTTGGCAGAGAGGTAGTCCTCAGGTTAGGGAAGTGTCTTTTGCATATATGGAGTCAATCTGTTCAGTAGTTCCTGAGAAAATTGCAGTTAAAGCACATAAATATCTATAGCCGCGCACCGTGCGCGCACCGTGCGTGCACGGTGCGCGCATCCTAACGTGCGCGAGCGTAATTCTGATTGGTGGTTACATGTCAGTCAATGTTCGAATCGGTCAAAATCAGGAAGGGTCGGCCGCCATTTTGTTTGTTGTGGGTGCGAGAGTGAAAAAGAGAGATGGCGAACGTGAAAAGGGGGCAGGGTAGAGAGTTCCTGACCCCCTAGCCTTTGTCAGGGGGTCTCTAAAGGACCCCGAAGGGTGAAAAAACTTTTCATTTTATTTATTTTTTTAAATCGCGGGGTGCGCGCACGGTGAAAAACCATTAAATTTTTTTTTTTTAAATTAGCATTTAAAAAACCGTACAAATTCACTTAAAAAACCATAGGTTTCATACACGTTATAGTTAGGATTTAGCATTTAAAAAACCTTGCAAATTCACTTAAAAAACCATAGGTTTCACACATGTTATAGTTAGGTGGACATTTCACTCGTAAAAAACCAATGAAATTCCACCGTTATAGTTAGTTCAGATAACTATAACTCGCGCGACCGCCACTCTATCACAAGGATGATGTCATCAGTGATGTCATGAGTGATGCCACTGACCATGTCATGAGTGATGAAATATGTGACGTCATGAGCACTGGCTTGCGGGCGCACGAGTTATAGTTATCTGAACTAACTATAACCGTGGAATTTCATTGGTTTTTTACGAGTGAAATGTCCACCTAACTATAACATGTGTGAAACCTATGGTTTTTTAAGTGAATATATATATATGTACACATACACACGTATACATACTCCTTTATATTGAAGCCTCATTTCATTCATGGGTAAACTTCAAATTTAAATAAAAAGTGAAATAGTTTAATTTGCACTCTTGGCAACCAGGAAAGCAGGTAATGAGTTGGACATGTTCCCTTTGGCTTAGCCTACCTTTATCATTAAGTGAACAGTATAATTTTTACTGTGGTGGTGCAAACTGCAATTGCTCCAGAGGAAAATCCCAATTTGCTTGTAAAGTCGTGAAGATGGCAAAATGATGGGTGAAAAAATACATGGTACAATATCGGATGCACAAAAGTTCTGTTAATTGATGGGGAGGTGCGTGTTTCTTGCCCTGAACTGCACCCTCAGGGCAGCAGTGGGCATGGAGGACACTGGAAAGACAAAATTACTATTCTAACTCCAGTCCTAGAATATTTGGGGAATGAGCGACTTTCCACCAAATATTCCAAGAGGCTTGTTAAATATTCCAACTTCAGTCCTGGACTATTTGGGAAAGTTATACATAACCCAAGTATTTAAAAAAAAATCGCTCTACCAGACAGAGGGGTGCCTGAGGGGTAGAGCTATTGCAGGCGTGGCTGTGCGCACTTGCTCAGATTGGCCTTTCTAAACCTGTGGCCACTCTGTTTGTCACATTAAAACAAAATAGTCGCCCCCCCTCTCTTTCCCCTTTTTGGTCAGGTTGGGACCTTTTCAGAATAAAAATAATCACAAAGGATTCCCTTACCTGTTTTAATCCACACACCACATCTACACGTCTCTAGGCCCCTCACACCCAAGGCACCTATACGGCAAGGAACCAAAGATCTCCAAACAAGAGCCCCTTTATGGGTGCCCGTCGAGCATTGCAGCGCCGGCTCGACGAGGAGCAGACCCATATGATGAAGCATGACACCTAGCTTGCTGGGTGTGTGAGGGTCCTAGTTCCGACAGGAGGTATCCCCCACCTCCTCAATACCTTGAGTACACACCAGGTGGCCAACTTGCCACCGAGGAACTCCGTACCTTTCATTGTCTTCAAGTAACCAGGAGAGCCAGGGAGGCCGTGTGCAGAGGGGGGACACAACCGCGAGATCAATGCAGGTCAATGGGTAAGTTGCGGTTGCAATTTTAAAGAAGAAGGACCCTTCCCAGTGGACCCTGAAGAAACCCCATGGAAGACAGAAGGTTGGAGAGCCACCCTCTCCCCCGTGGATACCTTAGGAACCAGGATACCTGCCCCAGGGGAGCCAGGTGCATAGGTGTGAAGTGGCATCGGAAACCGCTGTCGAACCCAATGGAGGACTTCAGGAAGATGCCGCTGCTGGAGAAGGAGAAAGTGTCCGGTGGAACCCAAAGGTGTATTCAAGTCGAGAAATACCTGAAAGCAGAGGAGACAGAGTCCATGCCACTTGGAAGTAACCAGGAGGCACGGAAGACGAATGCCCACCAATGTCGGATACTGCAGGAGGGTTGACGGTGACCTTGGAGCTGCAGCTGTGTGGGCCTGGCGATTCTGTGGAAGACCAGGAGCAGTACATGAGCTGTCCCACATCGGATGTCAAGAGTTGAGGGTTCGGTGTCCAGCGGGAGCACCAACAAGCCTTGGCAACTGCAACCAAAGTGGAAGTGGAGAAAGGTGTAATGTTGGGACCAGCAAGGCCCAGGAGACTCACCACAACCAGGGGAATCAGGGCAGGCCCCAAGCAATCAGAGGAGCCCAAAGAATATGAATATGACCCTCAAGAGGATCCACAGGCCGGAGGCACTGTAGTAGCAAGAGGACCTCAAGCAGCTCACCAAAGATGAAGAGGCAAGCCCACGATGCAAGAAATGCAGTGAGGGTGAAGATCTTGATCACTGGAGAGGCTTGAGATTGGGGCAACTTGGAGCCTGAAGATCTTGGTGGAAGAAAGCCAACAAGCCTTTGCAACTGCAAGTCGAAGCGGTGCTCAGGGGTTCACTTCCTGCGGCTCTGACAAGCGATACTAGCCTCAAACTTGGTGAGAGGACAGGGCAGGCCTCAGGGGATGTGAAGAGCCACCACCTGTGTTGCTGAGCCTTTCTGAGTCCGTGGGAGCCCAGGATCAGCAGACTGGTCACCATAGTTGCGGTGCCTGCAGATGCAGGGAAGTGACTCCTCCACTTCAAGGGAGATTCCTTCAGGTTCTTGGATGCCCACGGGCCTTGGAATGTTCTTGTATGGTTACAGGCATGGACGTTGCAGCAGACAAGCAGGGCGGAGAGATCAGGAGCAGCAGGAGTCTTCCTAGTTGCAGTTCAGAGAAAAATTGGTCCCGATCCCTTGGTAACCGTATTATTGAGTGTAATAAATGTTGAGTATTTGTCCTTAACAGTGGGCGATCCCCCGCCCCACTGGTAGTAATGAAGTTTCAAAAGGGTGTTAGGACAAATTTTAATTATTTGTTAGTGTTTGCGGAGAAAATTCCATGAAGAACAGTCTTAAGTCAGTGCAAATTGTGTTTAATTGCGGTTGCATAGGATGCTGATACTTTCTCAGGGTTGGGCAACAGCAAAATACAGCCAACACGTGTTTCGCCCCATTACATGGCCATATGGCCTGGGGCTTCCTCAGGGCATTGGGAATTAGAGTAGGGCTCTGATAGTCCCGTATGTTGTGAGAAAGAACGTCCGTGATCTGTATGTCATATATTAAAAGGCACGTCGCCTTAGTGCAGTCTCTCCTATGGTCCGTGATGGGGGACCCCTGGTGTACCTATGCCCTGGGTAGCTTAGTACGATATACTAGGGACTGATAAGGTAGCACCAGTGTCCAATCTGGGATGTACCTAAGTACTTACCAAACCAATTTAGGGGAGAAAGCACACAAATTGAGATCCTGATAAGCAGGATCCCAGTCAGAATAGTCAGAAGCAGAATTACGTCAAGCAAAAAAGTGGGGATAAGCATGAAAGCAGATCCAAGTTTCCTTCACCGGAGTATAGCATTTTAACATGTCTACTCCAGGTCGGTTTCATGATGCCATTTTCTGGGCTCTGCCATCACAGAAGGGGTCTGTGCACTTCTTTTTAGTGTCCTGAGTAGATATATTAGCACTAAATATCACAAAGTCAATTAATGTATCTCTGAAACACAAAGAGGAGCTCACGAGATCTGCTGTCAGCAAAACCTGGTTTAACTTTGAGATATTTTGAGTTAATATATGCTCAAAAGATGCTAAAAAGAAGAGCATAGATCCCTTGTGGGCTGGTGCAGTTCAGAAAATAGCATCATGACCGGGCCTCAGGTTTTATTATCCAAGGTTATGCATAATTTATACATTTCCAATGCCCTCCGGATTGCCTTTGAGAAAATTCCATGGGCAAAACATTGCAGTAACAACAACACTGTGGAGAAAAGAACCACAAATCATCAATTGTTTTCAAACGATATTCCCTGCTGTACCACATTGGAATCATGCGCAAACCTTCCCCACCCTGCCCCCCCATCTAAAATCATGCCCAAACGGTACTATCACAAGCCGTATTTGCACCAGACACGAGCAGTGCACTAAGAACAAGGCTTTAAAAGTTTTAATAAAATTGATAACAGTTGTATAACTGCTTTAAAAGTAGTTTGCGTTTACATCACTGTTATTTTTATAAGTTTGATTCGGTTTTCAATGTCTCAAACAATGGAACAGTGTGCTTACATTCTTTAGTGTGGTACACATCAATCATACATGCAAAACAAGATGGTTTTGCAAAACTAGGACTTAGGACCCAGTATATATGTTGGCAGCAAGGGTATTCCATTGCAACAGGGTCAGAGTACCCTTATCGCCAAAATGATAATCTGACTGCCAAATGTAAAAGCGGGCAGTTCATAGTTTGGTGACAGTGGAGACTATTCCGTCTCCACCCTGGCCAAACTTCTCCAATGGAGTAAGGGCCATTGGAGATTTGACTATATGTCTGGCTGCCCAAATTAGATGGGTGGACATATAACAGTTTTTTGCTGCCCACCACCTCCAGGAAAACCCTGGGAGGCATTGTTTTTCTATTTTCAAAAACAAAATCCAACTTTGGGGGTTTGTTTTTGAAAATAAAAAAAACAAAACTTTGTGATTTTGCTGCACGGCTCCGTCATCTTTGATGCCCTTAATGTTTTAAATGGCCAAATGGTATTAATGAAAAATATAGCGTCCCCTCCTGGGGAGACGTCTCCTGGATGCAGTGCAAAATTAATCTCATTTGATCCCCATTCAAAAAGTAATGAAATTTCAATTAGTCAGGTTGTCTTTTATTGATTCATGAATTTCTTCATTTAATTTGATTGTTGAATGATGAAATTTCATCATTTTATAATCAAATTACTCAGAGCCACAGAGTAATTTGATTATGGAATGATGTAGAGTATGTGGAGCTTTAACTTGTTGACGCTGCTCCTAACATACTTTTTACCACAGCCTCTCTCGAGGACATAGACCACATGTGTAGTTTTACAGTGGATCCATTCTTTGACTTCCTTAGTTACACCATTAAAACATTCAAGTGATGTGGTGTTTCGGCAGTGTTGGCAGGCTTTACATTTCTGACATTTGAAAAGCCTGTTTTTTTAGCCAGTTCTTTGACTCTGACTTTTAATCTCTGATGTGGCTTTCATAAACATATCACAGAGTGAGGTTGTATTTCTGTATGTGATTCTGGGGTGGTCAGAAATACAGTCTTCATCTTTCTTTATGACTTTCTTCTAGGTAGTTAACAATTTTTTAATTTCCCTTTCTGATTGATTACAATCTATAGTATACCTCATAGTGATACATTCCCTTGATTCTTTTTTAAATCTTGAGGGTTAATAATTCCTCCCTGTCCCTCAATCTCGCTCTTTTTAATGCCTGGATCTGTGAAACATTTCCTGACCTTGAATTTCAAATTCCTGTGTTTCAGAACAGTTCCTTCCAGCTCTTAAAAACTCTCCATACGGTACACTCTATTTTCATGCTTTTGGATGCGCACTGTTGGCAAACAAAAAACTATTGCAGCTTGTAGGTTTCTGGTGTATCTTTGTGCATATCTTGTTATTCTCAATATACACTCAGTATCCAAGTAATTTATTCAGATGTTGCTCATTTTATAAGTAAATTGCAATTTCAGATGGGTGCTATTCAAAGATTTAAAAAATGCTATCAGTTTTTCTTTATCTCCTTCCCAAATTAAAAACAAATCAACAAATTAAAAACAAATCATCTATAAAGGAGACCCACATGATCATTTTTTAAAAAATGTCATTGTTTTCGTCTGTCCAAACTGTTTCTGCTTCTCTGTGTCCCACGGTTAGATTGGCATACATTGGGGCAAAAGAGGTGCCCATTGCTGTGGCCTGTTTTTGAATATAAAACTTTCCATCAAAAAGAAATACATTGTAAGGCAGAACTTCATGATACTCATTAACATTTCCGTATGTGTTCCAAGAGGCTCAATGACTTTGAGCGTAGGAAGTATCTGTAGGCTCTCAGGACATCTTCATGTACTATAGAAGTGTGCAGGGACACTACATTTACTCTCACCACTATGTATTCCTTTTTCCATGATATACCATTAATGCAATTTAAAACATCCATGGAATCCCTGATAGAGGACGAGAGATTAGCTACATAAGGGAAAAGAAAGATATCCACTTTTCTAGATTAATTTTCCAACAGTGAGTCACAGGAGCTTACTATTGGGCGTCCGCACAAATTTTATAAGCTCTTATGATCCTTTGGTAGTACATAAAGTGTAGGTGCTGTTAAATGATCCTTCTTCAAATTGGACAATATTCTTCATCCTCCAAACGACCTTGTTCATGCCATATTTTCGACTTTTCATGAAAAATCGTCTTAATTCTCCATCGGATAGCTCCTTAGCCTTTCAAAGTGACTTGGATTATTCCATTGTCTTTTGATCTTATTATAGTATTTAACCTTCTCCATAATCACTATATTTCCTCATTTATCAGAACTTTTCATAATAATGTTTTTGTCATTTTGTAAATATTTAAAGTCCAACCAGTTTTCTTGCGTCATATTTCCTTCATGACGTTTCCAATCTTTTCCTCCTTTAATGCTGTAGTCCTCAATTCCTCAGTTAAGACTTATTGAAACAAATCTGTCTTGTTTCCTGGTGGTAGCTGGGGACAAAATTTCGATTTATTTTACACCCACTGTTGAATGACATGTTAGTTTCAATACCCACTGTAGCTCAATATTCCATGTCCAAGATCCCTTCCTGACTCCCATTGACCTGGGATTTGCTTGATTTCATTTCCAGGTTAGAGTACATCATCAATTGTCAAAATCGATACTGTCTGGGGTGCACTTGATTTTCGTTTCATGTTTCCCTTCATTGCAAAGAATTTCTTACTGGGTACTGTAGGGCAACATGGCACAACAATCTAGTTTATTTCTCTTAAATCTTGAACTACCCTATATTTTCCATTAGGTTTCTTGATGCCAATTATAGGTGAATTACAGGGACTACTCATAATTTCTTTTAGAATGCCTTGCTCGACCATTCGATTAATTTCTGCTGCAACACCAGCATTTACTTCAGGACTCATCTTGTATTGTCGAGTATTTGTATAGACCGCACCTTCTTTCACATTCACTTTAACAGGGTCTACATCTGTCATTAAACCTACTTCTTTTCCCATAAAATCCCACACTTCAGGATTTACTGTCGTTTTGACCTCTTCTGGTAAGTCATCTTTGGTTATTATGGAAAACAATTCATCTATCTCTGCTCCTTGTTTAGCCAGCATGATTTTGTATATTCCGTCTTCATCTGGGGTTTGAATTGCAACACCGTTCGGTGTGCAAAATATGGTGCAATTCATCTTGCACAACAAGTCTCTTCCTAATAAATTCACAGGACTAGAGTTACACACTACAAACTTATGCATCTCTTTAAATTTGCCAATGCGTACCTCTATCAGTTTTGTAATAGGGGTCCTAATTTGCTCATTAGAAACGCCCACTACTTGGAGGCAGGTTTGGGATGTCTACTGTTCTCACAGTAGAACGGGTAGCACCAGTGTCCAACTAAAAGGTAATGTCATTTCCTTCTACCTTTCCATCAATATATGGACCTGACTGATCTACCGGTAAGGATGCGCCAAGTAAGCACTCCTTATCCTCCCCCCTCAGGCACCGTCATTGATCCTGGTCTTCGAAATATGTATCCTGCAAAAGAAACTGCGATGTTACAAAATGTTTCTTACCACTTCCTTCTTGAAATCCGGTGTCCGCACTGTACTTGGCTTGACTCGCAAAATTTGGCATAGGGGCAGGTGGCAACCGACTCTGTAGGTTTACAACCCGCTGCGGTTGACTCATTATCACCTCATTCTGGGTCTGTGGATTTAAATTTTGATTTGGGCCATTATTATTCTATATACTTTTGCCCTCATTCTTCCAATGCCCCAATTTTCCGCACCCATGACAAGGGAACTTTTCCTTTGCCTCTTCTCTGTTCAACTGCCCTTTTGGTTTACCCCCGTTATTTTCACCATTACTTTGCCCCTTTCCTGTTTTTCCGGCCAGTTTATTTAGCTGGAGTTCTTGCTGTTCTGCTAATTTTACTTGAGCCCACATCACTTTCTCCTCTAAATTCTTTTGTCTATTGTCAATTTCATCTCCGCAGTATTTTGCATATTTAAGTATCTCACCTATGGGCTTCGCTTGCCAGCACAGCATGTGCTGTTTAATCATTTGGGATATGTCTTGCCTTAACCCTGACACAAATCTGTATACAAAATGAGTCATGTCCTTATCCCCAATACTCTCCAATCCACTATACTGTTTGAACACCTGTAGGAGGTGCTCATAGTACGCATGTACAGACTCATCTTTTTCCTAGGTTGTTCTATCTATCGTTATCCAATCTGTCTCTTTTGGTGGAATTTTTCCTTTTAAGAAAGTGATTACTTTGTGATATTTCTTAATAACCTCTTCTGACGGGGCTCCTGTCTTTTCATTTCTCAGGTACTCATCATTAGGCCAATCGACTGTAAGTGTACATTCTTTCCACAAATCAGCAGGCACCACTATGTCAAATAGACCATCCAGATCCTTCAACAAAACTTTCGAAACCTTCACAAACCTCTCAACTTGCCTATACCATTCCACTGGTTTTTCTCTCAATTTTGGGAAATCATTTCCTGTCTTGTCCATGGGACACGTACATATTCCCCTCCTGGATCCTATCACATTGGGTACAATCTTTCTGCCTTCTCTGTTTCTTTCAATAAATATTCAGATGTCGCTCGACTTATCTGTACTTTCTCCTTTTTCTTTGTCCATCTGACTTTCCATCTGTCTAAATCTACCCATTTCTGCAATATCGTCATCAATTCTTTAACCTGCAATTTTCTTCCTGACATATTCATGTTTTCCAAATCTTTATCAGCAAATTCTACTCTATAAGGTTTCTGCAACACTTTGGATCGCCCTATCTCTATTCCCATTTCAGAGGCTAAATTCATCAATTTTTCATGAAATATTTTTGTGTTTCGGGTTATGCTTCTGCAAATGCACAGCAATTCTTCCTCACTATAGGTATTTAACCTATCCAATCCTACATTCCCAGCTATCATTTCTTCTAATTCAACTCTTAATTTGAATATATCTAATATTTTCAGTGGTGGGTCAGGTTTTTGTATTTCTTGTGTCCATCTTTTTAATTCCTCTGGGGTTATTATGGTGGCACTCTTTGTTCCTGTGGATGTCTCAATTTGTACCTCTTTTGAGCAACCTGGTGTGACTCTTCTGGGTGTGTCATTTATTTGCCGTCTTATCGGTAAGCCCGTTAATGAAATTACTGACTCACATTCACTGGCTTGGTCATCAATTATTATTTTCTTTTCTAGGTTCAATAATGGGTGTAGTCATGACAAGTGTTTTAGGACAATTTGATTTATCCCCATACAATGGGACAACAGAACCTATAGTCACTGGTATAGTCAGAGCTTCAGGATGCGTGTTTAACTGGGTTATCTTCTGTATTAAATTGTCTCTATTCTTATTTATCGCTTCCCTTTCTCTTTCCTGAAGTACCCTTTCCATTGTTTTCTCATTTACTATTTGTGGCACCAATGGTACGTCTAGTATTGGGGCACTCGGGTAGTTCTTTTAGATCTTTCTTGATAAGGCGGAGGATTTTTCATTAAAATGTCTTCTAAAAAATCATCTTCTGAATCTCCACAACCTGTCAATGTTAAATGCTTTTTCTTTTCTGTGCATTTGCCACCTGTCTGTTCCTCAGCCATCAATACAGGATATAATCCTTCAGTCACCATGGCTTGCCTCCACTGTTTCATCTGCCTGTCTTGGGTTTCACGTGAAATTTTGGATAAAATCTGCTCAAATTCCTGTCACTTCTTGATCTATCGCGCTCAAACGCCTCAGTCTCCCATTCTTCTAGTGCCTCATACCGTGTTAATCTGGGTCTGGGTTCTAATTCGTTCATTCTAGTGTGTAAATTATGTAAAATTCCTCCATTAAATATTCCAAACTCTGGAAAGGCCAGTATTCCATCATCTTTTGTATATTCTATCCAATTTTCTAACCATACACAGGTATGATAACATCTTTCTATCATCATGTAGGATGCCGGCGTTTTCGGGGGAGGAATGAGAATTCCTTCTCTGGTTTTAATGAGCTTATCCTTTTTAAAATAATTTTTAATTTTCTGCATAAATGACATTTTTCTTTTCTCTCCATACATTTTGTGAGATCTTTCTTTTATGTACTGTTCATGGGCAAAACCTAAATACCTTCTGTCTGGGCGATTCCCTATTAATGTCGGATCGTACATACAAATTCCACTGTCTATTATTATTCTTGGGATTTCTATGTTTCCAACTAATCAAATGTTCGCTTTTACTCAAATACTTCTCCAATACCAGTGTGTTTTCTAGTTGTGGAACCAACCAGGTTTTGTTTTACACTGTGCGTTCAGCCAATACTAACGCGGCTCTCAGTGATGACAGGATCACTCATTACCACTGACCCATCCTTTACAATTCTCGTGTCAGTCACACACCCGCTGTTTCAACCAATCCCAGTGCGGCTCTCTGTGACGTCAGTACAGCACCCGCAACTGACCCCTCTTTTACTTTGATTTTCTCACTAATTTTCATGTAATTTTGCATTAATTAACAACATAGAAACATTCGCTACTTTGTCAGATTCTCTTCATTCCAAAGAATAGTCAATTTCTGTTTCTGCGAGTAAACCTTTCCGCTTACTTTTCACACACTACGAGTAAAACCTTTCCGCTTACTCTTCACTCAAGCATCAGAGAACCTGTTACTCCTTCAGTATTACCCTTTCTAGGTGATATAAGACCAAAGTTTCACCAACGAACTCCTTTGCTTCCAATTATTCTCACTTTTATATGAAAAAATTAATCCCTAAATCAGTGCTTCTAGTTCTGCGTAACCTTCAGCACCTTTGTGAATCCTGACAAGTAACCTCACTGCAGTGTGGTTTCCATTCGCCACCTGCTATTCAATATACCCGGGAATTTCCAGACAACATAGAACAAAACACACAGGTTTGCTTAATACATAAATCAATATTTCAATCCAGAATATTTCTACCTAACTAACTAGAACTTAACCATGCCTCTGCTACCAAGAAAAACTGATGGAGCGCTTACCAGCTCGGGTTACACCCATACCATATACTCACCTGGGCCCATAACATTCATATAAATAAGCTAGTAAGACCCGCTGGCATCAATTTTTGGTTTACCTGTGAATTTGTTTTACCTTTACCAAATTCTTACCAACTCAATCTCCTTGTCAATAATTTCCTCTGGCCAATGAATCAAGTTGCTTAGTTATATTAAGTAGAAATTACATTAACTTTAGCTCCAAAAATAACCACAGACTCAAAAAGTTTTAAGAGTTTTTATCTAACCAATAATTTTGTGAGTCAAAAAAATCTAATACAGTTAACACCTTCTTCCTTCAGGAAGAATTTTAAGTCAAGTAAAACAAAGTCTCAATTAAAGATCATGATGACGGTACCTGAAGAGGGAGAAAACAGAGAGCAGTACAAGGATATACTACACAGATTTATATTTAAGTAGGATAATGCGATGGCTGAACCCCTGGCCTAGGAGTCAGGTGAAGATCTCCAGAACAGGTCGGGAGATGAAAATCAAGACAGGTTCAGGACTGGGAAGGTGACCTCTTCTAAGTACAACGCCTGCGTCGCACCCCTGTCTGGCAGTACTCTCCTCGAATAGTTCTTCCGCAACTCCCCTTCTAGATGATTTGCTTCTTCGATCAGTATCTCGTTCTCTCAAGCAGGGTCTCTGGCATCTGGAATCAGCATGGAGACTGTGGCTGTCCCCTGCATCTGTGACAGCGGTGTCATGTGTAATTAACTAAACTGCCTCAATTGTCCTATTCTACGTGTATGTTCCATCCCCCAATGTTTCAATATCGTGAAAACCCCTACTTCTGATTGGGCAAGGCAAGAGGAGGAGGTCATCACACCATACCAGATGTAATATTTTACTTAGGGTCCTTTGTTCAATGTTCCCGCCCCTTAATTCATTTTCCTAAGCTTTATTCACACCCGCATTTCACGTTATAGTCAAGACATTTTAGATACATTTGTTCTAATATTTCTTCCTTTGTCCGGGTCAATAGGTTGAGTTCTCATGCGACTCTCTCCAGTGTGACCTTGGCTGAGTTTCAACTTTGTCATCATGGTTCTGGGCAGGTTGATGTGCGCCTGCACGCGGGTCAGGTGAGGTAGGGATTTCAGTCACCCTCCGAGGCACAAATATGAACTATTAATAAAGTCAGAAAAAGACACGTTAGAATGTGATAATAAATAAATTTACTGTATACCACTTATCACTACTCTATCCCCATTTACTTATTTAAATCTTTCGCATTAGTATTTAGTAGAACTTATACGGTTTAGTTTAAGCAATAGCATGCGCATTAACATATGAGTTTCAAGCGGCCATTTTAAAGTTATTGCGCAGCTGCAAAGCTTTCCCTCCAAGCATAGAAGACGTCATACTACGTAGATGCAGTAGACGCATGCGCAGAGAAAATCCCGCGTTTTTGGCGTGCATTTTAGGACACTCGAGTTACTTGTTAGTTATACAAATATTAAAGCTTCCCCTAGATACAGTATGTCGAGTGTAATGCACTCATAGTATTTACAAACAGGTTGGTTACATTATTACATGTTATTTGCGAGGATTGCATACAAGCAAGTCTCTTTTATACAAAACCTTGCTCCATCACCCTCTTAAGGTTTTTAAAGTGCTGGGGGCCATCAGGGAGATTAACTGAGCTATTGCGCAGTCACATGATGCTAGCTGGGCTCAGCTGCCATTGGCGCTGGGGATCAAACCGCGAGCCCCGTGCCCCAGAGCCAGCCACTCTGGCCGCTGTGGCACACCTCTCCCAAGGTACATTTGTTCCCGAAATAGTTGTGTGTGGTGCATCTACAGAGAATTTTATGCCGATCTTTCCAAAATCACACTGAACAAGAACACCAAAAATAGAGCCTGTCGAAAATCCAAGGTCTGCTTCTTGACTCAGACCCTATGCAGAGATGCGGACACCGGCACAGTGCAGTGTGAACAGAGGTGGTGCCCCTTAGTATTGGCATTGCATTGTGTCAGAAATGCCACCTGGTCTGGACAATGGACACAGGCATGAGCAGTGGAGATGTGTGTACATCTGTAGCAGGACTGGGAAGTGGAGAGGGGAATCATTACAATCAGTGGATGAACCTGGCGGCCCTTTCAGCATATAGCGAAACTGCGATGTCCAGTACCATTAAAAACGCAATGTTTTGCAGCGTTTTTTTGTTTGGACTAACACAGCAAAGCATTTTAAATGGGGCTCAATGTTACTTCATTGAATGTAGCCTCTCACTACTTACCATGAAACAATGGTAGCACCAAAGAGAAATAGTCACAACATAAATATCTCCTTGAATGTATGCATAACTATTTGCAACATAACACGGGCTAGTAACAGCAGGCAGTCTTGAATAAACAGCTATAGACCCCACCAGCTACAGATCCCCACCCACATTTAACCCACCCAAATTGCCAGCAATTTATTTGGCATTTAACCCTGCTTGGTAATTTAATGACATGAGCAAACCGTTCTGAAATAAGAAAAGTGAAAACATTATAATTTCTTGCTGCTTAATTGTAGTTTTTTTCTAAACAAAAATATATTTGAAAGATAATCTCTCTAAACCCATTTACCAACATGACAGAACCAAAAATACCAATATGAAATAGAATGTTCAACATAACTAATTAATAATAGTAAGCACAACAATTGAGATTTAAAACAGTCATCAAATTAAGCCTTAGAATGAGAGAAACTAGTACGTGTTGGACTAATGTATATTATGTTGCCAACATAAGCTGGGAAAAAAAGTGATTTTCCTATTGAGTCACATTTATAAAGTCATAATTTGGGGGCAGAAAACTGAAGTAGTGCGAGTTAAAATGTCCATTAGTCTTTCGAAAGTGAAAGAAAGTGCTAAGGTCTCTGGTAGATTAATCCACCTCCTCAATAGTAGGGTGAGGTTTGGCACCGCCCCATGAGGCCTGATCACCAAAGTCGGCAGCGGGCATTCACCCAGGCATCCCACCCTGGTAGAGTTTTGAGATTATGGGGTTACAGACCTTCTCCAACTCTTTCTGCTGGTGCTCTAACTCCTTCTCTGCCAGCTGGTTGCTCTCCAGCCAGTAGATGGTCTGGTTACATTTGTCCATGATCTTCTTCTTCACTGATCTGGTCTTTAAGTTTGTTGTCCTCCACAGTGCTTTTCATGTTGAAGGCGTAGGATTCAACTGAGTTATTGACAGCAGCCTTCTCTCTCCTGGCTTCATTATCTGCTTAGCATCTCTCTGCCTCCTGCACCATTCTCTCAATCTCCTCTTTTCTCAGCCAGCCCTTGTCGTTGGCGATTGTGATCTTGTTCTATTTGCCTAAACTCTTGTCGACAGCAGAGACATTCAGGGTGCCATTCTGCCACTCACCTACCTCACATCCATGATTTAATCCTCCCTCTGAGGGATTTCTGACTTGTATACAGAGACACAATTTTTTAGCTCATAAGCGGCACGATCCTATTATTGATTTGGTGCTTCTTGCCACAGTTCGTCAATGGGAATTTGTTCTAAATTTCAGTTCAGTTGAAGGCCTACTGCTCTCCATCTTGGAAAGTGCAAGATGGATGAAGATGACTGGTTTGAAAAGGGCGCATGTTCTACTGAGGAGCAGTGGAGGTGTAAAGAATGTGACAAGATAAATGCAAAGAAAGAGTGGTTTGCCACGTAGAAAGCTCCAAAAACAACCAGAGTAAGCTTGGTGAGGTGGAATCCACGTCACCTCTCTGCACCTATTAACAAATTGAGATAATATGCAATGACAATGGAGTTTTTGGAGAATGACTTGCTTCTTTCACATTGTCAATACTACATGTGGGATGAAGGTGACAAGAGGGTAGGCAGATAACGGGTTTCCTAGCCTCTTTTTTTTGTTTTTGGTTTAGAGTCTCCTGAACTTACTTTAATGGACTTTGGATGTAACTCCCCAAGCCATTGCCTTCTTTTGCTTCGCAACCTTCAGCCATTGGCATTAGACATTTTCAGGCACATTATTGGTCATCTCACCATTTTTCTCTTGTCTGTTTCACTGTGTCCTACAGTCGAATGCAAGTGAAACAGTTTTGGGGTCCAAGCCTACCAGAAAGCACAGCTGTCTGGTTTGCTAACAACATCTTGGGGACATTTGGAAAGGTTTACTGGGAATGTATTCCGCCCATTGCTTACCATTGCTTCGTAACTCACATTTGCTTGGTTTCTGTTTGCTGGCTTTATTTGTTTTAGGTTGTCCAGCTGGAGTTCGTCCCTTTCCTTTCTCAAACAATTTTGTTTGTATCCTTCCATCATTACACAATTTCTGTAAACAGGCCTTTAAATCTTGTACTTATCTTGTCACATTTGCTGTGCATTCAAAGACAGAGGTCAAATGTCAGGATCTGTCTTCCAGGGATTTTGGTGTTTACTTTTCTTTCTCTGACTTCAAAGTGAGAGGATTTATGTGACAATCATGCTGGCTACTCTGGGTATGCTGTACCATGTTCGTTTTTTTTCTAGCACAAAACAAAATTTAAATGTCTGTAAATGAACTGTGCAGATATTTTAGAATATGAAAAGCATGAATTAAGCATATTTTTGATAATTCAGAATGTGGTGGAAACAAATATTTTAATGCGATTAAAACAAATCATTACACTAGGTCATGACATTTCCACACATTATCATTTGTGTGCGGTATACTTTTATCAATAAAACTGTATGTCAGTGCAGATGCAATGGTCATTCCAATCGATGATGTGTTATCTGTAATGGCAGTGCACTACCACACCATGCATACTCCACCTTACCCAGTCAGTCAGTCAGTCAGTCATTAAGTCTTTATTTCGATTTAAAATCATGAAAGACAAATCCATAAAAAATCCAAAACTATCAATGTAAGCAAGTTATTTGACATAAAAACATAATGGTAAATTTCATAAACATCAATGGGAGCAAGTTTATACATTAAAAAAGATGATATACAAGAGGACAGCAGATCCACAATGAAAAGATAGATAAATATATAATAAATATTTAAAATTACTAAAAATCTCTAAAAAAAAAAGACTCCCAAGGTGGTATATATAATCATCATAATTACATTATAATCAAAGCTGCACGATACATAATATTATTCGCCCCCAACAGCATACAAGGAGACAATTATCATTGCCTCCTCTCCTTTGCACGTATAACCCACATCCAGCTTAAGAACTTGGCAACGGCAATCACAATGGATTCATTAGAAGCAGTTTTTAGGATCCTTAGTGCTTCGCTGCTTAACATAGTCCCCAGGTTTAAACAGATAGGTTTTAACCATCTGTGGAGTTTTATAAGCTGGACAGGCAAATAAAATGTGTGCTAACGATTCATTCTGCGTTGGACAAAATGAACAATTTGCTGTGGTTCAGGGTGTGCCATTTACTAACAAATAAATTAGTGGGAAGTGATCCCACCCTAAATTGGTGGTAAAGTTTCCTATCTCTAGTAGGAGTGATAAGGTCCCAATAATTTTCATACTCCACCTCATGCTTATGTTCAAAGTAATCCCTGGATAATGATGGTCTTGTTAAGGCTGAAAACCCCATTGTTTTAATCATATTCCAATATGCTGCCTTATATTCATTTTTTGCAGGAATGGGGTTTTCAACGGGATTTACCCACAATCTACTCATCCCCATCTCACAGAGAGTGATTTTTACCCGTCTCAGCCATAACATTTTATGCAAGCTGTCAGCCTCCCTAACTTCCAAGAGTGCTTATGCGTACCTAGACAGCTCTGGGGTAACCCAGAG
Source organism: Triturus cristatus (assembly GCF_964204655.1). Classification (NCBI taxonomy): domain Eukaryota; kingdom Metazoa; phylum Chordata; class Amphibia; order Caudata; family Salamandridae; genus Triturus; species Triturus cristatus. The sequence continues at coordinate 862,946,013 of NC_140590.1, forward strand.
CCTTCTCCAGTACGCCACAGGTCTAAATTGTGCCATATCTTCAATAGAATAACAGCCAAGATCTAAAAATAGGGGCAATAAACTCTCTGCAATATACACCGAACCACTCCTCACTATGCCATTCCACTCCATACTGAGTCGCTGCACTCTACTCTGCACTATTCCACGCTGTGCTACTTTAATCGATGCATCTCTACTCTACACCACGGTACTCTCTACCAGTGAACTCTACTCCGAACTACTCTACTATGCACCACTGCACTCTACGCCAGTTCACTCCACCTTGAAACAATCTACTCCACGTCACTATTCCACTCTTCACCGCTGCGATCTACACCACTGAACTCTGCACTGCACGCCAATGTATTGTGCACCACAGCACCCCACTATACGCTACTCTGCAACACTCAACTCTACTGCACTCTGACACTACTTTACACAATTTCATTTTTTGTCACTTTTCTCTGCATCAGTCTATACCACTGCACTTTGCTACAATGCACTCTATGCAACTCGGCACCACGTTGCACCGTGCCATTTAGTTCTGCACCGCTCTGCTCTGCCGCAGTGCACTCCACTTTGGCCCACTCCATGTCACTGCACTCTAAGCCAATGCACTCTGCACCAGTGCACTCTGCACCACTATACTTTGCACACCACTATATTCTGCGCACCGCTGTACTGTATGCCACTCTCATCTACTGTGCACCATTCTTCTCTGCCAGTACACTCTATGAACTCTGTGCCACTGCACCACTGCACTCTCACCACTGCACTCAACTCTATGCCATCCTACTCTGCATCACTCCACGCCAGTCTAATTTAATCTGCACCCCTGCACACCAACCCACTGCACTCTACCCTGCATCACTCCCCTCTAACCTGCACCTCTCCTCTTTACCCCGCACCACTCCACAATGTACAACACCATCCCACATAATGAAGTTCATCACATGCAATCTCACTCTACATATTTCCATGACAGTTAATATCTAGTAATTACTATACACATAATTCCACAGCACAGCATGCCACATATTTCCACTATACAACTTCACACCGCACCACACGATATTCCACAACAAACGATTCAAAAACATCCCCGTCTACCTCGCACTTCCACCAACCCTGTCATCTCTCTCCCACACATCCATTGCCGCTCTTCTCTCTCCCTCACATTACCACTACCCCTTCTTATCTCACAATTCCACTACGACCCTCTCATCCCTCCCTCACACTCCCTGTCTCCTCTCCATACTGCCTGCTCACACATACTACCTTCCTATACCTCCTCATGCTGTGCACTTTTCCACCTCCCGGGGTTTCCCTCCCACTCATCCCTCTCTCTCTCTCATACTCTCTCTCACACCTTTCTCTCACTCTCTCATGCACTCTTCCCGCCTCTCTCACGTGGTTCACTTCAGGTCTTCAATCACAGTTTCTTTCCTGTGCCTTTTCAAGATTTCTATCCTGCAAACCCACGCCTCCTTCTCTTCTTAGGGTGTCTTCTGTTTACACAGGAGCGTCCTCTTTATGCATCTGTGACCTGCCTTCCCCTTCTTTCTCACAAACTCTTTCTGCTCCTCTGTCTGGAGTTCTTTTACCACTTTGTGCACAAATTACCTGTCCCTCACTATCTTGGTTTCTATCTATTCTGTGCAGCTCTTATCCCTATCTATTCTTCATGCCACATAATTCCACTACACAAATGCACTGCAACCCACACAATTCCACAACTAACAGTTCTAATTCAACCCACATAATTCCACTACACACCACTGCATACATCCACTCCTCTCCACTCCAAACAAAATCACATACATAAAAGACATTGTCATTTACAACGCCAATAGCTCTAACTCTGGCAAATGCGAAACCTATTGCATTGCAAATACTTGTGTTTTTTAACTCTGACAGATAGGGCTCCTTGTTTGGGATTTTCAGTAAGGCGAAGGCATCCTCTCAAGGGTTCACCCCCTGGGATTCCAGTGGGGGTTGGGGTCGATCAACCACTAAGAAGAAGGGAAGCGCAGTATGTGCCCTGCTGCTGCCTTGAGAGGCTGTGCTGCCTGTAGAGCACACCATGCCTGTAGAGCACCCTTGTCGCCTATACGAGCCCTGACTGATTACTCCACCAACCTGGGGTGTGTGATGTAGGAAATGCATCAGTGGAAGTGTTTGGGGTGTTTCAGATTGTACTGCCGGCCACCTGCTGAGAGCAAGGAAAGCACAGTCAGTCAGCTGTTTTGAATTGTGCTATCTACATTGGATTTCCAGTGGGAGACAACGGTGGCCACTGTAAACGAAGGGTGGTGGGGCAGGTTGGGTGTCACGCGAGGGGGGATACAATATAAAGAAAATGTACCTTTTGCCGCCGCCCGCTCCAGCGTCGCATCTCGTCGCGCCGCTTCTCCCCCCCTGACTCCCTGTCCAATCCCCGCACTGCAGTGCAGCGCTGGGATTGGTCAGAGCAGGCAGGAAAGACGCCCTGCTCAGACCAGGGAGTCTGTGGGGTTTAGTTCACGGTCATCATGCAAATATCAATCGATATCGGCACGATAACCGTGAACTAAAGCGCTCAACACTTATCAAGGTACTCCTTGGGCGTGATGAGAATGTGAGGCATTATTCCTCATTTGATACTTTGGATGATGACACTGTAAGGCATTATTCCTCGTTTAATATTGTGGATCTAGAACACCATTATTGTTTCTAAACGGACTGCGAGTGTTTATACTACCATACAAAGCCCTGATGAAGTTCCCACACTTGGGAACGAAATGCGTTAGCTGAGCTGTTTTGTTGTAATAAGGAATTACACATGAAAGTTAGGAAAATGGATATAGGTTTTTGATAAACTACTACGTCTACCTTGACTTCATCACCTGACTCACCTATTGCTTTATGGATTAAGGATCTGGAGAACAGGGGCATTGTACAACTGCGGGTGCCAGAGTGTGCGAAGGACAGTTTACAAAAAACGTAACTAGAGTGAGGTGCAGATTGGAAAGCCCGCCGTTGGGCTCTGTTCTTTTGATATTGTGTCAGCTGTTTGAACACAAAGGAGATTTACAAACATTTTGCACTGGGTTAGCGTTACAAAAGTGACGATAACCAGCGCAAAATGTTTTTTTTGTTATTTTCTTTCCAGCACAAAACTTGTTTGCGCTAGAAAGCACCTTAACAGTAGGGCAAAGCAGTCCAAAGCACTGCTTTGCGTTACGTAGCGATAAGGTCACATTACATGGGTGGAACATGGGTGTTCTCATGCAACCACCCATGCATTTTGACGCAAAACAATATTTACAAAGATTTGTAGACATGGTTTTGTACCAAAAGTGAACACCCCTTCAAAGGAGGCGCTAACAGGAGAAATGCTTTCATTTCTCCGTGCTTTTCCAAAATTGCATGCATGCTGCACTGTGCAGCACCCATACAAAGTGGGAAAAGCTTTCCATCGTGTCTAGGCATAGTATTTTATAAAAGAAGGGTACCCTTCCTGTACAAAACCTATGCTAGACTCATGCACATACTCTAGCGCTATGGCGCTAAGATGTGTGCATGGCCCACAGCCGCTGAAATCAGCGCTGGCTTAAGGAAAAGGGGAGGAGAGAGCCATATCTCTGAAGATATGATGCTCTCCTGCTTCTTCCCTGTCGCTCAAAGCAGCCCAGCAGTGCCGGGGGGCTGTGCTGCATTGTGTGACTTTTTTGTAAATCTCCCCAAATTGCGCTACCAGTGTAGTATTTCCAGTGAGGGAAGCACATGTTGTGAAGTGCTTGAGCCTGACAGATTGTGCTGCCAGTCAACCTCTGAGAGTAAGAGAAGCACAGTCTGGCAGCTGTTTTAGTTCTGTAGAGTGGATTGCCTAAACTAGATTTCTAGGATGAGAAGCACAACGTGTCAACTGTGGAAGCCATGACAAGTTGCTCTTTGCGGGGTTTCTAGTGAAAGAAGCAGATGCTGGCAGGAAATTAGGCTCTGACAGACTGCACTGCCTGCCAACCACAAGAGCAAGGGAAAGTATAATCTGTCGGCTGGTTCACCTCTGACAAGCTGCACTGCCTGCCAACCACAAGCGCAAGGGAAAGTATAATCCATCTGCTTCTTCACCTTTGCAGGAGATCAGCAACTGGATGAGGTAGAACTGACTTTTAATTAATGGGCAAAAAACTGAGATCTTGGTGCTTGAAGGGGATAGCTCAATCTTGACAGGCCACTGGTGTTTAGAAACATGGGGAATCTTGCCTTCTCCAACTGTGGCGACCAAAAACCAGGCTGTGATTTTCCATAACGCCTTGTCTTTCGACACCCAAGATAATAGAACAGTGAGTTCCTGCATCTGGATGATTAGTATCTTGAAGAAAATATTGCTTTTTCTTCCCAAATAGCTCAGGGTACAGTGGTCATTGCATTGATCACCTCCTGCTTAGACTACTGTAATGCTGTGTATTTTAATGTCAACCAATACTCCTTAGACAAGCTCCAAATCATCCAGAATGCTGTTGCAGGCCTGGTTCTGGAATATCCTAGCTCTCCTTGATCAGGGAAGGATCGAGATCCCTTCACTGGTAGCCAGTAAAGAAGCACGTGTCCTTTAAAGCTATCTGCCTGACGCACAAAGCTTTCCACTCTCAAGGGGTCGAGTTATTTTAGCATGGACCTGAATTGGTATGTCCCTAAGAGACCTCTGTGATCTGCTAGACGAAATAAGGTGGTGGTTCCTCGGTGCAAAAAAGCTAGGTTGGGCGAACGTGGCTTCACTGTGGCAGCTGCCAGGCTTTGGAATTTCCTTCCTGAAGATATCAGGAGCCTTAGTTCCCACCTGATGTTCTGTAATCAAGTTAAAACGTGGCTTTTTGCAAATTAACCCTCCATTTTTGCGGGGGTGTTTTTTGTGCTGATACTGCTGGTCTGAGCTGTCACCACCCTCACGTTCTCTCCTTTGCATAGCGCTTTGATGCCTTTTAGTCTATCGTACTCTACAAATGCTACAAATACAAACACCTCTGACAGACTGCACTGCCTGCCAACCACAAGGGAAAGTAAAATCTGTTGGTTGCTTCACCTCTGACAGACTGCACTACCTGCCAACCACAAGAGCAAGGGAAAGTATAATCTGTCGGCTGCTTCACCTCTGACAGACTGCACTGTCTGCCAACCACAAGAGCAAGGGAAAGTATAATCTGTCAGTTGCTTCACCTCTGACAGACTGCACTGCCTGTCAACCACAAGAGCAAGCTAAAGTATAATCTGTTGACTGCTTCACCTCTGACGGACTGCACTGTCTGCCAACCACAAAAGCAAGGGAAAGTTAATCTGTCAGCTGCTTCACCTCTGACAGACTGCACTGCCTGTCAACCACAAGAGCAAGGGAATGTATAATCTGTCAGCTGCTTCACCTCTGACACACTGCACTGCCTGCCAACCGCACAAGGGAAAGTATAATCTGTTGGTTGCTTCACCTCTGACAGACTGCACTGCTTGCCAACCACAAGAGCAAGGGAAAGTATAATCTGTCAGCTGCTTCACCTCTGAAAGACTGCACTGCCTGTCAACCGCAAGAGCAAGTGAAAGTATAATCTGTCGACTGCTTCACCTCTGACGGACTGCACTGTCTGCCAACCACAAAAGCAAGGGAAATTCTGCTGCTTCACCTCTGACAGACTGCACTGCCTGCCATCCACACAAGGGAAAGTACAATCTGTCGGCTGCTTCACCTCTGACGGACTGGACTGCCTGCCAACCACAAGCGAAAGTATAATCTGTCAACTGCTTCACCTCTGACAGACTGCACTGCCTGCCAACCACAAGAGCAAGGGAAAGTATAATCTGTCAGCTGCTTCACCTCTGACAGACTGCACTGTCTGCCAACCGCAAGAGCAAGTGAAAGTATAATCTGTCGACTGCTTCACCTCTGACGGACTGCACTGCCTGCCAACCACACAAGGGAAAGTATAATCTGTTGGTTGCTTCACCTCTGACAGACTGCACTGTCTGCCAACCACAACAGCTTGGGAAAGTATAATCTGTCAGATGCTTCACCTCTGACAGACTGCACTGCCTGCCAACCACAAGAGAAAGGGAAAGTATAATCTGTCGACTGCATCACCTCTGACGGACTGCACTGTCTGCCAACCACAAAAGCAAGGGAAAGTATAATCTGTCGGCTGCATCACCTCTGACGGACTGCACTGTCTGCCAACCACAAAAGCAAGGGAAAGTATAATCTGTCAGCTGCTTTACCTCTGACAGACTGCACTGCCTGCCATCCACACAAGAGAAAGTATAATCTGTCGGCTGCTTCACCTCTGACGGACTGGACTGCCTGCCAACCACAAGGGAAAGTATAATCTGTCAGCTGCTTCACCTCTGACAGACTGCACTGCCTGCCAACCACAAGAGCAAGGGAAAGTATAATCTGTCAGCTGCTTCACCTCTGACAGACTGCACTGCCTGTCAACCGCAAGAGCAAGTGAAAGTATAATCTGTCGACTGCTTCACCTCTGACGGACTGCACTGTCTGCCAACCACAAAAGCAAGGGAAATTCTGCTGCTTCACCTCTGACAGACTGCACTGCCTGCCATCCACACAAGGGAAAGTATAATCTGTCAGCTGCTTCACCTCTGACAGACTGCACTGCCTGTCAACCGCAAGAGCAAGTGAAAGTATAATCTGTCGGCTGCTTCACCTCTGACGGACTGGACTGCCTGCCAACCACAAGGGAAAGTATAATCTGTCAGCTGCTTCACCTCTGACAGACTGCACTGCCTGCCAACCACAAGAGCAAGGGAAAGTATAATCTGTCAGCTGCTTCACCTCTGACAGACTGCACTGCCTGTCAACCGCAAGAGCAAGTGAAAGTATAATCTGTCGACTGCTTCACCTCTGACGGACTGCACTGTCTGCCAACCACAAAAGCAAGGGAAATTCTGCTGCTTCACCTCTGACAGACTGCACTGCCTGCCAACCACAAGAGCAAGGAAAAGTATAATCTGTCAGCTGCTTCACCTGTGACGGACTGCCCTGTCTGTCAACCACAAAAGCAAGGGAAAGTATAATCTGTTGGTTGCTTCACCTCTGACAGACTGCACTGCCTGTCAACCACAAGAGCAAGGAAAAGTATAATCTATCGGCTGCATCACCTCTGACGGACTGCACTGCCTGTCAAACACAAGAGCAAGGGAAAGTATAATCGGTCGTCTGCTTCACCCCTGACAGGCTGTACTGCCGGCCAACCACAAGCGCAAGGGAAATTATAATCTGTTGGCTGCTTCACCTCTGACTGACTTTCTCACTTTCTTGGATTTTAAGTGGGAGAAGCAAATGCTGTCAGCACTGTGAGTCCGGATCTGTTGACCAACCAATCAACCACTGATAGCTGGGAGAATGCAATATGTCAGACAGATAAATCTAACAGGTGTCACACTCTGGGCAATATTTTCAGAAAAGAAAAACAATCCTGACAGCTGATTTCACTGACAGGATGAATTGACAGAGTGTGTTGACTTAATTGGACATCTGTTGGGGAAAGGACAGACTGTCAGAGGCTCAAGGGAGAAGAACAGCCTTTCAGATACTCAAATGGGAGGGGAGAGGATGTGGTCTGATGGCTAGATTGCCGAGTTTGGAGCTGGGAAACCAAGGTTTGAGCCTCTGGCTCGTGTCCACATCATGTGATTCTGGGCAAATCACTTAATCTCCACCGCGCCTACCAAAAAATAACAAGCATTAACAATGCAATAGGTCTCGCAATTACATTGTTTTGAATTATTGGCATTGAAAATGTTATTGTTTTTTGTCCCCCTTCGTGAAGAATTAATCAAGTAATGGCGTTGTAAATGACAATGTATTTTACCCCCTGTTGACCCCGCAAAGCTCATCAGCATGTGCCCGTCATAAAAAGAAATATCTGACAATCGCATCTTAAACATTTTGCAACAAGTCTATAGTTTCACCGCGGTTCTAAATTAAATTGTAAAAAAAAAAAAGGAATATACTCATAATATTATCACATTGAATACATTTAAATAAGATGTTATTCTTATATTGCTCAGATCGCTTTGAATATTTTTGTCCAGTCCACTATTTTCCTCCGAGATATAACCCTGAAAATATCTGCACTAAATACCTCAACGCCTCATCAGTGGTAGTAGGTGTTATATAAATACCCATGCGAAGATCTTCTCCCACGGGGCAAAACACCACCCTGGCTCGGTTCCAGTGTATTTTAACTGTCCGTTTAACATATCAGTACTAAACTCTCTGTCAGGGGCAGCTGGTGACATTTGAAAGTGGTAGGGCGTAAAATGATTGTCGTACTACACTACAGCGAGCGAGCGACCTCAAACAACCCATGAGAATTTTTTTTAAATGAGTGGACAAATGGCGCATTTTCCTGCAAACGTGAGGAAGCAGGAAGGGTAATAAAGCAGGAGGTGCACTGCTGCCTGATGTAGAGTCCTCCGGCACCCGCTCCCTTTCTCCTCATTTTCATCCTTTTTGAATCTAAGACACTTATGTAACCTCTGCAAGCTTCCAGAATTTTCACAAATTTCCGCAAACGTGTCACCATACGTTTCACTCCCACTAGTAACCCACATTCATAATTTCCTTATGACAATGTCCTAGTAGTCAAAATATGTAATAATATGTTACTGTATTGCTGTGAAGTCTGGGCTGGCGCAGCCGACTCACACTACACTCTGGCCCTGCACTGTCCCGTGCTGCTGTGGGGGTCCTGTCTGTCACCCCTATGTCAGTCTAGTGTTTCCAAGGGGTTCCGACATGACGTGATGCCACTCAACAGAAGCAAGATGCAGTACATACATCTGTGGGCCGGGCGGTCCGTTCCACCACACTTCGGGCTCCAGTGTCCAACACCGGCTGTCGAGGCACATGCCAGGTTTCTAAAGACACCCTGATTGCTTGCCTTGCTATTTATATATATGCTAATAAAAGATCGTTTCCTGGATTGATTTGGCTTCTTTTCATCTATGTATTGATGGACGGATGTTTGTATTTAGGTCGATAAAGGACCTCAGTGCGTCCATCCACTAATCGTACAATCACAGTCCGCATGTATTCCTGCAAACAGGGGCCTGGTCTTCGGGGAGTAAAGCATCACGCCGCCTCCTATGCTAATAGTGGTGGGATGCTATGAGTGACGCTAGACCCGTTGTTCATTCAATGCTTACATTTTATACAAAATCCTGGCTAATGTACAAGAAAACCATGCTTTTTCAAATTCTAGATGATTAAACGTAGACCAAGTAAATAGCAAATCGCAGAGTATTTTCTGTCACGTTTAGTTCATGAAACTAACAGCCCTATACATGAGCTCAATCTAATCAAATTGTAAACACACTATTTCTTCTGTTATTTGTAGTTCATAAAGCCATCTGCCCACCACATACCTCAATCTAATCAAATAGTATTCATATTATGTATTCAGTGTTATTTGTAGCCCAGTAAACCAATTGCCAACGGCATCATCTTATCTAATTAAACAGAAAATGCAGTATTTCTTCTATAAATAGTAGATCAATAAACTAGAAAAATGCCCCCGGAACTTATCAGAGGGTGAGGCGGCTCAGGGTCCAGCAGAGGTGACTCGGTGCCATGGATACCAAGTCATTTCATGCCCGGCCGATGTGTTTACTCTTTTTCGCGCTGTTCTAGTTATGGAGAGCGGGTTGTATCCGTTCTCTAGTCACTTACTGTATGAAGTCAAGCCGCGCATTACTTATCTCCATGCCAACCAGACACCACGCAGTCTGCCATCAACAGAGTCCAGGTTGCATCAAGGATACAGATCCATTCCTCAACAATGTCCATGAGGTGCATGTAAACGGTGCAGCCAATTCTTACATTACTCGCTTTTCTTCATGTCCAGGCCCGCGTTGGCGCCTCTCTGCGACTGCCCCTTCAAACGGTCCAGAACACCACGTCCACGTGACGCAAGTGACTGGCAACCCGGCCCTCAGCCAATCCTGGCGCTGCAGCAGCGCCAGGATTGGCTGACGGCACAGCCTACTCCTCGCCCGCCGCCTGCCCATTTAGGAGACCGAGGGGCTCCTAATGGGCATGCGCAAGGCAGCAAAAATACAAGTACGCATTACTGGGCACGGAGTAAAAAATTAAGCTCCATGCCCACTCATGCGCACTTGTGCTGCCTTTCCCAAAGGCGTCTGACAATGATGTCAGTCAACATGACACCGGACCGCCCACGGTCCGACGTCATGCTGACTGACATTCACAGAGGGAGGACTCGGGAGCTGCGGTTGCGGACATTCACAGAGGAGGGAGCTGCAGCTGCGGGCGCGGCGCGGGCGGGGGGGCTATGCCCCCACGCCCCAATGGACGCACCGCACCTGCTCTCTGTCACGTTAGTAAAATAAATCCCAGAGCGAAAGCAGATAACATCATAAACCGAGAGAAGAAAAGCGGATTTGGGGACTGAGGTGAGAAACAAATGTCCAGTCCGTTTAATCCTCCCGTTGATTCCAACACATCACACCAGTAGAGCAGACCGTGCACTTATGAGTACTTGGCAAAGGCCTATTTTCACCTTTGCAAAAGGTGCAAATTACGCTGCTCTGATTCCAAGCTCAACGAAGCACTATATTGACGTTAGATTAAAAGCAGATGTGTATGCTTAGAATCAACACGGAAAGAAGCTTGAGCTAGAGAGCAGCACACGTAAATTGTACTGGGATGCCAAACGTGATTAGGAGAGGGAAAAGAAAGCATGTGCCAACAAGACAGTGGGTGTACAGACTGAGAATGGGTGGGATGGAATATGAAGAGAAGGGCTTCAGGAAAAAAAAGAGAAAAATGTAGTGCCCTGCATACCGAGGGTTAGTGTCATTAGTAGTTGATGCACTTGTTCCACATCCATTTTAACACAAAAAGACGAATAATGGGAAAACCGTCTATGACCGAGCTAGTGAAAGTGCCGTTGAATAGAGCCATTACTAGCTAGAAGCTTCCGCACAGCAGCTCGCGCGCCTCCTTCTGTAAAGCACACACACGGCTCTGCCATTAGCTCTGCTCTTCATTTTGAGTGGACATTCATGAGCTCGAACCGAAAGAGAGTGTCAAAAACACGAACACAGTCCTTTCTGCTTGGGGTAGCTTGAGAGGCAGGGGGCGGTCTGCATACGCCAAAGCACAAGAAACAATGTATGCCGTCACGGAGCCGGACAGTCAAAGTTGGTCGACCCACCCATTGAGCTGAAAGGACGGCCACGGCCAGAGCCGCGGACCGAGGTTCATTGCGCTGCCCTTAACTAAATCCGACTTCTGCGGACGCTGCACGCAAAGCGGTGCCGTCAAACGTTAGTGGCTGTGACCAGTAATAACAAGAGAGAGGGGGTGTAGTGTAGGGCTGCGGCTCAACTTTTGGGGCAGACCCAGGGCAAATGGAGGGGTGGATGAGACCCCCTTCCCACCTCCAGTGGTGGTCGGACAGGGGCCTGTGTGTGTGGCACAAGGCTTATTGGGAAGAGGTGCGCTGCTAGCGTGGAGGCGTACAGACGGCACAGCGAGAGAGCATAACATCACACACTAAGTAATATAACGGAAAGCTAATAAAATACGAGGAATGCTCCCAATCCTCCTGTCGGGAGCGAAGCGAGGGAATGCGCCTAAGAAAAAAGGGAGAGCAAAGAGAGACAGATGGAGGGAAAGGGTGCAGAAAAAGACATAGGAGGAAGAGTGTAATGAACCGCGAGAGGGAAAGAAGAGAACGGGGGAGGCAAAGGGGAGACAGGCAGAGAAAAACACTAGTGACAGCAGAGAACATGCGATAAACTGATTAGAAACAGATGGCCCCCTAAAGCACACTCTGCGGAATGAAACAAGCGATGAACTAATTAGAAACAGATGGCCCCCTAAAGATAAGAAATTGCTTAATGACAGCCATGAAGCAGACAAACCAGTCCGGGTGGGCCGGATGAAAAGGGGAAAGGGCGGCAACAAAAAAGCATCCTTTTCAATGGGAAGCCAGCGTTTAGCATAAACGCTGGCGCGACCCAATGAAAAGGATGGGCGGGGCTTCAAGTCCCCTTCTGAAATCTAGTCATCCACAATATCTCTCGCCGAGCGAGCAGCACATGCGCTGCAACACTAGGCAAGACCTAAAAATGAATGTGTTCTTGTGTAACGTAACCGCTGCCCATGTAAAGCGCTTGGTGCTCATGTAAAGCACTCCAATATCTTCGGGTCAAGTTTGAGCTATATAAAACTGCACACAAAAAAATGGTAATCACAGTCCATCAGCCGCTCAAAGGGCCTGTCCTGCCTGCTAGCTGGTCAAGTACTGTCAACCGCAGTGAGGGTCCTGGGGGAAGCAAAGGCGCTGCCTAGTCTCCCCCCAGGAGACTTCACGGGGTTTGATGGCAGGATAGGTGGGTTGTGCATGGGGGTGGAGTTTGGAGGTTCTCAACATAAGGAGACAGGAGAAGAGGTTTCAGCCTCTTTTCTCGCACTACCAGGGGAAAAATGTTTGGAGAATTTTTGAAAGGCGAGGGCCTTGATCAATGATGCCTGAGCAAGAGCAGGATGATGCCGTCGGTAAACTGGGCCTCGGTACGTTGCCTCCGGCCACTGGGCATGGCTGCCGGGGACATGTTGGCTTGGTCCTGAGTGAGGATTCTTCCTATTTTAGGTGTAGGCGTCATTAGTCTGGCGCGGCTGCCTGCGGTCAGTTCGGAGCCCTGTGACAAGGGCTCTGGATTTTTTGTTAGTTCTTCGCTGCCCTCTGGAGTAGGATTAGATATGGGGGTTTTGTTTTGTTGAGGCCTCGGACCTTGTAATGTCACTCTCCCAGGTGGGGGCTCGTCCGCGTCCGGCCTTTCGGGGGCATGGGGAGCAGGCACTATTCTCTCTGGTGGCAGATCGGCAGGCTCCTACCACCAGGAATCGAAATCGGGGCGGCCGGGCTGTATTGTAGGACTTCGTCCAGTTTGTTGGAGCTGGTGTGTGTGAGTTTTTTCCTGTGCACGTCATTGACACTGCTTGTCAGCCCGTTTCCTATGATTGTCTGCCACTAGGTGGCGCTGTTTGCTTTAAAGTCGAGCTCAACGGCAGGTGTTTTGTTAACTATATATACATGTTAGCGTTTTAACGTCCACCCTGTTATTTTATTTATTTATATATAGTTTTTTTTTGCCTTGCATCACTGCTCAGGGAGATGATATCTGCAATACACCTTTCAATTGATGGCTCCATAAGTGGTTAGAAATGTGAAGAGTCAATTACATGTTTGGCCATTGTCTCGACACCACTTAAGGTGGGGCGGAGAAAGCTTCAAAGATTTTGAGTCGGAGTTATGCTCATTCAAAGGTGCTCTTTTATGCACACTTTATAGTGCTTGGATTATAAACAATAGATTATATCTAGCTGACACAAAATGCATTATGCCAGTGGATGTTTTTGCGCGTATTCCTGGATAGTGGGCACTCCTCCGTAATACCTGTGCTGGTATAATAAGGGTATTTCTTGGCATAACGTAGGCACTTGTGGAGCAATGCTAAACTCTTGTGTTTTTTGATCGGCTAAGTGGCCTACTGTTCAGAGTCGTTATTATATATTTTAGGTAGTCTTATAATGGCAAGTACTATTGGTTTTAACAGTGTGTTCTTATTGCTGCTTTTGCAAGGAATGATTTTGTTGGCTAGTTTGAACCATATACACTTAGGTCTATGATTACAGGGCTCTCCTGACACCTGGCTCCGTTTTCTGTGACTCGGCAAGCCACATCGGTAAGTGGTTGCCTGGTGTCACAAGTGTTTGTGGGGGCTGGCGCTGAGTATGGCGAGCGTATCTGTGTTGTTAGAGGCTGCCGGGCCCGCCTAGTGCACGCGGGCCCCTTGTTTCTGGTGATGCCTTTGACTCTTCGCCACCAAGGCGGGCCTGGGAAGGACTGCGGAGACGGATAATGACCTGCCGGATGGTGTCAGGGGGCTCAGTGAGGGCTTTCATTCAGAGGCGGGGTCACAAGGATTCTGGGATCCCAAGCGAGCTGGGGTCCGGGATTAGACCATTATGGCTCAGTGACCCCCCTGGGGGCCAGTGCGGCTCGCGGGCCTGGTAGGGCGGGAAGCCCACCTGGTTGTTGCAGCCAGGTGGATGGTGGATGAAGCGACAATGCACACAGCAGAGGCGGGCAGGTGGCTGGAGACAGCAGCGGGGCGCATGACGGCTCCGGGATGTTGGTCAGAGGAAATAGGGGCATCTACGACGGTGTTCCCGACATCGTGGGATCGTCCACACAATCGCCCAATTGACCTACACACTTCGTGGGGCGGGGTGGTGCAGGGTGTGGAATATACAGGATGTTGGGTCCTGATGATTACGCCGTTAACTCAAGTGGGTTGACGATGTAATGGGAGGTGTGGGAGAGCAAATGGAAGGGCGGAAGCGGGGGTGGGGGCAGAACGGCTCCCCTACATTGGGAAGAACGATGCCCCTGGGGTCTCAGGTATATGACTTGATACTGAATTAAATATTGGAAACAAGAATTCAGGGACGGTTGTTTTCAAACCCTTGCAGAGGGACATTCTGGTTACCAAAAGGGTAAGGGGGGGGGGGGGAGTGCTGGAGTAATGGATTTTGGCATTAATGATTTCTGCTGGCATCTATGGTGAGAGGTATGCAGACAGTGGGGGACGTCGATTCATATTACAGGTAGGACCTTTCAACACCAGCCCGCGCAACAAGGGCTGGGTACGCTGAGGTAACTCCGCTGCATTCCATGGGCGCTACTCTTGACTCGGGGTAGTGAGGAATGTGGAGACAGGATAATGGTGAACGCAGACACAATTTTGGGGGTAATTTTTATTCTGAGCTATGGATACCTTGGATGGCCTCAAGTCAATATACAGCCTCAAGCCATGCGGTGAGTGCCTTCCTACAGTTAAGAGTTTTCAACCCTGTTCCACCCAACAAGGACAGCCCTAGGAAAATCATATGAATGTTACTGGACCTGCAGGGCGAGTCACTCGGGTAATTATGCAACCTGAATTAATGTACTTAATCCGTAAATGGGTCCCAGGATTGTTTGATCATGTTCATCTCGCCTGAATGGGCGGGTAGGCCTCAAGATAGCTTGACCTGATGAACCCTGGCTCCCCATAGTGAGTGCGCAGAGTGTTAAGTAGCAAGGCAATAAAAATGTAGAAATAATAGCTGGTTTATTAGTAGATAAACGGTGAGGCACAGCACGCAGCAAAAAGCCAAAGATGCACTGTTAAACTGTCAACCCTGGAACATAGAACATAAAATGTACAACGCAGGTACTATGTTCTATGTTCCAAGCTGAGGGAAGGGAGCAAGGGAATAATACAAAAGAAATAAAAGAAAGAATGTAACACATCTCTTCTCTACACAAAACAAAATAAATCATAATAATCAAGTTAAGTATCTTCCGGGTAAAATTCTTGGACGGACATTTTCTTTAACTCTTGACGCTACTGATTGTGTACGCACCAAAGTATCAGCAGAAACATTATTTGAACTGTGTGATAAAGATGAACCAGCATTGTTTAGCGCTTTACATTTAGCAACCCATCTCATATTCCAAACCCTACCATCTTGGGTAATCACACTACTCTTACAAACCTTCACAATCCTAATGGGTTGGTAGAATTTAGAATAACCTTTTATCAAAAAACCAGGTTTTTTGATTCTGACCCACTCTCCTACCACAAAATCCTGAGCTTTAACTTTCATTTTTGAATCAAATGCCAATTTCATTTTATTTTGTTTTCCTTCCACATGTTTAGCAATAATGTCAATATCAAGCGTGTTGTTATTAGTATTCATTTTCTTTATCCACCAAGGACAGATGTCAGAAGAGGGTTCTCTCCCCTTCAACAGTCTAAAAGGACTTACACCAGTTACAGAGTGTGGAGTGATGCGATACATCCATAATTTCCTCCTCACTATATCCATCCATGGTTCAGAAGATCCATTAGCTGACTGAATACCATCTTTAAGGACACGATTAAAACGTTCTACTAGACCATTTTCTCTTGGTTCATATAGTGACGTGGTATGGTGTTTAATGTTGCACTGTAAAAGAAACTCTTTCATTTCTTGTGACACTAGTTGAACACCATTATCCGTTACCATCATCTCTGGTGCACCTTCACGGGCAAAGACCTCTTTAAAAAAAGTAATGATCACCTGGGATGAAACACTAGCTACAAATTTAACCTCAGGCCATTTAGAGTGATAATCCATAATGACTAAGGCAAAACGAGCATTCAAAGGTAATTGTTTGAAAGGCCCAGATATATCAAAAGCCACTTTCTGCCACGGATGAACAGGCCAACTGACCGGATTGAGAGGGGCAGAAGAATCCTGGAGCATTTTGTCACTATTAATACATTCTGGACATTCTCTGACTGTTTTGTCTACCATCATGTCGAGTCCAGGCCACCAAAAATTTGCCCTAATAAGTCGTTTCATTGACGACATACCCAAATGTCCTTGGTGAGACAGAGACATAATCTTTTTTTGCAACTTTACAGGAGGAATAATCTTCCCCCCCTTTAAAAAGTAGACCACCAATTTCCTCAATATCAGAAGATATACGACAATACAGAGCAATTTCAGCGGACACATGTCTTTCCTTGGGCCACCCTTTTTTTATAAACTCAAAAATTTGTTGACACAGAACATCATCATTCACTTCTCTAGACCACTCACTTTCGGACAGGTTTGTAAACTCCTGGGAAACAAAATCTTTTATAGTGGCAATAATGTCCACATCTTGTACAACAGTGGACACACAGTCATCAGAGCATGGTAACCTAGAGAGAAAGTCAGCCGTGATATTATTCCTGCCCGGGACATACACCACCTCAAAGTCATATTCTTGTAAACGGGACGTAAGACGGGCTATGCGGGCAGTGGAATTCCACCCACCCCCAGGAGATAAAATTCCAACAAGAGGTTTATGATCAGTCCTGAGAATGAATCTACTACCCCAGACATAATTGCGAAAATGTTCAATAGCCCAGATGCATGCTAGTAATTCCCTCTCGATTACCGCATATCTCCTTTCCGTTGCAGAAAGTGTTCTGGAAGCAAAGGCTACACACCACTCATCTCTCCCAGAGCTTTGGCTAAGAACACCACCCAGTCCATAAAGACTGGCATCCACCGTGATAATACACTTCTTATTAAGACAAAAGGATTTAAGTGTGGGTGCATTGACAATCTCTTTTTTGATTTCTCTGAAAGCCATTTCTTGTACATCAGTCCAAATGAATTCAGATGATTTCCTAGTTAACTCCCTGAGAGGCTCCATTTTAGTAGCAAAGTTTTGTATAAACTTGCTGTAATATTCACATAGACCAGCAAAAGAAAGAAGTTTTTCCTTATTGTCAGGTGCAGGAGCATTTATGATAGCATCAACCAATTCTTTTTTTTGGTACCACACCTTCACCTGAAAGAGTATGACCCAGATATTCCACAGATTTGCAAAAAAATTTGCATTACAAGCTTTAAGAGTTAAACCAGATGTACTCAATCTAGCACATACCTCTTTTAAGTGATGAAAGTGTTCATCCACATTTTTAGAAAAGATGAGTATATCATCTTGAAAACATTTGACAAACATGTTCACATCTTTGAAAATATGATACATCGCTCTCTGAAACACAGATGCGGCTGAGGCTAGGCCAAAAGGCATTCTTTTGAACTGGAACAAGCCATGGGGTGTGATAAATGCCGTGAAATGTTTGGAATCATAGGTGAGTTCAATTTGGTGATAAGCAGACCGAAGATCGAGAGTAGAGAAAACACAAGCACCATCCAACATACATATCATTTCATTTATGTTGGGAAGAGGATGACAGTCAGTAATCAAATTAGCGTTTAACGCCCTCAAATCAACACACAGTCGAATACTATTATCAGGTTTACGGGCCAAAACAATGGGAGAAACCCATTCAGATGACTCGATCTCTTCAATGATATCATCTTTAACCATAGAGTCTAACATCTCATTCAGTTCCGCTCTAACACTAATGGGAACACCCCTTAACTGTTGTCTAACTGGAACAGCATTCGCCTTGACTTTGATCCTATGGCTAAAACCATCAAGTTTGCCTAACATATCCAAAAATACTTGAGGATATAAATTCGTAATTTCTGTTCCAGATAGTGACAATGCAAGTACTAAAACCGGTTCTTTGCTACTAGGATTTAAAACAATACCCAACCTAGCCTGGTCACGCCAACCTAAAACATTGACACCTTTGAAAGCAATATATAGTTTGATGACAGCAGCATTCCCTCTAAATTCGATAGGTACCACTTTGAACCCTATAAAATCAATTCTGGAACCATCAAAATTGAATGCAATGATATCTGGTTTGCAGACGGAGTCACAATCAATCAACTCTCCTAAGCATTTTGCACAATAGTCTTGTGTAATTATGGTCCAAGGGGATCCAGAGTCTGCCATAAGTTCCAACTGTTTTCCCATGATGTAAACCATGCATTTGGGTGAAGAAATTCTGTCTATCTCGGAATCCTCAAGTTTGTTTTGAATTGAAACTACAATGCCAGACTCTGTACAACCCTGAGACCGGTCTTCCACAGAGATATTCTGTGAAACATAAGAAACTTTACCTTTATTTGTAACCGATGTTGAAGATTGAATATTTTTTGTTAAACCGAACTTAGGTACATTCTTACACATCTTTGAAAAATGCCCTGTACGTCCACACTTATTGCACTCTTTACCCACTGCAGGGCAATGTGGAAAAGAAGCAATATGATCAGGGTTACCACATCTGTAACAATAGAACTGTTTAGGTTTAACACTACTTTTACAATTAGAAATAGGTTTTGATGTACTAGAATTAACAACACTAATCTCACTAGATGTACTGGGTTTGGTATCTTTGTTAAGAGAGTTAATCCATTTATCGGATTGTTCTAAAGCCTTGGCAGTACTAATGGCTAATTCTAAACTGGGATCACCCAAAATCCACAACTGTTCTTGAACTTTTAGTTCATGTATGCACACAGTGTAAAACAGGAAGTCCAGGTGTGCCTGTCACCGAAAAGTACAGGCTTATATAACACAATGTCCTGTATATAATACGTAACAACTACAATACACTTCACTATGTGTAATCCTAAATGACAATGTGAGAGAAGTAAAATTAAATAAATATCATGGAAACATTCTAATTTGTATATACCATGTGTAGCAGTACAACTATAGTGCAAACAAAAATATGTAAATGTCGATTATTCTGCCCATATCAGCCCAGAGAACAGTTATTCAAGCTATTGCCTTGTCAATTTTAATTCTTACAACAAAAAAAACTGCAGATTAAGCGGTGAGGCTTCATTTTGTAGCAGTTGAAATCTGTTTTAAGTTCAATTAGCGACAAAAAAAAAAAATTCTTTCAGAGCCAACACCATTGGTAAGAATTCCGATAGTTTACTGTTATTTGCAGAGATTCTCCGCCAAGAATGTAAAATAGCCAAGATGAAAAGTACTTAGTAAAGTGTGATCGTAGCGAAAATGAAATCACCGCTAATGTTGCCATAAATTTAACTTTACCATGCTTGAAGAGTCTCCTTCCGCTATTCTTTGATAGCAGAGAGCGCCGACAGTGATACAAAGCCGCAAAACAGAACACACCTCACAATTGTTATATTTTTTTTTTCCGTTTTGCTAAAGATGGCCGCCAGCGTGATGAGCTAATACGCAGCCAATGGGAGGATGCCACTGAGTGTGTGTCGCCGTGTCAAGGAAACCGAGGCGTCACAACTCGTATCCCAGCAACCTCGTTGGCATGGTGATGACGTCTTCGGCAGTGTCGACGAACTAGAGGCGTCACTACTCGTATCCCAGCAACTTCGTTAGCACGGTGATGACGTTTTCAGCAATTCCGAAGTAAGCCAGCAAATTCTTGAAAAAGGAGAAAATTCGCCCCAGACTCGGAGGAGACACGTAGGAAAACGGGATTTCGCCAGGCAGATACAGCCAAACAACCCGCCACTCGTGTCTAATAGCGTTAGATCTTAAGGTTGAAATTGGGTCCAGAAAACTCCAGGAACCTGTGCCTCAAGGGACGTGTTGATTGGAGTCTTCTTCCGCTCGTCGCCAAATTTGTTAAGTAGCAAGGCAATAAAAATGTAGAAATAATAGCTGGTTTATTAGTAGATAAACGGTGAGGCACAGCACGCAGCAAAAAGCCAAAGATGCACTGTTAAACTGTCAAGCCTGGAACATAGAACATAAAATGTACAACACAGGTACTATGTTCTATGTTCCAAGCTGAGGGAAGGGAGCAAGGGAATAATACAAAAGAAATAAAAGAAAGAATGTAACACAGAGTTATACTGGTTCCTGGATTCCGTTCTTTCCAGTTATGGGCAGCAACAGCGGCTGCACAAATAGGAGGGAGCTGGTCTCAGATTCTCACCCGTGCCCACCCCATCATGGGGCGGGTACGATGATGGAACAAACTTGCATTTCAGGGGCTATGCTTGGCCCAGGTGCTGGGGGGAATGTGAAGCCAGGGTATGTGTGACCACATACAAATGTGTTTTTTTTGGGGGGGGCGTTGATTCAGAGTTTTGGATACAGATGATGGCCTCAAAGAAAATGATGGCCTTTATCCTTATGGCAAGTGCCTTCCTATGATAGATGGGACCTTTCATCCTTGTTCTGCCAGTGATTGGCAGTACTATGCCTGGATTTGCAGTAATTGGGGAATGTCTCTTCAGGATCATGCCAGCAACCGCGTGCTTGGGATGGAGTTGGCATGGATCTGCGAGATAGGCCAAGGGAAGTTGAAGTGTTGCACGGGAGACATGAGGACTGAGGGAGTCAGGTCTCCGCTGGGGGGGAGGGGGGGAGAAATGGGGTTCATAGCTCACACTAATTTTTTCCTTTCTTTGTAGGGTGTGGTAGTCTTGGGGACCATGGGATGGTGATTTAGATGGAGGAGACATCGGTCTTTCTCTGGGCTACTAAGAACGGAATGGCTTATCGCTGGACGGAACTTGGGAATGCCAAGCACCAGACATGAGGTGCTCTGGTGGGGATTGAGTGGGTGGAGATGGAGTTTGTTTTTTTCTGGTTTGTGCGACCATGGTGCAGGACAGTGGATGTCCGGACATGTTAGTTATAAATCTGGGGGATGAATGATTTAGTCAAGATCTCAGGGCAAACGCTATTGCAACTCATGGATGAGTGATGTGTTGTTCTTCAGTTGGAAGCTGGCAGGGACTTGCTTGGGTTGGTCTGACTTTGTGTCTTTGCTGAGATGGACGGAGTCTATGGCGCATGCTCCCATCGAGGGCATGAGGACGATCTATTGAGCATTGAGAGTTTTTGGTTTGGCCAAGGACATTAAGGTGGCAGGCTCTAGGAGCATTACAGGGGAAAAAATGGGACTGTTTTGTTACAGTGGGGTACACCTCTCTGATCTGGGGCAATGCTCACTATGGGTTGGAGGTGAGGGGCCTACTAGGACATTTGAAAGAGAAGTTTGGTGATGATGAGTGAGTGCAGGGTCGCTGTTTTGCGGTATGTTTGGGGTGAAACAGTAAAACGCCCTCCGGGGTTTTCCTGGGTGGTGTTAGTTGGAGGGGGGGTGGAGAGTCAGATGCGGCGTATCCACCCCTGTGGGGGGGAGGAAGGGAGCATATGCGAACGAAGACGGTATGCGGGATGCCTGGGGAAGGACAAGGAGGCTTCATTGGAGGATGCTTCTGTAAAAGAAATGTGGAAGAGACTGGGAATGGAAGGATGTTATTGAGAGAAAGGAGGAGTGAAGCAAGATGGGGTGCTGAGGTGAAAGCTGGGGTTGAAGAGAGAATAGTAAGAAGAAAGGGTTAACGTTTAAAGATGTTTTGATATTATGATAAAATGTTGAAGTGTTTAAATGTATGCTATCCTGTCCTATTAAATGGCCTTTTACGCGTCATGGAGTGCTGTGTCTGATTACCTCGCGACAAGGGTCCTGGGGGAAGCAAAGGCGCAGCCTAGTCTTCCCCCGGCAGACTCCGCGGGGTTTGATGACACGGCAGGACAGGATAGGTGGGTTGTGCATGGGGGTGGTGTTTGGGGTTTCTCAATATAAAGAGTCAGGAGAGGGTGTTTCAGCCTCGTTCTGACTCCTTGCTCTACTAGGGGCACAAAGTTTGGCGACCCACCCACCGAACAAGTTTTATTGGGGTTTGGGACCTGGTTTGATTGTGTGCTGAAGGGTTGCCATGGTAGGACAGGTTGCAAGGGCTTTGAGAAAGAGACTAGGAATGGAAGGAGGTTATTGAGAGAAAGGAGGAGTGAAGCAAGAATGGGTGTTCCGGTGAAAGCTGGGGTTGAAGAGAGAATAGTGAGAAGAAAGGGTTTACGTTTAAAGATGTTTTGATATTATGATAAAATGTTGAAGTGTTTAAATGTATGCTATCCTGTGCTAATAAATGGCCTTTTACCCATCATGGAGTGCTGTGTCTGATTACCTCGCGATGCACGTTAGTGAATACCATTGAGAGCAAGGGAAATGCAATCCCCTGTTTCAGGCCTGACAGAAGACTCTGGCTGCATTCTGTCTCCAGTGGTAGAAGCACACCCAGTCAGCCGGGTGAGCTATGATACTGTGCAACATGGGCGGGATTTCCAGTGAGAGACCTGCATCCTGTCAGGTGACCCCGTTTCACAGACTAGGAGGCCAGACAACCACTGAGAGAAGAGGAAACATTGAGTGTCGGCAGATAGTGCTGCTGTC
Source organism: Triturus cristatus (assembly GCF_964204655.1). NCBI lineage: Eukaryota > Metazoa > Chordata > Amphibia > Caudata > Salamandridae > Triturus > Triturus cristatus. The sequence continues at coordinate 862,968,789 of NC_140590.1, forward strand.
TAAATGTTATTTTGAGCAAGGGAAATGAAACCCCTCATGTCTGCAAGTCCTGACAATTTGTTGTACATATGTGGGATTCCCTATAAAAGAAACATATCCTGTCAGGTGTTTGTGCTCTGGCAGATTGCGCTTACCGACAAACACTGAAGTAAGGGTTTAGAGGGCCATATTTACAAGACCCTGTTGCCACCACAACATCACTTTTAGTGACCTTGTGGTGTTAATACAGGCTTTGCCTTATTCACAAGGAAACGTTGACTTGTAAATAAAGCCTCCTTTTATGCTATTCTTAGCATGAAAGGGGAGGGCAATGGGTTTTTGCGGTGGATGTTCCACTGCAACCCCCAATGATAGTGATGCTGCCCCATATTTATCATGGCGGCGTAAATATGGGGCAGCGCCAAAATTATGACCAGGGATAACCTGCTCTTAAACAGGCGAAACAAGAAGAAATGCTTTATTTCTCCAAGCTTTGGCTGTTTCTATGTGTGTTGCATTGTGCAGCACACATAGTAACAGCAAATCATCATTGATTGTGTATGTGCTGGAAGGTGTCTTCTAAAAAAAAAATGACGCATTGCAACTTCTATGTGTGCTGCAGCACACATAGAAGTTACAAAACGCCTTTACTGATTGTTTATGTGCAGGAAGGGACACCTTAATGAACATAAACAATCTTACCCTGCAACGCAGGCACCCTTGCACAATGGTGCAAGAGTGCCTGCGTTGGCGCTAAGCAGCGAAATTAGCACCAGCGCAGGGTGAAACTCAGGGCTGCGCGTATTGTTGTAAATAGGGTGCAGACCTGCGTTTCAGAAGTGGTGGAGCGTGACTTTAAGCCAAGAAGGCTAACGCCTCGCTCCGTCACGTCCTTGTACATATACCCCAGAGTGTGCTGTATATATATTGAGGGGCTTATTTACAAGCATCTTGCGCTGCTGTGCCTCACTTTTTCCCATATAAAAAGTAACGCTCCGGCGGTGCAAGGGGCTTGTAATAAACCCCTGGATTTCTAGTGGGAGAATTCCACCCTGTCTGCTGTGTGAGCCCTAATAAAGGGGCATATTATCAACGACCGGCGATAATTATCGCTAAGCGCACGTAGCGCTAGGATAATTATCGCCGGCTATCGCTTGTTTTTATCACATAGATAGCGCACTATTAGCGACGCTTATCTCCAGGGCGATAAAAATAACCGAGTTAGCTGCCAAATGTGCAATTATCGCCGGGATTCCAGCGATAATCGCACAACATTTGGCGCTGCGTTGTTGATAGGGCACGGCATACTTAACCATGATATCCACCTTCCAATGGATATCATGGCTAAGTCAAACTAAAAGCAGGCGTAAGGAAAGTAGCGATAACCGCGGTTAACGCTACTTTTCTTATCGCAATGCTTGTTAGCGGGCCGATTGATAATTGGAGAAATGTCGGTTAGCGAATTTCTCCAGTTATTTTCGGAAGGAACGCCCACTTTGCATCTCATTAGAGATGCAAAGGGGGGCGTAAGGAAAAAGGGTGCTAACATGCGATTATGTTAATAGGGCGAAAACATAATCTCTGCTTTTCTGGCTTATAAAGCCAAAAAAGCGGAGATAAGGCCCTTGATGATATGCCCCAAAGTGTGCTACCAGTGTGAGATTTCCAGTGGGAACATGCGTGGTTAGGTGTTTGATCCCTGGCAGACTTGGCTGTCAGTGAATGACTGTGAACCAAGGAAGCTCTGTCTCGCCTGCTTGAGTCCCGACAGACTGCACTCCTTTCACTAAATTTCCCACAGAAGATTGACTGCTGTGGGATCCCTGAAACACTGATCACATTATCCTGTATTTCCCTGGAAGGAAGTGTATCTGCGCCCTATAAGGTTGCCCTGAAAGCTGCCCAGATCATGTCACATGTTTGCATCTTCCACGCAGTTCACATCTGGTAAAATGTTCGAGCTGTCACAAGTTAGCTGCCAGTCAACCACTGTCGGCAGTAGACGTGCAGTCTGACAGCTGTTTGAGTTCCGTCAGATGGCGCTCGCTGTTTGTGCCCTCATAGCAGGCACTGCTTTTATGGATTTTCCCTCAGAAAAGCCCTAACTGTTTGAGCCATTGCAGGCTGTACTGCCACTCGACTATTATTCGCAGTCTGTTGGATGTTTTGTGTTTGCCCTCTCAGATTTCACTGCCAGTGAGCTATTTCCCAGGACAGAAGCATTGTTGGTCAACCTCTCAAGACCTCACAAATGAAGAAACCTGGACAGCCCTTCCTTTGAGTGACATGTACTCTGAGAGGGATGCGAGTCCTGACAGACTGCACTCCCAGTCTATTATTACCAGAGACACAGCTGCCTGGCTATTTGACAGATTGCTCTCAGAAATGGTAGAGGTTTGTTCCTGGAAACCCCTATTGTGTAGGCTGGAAGGGAGGTGGTGTGAACATTGGCAAGAGACAGGTTGGTGTGACATTCATGACTCATCGTGACCAGAAGCTCAGAGGCTCCTTACGTGGAATCTGCATCACAAACGTGTGCCAATATTACAGTACTACTGGAACACCTCTGCTCAAAGGAAAGGCATCTTGCCAAGGGAGGGGTGTTGGACTTACCTTCACTTATGTCTTTTCCGAAAGGTAGAATGCCAAACTGGGAGTCTATCTTTGGAAATTGAGCAACTAATATCCTTCAGCTGCTGACTGGTTTCTCTCAGAGCATAGGAAATATTTGGGGATGTTTTCTGTTTGTCAAAACTGGAATGATGGACCCACAGAGGATGGGCGTAGACAGGAACGGTGTCTGAGGAACATGTTCTTAAATCTGCCTGAAGTTGTTGGATGTAGTTGGTGGCTTAAGTAATAACCTAGCAAATGTACAACCACCACTTTGTCCATTAATATTGAAAGAAAGGGAGATTGGGAAATTGCCCAGTTGTTGTAAGGGATTATTAGATCCAGACAGCTTTTCTAAAAGTGAGTGACCACTGCCTCTTTAAACTATTAGACAACAATCCACTGTTCAGTGAGGCATTCACAACCCTCCGCAGATCCCTCCCTAACAGTCAACACAGCTAATTCAAGACCTTTGTTTGGCCGGGATCTAGCGGGAGACGAGATTGTTTACCGGCATATTAAAGTGCACTTGGTCAAGTGGCTTGGATTTTATAAAAGATGTATTCAGCCCTCCTGGAAGAATTTGTGACAGTGTTCAACTTTTTAATCCTGGGTTCTAAGGATCTGTTGGTGTCTAGTGCTGTATATTTTATTCATGCCCTTGCCCTTGAGTGATACCTTCATGGCCTCCCATTCGGTAGATCTGTGGGCAGTTACATTCCAAATAGGTGTCAACTGCAATCCACAGTGGCTGCTACTGGGCAGTAGTGGTGGGGCGGGTTTAAATAAAACAGAAAAGGGAAAAAAAGAACTTTTCACTTACCTGTCGGCTGCCGTCTCTCCTCCGTCTTCTTCGGTCAACACAGGAAGCACACAGGCTCCCAGAGTCCCCTAAGCCAATCACAACGCTGCTGTCATCAGCATGACCGCAGCGTTGTGAGTGGTCTGAGCGGCCTGGTTCCGTGCTCAGACAGATAGTGGGAGCCTGTGCATGTTCTTCACCCGGCTGTGCAATACAGCTAAACGGATAACATGCTAAATGAGCATGTCTGTTTGGCCGTCCCAAGATGCAGGGGTGTGGAATTTATGAAAATGTCTACTTGCCCATGGGGCAGGTTGCTTCATATATCTACTTGTTCTGTAACAAAATCCACTTGCCCCTTTGGTGCCATGTAGAGCAGCGAAAAAATAATGTCAGCAATCTCATTATATAAGAGCTCTGATATAGCCCCTCTGATTATGGCAGGGCTCATGCCATAGTAGTGTTTGAAAACTTGCAATCCCCTTATGTTGCCACATTTACGAAGATCTACTTACTGGGGATGAAGGTAGTGGTAAGCAGTAACAGGGTTAGAATGTCTTTTTGAATACATGCAAACCTACTAACTTGCATGTTTTAAGGGTTTTCAACAACACTTCTCTAATAATTTCCCATACTGAGAAATGTTGGAAATGTACTCCTGAGAATGGCAGACTTAAACCTTCTTCCAGAGTTGGGAAAAAAGTGGTTGGAGGGAAAGTGAACTTGCAAACAATCAGATTTTCACATGAGCAAATTCACACATGCATATTTGCTCATGCTAAAATGCAGTTCACAAATATTTACCAGGAGTGCTATTTATTTTCCTACTTCTGTAAATTCTTGGGAATTCATGAAAGCCGTATAGCAGCACTTTAATGCAAGGACATATACCATGGGTGCACTTTTGAGACTTTCTTTAACCCCTTGTGTGCCCATGACGTGCTGGACACGTCATGGAGCACAGTTGTGCTGTGCCCATGACGTGTCCAGCACGTCATGAGGCATTCCCTAGGGAATCCCTCTGGTGCGGGCACCAGAGGGATTCCCTTTCTGCCAAAATAGCCTCGGGAGCTGGGGAAGAGCTTCCCCAGCTCCCGAGCCCCCCCCCCCCCCCCCCCATTTCACTGTAATGACGATCGGCGCGCACGGCACGCCGACATCATTACAGTGAAAGTGAAACTGAAATGAGCCAAGAGGCTCATTTCACTTTCTACGTGCTCAGGGGGCTATCTCAGCCCCCTGAGCACGTAGAAAGACGGGAGAGGTATCGTTGGAAAGGGGAGATCCACCCACTAGACACCAGGGAGGGGGGAGCGGCCCCTTGGGCAAAGGCCCCCCAGTTTATTTTGGGCATTATTTAGTTTTTTTCCCCCCTTGGGGGCAGATGGGGGCTGTAGCCCCCAATCTGCCCCCCCGGGGGGGGCAAAAAGCCCACTAGACACCAGGGAAATTTATTTAAAAAATCAATAGGGGTGGGGGCTGCCCAAAACGGGCAGGCCCATGCCCCCACCCCACCCCCCAATAATCACAGTCTTTCTGCCCCCCCGGGGGGCAGATGGGGCATTGGCCCCTAATCTGCCCCTTCGGGGGGGGGGGCAGAAAGCCTACTAGACACCAGGGATTTCTTTTCTGTTTTGTTAGGGTGGGGGCTGCCCGAAACGGGCACACCAATGCCCCCACCCACCCACCACCATTACAGACAGAAGAGCAGATTTGCTAACAGCAGTGTAACCAGTGCTTACCCGAGCTACAAGTGGGGTCCAGACTTCCCTGTCCGGTTAATGTGGTAAACCATATGAAGCATCATAAACAACAAGTGACAGCGTACCATCTGGCATCACCGTAATGTGACCAGAGGACCGGAGTTGCTGCTGTCCTCAACGTGCAGCGAGTCCTGCAAGGTCTGACAACAGCGACATAGTTGAGGACCTCCATCGGCATGGAGGCAGCCACTGATGAAGATGAGTGCCACCGTAAAGGCCTGCTAGGCCATTCTTAAACTTCATCAAGATATGAGAGGCAGGCCCACTGCCAGCAATCCTGCACCCACTGGCTGGGGTGCTGAAGAAGAAGAATTTTTTTAAATTTGCATAATTAATTAAAATTATTACAAAGTTCGCATAGTAAAATAACATTACAAGATAAATAAAAAATGTTATAAAAGGAAAAATACTGGGGATGTGGAGTGTTTTCTGTTATTTTTTTAGGGTGGGGGCTGCCCAAAATGGGCAGGCCCATGCCCCCACCCCACCCCCCAATTATCACAGTCTTTCTGCCCCCCGGGGGGCAGATGGGGCATTGTCCCCTAATCTGGCCCTTCGGGGGGGTCAGAAAGCCCACTAAACACCAGGGATTTATTTTGCGCAATTGTTTTTAGGGTGTGGGCTGCCCGAAACAGGCACGCCAATGCCCCCACTCTCCCCCCCACAAAAATGACAGTCTTTCTGCCCCCCAGGAGGCAGATGGGAGCTGTAGCTCCCAATCTGGCCCCCCTGGGGGCGCAGAATGCCCACTAGAAACCATGGATTTCTTTGTTTTATTAGTGTAGGGGTAGGGATCCCCAAAATGGGCATGACAATACCCCACCTCACCCCCAGAGAAATTCCAGCCTTTCTGCCCCCCCCGGGAGGGCAGATGGTGGCAGTGGCCCCTGATCTCCCCCCTGGGGGAACAGAAAGCCCAGTAGGCGCCAGCGAGTATGCAGGCTTTTTTTATGCGTGGGTGTGGGGGCTGCCCAAAATGGCCATACCAATGCCCCCACCCCCACAAAAAATAGCCACAGTCTTTCTGCCCCTTTAGGGGCATATCAGGATGAAACCCCCTTCCCCGATTCCCCCCCAGGTCGGCAGAAAGCCCACTGGGCTCCGATTTATTTTTAGCAATGTGCATACCTGTGGATTTTGGGCCCTAGCGCAGTTGGCACGTAGGCAAACCTAGCAAACCTGTACATTCTTTAAAACTAGACACCGAGGGGAATCCTGGATGGGGTGACTTCACTGGCTCTCACCAGGTTCTGTTACCCAGAATCCATTGCAAACCTAAAAATGTGTTCAAAATAACACATTTTCCTCACTTTTCTTTGTCGGAAAGTTCTGGAATCTGCGTGGGTCCACAAAATTCCACCCACCCTGCGATCCCCAAAGTCTTCAGAGAAATATGGTACCTCACTTGCGTGGGTAGGCCTAGTGCCCGCGTCAGGCAAGGGCCCAAAACCTATTGAGGAGACATCAAAATTACCTATCACAAAACAACCTGGTTTTGCAAAGGGGGTCCTATGAGTTTTTGGCCCCGGGCTTGGCGGCCACCTAGGGAAACCTACCAAACCCACACATTTCTGAAAACTAGACACCCGGGGGATTCCCGATAAAAACGGTGCCTCACTCGTGTGGGAGGCCCAAGTACCCGCGACAGGCAAGGGTCCATAACGTAGTGCGCCTCCACAGGCACGGGTTCTAAACGTAGTGCGCCTCACTACGTTTTGGGCCCTTGCCTGTCGCGGGTACTTGGGCCTCCCACACGAGTGAGGCACCGTTTTTATCGGGAGACCCGGGGGAACGCTGGGTGGTAGGAAATTTGTGTCAGCCCGGTGATGCCTCAACTTTCCCACACAAAAATGTGTGAAAAAGGTGATTTTTTCAGCTAAATTTGAGGTTTGCAGGGCATTCTGGGTAAGGAAACGTTGGGGGATCCACGCAAGCCATACCTCCCTGGAAGCCCCCGGGTGTCTAGTTTTCAGAAATGTGTGAGTTTAGTAGGTTCCCCTAGGTGGCCGCCGAGCACCGGGCCAAAAACCCAAGTGACCCCCCTTGCAAAACCAGGTCGTTTTGAGGTAGGCAATTTTCATGTCGCCTCAATACGTTTTGGGCCCTTGCCTGTCACGGGTACTTGGGCCTCCCACACGAGTGAGGCACCGTTTTTATCGGGAGATCCGGGGGAACGCTAGGTGGTAGGAAATTTGTGTCAGCCCGGTGATGCCTCAACTTTCCCACACAAAAATGTGTGAAAATGTGATTTTTTTCAGCTAAATTTGAGGTTTGCAGGGCATTCTGGGTAAGGAAACGCTGGGGGATCCACGCAAGCCATACCTCCCTGGAAGCCCCGGGTGTCTAGTTTTCAGAAATGTATTGGTTTGGTAGGTTTCCCTAGAAGGCCGCCGAGCACCGGGCCAAAAACCCAAGTGACCCCCTTGCAAAACCAGGTGGTTTTGAGATAGGCAACTTTGATGTCGCCTCACTGCGTTTTGGGCCCTTGCCTGTCGCGGGTACTTGGGCCTCCCACACAAGTGAGGCACCATTTTTACCAGGAGACCCGGGGGAACGCTGGGTGGTGGGAAATTTGAGTGAGCCCGGTGATGCCACAACTTTCCCACACAAAAATGTGTGAAAAATGTGATTTTTTTCAGCTAAAATTGAGGTTTGCAGGGGATTCTGGGTAAGGAAATGTTGGGGGATCCACGCAAGCCATACCTCCCTGGAAGCCTCCGGGTGTCAAGTTTTCAGAAATGTATGGGTTTGGTAGGTTTCCCTAGATGGCCGCCGAGCACCGGGCCAAAAACCCAAGTGACCCCCCTTGCAAAACCAGGTGGTTTTGAGATAGGCAATTTTGATGTCGCCTCACTGCGTTTTGGGCCCTTGTCTGTCGCGGGTACTTGGGCCTCCCACACAAGTGAGGCACCATTTTTACCGGGAGACCCGGGGGGACGCTGGGTGGTGGGAAATTTGAGTGAGCCCGGTGATGCCACAACTTTCCCACACAAAAATGTGTGAAAAATGTGATTTTTTCAGCTAAAATTGAGATGGCCGCCGAGCACTGGGCCAAAAAACCAGGTAACCCCCCTTGCAAAACCAGGTCGTTTTGAGGTAGGCAATTTTCATGTCGCCTCAATACGTGGCCGACCCACACAAGTGAGGTACCGTTTTTCTCGTAAGACTTTGGGGAACGCGGGGTGGGTGGAAATTTGTGGATCCACGCAGATTCCGGAACTTTCCACCACAGAAATGTGGGGAAAATGTGTTTTTGTTTGTCAATTTTTTAGGTTTGCAAGGGATTCTGGGTAACAGACCCTGGTGGGAGGCAGTCAAGTCACCCCATCCTGGATTCCCCTGGGTTTCTAGTTTTCAAAAATGTATAGGTTTGCTAGGTTTCCCAAGGTGCCCGCAGAGCTAGGGTTCAAAAACTACAGCTAGACATTTTGCCAAAAAAAGGGTCATTTTCACTGCGAAATTGAGGTGTGACCACGTTGCATTTTGCGCCGTTTCCTGTCGCGGGCACTAGGCCGACCCACACAAGTGAGGTACCGTTTTTCTCGTAAGACTTTGGGGAACGCGGGGTGGGTGGAAATTTGTGGATCCATGCAGATTCCGGAACTTTCCACCACAGAAATGTGGGGAAAATCTGTTTTTTTTGTCAATTTTTTAGGTTTGCAAGGGATTCTGGGTAACAGACCCTGGTGGGAGGCAGTCAAGTCACCCCATCCTGGATTCTCCTGGGTGTCTAGTTTTCAAAAATGTATAGGTTTGCTAGGTTACCCAAGGTGCCCGCAGAGCTAGGGTTCAAAAACAACAGCTAGACATTTTGACAAAAAAGGGTCATTTTTCACTGCGAAATTGAGGTGTGACCACGTTGCGTTTTGCGCCGTTTCCTGTTGCGGGCACTAAGCCGACCCACACAAGTCAGGTACCGTTTTTCTCGTAAGACTTTGGGGAACGTGGGGTGGGTGGAAATTTGTGGATCCACGCAGATTCCGGAACTTTCCACCACAGAAATGTGGGGAAAATGTGTTTTTGTTTGTCAATTTTTTAGGTTTGCAAGGGATTCTGGGTAACAGACCCTGGTGGGAAGCAGTCAAGTCACCCCATCCTGGATTCCCCTGGGTTTCTAGTTTTCAAAAATGTATAGGTTTGCTAGGTTTCCCAAGGTGCCCGCAGAGCTAGGGTTCAAAAACTACAGCTAGACATTTTGCCAAAAAAAGGGTCATTTTTCACTGCGAAATTGAGGTGTGAACACGTTGCGTTTTGCGGCGTTTCCTGTCGCGGGCACTAGGCCGACCCACACAAGTGAGGTACCGTTTTTCTCGTAAGACTTTTTTTTTTTTTTTTTGGATATATTTTATTAGAAACCGTTAGCACACAATAAAAGACATACAAGGGCCTACAACCACCAGGGCCGGCCGCTATAGAGCCCGAGGGCCCGCAGTGTAACGCCATACATTCAAATAAACCAGCGGCAAAGCACCCGGCAGTCCGTAAGCACCTATAACAGGCCATGGCCATAGGCCAGGAGCAGTTTAAAACAACGGTTTCATTTTTTATTAAACATAAAACACACTCAAGGCAATGAGAGTCCGAGATAGCAGCGTGCTCTTCCCAGGACGGGGAATAACATAAAGTGTACAAAGCGATTCTAGTCCAGAAGCGGTGAAGGGGGGCAATGGGAAAACAAGCATGGAACACACCTCACACCCTCCCGCAGAATGCGCGGTTAGGGGGTCAAAGCAATATCGACCTCTAATGGCAAAGGCAGGGTGCAGATACGGCCTCGATATGAATTCCACGGACCCCATACCCCACTCCATTTCCCTGGCTTACCTCTCGCCACATACACCGTCTTTTCCCTAAACATACACCAGTCCATATTCTCCTTCCATACCTCAATCGTGGGGAGCCCCATAACTGCGCAATGTTACGCTTAGCCACCATATACCCCAAGGTCACCCACTGCGTCTGTGCCGCAGTACAATCATTCGGTTCCCAAACATTCAACAAACACCTCCTAGCCTCTGGCAACAGGGCCACGCGCGTGACCTCCTCCATAACAGTGTGGACATCGTTCCAAAATCGCACAACCTCCGAACATTCCCACAAGATATGAAGAAAGGTGCCCGGTAGGCCACATCCACGCTTACACAGTCCATCCGTCGAATAACCCATACGCAGCAAACCGGGCCCCGTGACATACACTCTATGAAGGATCTTCAGATGAACACAAACCGTAAGCGGGCCGGGATCGCTACCTCCTTCGGGGAGGCCACCGCCGACACCCTGTCCTCATCATCCAGCTCTAAGCCATCGCCCGTCCATGCCTCCCTCAGACGGAGCAGCAAGTCCGCACGATCGTTGATGAGTTTCTTGTAAATCAGAGAAATAGTGCTGTCGGGCACGTAGCCATCCAACACTCTATCCTCCAGTGGGGAATACTCGGGGATGGCAGCAGCGTCCGGAAAAACCGAACACAGCGCATGGTGGACTTGAGCATACCGGAAGTACTCCCTATCGTTCAGTTTATATTCCATTTTAAACATTTCAAACGTTTTGAAAGCTCCCTTCACCCAAAGATCACCCACCTTACATATACCAATCATGTCCCATTTCTCAAAGCCTTTCGATCTCCACAAACAGCCCAACCGCCCAGAGGCATACAGCGGCGTCGCCCGAGTCAAGCGATCCCTCCACCCCATCGCAGCGTTCGCCGCGTGCCACACACGTACCGCCACCCGCGTGGGTCCCGTCAACCGCGTGTCCGGGGTCACCGAGTACAGCGCCCTATTATAATCCCACCCGGGAGCAGGAATTTATCCATCTCGAACGCCGGGTTTAAGGCAGGACCATATATCCCGTGGTTCACCGCCGCCAACTGAGACGCCCAATAGTATCGTTTAATATCGGGGAGGGCGACCCCCCCATCATACCAAGGGAGCGTCAATTTGGCGAGAGCAATCCGCGGCCGCCCGTCCCAAAACAGTTGGCGCTGAAGACCCTCCACCTCCCGGAAATAACGGGCCGGCACGACATCAAGAGTATTTTGCAAAGCGTACAAAAAGCGAGGCAGCGACATCATTTTAAACAATGCCGCCCGTCCGAGCGGCGAAAGCGGAAGTCGTCGCCATCTCACGACGTCGGCCTTCAGTCGCTGGAGGGGAGGGAGAAGGTTTCGCTCATAGCGGACCGCGGGATCAAGTGAGATAAAGATTCCCAAATATTTGAACCCCAGGGTAGCAATCTGTACAGGGCAATCTTGCGGCAGGAGGGGGGCGTCCCCCGAGAGGACGTAGACGCACGACTTGGCCCAGTTAATGACCAGGCCGGAGTTGCGGCCAAAGGACTTCAATACGTCCACCAATACCATTAGTGACTGTCGGGGAGAAGTGAGATACAGAAGGATGTCGTCCGCGTAAAGGGAGACACGGTCTTCGAACTCCGGCGTCCATCTAATGCCTCGCAACGACGGCTCCCAACGCAACCAGGCGGCGAGAGGCTCCAAGGAAAGCGCAAAGAGAAGGGGTGATAGCGGACATCCCTGCCGCGTACCTCTCCCCAGTGCGAAGGGAGCCGACACCCTACCATTCACCACCACCTGAGCCAGTGGGTCAGCGTATAGTAATTTTACCCAACCAATAAACTCAGGGCCGAACCCAAATTTCGCCAAAACGGCCCAAATATATGGCCACTCCAAAGTGTCCAACGCCATAGTAGCATCTAAAGATGCCAAGATGGCCGGCTCCCGTATAAACTCGGCTCTAGCAAGCACACCGTGCAACCGCCTCAAATTTAGGGCGGTATTCCGATGGGGTATAAAACCGGACTGATCCTGATGAATCAAGTCGCCCGCGACCCGAACCAGTCGGTTAGCCAACACCTTACCCAGAATTTTGGGTTCTGCGTTCAACAGCGAAATGGGCCTATAGGAGGCGCAGCGGTCTCGCGGCTTCCCTTCTTTGTGTATCAGCACTATGGTGGCGAGGCGTTGGTCAGGGGGGAGGAAGCCCGCCGCACGTGCCGCCGAAAACATGTCTCGAAGATACGGCGCTATCTTATCAGGACGCAACTTATATAATTCAATGGGAAGACCATTAGGACCACCCGCCTTACCAGAGGCGATCGAGCGAATGGCCAAAGCGATCTCATCTGACGACAACTTCGCCTCCATCAATATTGCATCCGCCTCCGATAAGGTTGGCAGTGCGATGTCTCTAAGCAACAGATGAGAATCCTCCTCCGAACGCACGGAAACCGGAGAGTATACCCCGCGGAAGTGATCCGCGAAGCAGTCAACAATCTCTACAGGGTCAGTCACACGCACTCCATCCATTCTCTCCACAACGGGCACCACCCTGCTCGCTCTCTCCTTCTTATCCAACCAAGCAATCAACTTTCCAGCCTTATCCCCCACATCATACAGTCGCCCTTGCTGCTCTCTATACATCCCTTTAGCAGCTTCCGTGACTAGCGCTCTATAGTCCAACTGTTTGAGGCTTAGAACATGCAATTTCTCATCAGTAACTCCACGCTCCAAGTCCTCCTCCATTTCAGCTATTTCAGCCTCCAGGCGAACCACCTCAGCTCTCTCGCACCTCTTAGTATGAGAGATAAGGGACAAGGCCTGCCCCCTGACCACCACTTTATAAGCCTCCCATAGGGAGACGGCCGACGACACCGACCCCACATTATCAGTGAAGTAGTGATCCGTGGACTTGACCAACTCCGCGCGGATCTTAGGGTTACGAAGATACCAGGGGCTAATGGGTGCCACTCTTCCCTCTGTCCCAGGGTCAACCCTCAATTGCAACCATATAGGGGAATGGTCAGAAATACCTCGGGCTACATGACACACCTCCCCAATCATCCCAGCTTGGGTCGCCGGCATGAGCATATAGTCAAGTCTCGAGAGACTCCCATGGGCCCCCGAGTGAAAGGTATATTGCGCTTGTCCCGGGTGCATCAATCTCCAGCAATCCACCAGTCCCAAAGTGTCCAAAAAACCCCCCAACCAGGCCTGAGCCCTGGGGAGATCCCTGGGGGGGTGACGGTCCTCCAATGCAGAGACCACGGCATTAAAATCTCCACCCAACACCAAAACCCCCCCAGGGAGCCCCAGGACCAAACGCCCCAAGTCGGCAAATGTAGCCGTCTGCAACCCCGGGGGCACATACACAGCCACCAGTGAAATGGTTCTGCCCTCCCATCTCCCCACCAGCGCCACATATCGCCCCCTATAATCGTGAAGCACCTCGTCCACTGCCAATGGGAGGGAGGTCCTAACCAAGATGCCCACTCCCGTAGAGCCAGAAGTGAAACCAGAGTGAGCGGCAAGGCGATAGCCCCTCCTATTTAGGGCCTGGAAGGAGTTCCCAACCAAATGTGTCTCCTGCAGGAAAACGATGTCGGGCGAGATCCGCTTCAAGAACTGCAACACTACCCCGCGCTTGATCCTGTCCCCCAGACCATTCACATTCCACGAAAGGATTCGCAATCCCCTATCCCCCATCCCCCTCCCGCACATGACACCCACATCCCGGAGAGCACAACCCGGAGAAATCAGCAAAAAACTTCACATTGCCCTGCAGAACGAAAAAACAACCATCCCCAACAACCCCCCTCCCCCACAGTCCCAAAACCACAACTCCCCCCTCCCTGCACCCCTGCTTGAGCCCAAACAGCCCCCCCAACTTGCAGTGTGCCTGTCGCCCTAACATATACCACAAAAGAACCCCAGAAGGAGGAAAAGACCCCAATAAGCTCCCCACAACCCCCAGACATTTGAAGGGCATGATGTGCCGGATTAGAGTGCAATTGAGCCAAGGTGCAAAAAATAGTCAGTCTAGTCCATCGCCAGGAACCAAGTTCTAGTCCTGCTCCACCACATCCCGTCCGCTCTCCTCCGACCGAACGTCTCGATCCTGTCCCCGCGGTAGGGCATCCAACCAGTCACCAACCGCCTCCGGTCGGTCAAAAAATGGGAACGACCCTGGAACTCAACCCGCAGCCTCGCCGGGAATAACATCGCGTATTTCAGCTCCATGTCCCTCAGGCGCCGTTTGACACCCAAAAATCCCAGCCGCTGTTTCTGGACCGCTTGCGTGAAGTCCGGATAAAAGCTGACCTTGGAGTTCTCAAACTTCAGCGGCCCAGCCACCCTCGACGCCTGAAGGATAGAATCTCTATCCCGAAAGTTAAAAAGTCGGGCGATTATAGGCCGTGGGGGAGCACCCACTTTGGGCGCACCACCCGGAATCCTGTGGGCCCGCTCCACCGCAAAGAACTTGCTCAATCCCTTGGGCGCGAGACGATTGATCACCAGATCCTTCACAAAAAGATCAGCAGCAGATTCCTCCGATCTTTCCGGCACTCCGATGATACGGACATTGTTCCGTCTAGCCCTGCTTTCCGAATCCTCAAGTCGACGATCCGTCTGGTCACTGGCAAGCCGCAACCTACGGACCTCCGTCTGCAGGGCGGCCACTTCCACAGTTAGGCTCGACGCCGCTTGGGACAAGGAGTCGACCCGCTCGTTGGTTTTGGACAGGTCTGCCCTGACCAAATTCACATCGATCAGGACCGCGTCCAACTTATGTGCCAGGGTATCAAATCGCTGACCCACAGCAGCCTTCATCTCCTCAATGGCGCCCATGACGTCTTGCAGGGTAAATTCTGCCGCTGGGCCCGCAAGCTCTTTAGACCGCTCAGGCGATTTATGCAGGCCGGTGGGGGATCCCTTTAGCTGCGCATAGCGGTCCATGTTGTTGGCCTGAGCATAGGATCCCCTCCGGGTTGACTTGGATTTCGACTTGTCCCCTTCGAGTCTCGCCGCCATCGTCCGGGGCCACCAAGGTTGGCACCCGCCAGCGCCAGGGACAGGGACCAGTTGGCTAATTTAAGCAGACACTGCAATCGCAGACAGGAAGTCCGTGTGTAGTCCGAAGATCAGGCCAGGCACTCCGCTGTCCGCGCTCCTCTGAAACACCAGGGTCCCTCAGCCGATCTCAAAAAACAGGCTTGAAAACGAAAGTGAAAGTGCGGGGCACGGGGCAGGCCAAGTCCAGCATGCCGCTGTTGTTCACTTCGTACCCGGGCACCTCACCAACTCGAGACCGGGACCTAGGCAATAGCAGGCCGCAAACTTCGGAAGGCAACCATTCGGGTTCCCGGCGTCCGATCAAAATTCGGAAAACGGGTGGCACCTCAGCGCGAATGCATCAGCAAAAGCCCGTCAAATTTAGCAGGATTTAGTCAGGATAGATGTGGGAGGTTGCGGAGGCCCTCGAGAGCCGTAAGCCTATGCGGCCATCTTGGTTGCGCGCTAGGCTCCTCCCTCTTCTCGTAAGACTTTGGGGAACTCGGGGTGGGTGGAAATGTGTGGATCCACGCAGATTCCGGAACTTTCCACCACAGAAATGTGGGGAAAATGTGTTTTTTTTGTCAATTGTTTAGGTTTGCAAGAGATTCTGGGTAACAGACCCTGGTGGGAGGCAGTCAAGTCACCCCATCCTGGATTCTCCTGGGTGTCTAGTTTTCAGAAATGTATAGGTTTGCTAGGTTTCCCAAGGTGCCCGCAGAGCTAGGGTTCAAAAACTACAGCTAGACATTTTGCCAAAAAAGGGTCATTTTTCACTGCGAAATTGAGGTGTGACCACGTTGCGTTTTGCGCCGTTTCCTGTTGCGGGCACTAAGCCGACCCACACAAGTGAGGTACCGTTTTTCTCGAAAGACTTTGGGGAACGCGGGGTGGGTGGAAATTTGTGGATCCACGCAGATTCCGGAACTTTCCACCACAGAAATGTGGGGAAAATGTGTTTTTTTGGTCAATATTTTAGGTTTGCAAGGGATTCTGGGTAACAGACCCTGGTGGGAGGCAGAAAAGTCACCCCATCCAGGATTCCCCTGGGTGTCTAGTTTTCAAAAATGTTTAGGTTTGCTAGGTTTCCCAAGGTGCCCGCAGAGCTAGGGTTCAAAAACTACAGCTAGACATTTTGCCAAAAAAGGGTAATTTTTCACTGCGAAATTGAGGTGTGACCACGTTGCGTTTTGCGCCGTTTCCTGTTGCGGGCACTAGGCCGACCCACACAAGTGAGGTACCGTTTTTCTCGTAAGACTTTGGGGGACGCGGGGTGGGTGGAAATTTGTGGATCCACGCAGATTCCAGAACTTTCCACCACAGAAATGTGGGGAAAATGTGTTTTTTTGGTCAATGTTTTAGGTTTGCAAGGGATTCTGGGTAACAGACCCTGGTGGGAGGCAGTCAAGTCACCCCATCCTGGATTCCCCTGGGTGTCTAGTTTTCAAAAATGTATAGGTTTGCTAGGTTTCCCAAGGTGCCGCAGAGCTAGGGTTCAAAAACTAGAGCTAGGCACTTTGCCAAAAAGGGTAAATTTTCACTGCGATATTGAGTTGTGACCACGTTGCGTTTTGCGCCGTTTCCTGTCGCGGGCACTATGCCTACCCACACAAGTGAGGTACCATTTTTATCGGGAGACTTAGGGTAATTCAGATTTGTAAAGGAACTGTTATTATCTATTGACTTTTGATGCATTTCTGCCTTCCAAATGAAAGATATTGTGTAAAATAGAAGTCATTCTAAAAAATGACTGATAATTCTCATGCTAGTATGAGTATTCCCAATTTCAGAAATGTGCAAATATCTACTGTTTCTAAACTCTATATTTAGTTCCCATTTCAGAAATACATAGGTGTCTTTCATACCGATTTTTCCATGTACACATTTTTACAGAATAATTACTATATACCCGGTACATAATAAAAAACCATTGCAAGTTGCTGCTCAGTTTTTGGCTCTGGGTTCGTCGGGTTCTTGGTGAACCTACAAATCCTATATATCCCCACAACCAGTAATGTCCAGCGGATGTAATGGTATATTGCTTTCAAAGAGCTGTCATAATTAGAAGAAGTTACAGGTGAAAACGTTGACACAAAAGGCTGTTTTTTTCAACTAATTTTCAATTTATCCGATATTTAACTGTTAGTGTCTATAAAAAAACCTTGATGGATCTACACAAATGACCCCTTGCTGAATTCAGAATTTTGTCTTCTTCTCGAAAATGTATAGCTTTCCAGGATCCATTATTGCTTTTGTACCCATTTCTGCCATTAACTGGAAGGAGGTCAAAAGCACAAAAAAATTGCAAAATTAGGCTATGTCACAGAAAAATGGCCAAACTGTGTAAACATTTTTGGGTTTCTGACAAAAGTCTGGTATCCCCGAAAAGCTGGGGAAATGGTGATTTCAACCCCACAAACCCTTTTTTGATAACATTTGCAGGGGAAAAACCCAGATGCTTTCATTTGCAGCCCATTTTTCCGAAAAAAAACAACGTTTTGCTGTATTTTGGCTCATTTCTGTGACCCCACTAGGAGAATCCACAAACCCTGAGTACCTTTAGAATCCCCATGATGTTGGAAGAAAAGGACGCAAATTTGGCGTGGATACCGTATGTGGTCAAAAAGTTACAGGGGCCTCAGCGCGCACTACCCCAAATAGCCAAAAAAGGGCGTGGCACAGGAGGGTAAAAGGCCTGGCAGCGAAGGGGTTAATAATTGGGCCCCATATTTGGTCTGGCGTTGACCATGATCTTTTGTGTTTATTAAAATTCTGTCTCTCTGTATCGGCTGGCTTCACAGTGAGTGACAGCACTCTGCTCTTTTACAAGGAGCATATCGGCACACAAAGTAGTTTTGTTCTGTGCCAGTAACTACTGTGGCAGTGTGCGCTTTTTGAGACCAAAAAACAATTTTTGCTTTTGCCAATGTTTGTTATGATGGTGAGATCCCGGCAGCTCCCACACCAATAAGGTTTTACAAAAAACATGCCAAAACAAGTCACACATTGACAAAACTAAAAAGCTGACAACCGATTTCAGACCTACTGGCTTTGCCAATGCTTGTTTATTTTTGTTTCCCATAATCTTATTGAAACGGGTTACACTGATTTTCCATTATGGATATGTTTGGGAAATACTAGCATGCATCAGCACATGTTTACTAAATGATGCTGCAAAGCAATGGTACCTGAAATTCTACAGTAGTTTAGCAAAATGTTTTTTTCCTGCTTTAATGTTTTCTATGAACATTTTATTTTGAAAGCAAAGAATCATCAAACTTGCTTTCAAGCTTCTGCAAATATTTGCATCAAATCAGAGAGCATTCTGGGAGCATTATACATAGCCTCATATTGCTAAACTTTGAAAACGTGAGTACACATTTTTATACTGGAACCACTGTCAGTAGAAGGTCATTTGGCGAAGGCAGAGTTAGTGGCTGATTAAAGCTAGTTCCTCCATTTTTTACATAGTTTGGGTTGTCTGAAGTGTGTCTCCAGTAGTAGTGTAATGTGATACGGCTGGGTACCACTACAGAAATTATAACAAGGAACCCTAGGTCGATGTCTCTTTTTACCTGCTGAGAAGTGTTAAAGGGAGAAACAACGCATCACAAAATTAACTTTCCAAAAGTAATCAGGACTCAAGCACCACAGACTCCAACTTCAGATTAGGTAATTTTTACAAAGCCAAAAACAACTGAATATACAAGCATCTCAAAACCAGATTGTAGAAATACATGGGAACTAATACAAAACCAAACCTATGGATTATTCTACTCCGGTGGCTCATGAAGAGAATAAACAATTCTAAAAATAAAACACAAGCGAGGACTGTGCCAACATTTAAGTCAGACTTCATCTGTAGCTAGGAAATAAAACAGTAGACTATCCCTACTCTATCTCTAAGGTGACATACCTACTTAGCATTTCCCAGGCAAAGTCAATAATATGGTGTCAGTTTGTGAAGACGTCCTAAGAAGTGCATTCACAATGAAAATCAGATGACTCAAGCAAAAGAGTTTGTTATCAGATACTCTTCTCAAAGAATCCTCCAACCCCTTCTCCTAACTCCTCCTGTCTCCGGTTCACCTCTCTAACACTACTTCTTCAGGCTCTCCTCCCTCGGGACACTTTCCCTAATACAAAATGCAAAAATTTAAAACACGCCCACAGATCACCTCATACTAACTGACACCTCTCCTAGGTAGTTTTCCATAATCTTCTCCATGTGTATTCCGTTGACCTTGGTTCCCAGGCCTCCTCAGTGAGAAGGAACACCGGCTCCCAATTATCAATTCCTTGTTTACATTGTTGCACATCTCCTCCATGCCTAACTCCTAAAACAAAAGGCGTTAGTTCTAACAAACAAAAACAGCTTCTTCCATCTGCAACTGAAACGTGAGAACAGAACATTTCTACATGCACATGAAATTTGCTGACTGTTTCTAAACCCGAGAGCTTACCAGGGAAATTACATTTGCGGGCCTACACAATTTGGTCAACGTAAGAATAAATGAATAGGCCTTTCATATCACAACGTGAACATTTCATTCAGGCCTTTACACATCAAATTATACATTCGAGTTAATAAGGCTTTGTACTACAGCATCTACAATTATTACACATTAAGCATCTCTCATTATTTCTTCGTGCAATCTTCATCTTGGTGCACATTTAAACCTAAACGCATTTAACTACATATAGCTTCTCATTTTTTTTTTTTTTTTTTTTTTTTTTTTTGTGCTACTAACAATTAGCCACAAGCACGTGCACTCGGGCTCTTTTATTTGCGGGGTCATCTGATTGGTGACGCCCGTGTTGGATGGGTGAGGAGGTGTGTGTGTGGGCCAGTCCTCAGGGGAGTGGCTGGCAGAAACACTATACTGTGTCCAGCAGGACACAACATTCCTCCCAAATTTTATTAAAACGAAAAATAACAGACAAGAGTCCAACCTATGGGAAGGAATGAGAGAAACAAACTAAAATAAAGGAAGTCTCACAGTTCAGAGATGTAGCTCGCAGGACAGTGGTGGACAGGTGCAGCTGGGAGCACCCGGACATCTGGGCACATGGTCATCCTTTAACCAGGCATATCTGGACACGAACACAGTGCTGATAAATTCCGGACCTTTCAGCTTGACCCCAGCTGAGTGATAGTCCAACTAAGTGATGTTCACCGGTCCAGCGTACTCTTGCTGTGAGGCAAATAGTGTCTTGTTGTTCAAAATAGGTGCATCAGGAGCGTAAGGGGAGTCCATTGCAAAGCACCGGATGGTTATGTCGCTTGATCCTTTGACGACAGTCTTGGCATCCTGTGACCTGTTGAATTCTCGGTTGTATGGCCTGGCTGCCTCCTGGAATCTATTGGTGAAACAAAGTAAAGGTCCATCTCTCACGCTCTGGGAGGCCTCGTGGATGAGTTGCCCCGGGACTGCATATGGGCTCTGACTCTGGAGCCACCTCCTCGTCACTCGTGCAAACTTCAGGGGTGGATGTGTCTTAGTCAGAAGCTGCTCTCTCTACCAGGATTGGGACATGCGCCAGTTAAACAGATGGTCACTGTATCTTCAGGTCGTCACTCGGCATGGCAATGGTACAGGACTCGTCGTGATACTTGACGCTCCCGGGATGGTAGTGATGCACATGATAGATGATGGAGTGGCTGTCATGAGACGACTGTACAACAGGTGGTGATGACTGGCAGTGATTTGGGGTGACTGGAGAACCTTTGCCGTCATGATACTCGTCGTACGCTGGGTGCAGCTCTTCTTTTTTTTTTTTTTTTTTTTTTAAAAACCTTTATTTCGGTAGTTGCACAATACACAGCGTCTGCCTACAACCCCTCGGGGCCGGCCGCTATGACATCGGAGAACATAAAACAATCATGTCAGGATAAGAAAAGGTTTTGCTTTTATGGTTTCGTCGAGTACGATGTAGTGAACTTCGAAAAGGTTCGAAGCTAATCACTGACCAGGAGAGACAGCACCATTCACGGAGCACCCAGAAGGAGGCGTCATATAGGAAGGCATTAATAAGAAAACAGGTGGCCACCATCCAGGAACTAAAAGCAAACACTATACCACAGAATGATGGAACACAATAAGCTCCCTGCTAACACTGAACCCCAACCCCGAAGAAACAAAGAAACGTAAAAGAGAAAGAAACCAAAGAGGAAGAGAGAAAGAAAGAGAAAGAGGGCCATAGAGACGAAGAAGACATAGAACACATCCCATCCCCCCACCCTGCATACCAGCGGAAGGCCACGGCCCACCCCCCCCCATTAGGCATGCCTGTCGCCCCAAATGAACCCCAAGTAGGAAAGAGAGTCTGGAGAGTGGGAAATAACCTCCCAGTCTCCGACTCCCAGAGAAGACAGGAGGAGGAAATTTTATATACTCCCGGTCACCACAGCCCCTTACGCATCCCCCACCCTGAATATCAGCAGCACGACTGAAGTGGCAAGCAAAGCGGCAGGTGGGGAAACTCCATTACAAATGTGCGAGTAAAGCAGACACTTGGCAGTCTCATCCTAGTCCCCGCCCGCCAATACGTACAGCAAACTAAAGGGAATCGCCCAGCCCCGGCCCGATCCTAAGTGGCCCCACAGATCCACCCCCGCAATAAACAGTAGCGAATTACAAACATGCGGATCAACCGATACATAAACAAATGTTCTAGTCCGGGTCATGCCAGGCGGTCAGGCAGGATCATCAAGGGAGGCAACATCAACCCTGGCCTGAACGCGGAGACCTCACCAAACATGGCCGCCGCTGGGAGTGTACCTCAGGCAGAACAAAGGAGCAAGATGGCCGCTCCCGGCAAAGAAGACGCAGAGGGAGGAGAAGCGAGAGTTCCCAGTCGTAGACCATCACCACATCGATAGTGACAAACACAATTTTCCCCACAGAACAGCACACACTCCGGCGATGTTGAGGCAGACATGGCAACACTTGCAGAGGCAGAGTCTCAGCTTGTAAAGTGGAAGGGAGCTTTGTATCTGCAACTTTGTCCTTAAGAGAACCCTCGACACTGCAACCAGGGAGAGGACGTTCCACAGTATCCCCCTGTCGCCAATTTGTATCCGCCTCGAAGGGAATAAGAGGCATGGGGGGGTCAGACAACCGCAGTAGTTCCCTGGATGGCATAGTGGCATCGATCTTCCGCTCCAGTTCTCGAGTGCGTTGGCACCATGTCGCCCGCAAGTCCCCCAGGGCTAGAAGGATATCACCATAGGTCAGGTCTGCTCCCTGCTTCAGCATGCCGACAGTATGTAAAGGCGCCACCGGGACACCCTCCAGCTCGACGGTAGGCAGGGAAGCTTGCGTCAGGGATATGGCGGCTTCCGCCTTCCCGGCGAGGTAGACCGGCACCGGTACCATTTATGCCGTTAGCCCACCTCGGAGGGGTGAGGGCGACGCCATAGGACGGGGGAACAGTAGTTAAGGCAAGAGGAGTTGCTGCTCGCTATACAGGGCTCACACAATGGGAGAGCCCTCGGCTGTGTTGCGATGCGGGTGGTGGGCGATCTCAAGCGGATACCGCTCTGGCCGCTGGTAGGAGGACAATGGAAGATTCGCCAGCCCGGACCCAATCGTACCGGAATTCTCTCCGTAGCGAAGAAGGCTCCGCCAGGCCGCCCACTCCACGCCCGGTCACATTTCCCCAGGCGCCGGTCCAGCCCCAGGTCGTCTCACCGTACGTGTGAGCGGTGTCCGGTGGCGGTGGTCGGGCCAGAATGCGTGGGCAAAGTCCAAAGTCGGCAAACTCTATGAATCCTCGACCAAAAAAGCCGGCGGGGACATCGGAGGAATGCGGAAAGTATCAGCGCATTCGTGGTTACATTTACTCGCGCCGTAGGCAGGATTAAAGATCAGGATGTCATGTAAACAGCAGACGGGCTGCGGAGCCGGGAGCTCAGACGTCCTGTCCGTCCGCCATCTTGGCTCCTCCCCCATATAGCTTCTCATTAAGCATCTGCAATATCTCAAAGGTTATAAATTCAAACATAAATGTTGTTTAGTTTCTCCTTGCATGACAAAAATACTTCTCTATCATTTAACATCACATCATTATTACACCACATTTCTAATGACCACATGTTAATATAACATTCAAATACATGCGGGTGCGGACTATCCATGATTATGATGCACCCCTACAATTTTAGAGCACCTTCACGCTCTATCAAATACTTGCCCCATGTCTCCTGAGAGAGGAGTGAGCACTATGCCTTTTATTGAGGCCATTAAGGCATACATAGTGCATTCCATCAGGGCATTTTAATAATGATTTTCATTATCTGTGTCCACTGAGCTATGCGGTGTGTGCACTCCTGCTCTGATTCTGATGGTGAACTGACATGTGTAGGATGCTCCTCACTGATTTGTGATTTCAGTGCTCCCCTCTGGCTCCTCCTCCCTTTTTGCGACATCTTGTAAAGTAAAGACCTAATAAAATAACACCCCATGCAGGGAGAACACTCAGGGGCTTATTTATGAGCCCCTGCAATACTTTTACTCCACTGTTGTATCACTGTTTGTGGTGCACCGGCAGCGTAAAAAATGTGCCATGGTGCGCCTTATTTACAAAGTGATGCAACTAAGCAGATGCGTCACTTTGTAAAAGCCTGCACCACTTATACCTGCGTCAGGTATAATGTTTGCAGCGTGGACGTTCCCACGCAAAAGCCTTGAAAAAGCACAGTGAAATCTATCAGTACTGACGTATCTGTCATGCCTTGCAACATGATGAGTCATACAGTAAATATGACGCATCCATCAGTGAAAACTGTTGCATTGCTGTTTTCACACAGCGATGCAACAGTTTCATAAATGAGGCTCTCAACGTTTTTGAAGGGAGTGTTTTTGGTCGCCTTGTGAGCCCTGTGCCCTTAAATCCTTGAAAACTAAGGTCCTCATTTATGAGGCCCTACCGGCACTATTGTGCAGCCGGATCGTTCCTTTTGTCACGGTCCAGTGGTGCAATGTGCCACTGGCATATTTAACCTCTTCAGTGCCCATGACGAGATAGTCTCGTCATGGTGCACGGTTGCGCTGTGCCCATGACGAGACTACCTCGTTATGAACCCCACCCACTAATACAACGCCTGGCACAGGAGGGGGAAAGGGCGTGGCACTGAAGGGGTTAAAAGGCCATGCAAAGCCACACTATGTGGCATTTCATGGCCTCATAAATATGTGCCCCTTTCATGCAGAAAACCGTGTGAAAGGGGCATTCCATGGGTGTTCCAGGGGGTGCTCCCAGCAACATCCATGACTTTTCTACACTGCCAAAAACCTATGCCTCACAAGAGGAAGACTAAGAGAGTCAAAACGAGGGGAAATATCTTTATTTCTCTGAATTTTTCCTCTTTCTATGTGCTGCATTCTGCAGCACACATAAAAAGAGGAAAAAGCCTCTTGTGATTGTTTTTGTGCAGGAAGGTTTCCCTTCCTGCATAAAACGAATCTTCTCCGCAACGCAGGCACATTTGCACCATGGTGCAAAGGTGCCTATGTTGGCGCACGGCAGCCCATTGTGCACCGGCACAGGGGAAAAGGACAGGAATGCACCGTATCTAATCCTGACTTTTACTTTTGCCGCAGGGCAGCGCAGCAGCAAGGCTTGCTGCACTGCCCTATGGCAAAAATCCCATAAAAGAGTCCCTATGAGCTCATGCACAAAGGTATTATTTTATTTGAACTTTAATAGTTTAATTTAGTGTATAGCAATAAGAAGGATGTGTTCCCCACTGTGCTGCCCACTTCAACTGTTAGTCAACTTTAGTCTTCAGGGTGTCAGATAGGTTCAGGAGTATTCCCTCCAGCTCCACTATGTGGGCATCACCATTTTCCTCCTATAATCTGTGTGACCCTTCATAACAGGGTATTGGTATATTGATTCCAAGATTGGCTTAGCTCCTGTCCTGCTAACTGACATGTAAGTGCTTTCTGACCTCAGTCTCACCTGTTCATTTTGAGTCTTCCAATCTGAGGAGAAGGTTGATTTGCTTCCATCCCTTTCATCCCCCTATTCCCTCCCTCCTGGGTTCCAGTCTTTCAGCTACCTCTCATTCTTTACTTATAGAATTTATAGAATTTATTTTTTATTTGATTTGGTTAAATTAATAAAAAAGAGCGGCTTAACCGCTAAAACACATAAAATTCATAGGCAAAATACAAATTGATTAATAAATTCTCATTTAAGATTTGTGATAACAAAAACTTTTTTTTTTTGTAAAACACAGAGTACAGTTGGTTCCTTCGATCTTATAGTAGTGAGTCTAGCTATGAGATATGTAGTTCGTATGCAGGCTTCGGTCTAATTGTCTGGGCTTTTTTACTTTACATGCTTTGGCAGTTCAAGTTCTCTGTCTCTCTTTTCTAGTTCGTTTGCAGCTAAACTCAAAAACTTTAATGCTTTACATGCCAATTGCACAGTCGACCCTCCTAAACATTTTATTACGCCGGATCTGCAAGTTCGTATCTGTTCTTTTTTCTTTAATGGCCGCAAAAGTTCTTTCCGTTTGGATAGTAATGCCGGACAAATGCAAAGTAAGTGGAGCAGTGATTCATCTCCTTGTCCGCAAAGGCGGCAGTCCGTTGAGAGCCAGGTTTGTTTCCATTTTGGGATTAGATCTTTAGTTGAGTATACTCCCAGTCTCAGTAAGATCAGTTGCTGCTTCATTCGATTTGCAAAATGTTCCGAGAGATATGATTGAGGCTTTAATATTTTGTATGTTGGCAACACAATCCATGCATTGATTTTCATCGTCAATGAGGCTTTATCCTGTTCTTGAGATATTTGATTAGTTGTTTCGTTGACTATTTGTTTAAAATCCGGATAAGATGGTATTGTGTGCCAGGCTTCCTCTAACTTTAAGGCCTCAATCGATTGCTTTAAGTATGGATAAACTGAATTACTCAATCTGGATTGCTTTTCGACCTACAGCCAACAATAATGTGCCAGAGAGTCTTCCTCTGCTGCCCGCATTCTCCAATAATATTTAACCAGCGCTCCTTGTCTTGACATGATCTGGTTTTTTAACCCAAATTCTAGTCTGATCCGGGCTTGAGAGATATGGCGCGGAATTTTAAATAGATTTTTAAAGAGACTGGTTTGGGCGATGTTCAGAGTTATTGCGTCCTTTGTGTTTAGGAGTTCTGAACCGAAAGTAATTGATGGTAAAAATGTTGCTGCCACGACCTTTAGTAAGTGAGTCGTCAAACAGTCACTGAGTTTTTTTTGCAAGGTTTTAAATGCAAATAATAGCTGTTTGGCTTTTGTTTTCCGCTGTTCTTGATATTGCTTGTAATTAAGGTGGCGATCCAAAATTGTTCCCAGATATTTATATGTTCCCTCCTGGTCCAGGCAGTTGCTGTTGATCGTCCAAGTAATTTTTTTTTTTTGTGTGGACTCGAAAACACATGACCTTTGCTTTTTTAAAATTTATGTGTGGTTGATTTGAGGCTGTGTATTCTACTAGTTTGTTTATCAAACGTTGGAGGCCACAAGGAGTTTGGGATAGCAGCACTATGTCATCGGCGTATTGCAAACTTGCTATTCTCACATTCCCCAGTTTTGGGGGATCACCTAATGTCGAACGTAAGTTGTTGTCTAGATCAGCTGTAAATATATTAAATAAACAGGGGGCTAAAACGCACCCCTGTTTTAAGCCATTGGTGGTGATAATTTTGTTTGTTAAGGTTTGACCATCTCCCATTTTTATTTGAATCCATGTTTTTGAGTAGAGATTAATTATTGCATTCAGTAAATTTGTGGGGACTCCCCAGGATTCCATTTTTGCCCACAAGGCTCGTCTGGGGACCTTGTCGAAGGCTGCCTTGAGATCCACAAAACATGCGTACAGAACTTTTGAGTTGGCAATGGATTGGGTGGCCAGAAGCGTAACAGCGGATATGTTTGTTAAAGTGCCCATTCCGGCTCGGAAGCCTGTCTGGGTGTTGGGGATCAGTTTAATGCTGTCTACCCAAGCCTCTAGGTCTTTCAGCAAGTTTGCAGCATAGATTTTTGCCTCAACATCAATGAGGGCTATTAGCCTATAATTTGAGGGATTTGCACGAGCCCCTGATGTAAATATTGGATGTAATATGCTTCCTCGCCAAGAATCTGGGATAGTGTGAGATTCCAAAATATGAGCAAACAGTGTTGCTAGGTGGTTAGACCAAATGCTGAATCTTTTTTAAAATAGGGCGTTTGGCAAGCCGTTTGGTACCGGCGCCCCGTCCGATCTCTGTTTTTTTATAACGTTCAGTACTTGTTTTTGTGTGATCTGAATGTTGATGATTGATTGGTCTAACCCTGGTGTTTCAGGAGGGCCTCGCTGAGATTTACCTTCCGTTTGTCTGAATTGTGGATTACTGTGGTGTTTCAGATTCAGTTTGCAAGTCGTGAGATCTAGGGCCTGAGAGGTTGATTTTGATTTCTCGGCCGTCCTCTGTTCTCTAATTGGCGTATCACTAGAGGTACTGGCGTTGGACCGTGTCGCCTTCCATGTTTAGTTTTCGGAGGTAACTCTGGAGGCTTTCTGGAGATTATATGTAGCTTCTATGTGAGCTCTCCATGCATGCTCAGTTATATCGGAGTTGTAGTGCTGATTTTTTCCGTTTGAGAAGACATTAATTTGGGCCCAGACCTCCTTGAATTTTGTTGTTGACTGACATGAAGCATTTTTGTCCAAAACTACTCATTGTATGTACGTTTTGCAGCCCGGATCCATTTTTTTTTAGGTTGCTTTTCATTCGTTTAATTGTGGTCAGGGCCTCCCGAGAGGGTTTTTGTCCTTGTGTTCGCATTTGTCTGAGAGCTTTATTTAGTTGTCTTTTTTTTATCCTCAGAGCGTGAGTGTACCATTCTGACCCACTAATCCTGACGGCTTTTTGGTTTCTAGAACTGTGTGAAAACTTTCTGTTCAAGATGTCGATGATGGTCTCCCAGGCCTCTATCCCTAGTGATTTTGCATCTATGGCAGCCAACAAAGCTGAGCAAAGCTCCATGATTTTGTCTACAGCATTGTCATTCCATGTTAGTTGGTTTAATTTGTGCAGTTGGGTGAATTGTGTCAGGGCACTGGTTGGCCGGGACTTTTCTCTAAAGTTAGTTAATGTAAAAGATTAGGGATAGTGATCGCTATCTACTCTATCTATTATTTGAAAATTCATAATAAAGGGAAATAGGTCTGGGTCTACTAAAGTGAAGTCAATGGTTGCTCGTGATTTTGCCGTCACTCTTGTGAAAGATGCCAGGCTGTCTTGTGGGCCTCGACCATTTAAAGTATACAATGATTGTTTGTCCAATAGTGCAGCGCATTTCTTTCCCGAGGTGTCACGTCTGGTTGTGTTGTCATTCCTGACACTTATACCAATTGGTACGTATTTTTCCTTGGATTTGCATCAAATTCATGTTAAAATCCCCAGACAATATTATGTTGGCGTGTGGGTATATTAACTTTAGGGTTTTAATAGCAGCTATCAGTTGTTGGATATCTCTCCCCTTATGCTTGTAAGCTGGGTGCATGTAGATGTTCAAAATTAACAATGTGCAGGTGATGGAGACTGTGAGTTTAATACATTGCATCCAACTCGAGTCTAAGTCGATATTTTCTTCTTCCCATAAAATATCTGTAGAGATATATATTGATAGGCCGCCTTTGGCTCTTCCATATGCTGATTCCTTTTTAGCTGGATTTAAATGTTCTTTGTAACCTACAATTGGGGTATGTGTTGTCTGCCAAGTTTCTTGAAATAACAGTATATCGTACTGTAGGATGAAGTCAGCAAAATCAATTTCCTCTATTTTTCAGGCTAGGCCGTTCACATTCCAGGAACAGATTTTGCTGTCCTGCAATGCGTTTGGGTTTTTATATGTTTTTGTTCATGCTGCTCCTTGTTGTGTGTTTAGGGGTCTCCAATACTGATTGTCCTCTTTATTGGCTATTTCTGGGTGTGAAATTGTAATCGTGATTTGTCTTATGAATTGGGCATCATCCTTTGTTTGATCCAGATTCTCTGGGCCTTTCGCTCCTTTTAATATGCCCTCTATACAATGGGAGTGTTGTAGGGGGCTTGGGTAGCGAGGAGGTTCCACTTTTTAAAGTTGTATGCCCCATGCTGCAAATGCCTCCTCGTGCCTCAAGATCTGTTCAATATCTGAGTAATTTATCCAGGTGGCTCTTGTTATTTTGGCCCCTATTTGGTTGTGGTTAGGTTTATATTCGATTCTTTCCAAGTCGCTGGATGTGATGTGTCTCAGGGCAGGTAGAGATTTGAGTAGCCTTATTATTGCGCTTCGATTCAGTATGTCGTGGGCTCCTCTTGATTTATAATGTTTTATCAATTCTATCTGGCTTTGAGTAGTGAGCGATTGTGTTTTGTTGTGGTCAATCAGGGTTCCTTTTGATATGTCTATTAAATCTTGGTGATGTATTTCAACGTGATGGATGTGTTTGACTTGATCTTGTTGTATGTTTTCAATGGACTCTCTGAAGCTCTGGGGCTGTAAATTGGTTTTAGTTTCATTATTGAGATTTTGCGCCTGTGTGGTTCCTTTCCCACTTAGTCCCACATCCTGCATATCAGTTTCGCTTGAAGTTTGGATTGTGTCTGACTTTAAGATTTCTTTACTTTTAGCCTTGTTTTGTTCCTTCTCAGCCGAGGACTTGAATATGTCGTATATTTTACTTGTTGACAAATTTTCCTTTTTTTCCAGCGTCGTGGTTTCTTGAGGGAGCGGCCTCTTTTATTGCCGGGTTGTTATGATCCGGCATGCTGACTATATCACTAATATTTTTGTCACTTTTGTCTTGTCTTTTCTGGGTGGGTGTCAATAATGGTTGTGGAGTGACTTTATTTAATTTACTTTTCCTTGCTTTCCTGAAGAGTTTTCTTTGCCGCTTTGAGAGGGGTGTTTTCAAGCTTTTTTGTTCCTTACTTTCTGCAGCTTCCTTCAGTAAGTTACTTTGATTAAAAATTGGTGATGAGCCTTCTAAATGTGGCTGTTTCTCTAGTCGTTCAGACTCTTTCTCGACGTCAGGTAAGTTTCTGCCTTCACCTTCTTGAGAGTTAATTTCCACTTTCAATAGTTTGGTATTAATGTTGGGGGTATCCACATTAAATCTGTCTGCTTCCTTGGGGTCTCTTTCCATAGGTGTTGTGGAATTGAATTGTATTTCCCTAACTGGCCCCAACAGCTCTGACATTATGGTTGGGACAGTTGCAAGCTTATCGATTATTTGGTAGCAATGGTAAGTGTGGTATGTAATGTCCTGCGCATGTTGTACCTTTGTTATCATAGAGTTTAAGTCGTGCAATTTTTGGTGTATCCCCTGCACATGTAAAGCTAATACATTTAATAGCTTGACTTGGGTATCCAGCTTATCGGCATGGTAGGTCATAGCTGATCCAATCGTTTTCATAGTGCCTAGTAGCTGATCCCAAAATGGTCCTGTTAATGGGCCGTCTTGTCGTTCTGTAAAGTTTTGTCCCTCTTGTTTCTTAATGCTTTGTCGTTGTGCGGATATATTTATTAATGCGCAGGAGCTATCGATGCTATCCTGCCAGAGCTCCAGGTTATCCTCCGGGCTCTGCTCTTCACAGCACTGCTGAGCGGTTTGTTGGACTGTTTGGTGTTGCTGGTTTTGTTGACTTAGTTGGTTTGATTGAGCCTGACAGGCCCATTGTTTGGACTTGGACTCTCAATTTAATCCCGAGTCGTTGTGGACTGCAGCCTGGATGGGCTGTTGATGGGATCCGTAATGATTGATTAGTGGGCTCAGACAGCCCTGAACGGGACTAACATCGCTTTCATCTTCTGATGCAGAAAGATTAAAGTCCATTTGTTCTATGCCTTCCTTATTTGCTGTTTTGCTGGCACTATCCTTGTGTATCTCATTGCCCGCACTGCTCCCCTGCAATTGTGCATGTACTTCTTGGCTTCTTTTGCCTCCTTTGCTTCTTTTACTTCCTTGACTGCTTTGTGGGCCTTTTGCTTCCCCGGGGATAAACTGCGACATACTTTTAGGAAGTCTGTAATGAGAGCCCGCTTGTTGGTTTTGGTGTTAATTTTGATGGGGGAGCAAGTGGCGATGGTAGGGGTGTGGTTGTCTTCTTGGATGTTGTCTGTTTCTGTTTGTGTTTCTGTTTTGCTCTCCCTGTCTTTTTCTTGATTATGGTCTGGTTCCGAATCCAGTTCCTGTTCCTGCTCCATATCCCATGGCTTACTGAAGTTTCCCAATTCTGTTTGGTCCTCTCCCTCCTCTTTGAGTTTCTGTTGCTGGTCGCCTGGTGCCCCCCCTAACTTTCCCTGATCTCATGGTGGCTTATTGGCGTGGATTTTATTCCGTTTTTTTATTCAGTTTTGGTTCCCCTGGGCAGTGCGGCTTTCTTAGGCGTAATTGCTCTTGTTGCTCTTGTTGAGTTGCTCTGTAGGTTTGCTTGCTACCTCGCAAGCACCTCTGGGGCGAGGTGTTCTTAGGGTGTTTTTTCAATGTTACGGTGTTACTTGTTGCTGTTTACTTTAAATACTTTAAATACTTAAATGCTACAAAACGCTCCCAGTTTTAGTCTTTTGTACACTCCCACAGTACCCTAAAACCGGTTTTCTTTTACTTTTTACTTGGCTTTATCTGCTTGCTTTCCTGCTGAGTAGGAGAGCAAGAGAGAGGAATGGGGGCAAGAGTAGAGGAATAGCTGGAATGGCTGGAGTGGAATGAGGGAAAGCGAAGGCAAGCGGGGCTCACGGCGCGAGGTTGCGGCTGATCATGCCTTCACCTCTGCCGTGGGCTCACACTCACTGCGAGCACCTATTGTGGCGGCCTAGCTTGCCACTTACCGCTAACAGCCCCCAGAAAGCACTCCTGTCCTTTGCCTCTGTCCTCCGTCCTCCCGACTTCCCGGCTGCCTCAGCTGCATTCAGCTGCGTTCAATGCAGCCGCTCCCGCTCTTGGGACCGTGGAGCCTCAGAACCTCGGAGAGGCGTTTTTGCGGCGGCAGGACAGCTGATCTGGCAGGTATGGCAAGGTGGTCTCCCGTGCTCCTGCATTCGATGATTCCGGGCCCCGAGATCGGCTAGGGCTGGGAGCAGGTGCTGCGGGGCGGCTGGCGTCTTCCTCACTGTGCTCTGTGCTCACTGCAACTGCTCACTGCAATCAGCGGACTGGTCCATAGAACTGGTCAGCACCGAGCCACCCTTATTAGCTCAGGGATTCCCCCTCCTGCTTGGTCCTTTTGGAAAATGTGAATTCTTTACTTGTTTCTTTCTGATGAAGGCAATGAGTCTTCATCAGGTGAACCTGGTCGAGCCCAGACGAGGCTCTTTGCTCTTTGCCCTGGATGGTAAACAGTGTTCAGTGTGCAACTTTCTTGAACGACAATCCTAACAGTGCCCCTGATGGCCCACTCTGGATCCACTCAGGCCAAGTAGTTGTCGTGCCTTCTATATTCCAGGATCTGCTTTGTACTGTCCAAGTATTACCACTTGCTGCAGGCTTTTGGGTTCTTTCTCCAACCATTCCCACACCTCCTTGAGTACTGTGAAAATTGTTATTTTCCCTCCTGAATGACTTCAGGTGGGCTGGATAAAATAGCATGTATTTATGTTCCATCACTGTCAACTTTTGGTTTGATTGTTTGAAGGATCTCCTTAGTCACTGTATTTTCTGCATGTGGTCTAGAAATATACAGTTGATGTGGTCTTTATTCAGAGAATCCCATTCCTAGTGTGTTGGAGTATGGCTTCTCTTTCTTTATAATTAAACATTGTTGATATTATAGCTCTCAGTGTGGTGCCTGGCAGAGGCAAGCGCCCTGTAGGTCATCTTTGTAGAGATGACAGCTGAAATCTCCTTGTGCTTGAGGCAATCAGTTATCCATTGTTCCAGGAAGCAGAGATTGCTTCTCAGCCCATTCAAGGAATCTCAGGAACTGAAGATTGTTTCTACAGGACTGACCCTCTGCATCTTCAACCCTATTCTCCAGTACGTGAGACAACTCAGACATGGCTCTTACAGTTGTTTGAGGTCCTGCATCTGTCTTTAACTTTACCACTGTGTGTTCTATTTATCTGGACCTGTCATTTGCTTTCCAAGACCTGCTTGCAAAAGGTTAATGTAATCTGTTACATTGTCTACCTTACTCTTCAGGGCAGGGCATGAGTTAACAATGGCTTGTAGAATCTGTGCTGAGGTGGGTTTCTGTGGGTCTTCTCCATGGTGGGTTCCCTGTCACTCTGATGCATATCTACTGCTGTCAGTCCATTTTGCTTTGTTATTGGGGGGTTGTGTATCTTTCCCCATATTGGCAGTAGAGCAAGTCCCTCTGTGTTTGAATCCTGTGTTAGCCCCCTCCACCCAAAAAAAGTCTGGTCAGTGGAGGACATACCACTGTATGTTTTGGATTAAAGATAGAGCTGCGATTTGGGTGCTCAGTCCTCTGTACCGCTTGGAGATGACTATCCCCCTTTTTTCACTGGAGTCATGACCAGGGACAGGCCTGTCCCATGTTCACCACTTTCCCCGAGGAATGTCCTTTATGTAGAGGTCGTCGTTGTCTTTGCTCACATTAATTTCAGAATCCAAAGGCTTGGTTCCTTGCCCCTAGGACTGCTTTTCTCTTACCCAGCAGACCAGCCAGGAATCTCTCCAGTTGAATGGACCTGGGGCATGCTTCTCTTGTTGCAGCTCCCCTCACCTTAGTTCAACAAGATACCCAGGGGAACACCATCCCATGTCCCACAGTTCATTGCTGCTGTCAGCAGGGCTGAGCCCAGCTAGCCCCATCCACTGCCAAGCCAAAGTGCTGAGCCTTAGAGAGCTCCTCCCTCAAGAGTCCGTGTCACTACAAACCACTCTTAGGGGCTTATTTGCAAGCCCCTTGTGCCACCCTTACGTCACTTTTATCATGTTAATAATGATGCAAACGTGGTGCAAGGGGCTTGTAAATAAGCCCCTCAGTGTTCAAGAACCGACTCCTGCACCAGAGTCCAGTCACACCACTGATGGAGGTGCCCTCATGCCTCTGTTCCTCTCTTTGCTTATGCTTTCTTTCAGGTCTTCCTCTTGGTGCGATCCTTCGGGATGCCCCGGATCTTGTGTACACCACCATGGGCAGGCCCTGCTGAGTCGATACCAGATCCCACACCAATTTAGAAAAATAGAGAACATTTTAATAAATAATGTGACACCAGAATGACAAAATTCCAAACAGTAGAACGGAATTATGAATTTTTAAAGTTTTAAGTAAAAAATAGCTCATGAAAGATCAAAGCACTGACCATGGGCATCTAGTCACCTGAGACCGGAGCAAAGCCAAATGTTATGGCAAACCGCAATAGTGCGCAGTTTGGATACATGGAGTGGATTGGGCCCCGTCTCACCTTACCTTCAGACTTAGAAGAAATTTGAAGAAAAATTTGCTGAGAAGGTAAAGTTCAGAGGGGCAAAGCAGCCAGCGGTGTCTGAGGAGTAGGTGTTGTGGTTGGAGAGCCGCTAAACAAAGTCGCTGTGAAGATTTCTGCGTTCGGACTTTTTCCGGTTTTTGGAAGTTGAAAATCTCCGGCAGAACTAAGCTGCAGGCTGTAGCTGACAAGGGTTCCATGAGGCCGGATATCCCTTCCAAGTTGAACTGTTGAACAGAATTTACTGCTGCTGAGAACATAGTGGGAGTGTATGAAGCTGGCTCTGTATATACTATACCAAAGTAAGGTACAGTGTGCACAGAGTCCAGGGAGTCCCCAGAGGTATAGCAGAGGCTAAATTGGGTAAGTACTAACAGCTCTCTTTGTGGTAGTGTGGGCAAACAGATAGGCTTATCTATATGGTGCGTTAAACAGTTCTAGTATTCACTCAATCAAACCTGATGGCACACACTCAGAGACAGAATCCAGATCAATTGGGTAAGTATAAAAAAGGTATACTTGCATTTTATTTCTAGAACCAAGCAGGTAAAATATACTTTCAATTGTAACCCTTTACACAGTAATGCAATTGGGAATGGATTTGCAAATATTACATGTTCAAAAAGCAGCTTTAATTACACAGTAATTACTTTTAGAATACTTTTTGATTACTTTCAGATTACATTGACTACTTGGGGTGGTATGCCTAGATACCATACTGAGGGATCTCAGAACACAAGGTAAGTAAGACTTTTTAGACTTTGAAGTTTAATTATCTTTTCTCCATACAAACATCAGTTCAACACTTGGAACATTTTAAGGTCAAAAACATAACATTGATCCTTATGGGAGAAAAATGGTTATCAGTTTCACAGGTAAGTAAATGTCTTCCGAGTGGGAGTTTTTGGGGTTAGGAACAAGGCACCTCAGGTCCTCTTCTCCAGGGCGCAGGGTGGCCGGATACAGGGGTGCCTTTTGAGGTCTGATTTCACCTTACCTGGACACTCACAGTTGGAGGCTGCAGGAGACGTCGGGGAGTCCTAGAGAGGTCAAACCACGGTGGACTTGGACTCTGGATTGTGGGGGGGCCTCGCTGACACCGGTGGGCCACTTGGGCTCGGGCAGTAGGCAATGAGTGCAGTGGTGATTCCTGGCATTGAGTTTCTTCGTCCTCAACAGGCTCAGAGTCTGTCTTGGGAGTTTTCTTTTGAACAGAGCTGCTGTTCGCAGGAGATCTGGTCTTTGTTGAAGGCAGTCAGTCCTCCCAGGGTTTCTGGAGGTTGCTGGCTGCAGGTCAAGGCAACGTTTGGCGCTGTATCTCCGTAAACTGCAGATAGGCAGGTAGGGCTGAGGCTAAGTCAGCTCTTTTGTGCAGTCTACTCTGCTGTGCGACTTCTTCCATCCTTCTTCGCAGGTTGTAGGAATCTGCCTTCTGGGTTCAAGGCTGCCCCTAAATACTGTATTTAGGTGGCGTTTTAGGGGTCTTGAGGTAGTAGCCAATGGGTTACTGACCTTCGGGTGACTACACCTTGATGTGCTCACCCCACATGTGGGTGTGGGCACAATCCCTAATTCTGATAGGAGAGTGCCTGCCAAGGAGACTGTTGCAAAGGCGGCAAGGCCTTTGAAGTTTCCATTCCACAGATGACTCTTCCTGACCTGGAGGAGATCTGAACACGTTCACCCAGGAAAGGCTTTGTTTCTGGGCTCATTAAGCAAAGGCTCCCATCCAGGGGTCCAGAATCTTGTCTCGTGGTGGCAGGCGGATGTTTACCAGTCAGGGAATCCAACAAACGTCCCACAATTCAGTAAAGCCATTATGGTGCTTTGGAGTTTGTAATGACAAACTCCCAGACCATATACTCTTTATGGCTTTACTGTACTTAAAATGTCTAAGAATGGACTTAGGCACTGTAGGGGTTCTGTGCTCATGCAACTATACCCTCACCAGTGGTATGGTGCACCCAGATAGAGGGGTGATTTACCTATATCATAGGCAGTGGGTTGCAGGCATGGCACACAGGTATGTGTGCCATGTTGACTGTTCACTTTTCTCTGCAACAAAACACATAGCCTGCAATATTAATACGTACTGCAGCCCTTAGAGGTCTTCTCTGGTCACAGTGCCCTTGGTATCCATGGTACCTTCTACAAGGGACATACATGTGGCTAGAGATGTGCCAATTGTCGGTACAAATGTATAGTTTTGGGAAAGAACTTAGGTTCTGGGAACCTGCTTGGCAGGGACCAGAGCACATCAAGTCAAAGTGCAAAAATCTGGCAAAAAGTGCGGGATTACTGCAACAGAAACAAAATTTCCTACAAGGAGCAACTGTGAAGTCAGATCAACTAGCGATTCTCTTTGGGCGGATTGGCTAGCTGGTAAGTCTCAATCTCATTTAGTTTCTCAGGCCCCTTTTGGTGGAAAACATTCTAAGTCCCAAGTTTCAGGTTTTGTCTGTTTGGGCAACTTTAGCACCACTTCCAAGGGTCCAGGATGGATTGGGCACCTCTTGGAGGGCAGGACTCACTTTAGGAAGGGTCCATTTGTGGGTTCAACATTGGAGCTTGTAGTGTCCCTTTAGCTCAGAACGGAACGCCATCCAACTATCCCTTGGATTCACTCTGGTTGTCCTGGGTTCAAGCAGCAAGGCAGGCCTCAAGCAGCAGGGTAGTCTTCCTTGGGTTCAGGGCAGGCTTCAGGCAGTAGGGAAGTCCTCTGGTAGCAGAAGGGCAGTTCTCTGAAGTACAAAGCAGTCCTCAAGCAGCAGGTCAGTCATTCTGAGTGTCCTCTGCTCGTCCAGAAGTGAACTGAAGAGTTGGTTTTAGGGTCCACTATTTATACCTGGTGCCAACCTTTGAGTTGGGAGAAACTTCTCGGCCTTTTTTCATCTGATTCTGGAAATATCCTTCCTCTCCCTGCCCAGGTTTCAAGAAGTCTTGGGTGACAAAATGCTGGTATCCAGTTCTTTATGAGTGTGCTGGAGGCAGCCCCTTGAAATGTAAGTGAGGCTGGCAACAGCTCCGCCCCTCCCACCCTGGCAGGGTAGCTCATCCTGCCAACACCTAATCCCTCTTCGTCTCACTGTCTGGGAGGAATACACAAAAGGCAGCAGCTACCATTCTAATCACAGTCATGTGACCCAGGACACAAGCAGCAGGCACCAAATGGTTAGGACAAGACAATGTCAACTTTCTAAAAGTGTCATTCAGTGGTGGCGAGAGCTATAAAAATATGGTGAGGCATGACGGTGTCAAACTCACTATACATTCTGCTCCCCTGGGTGCGGCACTTCTCTCCTCGATCAGCGTCCTCGAGCAAGAATGAGAAGGACTTCCTTCCTGCTCAGTGGAACACCAGCAACCAGTCCTGGAGCTGCTCACATGCTGTTTTAAGCATGAGAGCACCTCCAGGATTGGTGGGAGCAGGCTACTCCAGCACTCATTTTGAGGCTGGGGGCCTGTGTCAGCAATCCCACTACTGTTGTACAGCCAATGGGATTACTGAGTCTACAGTGCACATGTCAGGGTGGCCATAGCAAACTAGCTGGCCAACCTGACATGCGCACTGCAGATGTAGCTGTAATACTGCAGTCGCAGGATTCAGCCCTGCCGCCTGCACTCACAATGCGGCTCATAAGTAAAATGACCTTGACATGCCATTTTACTTATTTGTGTGTGCCTGCTGCACTTGTAGCAGGTGGGGCAATGCTCCTCCGCTGTTGAGGAGGAGCCCCCCGTGTGGCATTTTCAGAATTGTGACTTGAAATTTGACATTACCATTAAAGCTGACTTTCAATTACAATTCATTTGAAGCCAAAGATGGCTTTACTACTGTTCCCAATCAAAGGTTAGCACTTAATAAATGTAAAAAGGTAAGCCAATGTTATTTTAAGAGAGCGGTTTGCCTTGCAGTAGTGAAAAATGAATTTAAGAGTTTTCCACTTTTAAAATACTCTGCACCCTGCCCTATGGGCTGTTTAGGCCTCCCTTAGGGGTGACTTATAAGTACTAAAAAGGTATGTTAAGGTTTATTTTGCCAAGTCAAATTAGCAGTTTAAACTGCACACAGCTGCCATGGCAGGCCTGTGACATGTTTCATAGGCCTACTTAGGAGGGTGGCACAATAAGTGCTGCAAGTCCACTAGTAGCATTTACTTTCCAAGCCCTGGGTGCATGTAGTGCCCCTTTCTTAGAGACTTATAAGTAAATTAAATGTGCTAGTTGAGTGTAAGCCAATCTTACCATCTTTAAAGGAGTGAGCACAAGCACTTTAGCACTATTCAGCAGTTGTAAAGTGCACAGAGTCCTACGGCCAGCAAAAGGATTTTCAGAACACAGGAGGGGAGAAGGCAAAAAGTCTGGGAAAAGAACACACCAAAGCTGTCAGGACTAACAGTCTGTATAGCCCCCTTGGCTGCTCTGATGATTAGATCCTATGGCTTTTCCTGCATGTCATATGCTGATGACACCCAGATTGTCATTTCCATCTCCGACGACCTGGCTGAAACTCGCTGCTGCTTTTCTACATGTATGAGGGCAGTAGCACAATGGTTGAATGCCAGCTTTTTGATTCTGAATTCGGACAAAACAGAAATTTTGCTATTCGGCTCGAATTGTCCAAAATGGTGTTTAAAACTGGTGGCCTAAGGATCTGGGAACCCTACCAATTCCTATTCTCTGTACAAGAAATGTGAATATGTTTGACTCCAGTCTCTCTTTTACCCCGCAAATGATGATGGTATTATCCACATGTTTTGCTTGGGTCCATCTGTAAAATTCTTCCCTATTTGCCAGGGTCCGCACACTAAGTAACTGTGCTGGCCTGATCTTTTCACGACTAAACAATGCTAACTCCCTCTTATCTGAGCATTCCAGCTTTTCTTCTGAAGTGATTACATTTAGTCCACCATGCTTGTGTAATGCTTTTATTTTTTAAAGCTTTATTTTTCCATTTAGAGCTGCCGAACAACCACATATTAGAAAGCACGTAATTAACAACAACATCAAACAATAATTGTCCGTTACATGTGATCTCTGTAGCAAGCAGTAATATAAGTGCACTTGCAGAATAGAGGACCAACAATTGATAATTCAATTTCCCTGAACAGTTGATGGCATCAACCCTGCATGGTGCATATATGAGAAGAGTCACATCCATTCCTCCTGTAGGCAGCTCGACTCCCTCTCCCTAACCCAGTCCGGCCCAGCCCATTCCAGCTGTCCACTTCCTGCCTTCTCCCAGCACTTTGTGGTCATTATTTTCAGGATCCTAGTCAATTTGAGTCTTCTTCCCTGTCAAACACTCCCTCTCCCGAGGCCGTGAGCCTGTCAATCATTGCCATCCACTTCTTGATGTCTACCAGTGAATTACCGTTCAACCCAATCGCCTTCAGGCATCTTTTTGAAGCCTGTTCCTATTCTGTAATATACCTTAATCAAGTCTCAGGTGCACATGCTTTCGGTGGGACTCAGTGAATGGTGATGCGCTGCCTCCCTAGTACCAACCCCAGTGCGGCAAACTTGTATGGCATTTTTGACTTCTTGGGCGTTGGCCTTGAAAGGAGTCCCAGAAGAAACT
Organism: Triturus cristatus; assembly: GCF_964204655.1. Classification (NCBI taxonomy): domain Eukaryota; kingdom Metazoa; phylum Chordata; class Amphibia; order Caudata; family Salamandridae; genus Triturus; species Triturus cristatus. The sequence goes on from NC_140590.1 coordinate 863,008,784, forward strand.
GCTTTTAGCCCTGCACAGGAGGCGTTCGGGTGGCTCTACACGAGGTCTCCACTATCGCACCCAGTAGTCTTGCACAGGTCTGCATTCCCAAAACATATGTCTGAGGGAGGCATTATCAACATGGCATTTAGGACACGCCAGAGATCTCTGTGGAAAGAATGTACGCAGACTCATCAGAGTCAAACAAGTCCGATGTCCCATTCCGTTTTACAGTGTCAACTCCCTGATGAAGGGCATGACCCTAATGCCCGAAATGCATTGGATAGGATAAATGATGATGACATTGCCTGGGATAAAAACGTTTGAGAATATGTGAAAGGATAACAAATTATGCTCGAAATTAAGCCAAATTGCTAATGAAATAAATTACCTGCAAACCATTGAATTAACAGAGTGGAAGTCTTTCTTTCTGTGGAAAAGACAACAAAATGTGTGACCATAAAGGGATGACTCTAGAGAACCTCTAGTATCACTTTTTCAACTTATGTTCCAGACGCCGTTGGACCCTCGGCGCCACCTTTTGGTGCACCATAAAAATCAACTAAACCTAATATAATCAAAGGTACAACAAATCTGCTGTGCATCTATCCAACCAAACAATTGTACATAGAAATGCATCAGCTTAACCCCCACCCTCCATTTGTGCGAGCAACTTGTGTGCTCTCCCGCCGTTCCTTCTTTCCCATCAATTAAGTACACCAAAACCTTTTGTGGTGCTAGAACTGCAGCAGGTTATTCACACCATACGTCAGTACACACTTTGTTGTGATGACATAGGTCATCAATATGCTCATTTCTGTCTTATCCTGTACTATAACGTAAGGCCTTTTCATAACAGGTTCCACAATGTACATCCTATACTTATTGTAAATTGATAACCATACTTCATTGTTGGCATAAATCACTTTCCAAATGCCGTGGCAGCTCCACTTCTGCCACTTATTTGGTGCAGCAGATAGCGGGGTCGAGGCTTCAACTTGCTGCCGACTGTCTGGCGCTCGTGGCCCCATGGCCATGCCTGAGCTGCAAGTGCGGTGTCTACCCAACACTGACAATTGTTTTACCCTTTGTCTGCCCTCAAGAGCCCCTGCCGTAAGGCATCCCAAGGACATTGTTTGGGCAATTTCTCTTTTCTGTCCTTATGTGAAGATATTTATTGTTAACCTTGTGACACCCAGCCACGTTGGAGGTGGTTTACTGACCACCGACAGGTCCCGCATGACTAATAGAACCTGCAGCTCGAGTGTCCCAACTACATTCAGAAGAAACCTGTAACTCACAGTACCTGGATAAATGATGCGCCTTCCAGGCTCGCACGCTATCTCAAGGACTACTGCTATTTCAGGTCTGCTGGCCAGATAAACCCTGTCATCTTGTCCCATCCCCACAGGAGCAACCAGAGTCGAACGCACCTGACTCTTGGGACCCCCACACGCTGTTAACCTTGAGGCACACCCTTGGGCCCTCCACCGATCGGTCCTTCCAAACCAAGCTGACCCATTTACCGCCCTGCACCCCTTCTGCAGGCATGTGACTCTTAGGGAGGGAACCCCCACGCCCCTTTAACCTTGTGGCGCACCCAGGGGCCACTCACTGATCGGTCATTTCAAACCAAGCTGACCCAATCACCGCACTGCTTTCCCTTTGCATGCCTGTGACTCCTGGGGGGGGAGCCCCCACTCCCCTTTAAACTAGTGCTATCTAATGAATGGGACACGTTCTTTGCGACAGGTATATTAATAGGTATTGGAGTGCCACTTACATTACACAAAGACACGTTTGACTTACTTTTGGTGGGCAGAGGGTCAAAAGAGAGAGAGAGAGGGAGAAACAGATCTTAAACCTGTGGCCTTCGAGCTCAACAACCAATATCATCAGTGAGCGATTGACTCACTGAGGCATTTGGCTGCCACGTTGAGTAATAACGGGTTAAGAAAGAGCCGGGCACTACGAGACTGCCCGCAATCTCCCTCTTGCTGGCCTTCTCCTAGATGTGCTCTTGAGCCCTGCGGCAGCCATGCTCTTTGTCTGCCGCCCACCGAGGGGGTTAGCCGCCCTCCCTCTAGGGTCGGCTGTGCCTCCCAGTCGGTGGTAAAAGACGAGGGTTGCCAGCTAGTGTCTTTACCAGTACACACGCAGGCTCCCCTTCTGATCCAGGAGAGGTTCGCCCAGGTCTTCCTCCGGCTTCGCAGGGACTGCCGTGGGAGGCGTCATTCTGTCCTCCTTTAGCGTTTTATAAATGTTGGCGCCCACCGCCCTCTAACAATGCCTTCAATGAGGGTGACGCTGGGGGCATGGCCGGAAGCTCTGCCCCTCTCCAAACCTCTCGGGCTGTAGAGCTCAATTTCGCAGATTGCAGGAACTAGCCCCCTTTAAACCGAAGGTCTCAAGTGCATCCGCGAATGTGATAAATGACTCTGATGGGCATAACTCGCCCAAAGTGACACACCCCCTTACTGCCATCTCTCCAATGACATAGTCTGACCTGTATCTCAGAATGGCTTGAGTCAGTCCAGTGGAAGTGTGTTCGAAAACTGTGGCCTGCGTGGCACTCTAGTAACCGGTGTATCCCACGCAGCGGCCTGGGATCCTGGGGAGTGAGACATTCTGATACCTCATTACGTCCCCTGCATCACATATTTGGGCAACATGTGACTCTCTACTGTGCCCCCAGTGAATTCTCAGTTGTCTCCCTTCTCGCACCATCGCGCGGCATGCTGGAGCTGCGACACGAAGTCATATAACTCCAGGCACAGCAGACCCAATCCTTCTCATTTTATGTGCTCCAGACTCACTTCACTGTGTCTCTCAGCCCCTGCCAGGGAGAGCCGCAGGGTATCTAGCCGTGGGATGTGATATCTCGAGTTCTGCAGCCTGGTATTCAAACATCGAGTGAGGAAAACCATATTAGCCAGCGCAACTTGACCCATTATTGAGACAGGGAACTTTTTTCAAAATGTAACCAATGCTTCGAGCCCTTCGAGCACCCTACCTATATTTCAGGTGTGTTGTCGCTCGGGTGCATGTGTTACTTAAATAGTGGACTATATCTCTTTCCTGCCGAAGTCCCACAATTGGCAAGTCGTTCTGAGGCAGTCTGGCATTTGCCGCCAGTGGGAATAAAACTGTCCTACCCTCATTCAAATTCAAACCGGACAGGTTCCCAAAGTGGTGCAGTTCGGTCATAAGTAAGGGGAGCGCCTCTGTAGGGCGAGATCAGTCCATTGGGGTATCATCTGAGTATATTGATACCATGTGAGGTGGTCTCTGCCATGATCCCCCATTCTCTCAAGCAGTCCCGGAGCCTAACCGCCTGCAGTCCCACTGTGAGGGTAAACAACAGAGGTGAAAGGAGTCCGCCCTGTCCGGTCCCCTGCTCGGAAATACAGCTGCCCGATCGCACTCTTGCCACCGAGTCTGTAGAGAGTAGCTTGAGCCACCCTATAACCCGATGACCAAATCGCAGACGCAGTAGCACTGTACGCATATAGTCCAGACAGGGCCGGCTTTAGCGCTGGTGGTGCCCAGTGCGACAATGTTTGTTGCCCCCCCCCCCCCAATGACCACCTCCACCATGGATTCTCTCACTAGCACCCTTAAAAGTGACCAAGTCTCCATAACCACTCTCGCTCAGATGCATTGAATTAGTTATATAGCACCACTCATACCAGTAAAGGATGTGAGAGCACTTTGCATCACACACACATTACACAGAGACAATCAAACATAGGTGTGTAAATCAGCTTATAGGAAATGTTACATAAGCCAAAGGAGTAAAATTGTAGGAGTCACATGCCATCCATACTGGTAGGCCGTATAGTTTCGTGGGGTGAGCCTTTCAGAGGTTCACTGGTGCAGGGGTTCGCCCTTCTTTGCGCACTAGTCCTTTAGACTGACAAAATAGAGATTGACACGGAGTCTGTAATATCAAAGAAATAGTTTATTAAACCTCATGAGTGGAAGTACATCAATACATAACCCTCAGGCAATGTATGAGGCAGCACATGGAGTACAGAAACCATGGTGCTTATATACTGTGATAGTTGCAGTGGAAGCATCGAGGTTCAAAAAGAGGCAGTACAAGTGTACACACAAATAGCTATTCACATATAAGGATACATGAGAATTACTTAGTCAACAGAGTGAGAGGAGCTACACAGTTGCTGACATCAGTTAAAATAGCCTAACAGTTAAGTCTGTAACAGGTGCATTCTAGCAGCTACAGGCCTTTCTGAGCATGCGCAGTGCTCAGGCTCAGTGCTGAAGGAGTTAACTATAGATGATGACTCAGGCGTAATAGAGAAGCAGGCAACAGCGAAGATGGGGAAGCACATGGCAAACACATGGCTAACTAAAATGGATGCCACAAACAAAATGTCTTCAGCTCATGCTAACAGCGATCTCTGCTAGTTTCCACATACGACCCTTTTAGCATTAGCTGAAGACATCTATGATTTAGAAGGAACAAAGAAAACATCTTGTATATCAATTTGCATCATCTGATTAACTTCTTGGGGTCTAATACATTTTGGGCGTTTACATTCTTAATGTTGCGTTTGGTAGGTATACAAGCAGTGACACAAAGGGAACAAAGCATTGGACCACATTGTAGACATAAACAGCATGACAGTAGAATCGCAAAGAATATACATAGAACTGTCAACAGTTTCCAGCCCCAGGTAACAAACAGTGTCCACAACCAACCGGTTAAAGTTCAATTTCCGGTATCGGGGTGAACCTCAGCAGCAATTTTATGCAATTTAGAGATTGCATCAAAAACTGAAGGGGCGTGATCAGGGATGTAAACACAACAACTGCCCCCGATGATGCGACATGCCCCACCTCGATCAGCCAACACGAAGTCGAGGACCATTCGGTTTTGGAGCACCACAATCCTCGCAATTTGCAGTTCTTCTGTGATGTTTCCAAGTGCCATAGCTGTCTGGTTGGTCACAGCCTCTACGACACATGTTAAGCGTCTGATTTTCTGTCTGTTTAAGGTGGCACCAACGAAGAAGAAAAATCCCAAATTAAAGTCGACATATTGCTGCCGTGCAGTGTCAGTCTGATCAACCTCATCATGATTTATTGTTCTCTTATATCGGGGCTTGGAAATGTCATTATACAGTTTATAGTCTTTGTGGTAGGATGCAGGAGCCAAAAACATAGGTGGCAACAAAAAAGGACACTTAGCAAGTTACTGAGCATCCAATGAGTAGTTGGTAATATCCTTTATTCCCACATATTAAGTAGGTATTAAGTGATGACATAAAACTGCTGTTATTTACCCAGATAATATTCAACACCAAAGTACAGTCGCTTTTCCCCACAGGAATTCTTCCAACACTGTTCACACACAAGGGTGCTTGAGCTCTAGTAACAGCTACAACAGGAGTTGCATTTCCCTTGGTTGTTCGAGAGTTTGGGAAAACATAGCGCATTGAGGAGTTTCCTCTGCGATACTCCTCCATTTCCCATACAGTTCCTTTAGCCTGTGGATCTCCTTCCTCATCAGGATAGCACACTTTATTAAGATGAAAATGTAGTCTCCCTACACCAGCATCAGTAATAGCAACTTCAGAAGCCCACAGCAATGCGAACCAGGTTTGACAAGAACCATTATGTGAAAACGGCAGAGGAATAAAAGGTGTTCCTCCATTTTTCTGATGAGCTGGCATCATTCCACACACCCAACAGTTGGTGATGTTCATAGCATTATGGGTGTGATGCAACATCTGAATGAACATATTATTGAGGTAGGACATTCTGTGCTGCTGCTCATGATAGGGAAGGGAGAAGTAATGATGCTCAATGGGTACTGGAGTAGTGGTAGTCAGTGTTTGTCGAGCAGGAGCCACTTCCTCTACAACCCAAGTTATTACTGCCATAACAATCACAACGAAAATAAACCTAGCAATGAACATAGTCTTCTTGTTGCAGATTCTCGCAGCAGTCGATGTCTTTTCCATAGGCATATTTATCTTGACGTTGAAGTTACAAAGCAGATGGAGCTCTAAAGTCCTGGGCAGCCGTTGGTTTCTTCACTGAGAGTTAAGACGGGTGTCACCAAGAAAAAGATCCCCCCCCTCTTCAGCTCAGTCTTTCACTGACCCAGGACGGTTGCTCAACCAGTCCTTTTCGCCAATGCAGTTTCTTTCCGGGGTCTCATCTGATATCGAGATGCACCAGGGATGGTGTGGTCCAGGAAGACTTCCTCAGGTTCTTCAAGTGATATGGCTTGGCCTCTCTCTGTGTCCAGGATTTCTCGATGGTCAATGAGTGCAGCAGGCTCCACCAGAGCAGATGGCACTCTCTTACAATGGGTGGAGTGAACCCAATTTTTTCTATTGGTCACTCGGACTGCCGTGCTGGTCGCCAAGAGCACCTGCTCTGGGCCGCGACACCTCGGTTCCAGGTTATTCGACCTCTGGAAGACTTTGACCATTACCTGATCACTGGGCCTGGAGATCATGGCCCTCACCTCGCGACCTGTCAGGAAGAGCTTCTTGAACCTGTTGATGAATAGAAAGCAAGCTGTCAGTCAACTGTCACAGGTAGTCACTCATCAAGACACAAGGTACATCATGTACAGGACATGGCTTAGGAATCCCCCAAATATTCATGGGTCTTCGAAATACCACCTCATGGTGTGAGTCCAGATCGTGTATGTGGCACCGATCTAATGGACAGCAATGCGAAGGGTAGTACATCAGGCATTTCAGAGATGTGGAAGCCTGTATTTTTGACCAACTTAAGTTTGAGGGTGGAATTGTATCCTTCCACTAGCCCCGCTAATTGTGGGTGGAAGGCAGCATGAAACTTCTGCTTGATTACCAATCCTTTCAAGACATACTCAAAAACTTGCCTAATGAAATGGGGTCCATTGTCACTCCACAAAAGTCAGCAAACGCCGAATCTAAGGAAAACTCCTTTAGAAGCACCTTTGCTGTAGTGGGGGCTGTATTTTCTTTCATAGAGTACACCTCAATGCACTTACTAAAGGCACATACCACTACTAAGACATACTTCAGGTTATTACAGCATTCAAGCTGGATGTAATCCTTTTGCAGGACCTCAAAAGGTGCAGTTGGTGTGGCAAACCCTCCTGTTGGAGTTCGTGTTCCCTTTCCAGGATTATATTGGAGACAAATCAGACAAGACTGGACTCTCTTTTTAGCTGTTCCGGCAATATCAGGATGATCCCAAACTTGTGTAAGCAACTTCACTATTGAGGATGCTCCAACATGTGCCGGCCCATTTGCCATGTGAATCATAGGATGTAAATAGGCTGTGGGCAATCTCCATTTGGTCATGTCTTTATTTCTCCAACAGCCCTCATCATCCAATGTTCCCTCCTTAGCCCATTGCTCTACTTCATCTGTGTGGAAATTTAGCTTGTAACTGAACATTATCTGTGCCATCTTGCCTCTCCCCAGCACCACGCACAGCGAACGCACGGCCGCCATTTTAGGCACCCCACTCTCTCTCCCCGCTCATTGTCGATCGCCAGCGTGTTCCCCTGGCGCTGCAAGCATCCCCCACGCGCCGGCCACCCCCGCTCTTTCATACACGGGCCATAAACCCTCTCCTTCTGCGCGACCCTGCCATGGAATCACACCCCGTGCCTGACCAACAACTCCTTTCATCCCATACATGGTCATACATCCTTTCTGATAACCCCCATCCTCCGCGCCCGATTGTCCGAACCGATCCCAGGCCATCACCTAGCCCTACAGATGCAGTCTATTGCCCCTACTGTAAGGAAAACACCCCACATCGAAGGGATTACAGCAGATCAAAGCCCCTACCCCCTGAGACCCGACCGGTTGCACACACCCACGGGAATTGGCGGAATGTCCAGCTGTGTGATAGCCATCTCCTACTGTGGGAGGGGTGGGGACTTCCACTGAAGATATGTGTGGGAACGAGCTCGAAGTGGGGATTCCGAGGAAGTTCTTTCTTGTATCAAGACAATCTCAAGAATGTGCCATGTGTGATAAACCTGCAATAAAGTCATAAACCTGTGTATAAGAGGCCAGGCCTCAGAGATGCAGAGAGAGCACCTCGTGACGATACCTTGTTGTCTGATCTGATGTGTTCTGCTCCGACGGAATAAAACTTTGTTTCCTGCCTTCCAGTCTCCGGCGCCTGCCTCTTTCATTGGTAAATTATCGAATGGTATAAGAGGCGATTACCGCCGGGCAATACTTGAAAGGTTATCGACTGAAACTGCCGTTACCGTTTAACAATTGGGGTCCCAAGCGTGGGGCCCAACAGCGACACGTGTATCCAGTGGGAGAGGTCCCAACGACAGAGTGAACGACTGCAACGATCGGGAGAGCTCCTGCCCGATAGACCCACGTCTGGCAGCCGATCATCCGAACTTCACTGGTTCCGAGCAGACCTCTCTCGAGTGATCTACGGTCCTGACTGGGAACCATCAGGAGTGCCGCGGCAAATAACGGAGAGTAGAGGACGATCGGGCGCTGGAGGCGGAAGACGAGAAACTGTCCACGCGGTCCGGGTAAGGTCGTGAAACACGACAAATTGCGAAACGATTGATTGAAATACTAGTATTGCTTATTGATTGTTCTCTTTGAGATATTCGCTGTCTACAAACGGGGAGGAGTAGAAATACTCTCTCTCTCTCCCTTTGCAGATAGTGAAGGGTAGGTAACGCAGACTTTTGTCCCCGTTGAAACCCGTTGTGCCTATCTTTATCTCCCCACTGATTGATTGTCCGAACATTGATTGTTTTGAAGAATAGTGCTCTTTGAGATATTCTCTGTTTGCAAATAACGTAGAATAGAAATATTCTGTCTAGTCTTTGCAAATAGTGAAGGGTAGGTAACGCACACTTTTGTCCCCGTTGTAACCCGTCGTGCCTATCTTTATCTCCCCATTGATTGATTGATTGTCAGAACACTAGCTGTTCGATATTGGTTCTTTTGGAGGTATTCTCTGCTTACAAATAACGAGGAATAGAGATATTCTGTCTAGTCTTTGCAAGCAGTGAAAAGATAGGTAGTGCTGACTTTTGTCCCCGTTGAAACCCGTCATGCCTATCTTCTCCCCACTGATTGGTAGTTGGTTCTGCCCGGACCGCTTATTAGAGGTGAACCATCCGGCTCCTCTGGAAGGCACCCCTAATAAGGACATGTTCACTAAATACGAACTAATCGCCGTAGTTTATGGCAAGCTATGGCATAAAATATACAAAGGGGGACCCCGAGAGTCAGTGGCCACTGGTAGGATCCTTTTTGACCCTACAAAACTAAAATAACGCTAGGAAATAGCCCTTTGTGGGATATATGGAACTAAGGGAAGGAGCCAAGCTCACGGTCAAGACGGCCACGAGGTAGCCCGGCTCCATCGCTCTCGCTGCCTAGACATGTCTGCCCTACCACCCACCCCGCCCAGTAAACACGACTGAAATCCCACACAACCGGAAGCCTGTTGATACCCACCATCGACGTCACCGAACTTAACTAGGATCACGCACAATTGGACAATGCCATTTTCCGATTACACTAACTAGATTGCAAATATGTACAACACTCCAACAAAGTAGTATGATTAAACATTTTAATAACTTATAGGTATAACAACATTCCGACAAGGTGAACAGGTTAAAACACGTTTTAAAACAACTATTTACATGACAGTCTGCTGCGGCCTGCATCCCAAAGCATTTATGTCCACGTGACACCGTCCTCGCCTCTCCTTCCTCGAAGTTGCAACATTGGCCTGTTTTGGGCGGTCCTTTTAGTCGGCCTTGGGCTATAAAAGCCATGCAAAAATCCATTTCAGTGGCGGACAACTGTGCGAATAGTCCGGAAGCCACACGCGGCGCCAAGGCCCTGGCTACGCCGAGGTGGGTCTGCCACGTCGTGCGGATCTTCCCATTTTCTTCTTCTTCCTTCAATAACGAAGGGTGCCCTGGCGGGGGGAAGCGACGCGGACGGGCCTCCCCCGCCTCCCCAGGTGGAGGCTCGCCAGCAGATGAGGGCACCCCAACCATCTCTATTCACCGACTAGCTGAGTTGCACCCTGCCACGTCGTGCGGATCTTCCCATTCTCTTCTTCCTTCAATAACGGAGGGTGCCCTGGCGGGGGGGAAGCGACGCGGATGGGCCTCCCCCGCCTCCCCAGGTGGAGGCTCAGCAGCAGATGAGGGCACCCCAACCGTCTCTTTCACCGACCAGCTGCAGCAAGACAGCCATTTACGTCCTGCCTGCCGGACAGCCGCCCAGACGTGGGTTCCTTTCTGCACCAATATTGCCATTACCGTTTGACTCGAGAGGTGGGTCCCCGCAGCAGAATGATCGGGGGACCCACCCCGGTGGCTGTAACGAAGAGCTGCTGCTGCTGCTGCCTTTGGACTCCGGCAGTCGGTTCTTCGGATCCAGGCCTAGCCCACCGTGAGACGGTTCTGGACTCGGAAGCTTGTCTGCTTGGGCGTGGGCCCCACCCTTGACAAAACGCCCCCTCAGCTTTGCAGAGTCTGCGGGAGTCATTTGCACTCGACTCCCGCGGACTTCCGGTGAGGGCAAGCCGCCGCCATTGTGCTTTGCCCCGGGCGACAACCACCTTGCCTCCGCAGGATGCTATGAAAGAGACTGATTCAAGGCGGCGACGGCGAGACCTGCCTGCTGTCCCGCCCTGAGGATGGATCACGGCATCGCTGCGAGATCGTGGTGACGTCATGCTGACGCAAGCTGACGCTAACAAAAGTTCTCGAACTACCGAAAGGGATTCTGGTCCAGCAGCTAGTTAGTGGAAAGACTTAGACTGTGCACTGGACCCACCCGACCTCGCCCCAAAATGGCGCCAATGTAGGAGGGGCCTGCAGCTCCTTATGGCGTCCCGATTACTTGACATTTATGTTAAAACAAAAGAGATATGTATACGATGTTTCCACACATGATGGTCGGGAGGACGGGGAGGGTACCGATTTTATGCTAAAGTAGTGCTGCTCATGATACTCGACGCCTCTCACGCCGTGGCCGGCCTATAGCGGTTGTAGGCCCGTATTTGTATACTGACATTGCTTTAAATAAAGGGCTTCTTAAAGGAATTACGGAATCAGTGTCATGACAAATCATCTAAGTTGGTAAAGGTTTTTCTTTTGAATAAATGATTGTTACTCCCAAGCAATAGAAAACAGATAATGCAGACCTCATTTGCCTGAATCTTTTTGATTAACGGAATTTGTACCCGTCACACCTGTCTTTTTCCAAGAGTTGTCAGAAAATGGTCAACTATAGCTTAAGGTATATGCCGAATGCAAGGTATGGTATCTTGCACCATAATACACGACCGATTGAGAAATACATGTACGACCAGGGAACCCGAATTTAGAATATGAATGAAATAGAGCATCTTTGTCTCGGAAGAAAAGAATAATAGGTCTGTGATACTACCCACTCCTGCGGCTAGCCTGGTACGTGGTAAGTAGAACTTTTTCGTGTCCACACGCGCTAATGTACTTTGAATACTGCACATCCCCTCCCCTCTTTTCCCTCTCTATAGGTCACGACGAAGTTCCGACTGGAGAATGGAGTGGACATGGACCGCACCGTGTTCAATATAGGGAAAAACATAGACAAACGTTGTGGGATAATGCGCAAAGTGCGGACCACCATTGAGAACATGAAAAACTGTATGATATGTTTGTGCGTGTGTGCTACGATTATGCGGCATGAATGTGTATGCATTTCATGCTTGGGTCGCTTGAAGAGAGCGTCATCGTATGATTGAAGTGCTTGTCTATCAATCAAAGGGAGGGGAGTAAAAGGTCCAACACCCCTCCCCAAGATAATCTACAAAAATACTGAAAATACGCAGCATACATAGGAAAGAGGACAGGAAAGGAGAGGTCCCCATACTCAACGTAGCCCTGAGTCTCCATCTTTAGTTTCTGCGCTTGATGCATGTACTGTCACACCCTGTCCGGTATTTGTGTGTGCGTGATCACCGAATTTACGCCTTTCCCCCGTTTGTGTTTTCTTACATGGAACCGACCCATGCTACTCCATGTTGTGTGCGCACCCAGTAGCCTATTATCGTACACATATCTCTCTCTCTCTCATTTTGTGTCGTACGTATGCCAAATAGCCTACTTGATGCGCACGTCTCTCTCTCTCTCTCTCTCTCTCTCTCTCTCTCTCTCTCTCTCTCTCTCTCTCTCTCTCTCTCTCTTACTCTCTTACTCTCTTACTCTCTTACTCTCTTACTCTCTTACTCTCTCTCCCTCCCTCACTGAAGGCTTCCTTGCCCTTTTTCTTTTTGAATAAATCAACGACACATACCTCTTCGATAAGTGTATAATTGGCCTGAAACACGGCGGGGTTCGAACAAATTGACAGAAACAAAAACGACCGTACTTTACCACGTTACTACCTCTCCTTTCTGCAAAAAAAAAAAAAAAATGTTGAATTTAATTGGCTGAGAAAGAAAGGACAGGTAAGACGACTGATGTCTCCCAACCTGGCCCTCATCATGGGGACTATATGTCAGTGGTTTGCGTTCTTAGAGCTTTAACGACACCATCTCCACCGCCCAGAACTGCCCCGCCCAATTGTCCCGAACTAGAATGTCCAAGCACCCGTCCTCCCAGAATCACCCCAGCTCTGTCCTAGCCGTCCCAAAGTATTTCGAGCAAAACAACTGATAACTTTGTTCTCTAAAAGTACATTGCCTAAGCTGATAAGGGTTACCTATTGTCTCCAGCAAGAAAAATGTTTAGCTTATGTCCCTCCCCGAAATAGATACCTGTGAACCCATGACAGTAGCACCTCGCACTTCTTCATAAACTTAGCAGTCCTCGGAGGAAAATGTGTATTAACAGAACTTGTGTTGAGATGAACGAGTCTCTACCGGAGAAGCCGGTTCGAATTTTTAATAGACCAGAAGGTTGACAGATGTCAGGCTTCCTGCAACTGGATAGGGCACAGGAATCGACACCTAGCAGGCCAGACGATGGACAGGAACACCCACAGAAACCTGCACCACAGCAATGATTAATAAACTAGTAACACGCACTGACATAACAGTTAATAAACACCAATCATACAACAACCGATAAAAGCATTTCCCCAATTACTCGGTGGTTGGGAGAGAGGATGAAGTGTGTAAATGTCTTCCCTGCCAACTCTCTAAGATTTTGTTTCTTGTACTCATTCAAAGATAACCTGCGGCCATCGGAAGAGAGGGGTCGGACGTGACGCACAGCCTGGCTGCGGACCATGGAACATCTATGGCGTCGACCAAGGGGGAAGCAACGAAGCAAAAAGGGCGTGAGACGAGGCACCATTATCAGGATGATAAGCGATAGAACGAAGGGCTATATCGAGGCCCCCTGCTCACTGACCAGCGTGCCTGAAGTCCCAACCCGTCGGGCCCGATTGATGGGCCCAGTGCTGGAAGATTCTGCTCTCCTTGGTCCGCATTTTGATCCGATCCCACTCCACCCCCTCTTCCCTCGGCATCCCGAAGCACGTCACACCCTTCTCTCTCTCTCTCTCTCTCTCTCTCCCTCTTTTATATGGATTCTGAATTTGACTTAACTACAGAAGAACAAAAAGAGGGTACCCTGTACCTATGATGAACTGTGTTAGGGAACAGGACTGTGATCGGAGAACAGCGAATGGTCACACCCTGCCACGTGAGAAATTGGATTTGAGCTGGACCTTAGCTCCAGCGCCGGTGCTCAACAGTGCCAACAAAAGAAGAACAACAATAAGAGCTTACCAGTGATGGCTCTTTATAATAGGACACTGGAAAGAAGAACTCATGTTAAGTTGAATTCCTCTCCCAACCACCTTTTTATATTAACTATCTTCCTATCGAGTTTTCATGATGCTGCGTCAGTCACTTCCGACTGTTCACTGAGAAGTTAAGAAAATCTAACTTTGTATAATGACATTCATACAACACTAGCCATGCACACGACTATACTGACTATTTTTGATCCACACAAAGTCTGGGCCTTAAGTAATGTACGAAATATCCCTTGTTTTGCCAGAAACATTTCCTTTTGCTTTACAGTATCATGTTTGTGCGCAAACAAGCTCCCCTCCTCCTATCCCTGGGCCTGACATGCGGCACAGCTGATGTAATTTTGTATGTACTACCTCCTCGCCTACTTTATCAACTGTATGTAACTATGTACAAATGTGTCAGATTACTCCTGCCTGTCCTAAAAAAAAAACTCTGTACTTTTAAGGAATGCATGAAAAACATTCACGGTATTATAGCTAAAGCGTTAACGAAGGTGAATGTCGGCCAGGCAAGCTGGCGAGATATGTTAAAAGGGAGGACTGTGGAAATTTAGCTTGTAACTGAACATTATCTGCGCCATCTTGCCTCTCCCCAGCACCACGCACAGCGAACGCACGGACGCCATTTTAGGCACCCCACTCTCTCTCCCCGCTCATTGTCGATCGCCAGCGTGTTCCCCTGGCGCTGCAAGCATCCCCCGCGCGCCGGCCACCCCCGCTCTTTCATACACGGGCCATAAACCCTCTCCTTCTGCGCGACCCTGCCATGGAATCACACCCCGTGCCTGACCAACACCTCCTTTCATCCCATACATGGTCATACATCCTTTCTGATAACCCCCATCCTCCGCGCCCGATTGTCTGAACCGATCCCAGGCCATCACCTAGCCCTACAGATGCAGTCTATTGCCCCTACTGTAAGGAAAACACCCCACATCAAAGGGATTACAGCAGATCAAAGCCCCTACCCCCTGAGACCCGACCGGTTGCACACACCCACGGGAATTGGCGGAATGTCCAGCTGTGTGATAGCCATCTCCTACTGTGGGAGGGGTGGGGACTTCCACTGAAGATATGTGTGGGAACGAGCTCGAAGTGGGGATTCCGAGGAAGTTCTTTCTTGTATCAAGACAATCTCAAGAATGTGCCATGTGTGATAAACCTGCAATAAAGTCATAAACCTGTGTATAAGAGGCCAGGCCTCAGAGATGCAGAGAGAGCACCTCATGACGATACCTTGTTGTCTGATCTGATGTGTTCTGCTCCGACGGAATAAAACTTTGTTTCCTGCCTTCCAGTCTCCGGCGCCTGCCTCTTTCATTGGTAAATTATCGAATGGTATAAGAGGCGATTACCGTCGGGCAATACTTGAAAGGTTATCGACTGAAACTGCCGTTACCGTTTAACAATCTGCAGAGGCAGATTGCTGCATATCCAGCACCTCTTGCCTGATATCATGCCAACGTTCAGCCTGTGACTTCACCACATACATAGATGTAGTGCTTTGCTGCATTGCAGTTTCACGGGCTGTGTGATCTGCGAAGGCATTGCCCTGTCCTATTTTATCAGTCACTTTCTTGTGTGCACTGCATTTAACAATCGCTATCTTCTTAGGATATGTCAAAGCAGTAAGGAGATTATGCAGTAATTCTCCATGCACTATTTGAGTCCCATGTGATGTAAGCAAGCCTCTTTCCTTCCAGAGTAGTCCAAAATCGTGAGCTACTCCAAAGGCATATTGGCTATCGTTGTAGATGTTACCAGACAAGTCAGTACTAAGTTCACACGCCCTCGTAATTGCTATCAACTCAGCTGCCTGAGCTGACTTCTGTGGAATGCGAGCTGTCTCAACTACCATCTGAAGTGTGATTGCATATGCAGCTGATGTCGTGCCATCTGATAGTTTCAAACAGGACCCATCAACCCATAATTCCCCATCAAAATTTGAAAGGGGCGTATCTTGCAAATCAATGCGACCCTTTGTCTGTTCCTCAGTAAGGAATATACAGTCATGGGATTCTTGTGACTGAGACTGAGTAGCTGGGAATGGCAATAGAGTAGCCGGATTAAGAGTCAAACATCTTTACAAGGTGATATGAGGGGCCAAAAGTGTCAATTCATATCCTGTCAAGCTAGCACTAGTTAAATGCTGAGTTTTAGTTTGGTTCAAAAGGGCATCAACTGCATGGGGTACTAACACAAACAATCTATGTGACAAAACTATCCCCTCACTCTGGCGTATGGACACAGCTGCCGCTGCCACAGAGCGAAAACACCCAGGCAATGCACGAGCGACTGGATCGAGGACAGCTGAAAACTATGCACAAGGACGCTGCTTATCACCATGCGTCTGTACTAAAACCGAGAGAGCACAACCATCCCTCTTGTGTACATTGAGTGTGAAGGCCTTAGTGTAGTCTTGAGTGCCTAATACTGGTGCAGAACATAGAGCTTGACGCAACTGTTGGAAAGCATTCTGGCATTCAGTAGTCCATGGGAGGGGCATTGGAGTGTCTTTAGTCAAAAGGGCCAACAAGGGTTTAACAATATGTGAAAAGCTAGGGATCCACTGCCACAGAAAGAAATAAGGCCAATCAGTGCACAAACATCCTTCTGAGTACGGGGCACAGGCGTCTCTAAAATAGCTTGAATGCGGTCTGGTGTGAGTGCACGTCCCTCCTTAGACAGGAGGTGACCTAAATTGGTAACCTGCTGTCTACAATGTTGCAATTTCTTCCGGGAAACCTTGTGATGGTGAGATGCAAGAAAGGAGAGCAAGGACAGTGTTCCTTCTTCACACTGTTCAGGGTTGTCAGCTGCCAACAAAATGTCATCAACATATTGTATGAGAGCCACCCCGTTTGGCACAGGGAAAGAATCAAGCTGTCTATTCAATGCCTGGCTATAAATGCTAGGACTCTCTGTATACCCCTGTGGAGCTCTACAAAATCTGAATCATCGATTATTCAAAGTGAAGCTGAACAAATAACGGCTGTCAGGATGAATAGGTATCGAGAAGAAAGCATTCGTCAAATCGATCACACGGAATGTAGTTGCAGTCGGAGGAACCTTAGTAAGAAGTGTCGTGATGTCAGAGACTACTGGATATTGGGTCACTACAATCTTATTAACCTCTCGCAAATCAATAATGAACCTGTATACTTTAGCATCAGTATCTTTCTTCAAAATGAGAAGGATAGGACTATTACAAATGTTGTAAGGGACTTCTTCCACAACTCCTACTGTAATCAGATCTTGCGCAATACGTATTAGTGCCTCTTTGCCTTCTCGAGATATTTTATATTGAGGCAGGTTAGGCAATGAAGCGCCCTCCTTCGCTTGAATATGAACTGGTGGGATAACCATTTGCCCCACATCGGTACCTGATGTAGCCCACAAAGTACTAGGTAGTGATGCCAAAACAATATCTTCTTTAAGGAGACAAGACCTCACAGCCATAGGACAGTTGTCATTTAAAATAACACGCACACCTTCTTGGGAACAACGTATCGTAGCACGAAAATGTTTGAGCATATCGAAACCTACAATATTATCCGGTGTGTTAGGAGAAAGTAAGAATGGACATACAGCAGAGATTTTATCAACATGAAATGCAAGTGGTTGTGACTTTGGGCTAAGGAAAGACGTCCCATCGAATCCTATCGATGTTATTGTTAAGCCAGACAGGGGAGCCCCCAGGAACCAATTGTTTAGACAGGGCACTACGAGTAGCTCCTGTGTCAACCAAAAACCGATCAGTAGAACCCAAAATGTTAGCATTAACATAGGGACCCTTCTGATCTACTGGGATTTCAACTGATTCCTAAACCCATCCTAGGCATTTCTATGCATAATTAGAACCCTTCAAATCGTCTGTCGAATAATCAGACATCTGATACTGATTTTGTCAGTCAAAAGTATTAGAGGAATTTTGAGTATACTCTATTGCCTCAAACCTAGGACGATTATCGATACCTCCCCTGTTTCCTAAGTTCCCTGGGCGACTTCTCCTTTGTCCTCTACCACACGGATACTGTTGACCTCGCAAAAGTGGGCACTCAAAATGCCAATGTCCAATCTCCTTACAATAAGCAAACTGATCAGAAGACAAAGTAGCTCGAGGGAAAGAGGGTGCGCCAGGACGAAACATCGCACATCCGCCTCTACCACCACCTCTATAAGATGGACCATAAACCTGAGCTAACATAACTTTTGTTTTTAAATCCTTAGCCTTTTTATCCTCCATGCCTTTTTCTCCCAATTCCTGACGTTCATAATGCTGGGAAAGTTCTGACCCACGGTTTGCAGGTCAGCATCGAGTTGCACAGCTGTATAAGCATTGGTATACAAATTAATACCCATCAACCGTAGTATGTCCAATTTCATCCATTTTATTTCATTCTTTTTCCAAAGTTTATCCATCACGTCAAAAGATGCAAAATTCTTTAATTTTATGCGTTTTAATTGTTTCATGATTACTCATCCAGGCCTATACATGAACATTTCAGAATTTCAATTCCTCCAAATAATTCCAATGGTATCACACCCAATGCATTTCGGTTCTCATTAACCTTTATCAGGGGTATCTGTGATTTATGAAAAAATATGTCAGTCACATCTATTAAACACCCAACATAATAACAAGTTATTATCAAACGTATCTCCCCTCCCGTATCTTCAATAAATCAACATAATCTTAAAAACCAACAACCATTATATTCACATGCCATATGTGCCCCAAGTTTATAATGAAAAAAAGATGCAATAAAACTTCCTGTCATATACCCATTTGTTCAGAAACCTAAATTTATGTTGTCTTAATCAAGAACGTACAAGTACTTGTGCCACAAAACGAATACTCAAACCCCAGACATTAACTTCCAATAAACCTGAATCTCCCGATTACCACGTAATTCGAAACCACCCAAATTCTTAGTGCCTTCCTAAATTATATATATGAACATCTCAAAACTCTCGTGCATACCTGATATAACCATACCACTCACTGGTCTCCTCGTGCGCGTGTAATCTCTATTTTACCAAACCATGCTAACCAACCTAAATTTTAAACCGACGTAACCCACCCCACCTGTGTACCCGGGATAGTCAAATGTCACGTGTCCTCATGACTCCTCCCAACTGAGTCCCAATCCCCACTCTCCCTTAAAGTGCTATCACCACAATCAATGTTTAACCACATAACGCTAACTTAATACGTGAACATATACATATTTGATAACGTAAGAACTTAGAAAACAATGGGGCCGATTTACAGAACTAACTTAAGACAAAATCCCAAACTTCCTACTTTTGGTATTCACAGAAGTTAGGATTTTGTCTTAAGTTTGTCTTAAGACAAACTTAAGACAGACTAAGACAAACTTAAGACAAACTTAAGACTGACTTAAGACAGACTTAAGACAAACTTAAGACAGACTTAAGACAGACTTAAGACAAACTTAAGACAAAATCCTAACTTCTGTGAATACCAAAAGTAGTAAGTTTAGGATTTTGTCTTAAGGTAGTTCTGTGAATCGGGCCCAATTATTCCAAACATCAACACATTGGGCCCGATTCACAGAACTAACTTAAGATAAAATCCTAAACTTACTACTTTTGGTATTCACAGAAGTTAGGATTTTGTCTTAAGTTTGTCTTAAGACAAACTTAAGACAGACTTAAGACAGACTTAAGACAAACTTAAGACAAACTTAAGACAGACTTAAGACAGACTTAAGACAAACTTAAGACAGACTTAAGACAGACTTAAAACAGACTTAAGACAGACTTAAGTTAGGATTTTTTCTTAAGTTTGTCTTAAGTCTGTCTTAAGTCTGTCTTAAGTTTGTCTTAAGTTTGTCTTAAGTCTGTCTTAAGTCTGTCTTAAGTCTGTCTTAAGTCTGTCTTAAGTTTGTCTTAAGACAAACTTAAGACAAAATCCTAACTTCAGTGAATACCAAAAGTAGTACGTTTAGGATTTTGTCTTAAGTTAGTTATGTGAATCGGCCCCATTAAACGTAATGACGAAAAAATGGTGCCTTTACTGTCAGTCCTCCGTGACTGAAATTTTGATGAACTTCTTTTGACGTGAAAACGATGCGGTCATGTTACTTTTATAGTTTTTTCTTGTGGGGTGCTATTCCAGGGTTGGAACAGCATATTAAACATTAAGCAAACAATGTCCTGAAGCACACCCTTGTTTTACACGATTAAGGTTCCTGTTTCTTTTTGTCAAGTTTAGCGTGCAGCACTCGTTAATGCCCCGTTCCTTACGCACTATGTCATGAAAACATGAGAAAGTTGTGACCTGCGGTTTGCAGGTCAACATCGAGTTGCACAGCTGTATAAGCATTGGTATACAAATTAATACCCATCAACTGTAGTATGTCCAATTTCATCCATTTGTTTGCTTAATGTTCATAATACTGGGCTATAGTCAAAAGGGAAACGGGGGAAGACGTAGTCCATGAACTCTCGCTGGCCTTTAGGCAACTGGCTATTCCTGGCAACATGTTCGCGACAAATTTGTCGACAAACAGATGCTTGCCCGTGTCATCTGTCAATGACTGCCCACTAAAGTCATGGAATGTCTCCTTAAAACATGTAAAGAAATCAGAAACTGACTCATCCGCCTTTTGCTTACAGGATGCTAACATAGTCCAATCTATCTTTTTAGGAGGTATAAGGGTTTTCAATTTAGTTATGATAGCCTTTGGAAGGTCTAATATCTCGTGTTGCGGTTTCTGCGCAGGCTCTCTTTCTGCATCTTTCTCTCTATTTCCCTCCAAATCTCTCCAAAAGCGGTATGATCGTCTACTTTACTAATAGATCTCCACATATCAGGAGGTAAAATAAGCCCAAAAAACATGTCAATATCAGGCAAAGTCATAGTGCAAAAACTAATAGCTCCTTCAACTTCTTCATAAAAAGCAGCCGGATTGTTCCGCGGGTCGGGCAAAGCAGCTTTAAGAGCCATGACATCCGCTCTACTCCAAGGGGTATAGACCCAATTGTAAACAAAATATCCCTTCGCATCAGCTGATTCTTTACTGTCATCCGGTGCCGCACCCCTAGGAGGGACATACAAAGGCACAGCTTTGCACATTGGTTTCCCATGAACCACATTATCCTTATCTGTCTCTGGGTCTGCCTCTTGCGACACGGGGTGTGAACTGTTTGTTCAGGTGTAACAGCCGCCTTTTTCTCCGCTAGCAAACAGAACGCATCAGTTCGTAGCTTAACCACACGTCTAATTAAATCAGCCACCTGGGAAGGGAGAAAAAGACCGTCACTCAATTGTTTATGATCAGTTTTTATATCAACAGGCTCTAATTCTTTGGAATGTTTCCTGAAATTTGCAATTACTTCTCCAGTAAATGACTCTACAAAATGTAACTGCTCTGACTCGGGCCATTGCTGAACATCTGCTATAATGTCCGGAGCAGAAGTATCACCACAAGCTGCTTTACGAGCAGCAGATCTGAGAGCGGCTGCACGGTCAGCGGTCAAAAAGGAGCGAGTCTGTCGTTTAGCGTCTAATTCTGTCCCTTTCTGACCTGAAGGAGATTTGTCATCATCAGAATCATCCTCGGGGGCAGAGGGAAAAGTATATGGAGGCGGAGATCGATCTAATAAAATTGAATCATCCTGGGGCTGATTAAGTAGTGGATGAAGGGGGCGCCGGACAGAGTATTGGGCATTTACCTGTAAACGACACTCCCTATCCTCTTTCTCTTTTATTTCCTTCATTTCTTTATTTTCCATTTCCAGCGTTTTCGCATAAATATTTTTGCGACGTTCTTTTTCTGCCAGTGCTTGTTCTTTCCTCACTCTCTCATGCGCTTCTTTCTCCCACATTTGTACACAGTCAAACATATCTTGTCTACTTTTGCGCTTAAACACACATTGTTCCACATACTGAATTTTACTAATATCAAATGACCCATGTATTGGCCATCGTAAATCAGGATCCTTTCTAGTATATTTATTCCATAGTGCACTATACATTATGGAAGAAATACTGTTTTTAATGTACATATACGTATTTGGTGTCCCCTCAGGGGGAGCCGGCTGATTTTGTTCTAAATGCATATTGGCACCTCCAAGAAAGCAACACATTCTTCAAAGCGTGCTTGAAACAGGCATGCCAAAAATATTATAATATAAATAAATATAATATTATAACAAAATAGTAATTATTACAAATACAGTACCGTTCAAGAATTCACAAATTAGAGAAAAATCTCCACATTGCCAGCCTATATAAATTGCAATTTATAGATTTACCCAAACCAAACCAAAATCTTGGCCAAACAAATCAAGAAGTGTCGCATCTAACGACCTTACCAAAGAAAAGTCTCCAGCCTCCAACTGTCAAGCTCTGAATCGACCTAATGTCACTGTAAAACGAACACCAAAAGGGATCTCAGTCGGAGACCGGCACCACCTGGAGGGTCAAATCGGGAAAATCGGAAAAGCACTTCGGTCTGCAAAAGACAAGGGTCTCCTCATGCAGCGTACGTCCTCAGCGAGATTCCAAACCTCCGTCGAGACCACTCCGTCGGGCATCCGAGTCGCCGATGAGCCCCCACGTGACGGGCGCCAATTAGTGGGGCGAGCCTTTCAGAGGTTCACCGGTGCAGGGGTTCGCCCTTCTTTGCGCACTAGTCCTTTAGACTGACAAAATAGAGATTGGCATGGAAGCTGTAATTTCAAATAAATAGTTTATTAAATCTCATGAGTGGAACTACATCGATACATAACCCTCAGGCAATGTATGAGGCAGCACATGGAGTACAGAAACCATAGTGCTTATATACTGTGATAGTTGCAGTGTAAGCATGGCGGTTCAAAAAGAGGCAGTACAAGTGTACACACAAATAGATATTCACATATAAGGATACATGAGAATCACTTAGTCAACAGAGTGGGAGGAGCTACATAGTTGCTGACATCAGTTAAAATAGCTTGACAGATAAGTCTGTAACAGGTGCATTCTGAGCATGCGCAGTGCTCAGGCTCAGTGCTGAAGGAGTTAACTATAGATGATGACTCAGGCGTAATAGAGAAGCAGGCAACAGCGAAGACGGGGAAGCAAATGGCAAACCCATGGCTAACTAAAATGGATGCCACAAACAAAATGGCTTCAGCTCATGCTAACAGCGATCTCTGTTAGTTTCCACAGTTTAGGAGTGCTTGGTATGGAGAAGCACAAACTCAGAGTTGGGAGAATCAATTTCTATCCAAATTATCCCTTTTTGCAACATTAATCTATGCTCTAATGTATACTTTGCAGTGTGTATTCAGCTCTATGATGAAAGTCAATACCTCACTGTTCTATATTAGGAGTTTAAGTTATAGATTGCAAGTAACAAAATGAGTTTTTTTTAAATCAGTAACCTGCTGATCTATTTACATTATATGCACTCTGTTATCTACACGTTCTTTGCAGCAGGCATATTAACCCTCTGCACTACCGTCACATAAGTCAAAACATCAACTATACAAAACTCCAATCTCTCTCCAGGAATAACATTATTCACAGGAGTTAACATGACATCTTTGTGAGGCCTGGTAAATGCCGGAGGAAAGGAATGCGGCAGCAGGTGCTTTAAAAACATAATAAGCTTGCAAGCACGGCGCCCCAGGAAGCCAGCACCCGGTGTGGTGGCACCGGTCGCACCGCCCAAGAGCCGGCCCTGAGTCCAGATCCAAGGTGTTAAAAGATTTTTCTATATCTAGTGCAACCAATGCTACCTCTAGGCTCAAGCAACCACCACATCCATGACGTGGTGGAATCAGCGGAGGTTATTTTGTGTATTGTGGCCTGAGATGAATCTGCACTGGTCCTGGTCTTGGCGAGCACCTTAATGTCGGCGTTGAACATAGTGAGCGGCCTGTAAGAGCCCAAGTCACCTGGGTATCTGTCTGGTTTCAGTATCATCAGGACCAGGACTTTCCTCTTCGAGTCTGGGAGCCTGTGTGTGCTGTGTGCCTCTTCAAAGACTTGTAATAACTTTCTGTGAGTTCCACCCCACCCGGAAGCGATGGTAGAATTCTGGTGGAAGGCCATCTCGGCCTGGTGTTTTACCCAATGGCATATCTTCTGGAGCTGCCAGCATCTCCCCTCTGGTGAGCTGATGTTCTAGCTCGTCTATCATATTCCTGGTAAGTGTGAGGACATTGATGTCATCCAGATAAGAGTTTGCCTGGTCAGCCGCTACCATCTCCACATTAGTATACAGTGTCTTCAGGTAGTGAAATAGCACTGTATTTACTTTTGACTGGGTGTTGACCATGACACCCTCCGTGGCGGTCAAAGTTAGTATGTTGGGGGAAGGCTGCTCTCTTTTTAAGAACCATGTGAGTATTCTGCCCAATCTATTCCCTTCAGCATGCAATTTCTGCCAGTAGTCCTGCAGCACCAGTTTATCGAGCGCCTCCATTGTATCCCCCATCCACCTCTTGGCATCCACCAGCTCGTCACCACAGGGAGAGCACCCAGGTTGTTGTGCCTGAAGTGTCGCCAAACGTGGCTCAGCCCTAAGGAGGTTCTGCTGTGACCGCCTCCTGCGCCCATAATGTGTGCTCATACGCTACCCTCGAAGTACAACCTTCAAAGCGTCCCATTCAACTGCCATAGTGACTGTGGAGTTCTAATTACAGTCTATGTAGGATTTGATGGCAGAGCCTAAGCTAAGTGTGAATCCTGGGTCTTGCAAGGCCTGCTTTTGCAGTTCCCATATGGGAACGCGCGCCCTGTCAGGTGTCCTCTTTTATTTCAGAAGAAAGGGAGAGTGATCTGATAAACCCTGGGAGAGGTATTTTGGGTTTCCATCTTCGGGGCTAAATCTGACATAATCATGAACCTCTCCAGCCTGCTGTACGCATAATGCACTGCTGAGTGAAATTAAAACTCACAGACCTTGGGGTGCCTATGTCGCCAAATATCCATGCATTGCAAGTCGGTCATCACAACCTCTAAGGATTCTGCCATGCCAGAACTAGGGTGGTATCTGTCTAGTTCCTCGTCTGTTACGGAGTTAATGTTCCCCCTCCCCAGAACATTGGCAAGTCCGTAGCAGGGACAACCACATATAGAAGTGTATAGCAATGTGTTTTGTAGTAAGTGTTGGGGGCACAGGTGTTTAACAAGCAGACATCTGCTCCATCGAGTAGACCATGTACTAGGAGGTAGCATCCCTCCACATCTGCATGTGAATAACAATGCTGCAAAGGGACGCCCAGTGCCACCCATATGAGTGTCCCCTCTAGAGTAAGACGAGTATGTACCTGCATAGATTCTTGTGTAAGTCTTAATCTCTCCAGGATGACATCTGTTAGACATCTCCTCTCCACCGTACCCTGGCTGCCAATTCAGTAGAGATTCTCCTTCAAAGCTCTTTGCCTGGCTTACAAAGCAACCAGAGGCATTGGCCCTTTTTATCTGTCCAGAAAAGTCTGCCTTTATAGGGCAGCATGTGCTTTATGCCCCTCTGCTCTATGCTTCTACTGGTACCGAAGACTCCGAAAAGCCGAATCGGTGGCTGGTCGTTTTCCTACTGCGCTGCCAAGCTGTGGAACTCTCTCGCCCTCTCCCCACATCCTTCACCCAACTACTCCACCTTTAGAAAATATTTGAAAACATACCTTTTGTTACAGTCTTCACTTTCTTTTGCTCACTTTTTGGATCTTAGTGCTAAGATGCCCCTTTCTCGGACTAACAGAGGGGCATATTATCAAGCACGGCGCTAAAATTATCGCCGCTTTAGCGGCAGAAAACTGCAGCTAAAGCGGCGATAATGGGCTTGATAATTATGCCACAGAGAATTCCAATAGAATCCCCTGTTGACACCAGAACATGGGCTTCCATGGGAATTCTCCAGGGCATATTATCAAGCCCATTATCGCCGCTTTAGCAGCAGTTTTCTGCCGCTAAAGTGGCGATAATTTTAACGCCGTTTCTTGATAATATGCCCCAGAGTTCTATGTAAGTATTATTAATTCATTAATTAATGTAACTGAGGTTACACCCCGCCAAAGGTGCACGGTGGCATCTGTCCTTTCGTCAGGCCATGGTGAGTCTGGCAGTCGGTGGTAGCTTAGCTTGTAGGGCAAGGGTACTATACCTAGACATTTGGGAGAACTGTCTGAAGCATCTTAATAAAACCTCTCAGACACACTACCCCATAAGTGTGTGTGGTGTGATTGCGCGTACATGGGACATGCACAGCTTTTCTATGCAGAATGAATTGTGTCCTCTAGGCCAGACTGCCCGACGCACAACAGTCGTGCCCCTTATGCCATTCTAGCATGTCTACAACTGGATAGACATAGTTTCACACATGCCTGGTCTCTGGCTGTCACCTATAATGTGTAAGAGCTTTGCCAGAAAATAGAGGTCTGACCAAAAGCACCTCCATTATCTGTATAACTTTGATTCCAGATCTTTTCTGAGGTAACTGACCGCTGCAGGGAATGTCTGAGCTGTTTGGAGCCCAACACACATCTCACTCGCTATATGTGGCCTTTTCTTTTGTACTGAGCTCAGCACTCGGAAATTGGAGAGAAATGACAAAAAAAGACTGGCCTTTCCCTCTGAACACCACAGCTCACTATCTCTTCAGAGCTTGTCCCCTCGTTCCTTTGTAGTAATGCCTGGGAACAGGTACCCACTGATTCCCCCGAATAATGGCCTTTTATTGTGCCCTAGTAATATGTCAACTTGCAAACAGTCAGGCCCGACGCCCCAGGCCGTAGAGCATGACAGGAGCTACCTGTAGAGGGCCACCAGGCCTCTACGCACCCTAACGTGAACACGCACCCCTCGTGACCGGGCTCGCCTCTACGCTACCCACCACCGCCAGTGGCTTGCATGCAGCCCGACTGCCGCCAGTGCCCTACATGCAGCCCACCACCGCAAGTGCCGTGCATGCCGCGCGACCGCCGCCAGTGCCCTGCATGCAGCCTGATCGCCGCCAGTGCCCTGCATGCAGCCCGACCATCTTTTTGAACAAAATTATATAGGAAACACTATATAAAATGAGCCAAATAATGTGCAGACAATAGAAAGTTTCATATGTGTGCCCCCATCCAACAATTATGACTAATAAAAAACCTTTCTTTTCAATATATCTCTTTATTTGTTTTTTTTAATTATATATATTTTCTTTCTAGCAGTAGAAAATCATTTCATTTTCCTTATTTTCTTATAGCCTTTCTTTTTAAATGCTTATTATTATCAATCTAGTATTATTTCATACCTATTCAAAAAAATATTTTTACATTTATATTCCACATTTTTGGTACAAAAGAAAGGAAAGGAAAACACAGAAAAAGAGAAAAACACAGGGTCATCATAAATAACGTATTAAGGCTAATATTTAGGTCTACGCGCGTTTCGGCGTTCAGCCTTCCTCAGGCGGCCATATTTTTTATAACTCCTATAATAAGAGAAACACAAACTGTAATTGCCTGTATATATAGGCTCATGAGTGTACTTTTATAAATGTAAAAACAATATCTTTATATACACTAATTTACAAACATATATACATCCTGATCTTATATATATACACATTATTCACAAAAAATCAAGTAATTTATCTTGTCCATTTCCAATTATTACTGACAGATTTTTAACGTCATTTTGCATGGCCAAAGACTCGGCAATTTGCAACAATATAAGTAACCGTGGCACACATGATACCAACTTATGACCCATCAATTTAGTATCCTAATATTCTTGTGTCTCTACAATTTAGAATATATAGATTTTGTCCAAAACCTTCTTACAGCATGTTCACAATGATTTAGAATCATTTTTATTTCAAAAACCTGTCGGCTATGTTAATAGTTCCAATTCTCAAATCTTCCGCCAGTGCCCTACATGCAGCCCACCACCGCAAGTGCCGTGCATGCCGCGCGACCGCCACCAGTGCCCGGCATGCAGCCCGACCGTCACCAGTGGCCTGCATGCAGCCCGACCGCCGCCAGTGCCCTGCATGCTGCCTGATCGCCGCCAGTGCCCTGCATGCAGCCCGACCATCGCCAGTGCCCTGCATGCAGCCCAATCACTGCCAGTGCCCTGCATGCAGCCCGACCGCCGCCAGTGCCCTCCATGCAGCCCGACCGCCGCCAATGCCCTGCATGCCGCCCTCCACCGCCAATGCCCTGCATGCAGCCCGACCGCCGCCAGTGCCCTGCATGCAGCCCGAACGGCGCCAGTGGCCTGCATGTAGCCCAACCGCCGCCAGTGCCCTGCATGCTGCCCGACCGCCGCCATTGCCCTGCATGCAGCCCGCCTCACGAAGGCAACAGTGTATTTACGTTTCACTCCAGTCCATCGGAGTCTGCCTCGTTGGTTGGGGCTAGTCATACCGAACAGTTTGACCCACCTCTCTGCACACTACTCTCCAGGAAGATACAATAGGACCTTGACTCCAAATCCTAGTTTTCCATCTACTAGTAGAAACAAGTTTGCCCAGTGGATGTCCCAGACTCTTGGCCAACATGTTGACTATAACCTACTTTTTTAGAGACATGTGTTCCTTCCCAGTACCAGTAGCCGACCTCCTGAAACGGGGACTTCAGCAGACTCTTTAAAAGGCCAGTTTGAGTTGTAACTGGTTTCTCTCTGAAGCATGTCTAGTGCCTTCTGTCGCTGATCTTGGATGGCACCTAGTACTTGGAAAGCAGAATTTCGTACCGGTTTCTTTTGACATCTTCCTAGTGGTTTGAAAATTCCGAATCAGTTTCGTTTGGTTTCTTGGCCGACCTGACACGTTTGACAAGTTCTAAGCAACTTGGGCTTGAACCCACTAAGTTGTCCACTTTCCTACTCAAGACTGTTGAAACTGAGGCATGATATAGCCAAGCACTATTTGTAATTTGCAACGATCTGTCAGGCAGCCCTATTCACAGAGAAGAAATGCTCCTATGAGCACCAAGCTTTGATTTGCAGGACATGAATAGGGAGAGGATGTGGTCTCATGGCTAGACTGTCGATTTTGGAGCTGGGAAACCAAGGTTCGAGCCTCGGGGTCGACTCCATATCCTGTGATTCTGGGCAAATCACTTAATCTCCCTGTGCCTACCAAAACAAGCATTTGCAATGCAATCAATCTCACCTTTGGGACCTTATATGTATTTAGCTATGCAGCACATCAGCCTGGGTGCTGAAACATCTGCTGTTCTTTAACATGGAGGGAAAGTAAGCACCAAACTGCATGACACGCTAGGTATGGGAACACATAGAGAGAAATATTGCCTTTCAGCTCTTCCTTACTTCCATGGGGGCATATTAACAACGGATTTATCTCCACTTTTTGGCTTTAAAAGCCAAAAAAGCAGAGATAAAACTATCGCCTTATTTACAAGAGGGTGCTAACATGCATAATCGCATGTTAGCACCCTTTTTCCTGACACATCCCTTTGCATCTCTAATGAGATGGAAAGTGGGAGTCAATGGGCAGTACAGCCTTGCAAATATCGCTGAAGTGCACATCGCGATATTTACAAGGCTGCCCCAACATTTTAGCAGACGTTAGTTTTTGGAGAAAACCGCCGTTTTCTCCAAAAACTAACGTCTGCTAAAATCCTGATTTACCCATCCCTAACATAGGGGGTGGATTATGCTGCTACGACCACAGGGTCGTATCAGCAAGGTTATCGCCCTTTTGCAGGGAACATCGCTGGAAAACCAGCGATGTTCCCTGCAAAACGGCAATTTCCCCCGCTATCTCTGGAATTTTTATCGCCCTGGAGTAACGCAGTGTTGATAACGCGCTACCAGGGCGATGAATTCCAGAGATAGACGGCGATGAATAACAAAGCGCTAAGCACGCTTTGCGTTATTCATCGCCGTTCCTTGCTGATATGCCCGATGGTCTCTCCATTCAAAAGTATCAACTAAGGAGAGGAGGAGCTAGAAGGGCCTAGCCCCTTCATTACCTTCAATCCCACGCCTCTGGGTATAATTTCTGGGGCTACACAAACCCTTTATGTATCTGCCCTCCACCCCTCGATTTATACCAAACTCATTGAAACTGAACAGGCAATCGCTACTACCACACCCCCCAACCCACTCACAGCTTTGCTACATTTACACCCCTTCTTGATCTCTCAAGTATCAAAGCTCCTGAATTTCATGGAAAGGCGCCACAGAGGAGCAATTCAATAAATGTATGCAAATCCACACCACTCAATTTAACTGCTGTTCAATTACTTTAATTATACCTTTCTGGGGGAAAGAGACAGTTCATGCAACTACCTAAACCTGGCTTATGGAACATACGCAGTAGGAACACGCTTTTCCAGAAAGGCGTTTCTTGAAGCACTTAATGACACAGTTTAAAAATTAATTAACTGGTTTGGGCCCTCTACCTCCTTTATCCATCGCAGTCCGCCTCGATTCATGCCTAGATCCCAGTCTACACTATGATTAGCACTCTATGCTTCATGGCATTATTTCCACTTAAATCTTTAAAAATTCATGTTGCCTATTCCCCTAATTTGGTTTTTTTGGTGTTTTTCAGTCCTATTTTTGTCAAAAAATGATTCTCTTTATGTCAAAATTGGTTGGGGAGTTTTATTTGTTTTGTGAGACTTTCTACAGTGTACACACTGTGTAACTACTTGCTTTGATTAAAGCCTAACTGCTTTGTGTTACTTTACCAGGGACAGAGTAAAGGTTTATTTAATTGGTGCAATATGTAGAAGGTGGCCTTATCCTTCGAGGTGAACACTTGTCCACCCAAATAATAATACACTTTCCTACACAAACTCCAATTGTGGCAGCTTCCTCGGCTCATAAGCTCAATAGCAGAGCTCCAAACTGAAAACTATGAGGAGCATCAAAGTGGCTCTCTAGCATTCCTCTCTAGTTTGAAAAGCGGATTTTGTGCAGTTGTCTGCAGGATTTGCAAATCATCTTGTATATGATTTGGGTAACTTGTTACCCCAAGCAAGAACACTGCTTGGTGGTCATATATGGGGCTCTAGTTTGTTGTACATAGATGATCGAACAGGACCTTATAAATATAATGATGTGGTAAGAATCTTTTGGTGTCTTTCTTGCGGTTTAATCGTCCTGGCAATTGGTTATGTGGCTGGTTAGTAGTTTGTGTGCTGGCAGTGTAGTCTGTAAGGGAAGAGTTGATGTCCCAGGTGAAGGGCACCCCAAGAATATAACGGCCTGGGTACTCGTAAAAAGCCACTTACCTAAGGCTCCCCGATGTCTACGCCAGACCTCGTTTATCCCCCGATAACCACCCGCATTTTAGAGGATTCAGAAAACAAGAAGGGTGGAACGCAGCTCATTTCTCTCCTACGGTTCTGTTCAAAATGTGACAGCCCAGAAAAATGCTTTGGCCTATCCCTCCAACAAGGGGCAAGTCCTCCTGAACAGAGCTTTTTTTCCTAGGAAGGAGGGCTGATGAAACAAGCCAGCCAAACAATTACACGATTTCGCTTTTTTTTATGCTTCAGATAGGCCACTTAAGGCAATATGAGAGCTGGGAGAGACAAGTGGGAAGATTGGTAAAAGCAAAGAAAGGGAGCGAAAGAGAAGGACCCGTCAGCATGTCAGGACAGACCCTAAAGTGTGAATGACCTACCAACACACTTGCAAAGGTTTCAGAAGATGTCCAATAGAAAATTGAGACAGAGTGAAACTTGGACATATGATAAAATCAGAGAGTGCATTATCTGGCACCTAGGTTCTACTCTGGCCAGTGGTTCATGTAAAGCCTAACCAATGCAGGGTTTTCCTGACCTTGTTATCTGCCTAATATGTGCCAACAAGACCTCCTGCCCAGTGGCTCCAAGAAACCTTCCAGTACCTGGGACGAGATTTGAGGGAGAGGCAGAGCATGCCTGTGTACTTTGAAACCAAAGGGGATGATGGACAGAGTGTTGAACAATGCAAGCACTCACCCCCAGTCAACTGATCTGGGTTTAATCCATCATCATTCTTTAGCTCACTCCACCACCACAGTTCACACATGGCCATATGCAAATCAGTCTGACCCTGTGCCTCATGGGAACAGTCCAGCCCGAACTGCCAAGCCATGTCGTCCCTGGACCGGAAACAAGCATCCTGGGAACGGTTTCTGGCTAATCAGCTGTCATCAGCCAGGCGAGCTTGAATCCAGTGGCAAAGTGAGCAAGGGACCCACGTCTGGGCATACCCTACCAACTTAGGGTGACATAGCAAAACCAGAGGGGATGATGGACGGAGTGTTGAAAAAGGCAAGCACTCACCCCCAGTCAACTGAGGAGAGAGCCTATTTGGAGGGACGGCTCTCTCCTCCAATGGCTGGCCTCCGTTTAGGAAGCCAGCCAGTGGAGGAGAAGCAAAAAGAGAGGCGGGCTAAATAGCCACTCTAAGAAACATTAAATCTCCGGACTTCCGGTTCTGCCATCGGCAGACCGGACGGTCCCTCGACCTAAAAAAAGACTGGCCTTTCCCTCTGAACGCCACAGCTCACTATCTCTTCAGAGCTTGTACCCTCGTTCCTTTGTAGTAATGCCTGGGAACAGGTACCCATCACTGATTCCCCCGAATAATGGCCTTTTATTGTGCCCTAATATGTCAACTTGCAAACAGTCAGGCCCGACGCCCCAGGCCGTAGAGCATGACAGGAGCTACCTGTAGAGGGCCACCCGGCCTCTACGCACCCAAACGTGAACACGCACCCCTCATGACCGGGCTCGCCTCTACGCTACCCACCACTGCCAGTGGCTTGCATGCAGCCCGACTGCCGCCAGTGCCCTACATGCAGCCCAACACCGCAAGTGCCGTGCATGCAGCCCGACCGCCGCCAGTGCCCTGCATGTAGCCCAACCGCCGCCAGTGCCCTGCATGCTGCCCGACCGCCGCCATTGCCCTGCATGCAGCCCGCCTCACGAAGGCAACAGTGTATTTACGTTTCACTCCAGTCCATCGGAGTCTGCCTCGTTGGTTGGGGCTAGTCATACCGAACAGTTTGAACCACCTCTCTGCACACTACTCTCCAGGAAGATACAATAGGACCTTGACTCCAAATCCTAGTTTTCCATCTACTAGTAGAAACAAGTTTGCCCAGTGGATGTCCCAGACTCTTGGCCAACATGTTGACTATAACCTACTTTTTTAGAGACATGTGTTCCTTCCCAGTACCAGTAGCCGACCTCCTAAAACGGGGACTTCAGCAGACTCTTTAAAAGGCCAGTTTGAGTTGTAACTGGTTTCTCTCTGAAGCATGTCTAGTGCCTTCTGTCGCTGATCTTGGATGGCACCTAGTACTTGGAAAGCAGAATTTCGTACCGGTTTCTTTTGACATCTTCTTAGTGGTTTGAAAATTCCGAGTCAGTTTTGTTTGGTTTCTTGGCCGACCTGACACGTTTGACAAGTTCTAAGCAACTTGGGCTTGAACCCACTAAGTTGTCCACTTTCCTACTCAAGACTGTTGAAACTGAGGCATGATATAGCCAAGCACTTTTTGTACTTTGCAACGATCTGTCAGGCAGCCCTATTCACAGAGAAGAAATGCTCCTATGAGCACCAAGCTTTGATTTGCAGGACATGAATAGGGAGAGGATGTGGTCTCATGGCTAGACTGCCGACTTTGGAGCTGGGAAACCAAGGTTCGAGCCTCGGGGTCGACTCCATATCCTGTGATTCTGGGCAAATCGCTTAATCTCCCTGTGCCTACCAAAACAAGCATTTGCAATGCAATCAATCTCACCTTTGGGACCTTATATGTATTTAGCTATGCAGCACATCAGCCTGGGTGCTGAAACATCTGCTGTTCTTTAACATGGAAGGAAAGTAAGCACCAAACTGCATGACACGCTAGGTATGGGAACACATAGAGAGAAATATTGCCTTTCAGCTCTTCCTTACTTCCATGGGGGCATATTAACAACGGATTTATCTCCACTTTTTGGCTTTAAAAGCCAAAAAAGCAGAGATAAAACTATCGCCTTATTTACAAGAGGGTGCTAACATGCATAATCGCATGTTAGCACCCTTTTTCCTGACACATCCCTTTGCATCTCTAATGAGATGGAAATTGGGAGTCAATGGGCAGTACAGCCTTGCAAATATCGCTGAAGTGCACATCGCGATATTTACAAGGCTGCCCCAACATTTTAGCAGACGTTAGTTTTTGGAGAAAACCGCCGTTTTCTCCAAAAACTAACGTCTGCTAAAATCCTGATTTACCCATCCCTAACATAGGGGGTGGATTATGCTGTTACGACCACAGGGTCGTATCAGCAAGGTTATCGCCCTTTTGCAGGGAACATCGCTGGAAAACCAGCGATGTTCCCTGCAAAACGGCGATTTCCCCCGCTATCGCTGGAATTTTTATCGCCCTGGAGTAACGCAGTGTTGATAACGCGCTACCAGGGCGATGAATTCCAGAGATAGACGGCGATGAATAACAAAGCGCTAAGCACGCTTTGCGTTATTCATCGCCGTTCCTTGCTGATATGCCCGATGGTCTCTCCATTCAAAAGTATCAACTAAGGAGAGGAGGAGCTAGAAGGGCCTAGCCCCTTCATTAACTTCAATCCCACGCCTCTGGGTATAATTTCTGGGGCTACACAAACCCTTTATGTATCTGCCCTCCACCCCTCGATTTATACCAAACTCATTGAAACTGAACAGGCAATCGCTGCTACCACACCCCCCAACCCACCCACAGCTTTGCTACATTTACACCCCTTCTTGATCTCTCAAGTATCAAAGCTCCTGAATTTCATGGAAAGGCGCCACAGAGGAGCAATTCAATAAATGTATGCAAATCCACACCACTCAATTTAACTGCTGTTCAATAACTTTAATTATACCTTTCTGGGGGAAAGAGACAGTTCATGCAACTACCTAAACCTGGCTTATGGAACATACGCAGTATGAACAAGCTTTTCCAGAAAGGCGTTTCTTGAAGCACTTAATGACACAGTTTAAAAATTAATTAACTGGTTTGGGCCCTCTACCTCCTTTATCCATCGCAGTCCGCCTCGATTCATGCCTAGGATCCAGTCTACACTATGATTAGCACTCTATGCTTCATGGCATTATTTTCACTTAAATCTTTAAAAATTCATGTTGCCTATTCCCCTAATTTGATTTTTTTGGTGTTTTTCAGTCCTATTTTTGTCAAAAAATGATTCTCTTTATGTCAAAATTGGTTGGGGAGTTTTATTTGTTTTGTGAGACTTTCTACAGTGTACACACTGTGTAACTACTTGCTTTGATTAAAGCCTAACTGCTTTGTGTTACTTTACCAGGGACAGAGTAAAGGTTTATTTAATTGGTGCAATATTTAGAAGGTGGCCTTATCCTTCGAGGTGAACACTTGTCCACCCAAATAATAATACACTTTCCTACACAAACTCCAATTGTGGCAGCTTCCTCGGCTCATAAGCTCAATAGCAGAGCTCCAAACTGAAAACTATGAGGAGCATCAGAGTGGCTCTCTAGCATTCCTCTCTAGTTTGAAAAGCGGATTTTGTGCAGTTGTCTGCAGGATTTGCAAATCATCTTGTATATGATTTGGGTAACTTGTTACCCCAAGCAAGAACACTGCTTGGTGGTCATATATGGGGATCTAGTTTGTTGTACATAGATGATCGAACAGGACCGTATAAATATAATGATGTGGTAAGAATCTTTTGGTGTCTTTCTTGCGGTTTAATCGTCCTGGCAATTGGTTATGT
Source organism: Triturus cristatus (assembly GCF_964204655.1). Taxonomy (NCBI): domain Eukaryota; kingdom Metazoa; phylum Chordata; class Amphibia; order Caudata; family Salamandridae; genus Triturus; species Triturus cristatus. The sequence continues at coordinate 863,044,270 of NC_140590.1, forward strand.
GGCTGGTTAGTAGTTTGTGTGCTGGCAGTGTAGTCTGTAAGGGAAGAGTTGATGTCCCAGGTGAAGGGCACCCCAAGAATATAAAGGCCTGGGTACTCGTAAAAAGCCACTTACCTAAGGCTCCCTGATGTCTACGCCAGATCTCGTTTATCCCCCGATAACCACCTGCATTTTAGAGGATTCAGAAAATAAGAAGGGTGGAACGCAGCTCATTTCTCTCCTACGGTTCTGTTCAAAATGTGACAGCCCAGAAAAATGCTTTGGCCTATCCCTCCAACAAGGGGCAAGTCCTCCTGAACAGAGCTTTTTTTCCTAGGAAGGAGGGCTGATGAAACAAGCCAGCCAAACAATTACACGATTTCGCCTTTTTTTATGCTTCAAATAGGCCACTTAAGGCAATATGAGAGCTGGGAGAAACAAGTGGGAAGAGTGGTAAAAGCAAAGAAAGGGAGCGAAAGAGAAGGACCCGTCAGCATGTCAGGACAGACCCTGAAGTGTAAATGACCTACCACCACACTTGCAAAGGTTTCAGAAGATGTCCAATAGAAAATTGAGACAGAGTGAAACTTGAACATATGATAAAATCAGAGAGTGCATTATCTGGCACCTAGGTTCTACTCTGGCCAGTGGTTCATGTAGAGCCTAACCAATGCAGGGTTTTCCTGACCTTGTTATCAGCCTAATATGTGCCAACAAGACCTCCTGCCCAGTGGCTCCAAGAAACCTTCCAGTACCTGGGACGAGATTTGAGGGAGAGGCAAGAGCATGCCTGTGTACTTTGAAACCAAAGGGGATGATGGACAGAGTGTTGAACAATGCAAGCACTCACCCCCAGTCAACTGATCTGGGTTTAATCCATCATCATTCTTTAGCTCACTCCACCACCACAGTTCACACATGGCCATATGCAAATCAGTCTGACCCTGTGCCTCATGGAAACAGTCCAGCCCGAACTGCCAAGCCATGTCTTCCCTGGACCGGAAACAAGCATCCTGGGAACGGTTTCTGGCTAATCAGCTGTCATCAGCCAGGCGAGCTTGAATCCAGTGGCAAAGTGAGCAAGGGACCCACGTCTGGGCATACCCTGCCAACTTAGGGTGACATAGCAAAACCAGAGGGGATGATGGACGGAGTGTTGAAAAATGCAGGCACTCACCCCCAGTCAACTGAGGAGAGAGCCTATTTGGAGGGACGGCTCTCTCCTCCAATGGCTGGCCTCCGTTTAGGAAGCCAGCCAGTGGAGGAGAAGCAAAAAGAGAGGCGGGCTAAATAGCCACTCTAAGAAACATTAAATCTCCGGACTTCCGGTTCTGCCTTCGGCAGACCGGACGGTCCCTCGACCTAAAAAAAGACTGGCCTTTCCCTCTGAACACCACAGCTCACTATCTCTTCAGAGCTTGTACCCTCGTTCCTTTGTAGTAATGCCTGGGAACAGGTACCCATCACTGATTCCCCCGAATAATGGCCTTTTATTGTGCCCTAATATGTCAACTTGCAAACAGTCAGGCCCGACGCCCCAGGCCGTAGAGCATGACAGGAGCTACCTGTAGAGGGCCACCCGGCCTCTACGCACCCCAACGTGAACACGCACCCCTCATGACCGGGCTCGCCTCTACGCTACCCACCACTGCCAGTGGCTTGCATGCAGCCCGACTGCCGCGAGTGCCCTACATGCAGCCCACCACCGCAAGTGCCGTGCATGCAGCCCGACCGCCGCCAGTGCCCTGCATGCCGCCCGACCGCCACCAGTGCCCTGCATGCAGCCCGACCGTCGCCAGTCGCCTGCATGCAGCCCGACCGTCGCCAGTGCCCTGCATGCAGCCCGATCGCCGCCAGTGCCCTGCATGCAGCCCGACCACTGCCAGTGCCCTGCATGCAGCCCAATCACCGCCAGTGCCCTGCATGCAGCCCGACCGCCGCCAGTGCCCTGCATGCAGCCCGACCGCCGCCAGTGCCCTGCATGCAGCCCGACCGCTGCCAGTGCCCTGCATGCCGCCCTCCACCGCCAGTGCCCTGCATGCAGCCCGACCGCCGCCAGTGCCCTGCATGCAGCCCGAACGGCACCAGTGGCCTGCATGCAGCCCAACCGCCACCAGTGCCCTGCATGCTGCCCGACCGCCGCCATTGCCCTGCATGCAGCCCGCCTCACGAAGGCAACAGTGTATTTACGTTTCACTCCAGTCCCTTGGAGTCTGTCTCGTTGGTTGGGGCTAGTCATACCGAACAGTTTGAACTACCTCTCTGCACCCTACTCTCCAGGAAGATACAATAGGACCTCGACTCCAAATCCTAGTTTTCCATCTACTAGTAGAAACAAGTTTGCCCAGTGGATGTCCCAGACTCTTGGCCAACATGTTGACTATAACCTACTTTTTTAGAGACGTGTTCCTTCCCAGTACCAGTAGCCGACCTCCTGAAACGGGGACTTCAGCAGACTCTTTAAAAGGCCAGTTTGAGTTGTAACTGGTTTCTCTCTGAAGCATGTCTAGTGCCTTCTGTCGCTGATCTTGGATGGCACCTAGTACTTGGAAAGCAGAATTTCGAATTTCGTACCGGTTTCTTTTGACATCTTCTTAGTGGTTTGAAAATTCCGAGTCAGTTTCGTGTGGTTTCCTGGCCGACCTGACACGTTTGACAAGTTTTAAGCAACTTGGGCTTGAACCCACTAAGTTGTCCACTTTCCTACTCAAGACTGGTGAAACTGAGGCATGATATAGCCAAGCACTATTTGTACTTTGCAACAATCTGTCAGGCAGCCCTATTCACAGAGAAGAAATGCTCCTATGAGCACCAAGCTTTGATTTGCAGGACATGAATAGGGAGAGGATGTGGTCTCATGGCTAGACTGCCGACTTTGGAGCTGGGAAACCAAGGTTCGAGCCTCGGGGTCGACTCCATATCCTGTGATTCTGGGCAAATCGCTTAATCTCCCTGTGCCTACGAAAACAAGCATTTGCAATGCAAACAATCTCACCTTTGGGACCTTATATGTATTTAGCTATGCAGCACATCAGCCTGGGTGCTGAAACATCTACTGTTCTTTAACATGGAGGGGAAGTAAGCACCAAACTGCATGACACGCTAGGTATGGGAACGCATGGAGAGAAATATTGCCTTTCAGCTCTTCCTTACTTCCATGGGGGCATATTAACAACGGCTTTATCACCACTTTTTGGCTTTAAAAGCCAAAAAAGCAGAGATAAAACTATCGCCTTATTTACAAGAGGGTGCTAACATGCATAATCGCATGTTAGCACCCTTTTTCCTGACACATCCCTTTGCATCTCTAATGAAATGCAAAGTGGGAGTCAATGGGCAGTACAGCCTTGCAAATATCGCTGAAGTGCACATCGCGATATTTACAAGGCTGCCCCAACATTTTAGCAGACGTTAGTTTTTGGAGAAAACCGCCGTTTTCTCCAAAAACTAACGTCTGCTAAAATCCTGACTTACCCATCCCTAACATAGGGGGTGGATTATGCTGCTACGACCACAGGGTCGTATCAGCAAGGTTATCGCCCTTTTGCAGGGAACATCGCTGGAAAACCAGCGATGTTCCCTGCAAAACGGCAATTTCCCCCGCTATCTCTGGAATTTTTATCGCCCTGGAGTAACGCAGTGTTGATAACGCGCTACCAGGGCGATGAATTCCAGAGATAGACGGCGATGAATAACAAAGCGCTAAGCACGCTTTGCGTTATTCATCGCCGTTCCTTGCTGATATGCCCGATGGTCTCTCCATTCAAAAGTATCAACTAAGGAGAGGAGGAGCTAGAAGGGCCTAGCCCCTTCATTAACTTCAATCCCACGCCTCTGGGTATAATTTCTGGGGCTACACAAACCCTTTATGTATCTGCCCTCCACCCCTCGATTTTTACCAAACTCATTGAAACTGAACAGGCAATCGCTACTACCACACCCCCCAACCCACTCACAGCTTTGCTACATTTACACCCCTTCTTGATCTCTCAAGTATCAAAGCTCCTGAATTTCATGGAAAGGCGCCACAGAGGAGCAATTCAATTAAATGTATGCAAATCCACACCACTCAATTTAACTGCTGTTCAATAACTTTAATTATACCTTTCTGGGGGAAAGAGACAGTTCATGCAACTACCTAAACCTGGCTTATGGAACATACGCAGTAGGAACAAGCTTTTCCAGAAAGGCGTTTCTTGAAGCACTTAATGACACAGTTTAAAAATTAATTAACTGGTTTGGGCCCTCTACCTCCTTTATCCATCGCAGTCCGCCTCGATTCATGCCCAGATCCCAGTCTACACTATGATTAGCACTCTATGCTTCATGGCATTATTTCCACTTAAATCTTTAAAAATTCATGTTGCCTATTCCCCTAATTTGTTTTTTTTGGTGTTTTTCAGTCCTATTTTTGTCAAAAAATGATTCTCTTTATGTCAAAATTGGTTGGGGAGTTTTATTTGTTTTGTGAGACTTTCTACAGTGTACACACTGTGTAACTACTTGCTTTGATTAAAGCCTAACTGCTTTGTGTTACTTTACCAGGGACAGAGTAAAGGTTTATTTAATTGGTGCAATATGTAGAAGGTGGCCTTATCCTTCGAGGTGAACACTTGTCCACCCAAATAATAATACACTTTCCTACACAAACTCCAATTGTGGCAGCTTCCTCGGCTCATAAGCTCAATAGCAGAGCTCCAAACTGAAAACTATGAGGAGCATCAGAGTGGCTCTCTAGCATTCCTCTCTAGTTTGAAAAGCGGATTTTGTGCAGTTGTCTGCAGGATTTGCAAATCATCTTGTATATGATTTGGGTAACTTGTTACCCCAAGCAAGAACACTGCTTGGTGGTCATATATGGGGCTCTAGTTTGTTGTACATAGATGATCGAACAGGACCTTATAAATATAATGATGTGGTAAGAATCTTTTGGTGTCTTTCTTGCGGTTTAATCGTCCTGGCAATTGGTTATGTGGCTGGTTAGTAGATTGTGTGCTGGCAGTGTAGTCTGTAAGGGAAGAGTTGATGTCCCAGGTGAAGGGCACCCCAAGAATATAAAGGCCTGGGTACTTGTAAAAAGCCACTTACCTAAGGCTCCCCGATGTCTACGCCAGACCTCGTTTATCCCCCGATAACCACCCGCATTTTAGAGGATTCAGAAAACAAGAAGGTTGGAACGCAGCTCATTTCTCTCCTACGGTTCTGTTCAAAATGTGACAGCGCAGAAAAATGCTTTGGCCTATCCCTCCAACAAGGGACAAGTCCTCCTAAACATAGCTTTTTTTCCTAGGAAAGAGGGCTGATGAAACAAGCCAGCCAAACAATTACACGATTTCGCCTTTTTTTATGCTTCAAATAGGCCACTTAAGGCAATATGAGAGCTGGGAGAAACAAGTGGGAAGAGTGGTAAAAGCAAAGAAAGGGAGCGAAAGAGAAGGACCCGTCAGCATGTCAGGACAGACCCTGAAGTGTGAATGACCTACCACCACACTTGCAAAGGTTACAGAAGATGTCCAATAGAAAATTGAGACAGAGTGAACCTTGAACATATGATAATATCAGAGAGTGCATTATCTGGCACCTAGGTTCTACTCTGGCCAGTGGTTCATGTAGAGCCTAACCAATGCAGGGTTTTCCTGACCTTGTTATCAGCCTAATATGTGCCAACAAGACCTCCTGCCCAGTGGCTCCAAGAAACCTTCCAGCACCTGGGACGAGATTTGAGGGAGGGGCAAGAGCATGCCTGTGCACTTTAAAACCAAAGGGGATGATGGACAGAGTGTTGCACAATGCAAGCACTCACCCTCAGTCAACTGATCTGGGCTTAATCCATCATCATTCTTTAGCTCACTCCACCACCACAGTTCAGACATGGCCATATGCAAATCAGTCTGACCCTGTGCCTCATTGGAACAGTCCAGCCCGAACTGCCAAGCCATGTCGTCCCTGGACCGGAAACAAGCATGCTGGGACCGGTTTCTGGCTAATCAGCTGTCATCAGCCAGGCGAGCTTGAATCCAGTGGCAAAGTGAGCAAGGGACCCACGTCTGGGCATACCCTGCCAACTTAGGGTGACAAAGCAAAACCAAAGGGGATGATGGACGGAGTGTTGAAAAATGCAGGCACTCACCCCCAGTCAACTGATCTGGGTTTAATCCATCATCATTCTTTAGCTCACTCCGCCACCCAAGTTCAGACATGACCAAATGCAAATCAGTCTGACCGTGTGCCTCATGGGAACAGTCCAGCCCGAACTACCAAGTCATGTGTTCCCTGGACTGGAAACAAGCATCCTCGGACCGGTTGCTGGCTAATCAGCCATCATCTGCCATTATAGCTTGAATCCAGTGGCAACGTGAGCAAGGGTCCCACGTCTGGGCATACCCTGCCAACTTAGTGCGAACAAAGCAAAACCAAAGGGGATGATGGACGGAGTGTTGAACAATGTAAGCACTCCCCCCCAGTCAACTGATCTGGGTTTAATCCATCATCATTCTTTCGCTCACTCCGCCACCCCAGTTCAGACATGGCCATATGCAAATCAGTATGACCCTGTGCCTCATGGGAACAGTCGAGCCCGAACTGACAAGCCATGTCTTCCCTGAACCGGAAACAAGCATTCTGGGACCGGTTTCTGGCTAATCAGCCATCATCAGCCAGGCTAGCTCGAATCCAGTGGCAAAGAGAGCAAGGGACCCACGTCTGGGAATATCCTGCCAATTTAAGGCGAACAAAGCAGAACCAAAGGTGATGATGGACGGAGTATTGAACAATGCAAGCACTCACCACAGTGAACTGATCTGGGTTTAATCCATCATCATTCTTTAGCTCACTCCGCCACCCCAGTTCAGACATGACCATATGCAAATCAGTCTGACCCTGTGCCTCATGGGAACAGTCCAGCCCGAACTGCCAAGCCATGTCGTCCCTGGACAGGAAACAAGCATGCTGGGACCGGTTTCTGGCTAATCAGCTGTCATCAGCCAGGCGAGCTTGAATCCAGTGGCAAAGTGAGCAAGGGACCCACGTCTGGGCATACCCTGCCAACTTAGGGTGACAAAGCAAAACCAAAGGGGATGATGGACGGAGTGTTGAAAAATGCAGGCACTCACCCCCAGTCAACTGATCTGGGTTTAATCCATCATCATTCTTTAGCTCACTCCGCCACCCAAGTTCAGACATGACCAAATGCAAATCAGTCTGACCGTGTGCCTCATGGGAACAGTCCAGCCCGAACTACCAAGTCATGTGTTCCCTGGACTGGAAACAAGCATCCTCGGACCGGTTGCTGGCTAATCAGCCATCATCTGCCATTATAGCTTGAATCCAGTGGCAACGTGAGCAAGGGTCCCACGTCTGGGCATACCCTGCCAACTTAGTGCGAACAAAGCAAAACCAAAGGGGATGATGGATGGAGTGTTGAACAATGTAAGCACTCCCCCCCAGTCAACTGATCTGGGTTTAATCCATCATCATTCTTTCGCTCACTCCGCCACCCCAGTTCAGACATGGCCATATGCAAATCAGTATGACCCTGTGCCTCATGGGAACAGTCGAGCCCGAACTGACAAGCCATGTCTTCCCTGAACCGGAAACAAGCATTCTGGGACCGGTTTCTGGCTAATCAGCCATCATCAGCCAGGCTAGCTCGAATCCAGTGGCAAAGAGAGCAAGGGACCCACGTCTGGGAATATCCTGCCAATTTAAGGCGAACAAAGCAGAACCAAAGGTGATGATGGACGGAGTATTGAACAATGCAAGCACTCACCACAGTGAACTGATCTGGGTTTAATCCATCATCATTCTTTAGCTCACTCCGCCACCCCAGTTCAGACATGACCATATGCAAATCAGTCTGACCCTGTGCCTCATGGGAACAGTCCGGCCCGAACTGCCAAGCCATGTCGTCCCTGGACCGGAAACAAGCATGCTGGGACCGGTTTCTGGCTAATCAGCTGTCATCAGCCAGGCGAGCTTGAATCCAGTGGCAAAGTGAGCAAGGGACCCACGTCTGGGCATACCCTGCCAACTTAGGGTGACAAAGCAAAACCAAAGGGGATGATGGACGGAGTGTTGAAAAATGCAGGCACTCACCCCCAGTCAACTGATCTGGGTTTAATCCATCATCATTCTTTAGCTCACTCCGCCACCCAAGTTCAGACATGACCAAATGCAAATCAGTCTGACCGTGTGCCTCATGGGAACAGTCCAGCCCGAACTACCAAGTCATGTGTTCCCTGGACTGGAAACAAGCATCCTCGGACCGGTTGCTGGCTAATCAGCCATCATCTGCCATTATAGCTTGAATCCAGTGGCAACGTGAGCAAGGGTCCCACGTCTGGGCATACCCTGCCAACTTAGTGCGAACAAAGCAAAACCAAAGGGGATGATGGACGGAGTGTTGAACAATGTAAGCACTCCCCCCCAGTCAACTGATCTGGATTTAATCCATCATCATTCTTTCGCTCACTCCGCCACCCCAGTTCAGACATGGCCATATGCAAATCAGAATGACCCTGTGCCTCATGGGAACAGTCGAGCCCGAACTGACAAGCCATGTCTTCCCTGAACCGGAAACAAGCATTCTGGGACCGGTTTCTGGCTAATCAGCCATCATCAGCCAGGCTAGCTCGAATCCAGTGGCAAAGAGAGCAAGGGACCCACGTCTGGGAATATCCTGCCAATTTAAGGCGAACAAAGCAGAACCAAAGGTGATGATGGACGGAGTATTGAACAATGCAAGCACTCACCACAGTGAACTGATCTGGGTTTAATCCATCATCATTCTTTAGCTCACTCCGCCACCCCAGTTCAGACATGACCATATGCAAATCAGTCTGACCCTGTGCCTCATGGGAACAGTCCAGCCCGAACTGCCAAGCCATGTCTTCCCTGAACCGGAAACAAGCATCCTGGGACCGGTTTCTGGCTAATCAGCTGTCATCAGCCAGGCTAGCATGAATCCATGCCAAAGTGAGCAAGGGACCCACTTCTGGTCATACCCTGCCAACTTATGGCGAACAAAGCAAAACCAAAGGGGATGATGGACGGAGTGTTGAACAATGCAAGCACTCACCCCTAGTCAACTGATCTGGGTTTAATCCATCATCATTCTTTAGCTCACTCCGCCACCCCAGTTTAGACATGGCCATTTAGAAATCAGTCTGACCCTGTTCCTCATGGGAACAGTCCAGCCCGAACTGCGATGCCATGTCTTCCAGGGACCGGAAACAAGTATCCTGGGACCGGTTTCTGGACAATCAGCTGTCATCAGCCATGCTAGCTAGAATCCAGTGGCAAAGTGAGCAAGGGACCCACGTCTTGGTATACCCTGCCAACTTAGGCGAACAAAGCAATACCAAAGGGGATGATGGACAGAGTGTTGAAAAATGCAGGCACTCACCCCCAGTCAACTGATCTGGGTTTAATCCATCATCATTCTTTAGCTCACTCCGCCACCCAAGTTCAGACATGACCAAATGCAAATCAGTCTGACAGTGTGCCTCATGGGAACAGTCCACCCCGAACTGCCAAGTCATGTCTTTCCTGGACCGGAAACAAGCATCCTCAGACCGGTTGCTGGTTAATCAGCCATCATCTGCCATTCTAGCTTGAATCCAGTGGCAACGTGAGCAAGGGTCCCACGTCTGGGCATACCCTGCCAACTTAGTGCGAACAAAGCAAAACCAAAGGGGATGATGGACGGAGTGTTGAACAATGCAAGCACTCGCCCCCAGTCAACTGATCTGGGTTTAATCCATCATCATTCTTTCGCTCACTCCGCCACCCCAGTTCAGACATGGCCATATGCAAATCAGTATGACCCTGTGCCTCATGGGAACAGTCAAGCCCGAACTGACAAGCCATGTCTTCCCTGAACCGGAAACAAGCATTCTGGGACCGGTTTCTGGCTAATCAGCCATCATCAGCCAGGCTAGCTCGAATCCAGTGGCAAAGAGAGCAAGGGACCCACGTCTGGGAATATCCTGCCAATTTAAGGCGAACAAAGCAGAACCAAAGGTGATGATGGACGGAGTATTGAACAATGCAAGCACTCACCACAGTGAACTGATCTGGGTTTAATCCATCATCATTCTTTAGCTTACTCCGCCACCCCAGTTCAGACATGACCATATGCAAATCAGTCTGACCCTGTGCCTCATGGGAACAGTCCACCCCGAACTGCCAAGCCATTTCTTCCCTGAACCGGAAACAAGCATCCTGGGACCGGTTTCTGGCTAATCAGCCGTCATCAGCCAGGCTAGCATGAATCCATGCCAAAGTGAGCAAGGGACCCACTTCTGGTCATACCCTGCCAACTTAGGGCGAACAAAGCAGAACCAAAGGGGATGATGGACAGAGTTTTGAACAATGCAAGCACTCACCCCTAGTCAACTGATATGGGTTTAATCCATCATCATTCTTTAGCTCACTCCGCCACCCCAGTTCAGACATAACCATATGCAAATCAGTCTGACCCTGTACCTCATGGGAACAGTCCAGCCCGAACTGCCAAACCATGTATTTCCTGGACCGGAAACAAGCATCCTGGGACCGGTTTCTGGCTAATCAGCCTTCGCCAGCCAGGCTAGCTCGAATCCAGTGGCAAAGTGAGCAAGGGACCCACGTCTGGGCATACCCTGCCAGCATAGGGCGAACAAAGCAAAACCAAAGGGGATGATAGCCGGAGTGTTGAACAATGCAAGCACTCACCCCCAGTCAACTGGTCTGTGTTTAATCCATCATCATTCTTTAGCTCACTCCGCCACCCCCGTTCAGACATGGCCATATGCAAATCAGTCTGACCCTGTGCCTCATGGGAACGGTCCAGCCCGAACTGCCAAGCCATGTCTTCCCTGGACCGGAAACAAGCATCCTGGGACCGGTTTCTGGCTAATCAGCCGTCATCAGCCAGGCTAGCTTGAATCCAGTGGCAAAGTGAGCAAGGGACCCACGTCTGGGCATACCCTGCCAACTTAGGGTGAACAAAGCAAAACCAAAAGGGATGATGGACGGAGTGTTAAACAATGCAAGCACTCACCCCCAGTCAACGGATCTGGGTTTAATCCATCATCATTCTTTATCTCACTCCGCCACCCCAGTTCAGACATGGCCATATGCAAATCAGTCTGACCCTGAGCCTCATGGGAACAGTCCAGCCTGAACTGCCAAGCCATGTCTTCCCTGGACCGGAAGCAAGCATCCTGGGACCGGTTTCTGGCTAATCAGCCGTCATCAGCCAGGCTAGCTTGAATCCAGTGGCAAAGTGAGCAAAGGACCTACGTCTGAGCATACCCTGCCAACTTAGGGCGAACAAAGCAAAACCAAAGGGGAAGATGGACGGAGTGTTGAACAATGCAAGCACTCAGCCCCAGTCAACAGATCTGGGTTTATTTCATCATAATTCTTTAGCTCACTCCGCCACCCCAGTTCAGACACGGCCATATGCAAATCAGTATGACCCTGTGCCTCATGGGAACAGTCAAGCCCGAACTGACAAGCCATGTCTTCCCTGAACCGGAAACAAGCATTCTGGGACCGGTTTCTGGCTAATCAGCCATCATCAGCCAGGCTAGCTCGAATCCAGTGGCAAAGAGAGCAAGGGACCCACGTCTGGGAATATCCTGCCAATTTAAGGCGAACAAAGCAGAACCAAAGGTGATGATGGACGGAGTATTGAACAATGCAAGCACTCACCACAGTGAACTGATCTGGGTTTAATCCATCATCATTCTTTAGCTTACTCCGCCACCCCAGTTCAGACATGACCATATGCAAATCAGTCTGACCCTGTGCCTCATGGGAACAGTCCAGCCCGAACTGCCAAGCCATTTCTTCCCTGAACCGGAAACAAGCATCCTGGGACCGGTTTCTGGCTAATCAGCCGTCATCAGCCAGGCTAGCATGAATCCATGCCAAAGTGAGCAAGGGACCCACTTCTGGTCATACCCTGCCAACTTAGGGCGAACAAAGCAGAACCAAAGGGGATGATGGACAGAGTTTTGAACAATGCAAGCACTCACCCCTAGTCAACTGATATGGGTTTAATCCATCATCATTCTTTAGCTCACTCCGCCACCCCAGTTCAGACATAACCATATGCAAATCAGTCTGACCCTGTACCTCATGGGAACAGTCCAGCCCGAACTGCCAAACCATGTATTTCCTGGACCGGAAACAAGCATCCTGGGACCGGTTTCTGGCTAATCAGCCTTCGCCAGCCAGGCTAGCTCGAATCCAGTGGCAAAGTGAGCAAGGGACCCACGTCTGGGCATACCCTGCCAGCATAGGGCGAACAAAGCAAAACCAAAGGGGATGATAGCCGGAGTGTTGAACAATGCAAGCACTCACCCCCAGTCAACTGGTCTGTGTTTAATCCATCATCTTTCTTTAGCTCACTCCGCCACCCCCGTTCAGACATGGCCATATGCAAATCAGTCTGACCCTGTGCCTCATGGGAACAGTCCAGCCCGAACTGCCAAGCCATGTCTTCCCTGGACCGGAAACAAGCATCCTGGGACCGGTTTCTGGCTAATCAGCCGTCATCAGCCAGGCTAGCTTGAATCCAGTGGCAAAGTGAGCAAGGGACCCACGTCTGGGCATACCCTGCCAACTTAGGGTGAACAAAGCAAAACCAAAGGGGATGATGGACGGAGTGTTAAACAATGCAAGCACTCACCCCCAGTCAACGGATCTGGGTTTAATCCATCATCATTCTTTATCTCACTCCGCCACCCCAGTTCAGACATGGCCATATGCAAATCAGTCTGACCCTGAGCCTCATGGGAACAGTCCAGCCTGAACTGCCAAGCCATGTCTTCCCTGGACCGGAAGCAAGCATCCTGGGACCGGTTTCTGGCTAATCAGCCGTCATCAGCCAGGCTAGCTTGAATCCAGTGGCAAAGTGAGCAAAGGACCTACGTCTGAGCATACCCTGCCAACTTAGGGCGAACAAAGCAAAACCAAAGGGGAAGATGGACGGAGTGTTGAACAATGCAAGCACTCAGCCCCAGTCAACAGATCTGGGTTTATTTCATCATAATTCTTTAGCTCACTCCGCCACCCCAGTTCAGACACGGCCATATGCAAATCAGTCTGACCATGAGCCTCATGGGAACAGTCCAGCCCGAACTGCCAAGCCATGTCTTCCCTGGACCGGAAACAAGCATCCTGGGACCGGTTTCTGGCTAATCAGCTGTCATCAGCCAGGCTAGCTTGAATCCAGTGGCAAAGTGAGCAAGGGACCCACGTCTGGGCATACCCTGCCAACTTAGGTCGAACAAAGCAAAACCAAAGGGGATGATGGACGGAGTGTTGAACAATGCAAGCACTCACCCCCAGTCACGTGATCTGGGTTTAATCCATCATCATTCTTTAGCTCACTCCGCCACCCCAGATCAGACATGGCCATATGCAAATCAGTCTGACCCTGTGCCTCATGAGAACAGTTCAGCCCGAACTGCCAAGCCATCTCTTCCCTGGACCGGAAACAAGCATCCTGGGACCGGTTTCTGGCTAATCAGTCGTCATCAGCCAGACTAGCTTGAATCCAGAGGCAATGTGAGCAAGGGACCCACGTCTGGGCATACCCTGCCAACTTAGGACGAAGAAAGCAGAACCAAAGGGGATGATGGATGGAGTGTTGAACAATGTAAGCACTCACCCTCAGTCAACCGATCTGGGTTTAATCTATCATCATTCTTTAGCTCACTCCGCCACCCCAGTTCAGACATGGCCATATGCAAATCAGTCTGACCCTGTGCTTCAAGGGAACAGTCCAGCCCGAACTGACAAGCCATGTCTTCCCTGCACCGGAAACAAGCATCCTGGGACCAGTTTCTGGCTAATCAGCCGTCATCAGCCAGGCTAGCTTGAATCCAGTGGCAAAGTGAGCAAGGGACCCACGTCTGGGCATACCCTGCCAACTTAGGGCGCACAAAGCAAAGCCAAAGGGGATGATGGACGGAGTGTTGAACAATGCAAGCACTCACCCTCAGTCAACATATCTGGGTTTAATCCATCATCATTCTTTAGCTCACTCCGCCACCCCAGTTCAGACATGGCCATATGCAAATCAGTCTGACCCTGAGCCTCATGGGAACAGTTCAGCCCGAACTGCCAAGCCATGTCTTCCCTGGACCGGAAGCAAGCATCCTGGAACCGGTTTCTGGCTAATCAGCCGTCATCAGCCAGGCTAGCTTGAATCCAGTGGCAAAGTGAGCAAGGGACCCACGTCTGGGTATACCCTGCCAACTTAGGGCGAACTAAGCAATACCAAAGGGGATGATGGACAGAGTGTTGAACAATGCAAGCACTCACCCCAGTCAACTGATCTGGGTTTAATCCATCATCATTCTTTAGCTCACTCCGCCACCCCAGTTCAGACATGGCCATTTAGAAATCAGTCTGACCCTGGGCCTCATGGGAACAGTCCAGCCCGAACTGCCAAGCCATGTCTTCCCTGCACTGGAAACAAGCATCCTGGGACCGGTTTCTGGCTAATCAGCCGTCATCAGCCAGGCTAGCTTGAATCCAGTGGCAATGTGAGCAAGGGACCCACGCCTGGGCATACCCTGCCAACTTAGGACGAAGAAAGCAGAACCAAAAGAGATGAAGGATGGAGTGTTGAACAATGTAAGCACTCGCCCCCAGTCAGCCGATCTGGGTTTAATCTATCATCATTCTTTAGCTCACTCCGCCACCCCAGTTCAGACATGGCCATATGCAAATCAGTCTGACCCTGTGCCTCATGGGAACAGTCCAGCCCGAACTGACAAGCCATGAATTCCCTGGACCGGAAACAAGCATCCTGGGACCGGTTTCTGGCTAATCAGCCGTCATCAGCCAGGCTAGCTTGAATCCAGTGTCAAAGTGAGCAAGGGACCCACGTCTGAGCATACCCTGCCAACTTATGGCAAACAAAGCAAAACCAAAGGGGATGATGGAAGGAGTGTTGAACAATGCAAGCACTCACCCCCAGTCAACTGATCTGGGTTTAAGCCATCATCATTCTTTAGCTCACTCCGCCACCCCAGTTCAGACATGGCCATTTAGAAATCAGTCTGACCCTGGGCCTCATGGGAACAGTCCAGCCCGAACTGCCAAGCCATGTCTTCCCTGCACCGGAAACAAGCATCCTGGGACCGGTTTCTGGCTAATCAGCCGTCATCAGCCAGGCTAGCTTGAATCCAGTGGCAAAGTGAGCATGGGACCCACGTCTGGGCATACCCTGCCAACTTAGGACGAAGAAAGCAGAACCAAAGGGGATGATGGACGGAGTGTTGAACAATGTAAGCACTCACCCCCAGTCAACTGATCTGGGTTTAATCTATCATCACTCTTTAGCTCACTCCGCCACCCCAGTTCAGACATGGACATATGCAAATCAGTCTAACCCTGTGCCTCATGGCAATAGTCCAGCCCGAACTGACAAGCCATGTCTTCCCTGGACCGGAAACAAGCATCCTGGGACCGGTTTCTGGCTAATCAGCCGTCATAAGCCAGGCTAGCTTGAATCCAGTGGCAAAGTGAGCAAGGGACCCACGTCTGAGCATACCCTGCCAACTTATGGCGAACAAAGCAAAACCAAAGGGAATGATGGACGGAGTGTTGAACAATGCAAGCACTCACCCCCAGTCAACTGATCTTGGTTTAATCCATCATCATTCTTTAGCTCACTCCGCCACCCCAGTTTAGACATGGCCATTTAGAAATCAGTCTGACCCTGTTCCTCATGGGAACAGTCCAGCCCGAACTGCCAAGCCATGTCTTCCAGGGACCGGAATCAAGTATCCTGGGACCGGTTTCTGGCCAATCAACTGTCATCAGCCAGGCTAGCTTGAATCCAGTGGCAAAGTGAGCAAGGGACCCACGTCTTGGTATACCCTGCCAACTTAGGCGAACAAAGCAATACCAAAGGGGATGATGGACAGAGTGTTGAACAATGCAAGCACTCAGCCCCACTTAACAGATCTGGGTTTATTCCATCATCATTCTTTAGCTCACTCCGCCACCCTGGTTCAGACATGGCCGTATGCAAATCAGTCTGACCCTGTGCCTCATGAGAACAGTCCAGCCCGAACTGCCAAGGCATGTCTTCCCTGGACCGGAAACAAGCATCCTGGGAGCGGTTTCTGGCTAATCAGCCATCATCAGCCAGGCTAGCATGAATCCAGTGGCAAAGTGAGTAAGGGACTCACATCTGGGCATACCCTGCCAACTTAGGGCGAACAAAGAAAAACCAAAGGGGAGGATGGCCGAAGAGAGGAACAATGCAAGCACTCAGCCCCAGTCAAACGATCTGGATTTAATCCATCATAATTCTTTAGCTCACTCCGCCACCCCAGTTCAGACATGGCCATATGCAAATCAGTCTGACCCTGTGCCTCATTGGAACAGTCCTGCCCGAACTGCCAAGCCATGTCTTCCCTGGACCTGAAACAAGCATCCTTGGACCGGCGTCTGGCTAATCAGCCGTAATCTGCCAGGCTAACTTGAATCCAGTGGTAAAGTGAGCTAGGGGCCCTCGCCTGGGCATACCCTGCCAACCTAGGGCGAACAAAGCAAAACCAAAGGGCTTGATGGACGGAGTGTTGAACAATGCAAGATCTCACCCCCAGTCAACTGGTCTGGGTTTAATCCATCATCATTCTTTAGCTCACTCTGCCACCCCAGTTCAGACATGGCCATATGCAAATCAGTCTGACCCTGTGCCTCATGGGAACAGTCCTGCCCGAACTGTCAAGCCATGTGTTCCTTGGACCGTAAACAAGCATCATAGGACCGGTTGCTGGCTAATCAGCCGTCATCAGCCAGGCGAGCTTGAATCCAGTGGCAAAGTGAGCAAGGGACCCACGTCTGGGCATACCCTGCCAACTTAGGGTGACATAGCAAAACCAGAGGGGATGATGGACGGAGTGTTGAAAAATATAGGCACTCACCCCCAGTCAACTGAGGAGAGAGCCTATTTGGAGGGACGGCTCTCTCCTCCAATGGCTGGCCTCCGTTTAGGAAGCCAGCCAGTGGAGGAGAAGCAAAAAGAGAGGCGGGCTAAATAGTCACTCTAAGAAACATTAAATCTCCGGACTTCCGGTTCTGCCTTCGGCAGACCGGACGGTCCCTCGACCTAAAAAAAGACTGGCCTTTCCCTCTGAACACCACAGCTCACTATCTCTTCAGAGCTTGTACCCTCGTTCCTTTGTAGTAATGCCTGGGAACAGGTACCCATCACTGATTCCCCCGAATAATGGCCTTTTATTGTGCCCTAATATGTCAACTTGCAAACAGTCAGGCCCGACGCCCCAGGCCGTAGAGCATGACAGGAGCTACCTGTAGAGGGCCACCCGGCCTCTACGCACCCCAACGTGAACACGCACCCCTCATGACCGGGCTCGCCTCTACGCTACCCACCACTGCCAGTGGCTTGCATGCAGCCCGACTGCCGCGAGTGCCCTACATGCAGCCCACCACCGCAAGTGCCGTGCATGCAGCCCGACCGTCGCCAGTGGCCTGCATGCAGCCCGACCGTCGCCAGTGCCCTGCATGCAGCCCGATCGCCGCCAGTGCGCTGCATGCAGCCCGACCACTGCCAGTGCCCTGCATGCAGCCCAATCACCGCCAGTGCCCTGCATGCAGCCCGACCGCCGCCAGTGCCCTGCATGCAGCCCGACCGCCGCCAGTGCCCTGCATGCCGCCCTCCACCGCCAGTGCCCTGCATGCAGCCCGACCGCCGCCAGTGCCCTGCATGCAGCCCGACCGCCGCCAGTGCCCTGCATGCAGCCCGAACGGCACCAGTGGCCTGCATGCAGCCCAACCGCCGCCAGTGCCCTGCATGCTGCCTGACCGCCGCCATTGCCCTGCATGCAGCTCGCCTCACGAAGGCAACAGTGTATTTACGTTTCACTCCAGTCCCTCGGAGTCTGTCTCGTTGGTTGGGGCTAGTCATACCGAACAGTTTGAACTACCTCTCTGCACCCTACTCTCCAGGAAGATACAATAGGACCTCGACTCCAAATCCTAGTTTTCCATCTACTAGTAGAAACAAGTTTGCCCAGTGGATGTCCCAGACTCTTGGCCAACATGTTGACTATAACCTACTTTTTTAGAGACGTGTTCCTTCCCAGTACCAGTAGCTGACCTCCTGAAACGGGGACTTCAGCAGACTCTTTAAAAGGCCAGTTTGAGTTGTAACTGGTTTCTCTCTGAAGCATGTCTAGTGCCTTCTGTCGCTGATCTTGGATGGCACCTAGTACTTGGAAAGCAGAATTTCGAATTTCGTACCGGTTTCTTTTGACATCTTCTTAGTGGTTTGAAAATTCCGAGTCAGTTTCGTGTGGTTTCCTGGCCGACCTGACACGTTTGACAAGTTTTAAGCAACTTGGGCTTGAACCCACTAAGTTGTCCACTTTCCTACTCAAGACTGTTGAAACTGAGGCATGATATAGCCAAGCACTATTTGTACTTTGCAACAATCTGTCAGGCAGCCCTATTCACAGAGAAGAAATGCTCCTATGAGCACCAAGCTTTGATTTGCAGGACATGAATAGGGAGAGGATGTGGTCTCATGGCTAGACTGCCGACTTTGGAGCTGGGAAACCAAGGTTCGAGCCTCGGGGTCGACTCCATATCCTGTGATTCTGGGCAAATCGCTTAATCTCCCTGTGCCTACGAAAACAAGCATTTGCAATGCAATCAATCTCACCTTTGGGACCTTATATGTATTTAGCTATGCAGCACATCAGCCTGGGTGCTGAAACATCTACTGTTCTTTAACATGGAGGGGAAGTAAGCACCAAACTGCATGACACGCTAGGTATGGGAACGCATGGAGAGAAATATTGCCTTTCAGCTCTTCCTTACTTCCATGGGGGCATATTAACAACGGCTTTCTCACCACTTTTTGGCTTTAAAAGCCAAAAAAGCAGAGATAAAACTATCGCCTTATTTACAAGAGGGTGCTAACATGCATAATCGCATGTTAGCACCCTTTTTCCTGATACATCCCTTTGCATCTCTAATGAAATGCAAAGTGGGAGTCAATGGGCAGTACAGCCTTGCAAATATCGCTGAAGTGCACATCGCGATATTTACAAGGCTGCCCCAACATTTTAGCAGACGTTAGTTTTTGGAGAAAACCGCCGTTTTCTCCAAAAACTAACGTCTGCTAAAATCCTGACTTACCCATCCCTAACATAGGGGGTGGATTATGCTGCTACGACCACAGGGTCGTATCAGCAAGGTTATCGCCCTTTTGCAGGGAACATCGCTGGAAAACCAGCGATGTTCCCTGCAAAACGGCAATTTCCCCCGCTATCTCTGGAATTTTTATCGCCCTGGAGTAACGCAGTGTTGATAACGCGCTACCAGGGCGATGAATTCCAGAGATAGACGGCGATGAATAACAAAGCGCTAAGCACGCTTTGCGTTATTCATCGCCGTTCCTTGCTGATATGCCCGATGGTCTCTCCATTCAAAAGTATCAACTAAGGAGAGGAGGAGCTAGAAGGGCCTAGCCCCTTCATTAACTTCAATCCCACGCCTCTGGGTATAATTTCTGGGGCTACACAAACCCTTTATGTATCTGCCCTCCACCCCACGATTTTTACCAAACTCATTGAAACTGAACAGGCAATCGCTACTACCACACCCCCCAACCCACCCACAGCTTTGCTACATTTACACCCCTTCTTGATCTCTCAAGTATCAAAGCTCCTGAATTTCATGGAAAGGCGCCACAGAGGAGCAATTCAATTAAATGTATGCAAATCCACACCACTCAATTTAACTGCTGTTCAATAACTTTAATTATACCTTTCTGGGGGAAAGAGACAGTTCATGCAACTACCTAAACCTGGCTTATGGGACATACGCAGTAGGAACAAGCTTTTCCAGAAAGGCGTTTCTTGAAGCACTTAATGACACAGTTTAAAAATTAATTAACTGGTTTGGGCCCTCTACCTCCTTTATCCATCGCAGTCCGCCTCGATTCATGCCTAGATCCCAGTCTACACTATGATTAGCACTCTATCATGTTGCCTATTCCCCTAATTTGGTTTTTTTGGTGTTTTTCAGTCCTATTTTTGTCAAAAAATGATTCTCTTTATGTCAAAATTGGTTGGGGAGTTTTATTTGTTTTGTGAGACTTTCTACAGTGTACACACTGTGTAACTACTTGCTTTGATTAAAGCCTAACTGCTTTGTGTTACTTTACCAGGGACAGAGTAAAGGTTTATTTAATTGGTGCAATATGTAGAAGGTGGCCTTATCCTTCGAGGTGAACACTTGTCCACCCAAATAATAATACACTTTCCTACACAAACTCCAATTGTGGCAGCTTCCTCGGCTCATAAGCTCAATAGCAGAGCTCCAAACTGAAAACTATGAGGAGCATCAGAGTGGCTCTCTAGCATTCCTCTCTAGTTTGAAAAGCGGATTTTGTGCAGTTGTCTGCAGGATTTGCAAATCATCTTGTATATGATTTGGGTAACTTGTTACCCCTAGCAAGAACACTGCTTGGTGGTCATATATGGGGCTCTAGTTTGTTGTACATAGATGATCGAACAGGACCTTATAAATATAATGATGTGGTAGGAATCTTTTGGTGTCTTTCTTGCGGTTTAATCGTCCTGGAAATTGGTTATGTGGCTGGTTAGTAGATTGTGTGCTGGCAGTGTAGTCTGTAAGGGAAGAGTTGATGTCCCAGGTGAAGGGCACCCCAAGAATATAAAGGCCTGGGTACTTGTAAAAAGCCACTTACCTAAGGCTCCCCGATGTCTACGCCAGACCTCGTTTATCCCCCGATAACCACCCGCATTTTAGAGGATTCAGAAAACAAGAAGGTTGGAACGCAGCTCATTTCTCTCCTACGGTTCTGTTCAAAATGTGACAGCGCAGAAAAATGCTTTGGCCTATCCCTCCAACAAGGGACAAGTCCTCCTAAACATAGCTTTTTTTCCTAGGAAAGAGGGCTGATGAAACAAGCCAGCCAAACAATTACACGATTTCGCCTTTTTTTATGCTTCAAATAGGCCACTTAAGGCAATATGAGAGCTGGGAGAAACAAGTGGGAAGAGTGGTAAAAGCAAAAAAAGGGAGCGAAAGAGAAGGACCCGTCAGCATGTCAGGACAGACCCTGAAGTGTAAATGACCTACCACCACACTTGCAAAGGTTTCAGAAGATGTCCAATAGAAAATTGAGACAGAGTGAAACTTGAACATATGATAAAATCAGAGAGTGCATTATCTGGCACCTAGGTTCTACTCTGGCCAGTGGTTCATGTAGAGCCTAACCAATGCAGGGTTTTCCTGACCTTGTTATCAGCCTAATATGTGCCAACAAGACCTCCTGCCCAGTGGCTCCAAGAAACCTTCCAGCACCTGGGACGAGATTTGAGGGAGAGGCAAGAGCATGCCTGTGCACTTTAAAACCAAAGGGGATGATGGACAGAGTGTTGCACAATGCAAGCACTCACCCCCAGTCAACTGATCTGGGCTTAATCCATCATCATTCTTTAGCTCACTCCGCCACCCCAGTTCAGACATGACCATATGCAAATCAGTCTGACCCTGTGCCTCATTGGAACAGTCCAGCCCGAACTGCCAAGCCATGTCGTCCCTGGACCGGAAACAAGCATGCTGGGACCGGTTTCTGGCTAATCAGCTGTCATCAGCCAGGCGAGCTTGAATCCAGTGGCAAAGTGAGCAAGGGACCCACGTCTGGGCATACCCTGCCAACTTAGGGTGACAAAGCAAAACCAAAGGGGATGATGGACGGAGTGTTGAAAAATGCAGGCACTCACCCCCAGTCAACTGATCTGGGTTTAATCCATCATCATTCTTTAGCTCACTCCGCCACCCAAGTTCAGACATGACCAAATGCAAATCAGTCTGACCGTGTGCCTCATGGGAACAGTCCAGCCCGAACTACCAAGTCATGTCTTCCCTGGACTGGAAACAAGCATCCTCGGACCGGTTGCTGGCTAATCAGCCATCATCTGCCATTATAGCTTGAATCCAGTGGCAACGTGAGCAAGGGTCCCACGTCTGGGCATACCCTGCCAACTTAGTGCGAACAAAGCAAAACCAAAGGGGATGATGGACGGAGTGTTGAACAATGTAAGCACTCCCCCCCAGTCAACTGATCTGGGTTTAATCCATCATCATTCTTTCGCTCACTCCGCCACCCCAGTTCAGACATGGCCATATGCAAATCAGTATGACCCTGTGCCTCATGGGAACAGTCGAGCCCGAACTGACAAGCCATGTCTTCCCTGAACCGGAAACAAGCATTCTGGGACCGGTTTCTGGCTAATCAGCCATCATCAGCCAGGCTAGCTCGAATCCAGTGGCAAAGAGAGCAAGGGACCCACGTCTGGGAATATCCTGCCAATTTAAGGCGAACAAAGCAGAACCAAAGGTGATGATGGACGGAGTATTGAACAATGCAAGCACTCACCACAGTGAACTGATCTGGGTTTAATCCATCATCATTCTTTAGCTCACTCCGCCACCCCAGTTCAGACATGACCATATGCAAATCAGTCTGACCCTGTGCCTCATGGGAACAGTCCAGCCCGAACTGCCAAGCCATGTCTTCCCTGAACCGGAAACAAGCATCCTGGGACCGGTTTCTGGCTAATCAGCTGTCATCAGCCAGGCTAGCATGAATCCATGCCAAAGTGAGCAAGGGACCCACTTCTGGTCATACCCTGCCAACTTATGGCGAACAAAGCAAAACCAAAGGGGATGATGGACGGAGTGTTGAACAATGCAAGCACTCACCCCTAGTCAACTGATCTGGGTTTAATCCATCATCATTCTTTAGCTCACTCCGCCACCCCAGTTTAGACATGGCCATTTAGAAATCAGTCTGACCCTGTTCCTCATGGGAACAGTCCAGCCCGAACTGCCATGCCATGTCTTCCAGGGACCGGAAACAAGTATCCTGGGACCGGTTTCTGGACAATCAGCTGTCATCAGCCAGGCTAGCTAGAATCCAGTGGCAAAGTGAGCAACGGACCCACGTCTTGGTATACCCTGCCAACTTAGGCGAACAAAGCAATACCAAAGGGGATGATGGACAGAGTGTTGAAAAATGCAGGCACTCACCCCCAGTCAACTGATCTGGGTTTAATCCATCATCATTCTTTAGCTCACTCCGCCACCCAAGTTCAGACATGACCAAATGCAAATCAGTCTGACAGTGTGCCTCATGGGAACAGTCCAGCCCGAACTGCCAAGTCATGTCTTCCCTGGACCGGAAACAAGCATCCTCAGACCGGTTGCTGGCTAATCAGCCATCATCTGCCATTCTAGCTTGAATCCAGTGGCAACGTGAGCAAGGGTCCCACGTCTGGGCATACCCTGCCAACTTATTGCGAACAAAGCAAAACCAAAGGGGATGATGGACGGAGTGTTGAACAATGCAAGCACTCGCCCCCAGTCAACTGATCTGGGTTTAATCCATCATCATTCTTTCGCTCACTCCGCCACCCCAGTTCAGACATGGCCATATGCAAATCAGTATAACCCTGTGCCTCATGGGAACAGTCGAGCCCGAACTGACAAGCCATGTCTTCCCTGAACCGGAAACAAGCATTCTGGGACCGGTTTCTGGCTAATCAGCCATCATCAGCCAGGCTAGCTCGAATCCAGTGGCAAAGAGAGCAAGGGACCCACGTCTGGGAATATCCTGCCAATTTAAGGCGAACAAAGCAGAACCAAAGGTGATGATGGACGGAGTATTGAACAATGCAAGCACTCACCACAGTGAACTGATCTGGGTTTAATCCATCATCATTCTTTAGCTTACTCCGCCACCCCAGTTCAGACATGACCATATGCAAATCAGTCTGACCCTGTGCCTCATGGGAACAGTCCAGCCCGAACTGCCAAGCCATTTTTTCCCTGAACCGGAAACAAGCATCCTGGGACCTGTTTCTGGCTAATCAGCCGTCATCAGCCAGGCTAGCATGAATCCATGCCAAAGTGAGCAAGGGACCCACTTCTGGTCATACCCTGCCAACTTAGGGCGAACAAAGCAGAACCAAAGGGGATGATGGACAGAGTTTTGAACAATGCAAGCACTCACCCCTAGTCAACTGATATGGGTTTAATCCATCATCATTCTTTAGCTCACTCCGCCACCCCAGTTCAGACATAACCATATGCAAATCAGTCTGACCCTGTACCTCATGGGAACAGTCCAGCCCGAACTGCCAAACCATATATTTCCTGGACCGGAAACAAGCATCCTGGGACCGGTTTCTGGCTAATCAGCCTTCGCCAGCCAGGCTAGCTCGAATCCAGTGGCAAAGTGAGCAAGGGACCCACGTCTGGGCATACCCTGCCAGCATAGGGCGAACAAAGCAAAACCAAAGGGGATGATAGCCGGAGTGTTGAACAATGCAAGCACTCACCCCCAGTCAACTGGTCTGGGTTTAATCCATCATCATTCTTTAGCTCACTCCGCCACCCCCGTTCAGACATGGCCATATGCAAATCAGTTTGACCCTGTGCCTCATGGGAACAGTCCAGCCCGAACTGCCAAGCCATGTCTTCCCTGGACCGGAAACAAGCATCCTGGGACCGGTTTCTGGCTAATCAGCCGTCATCAGCCAGGCTAGCTTGAATCCAGTGGCAAAGTGAGCAAGGGACCCACGTCTGGGCATACCCTGCCAACTTAGGGTGAACAAAGCAAAACCAAAGGGGATGATGGACGGAGTGTTAAACAATGCAAGCACTCACCCCCAGTCAACGGATCTGGGTTTAATCCATCATCATTCTTTATCTCACTCCGCCACCCCAGTTCAGACATGGCCATATGCAAATCAGTCTGACCCTGAGCCTCATGGGAACAGTCCAGCCTGAACTGCCAAGCCATGTCTTCCCTGGACTGGAAGCAAGCATCCTGGGACCGGTTTCTGGCTAATCAGCCGTCATCAGCCAGGCTAGCTTGAATCCAGTGGCAAAGTGAGCAAAGGACCTACGTCTGAGCATACCCTGCCAACTTAGGGTGAACAAAGCAAAACCAAAGGGGAAGATGGACGGAGTGTTGAACAATGCAAGCACTCAGCCCCAGTCAACAGATCTGGGTTTATTTCATCATAATTCTTTAGCTCACTCCGCCACCCCAGTTCAGACACGGCCATATGCAAATCAGTCTGACCATGAGCCTCATGGGAACAGTCCAGCCCGAACTCCCAAGCCATGTCTTCCCTGGACCGGAAACAAGCATCCTGGGTCCGGTTTCTGGCTAATCAGCTGTCATCAGCCAGGCTAGCTTGAATCCAGTGGCAAAGTGAGCAAGGGACCCACGTCTGGGCATACCCTGCCAACTTAGGTCGAACAAAGCAAAACCAAAGGGGATGATGGACGGAGTGTTGAACAATGCAAGCACTCACCCCCAGTCACGTGATCTGGGTTTAATCCATCATCATTCTTTAGCTCACTCCGCCACCCCAGATCAGACATGGCCATATGCAAATCAGTCTGACCCTGTGCCTCATGAGAACAGTTCAGCCCGAACTGCCAAGCCATCTCTTCCCTGGACCGGAAACAAGCATCCTGGGACCGGTTTCTGGCTAATCAGTCGTCATCAGCCAGGCTAGCTTGAATCCAGTGGCAATGTGAGCAAGGGACCCACGTCTGGGCATACCCTGCCAACTTAGGACGAAGAAAGCAGAACCAAAGGGGATGATGGATGGAGTGTTGAACAATGTAAGCACTCACCCTCAGTCAACCGATCTGGGTTTAATCTATCATCATTCTTTAGCTCACTCCGCCACCCCAGTTCAGACAAGGCCATATGCAAATCAGTCTGACCCTGTGCTTCAAGGGAACAGTCCAGCCCGAACTGACAAGCCATGTCTTCCCTGCACCGGAAACAAGCATCCTGGGACCAGTTTCTGGCTAATCAGCCGTCATCAGCCAGGCTAGCTTGAATCCAGTGGCAAAGTGAGCAAGGGACCCACGTCTGGGCATACCCTGCCAACTTAGGGCGCACAAAGCAAAGCCAAAGGGGATGATGGACGGAGTGTTGAACAATGCAAGCACTCACCCTCAGTCAACATATCTGGGTTTAATCCATCATCATTCTTTAGCTCACTCCGCCACCCCAGTTCAGACATGGCCATATGCAAATCAGTCTGACCCTGAGCCTCATGGGAACAGTTCAGCCCGAACTGCCAAGCCATGTCTTCCCTGCACCGGAAACAAGCATCCTGGGACCAGTTTCTGGCTAATCAGCCGTCATCAGCCAGGCTAGCTTGAATCCAGTGGCAAAGTGAGCAAGGGACCCACGTCTGGGTATACCCTGCCAACTTAGGGCGAACTAAGCAATACCAAAGGGGATGATGGACAGAGTGTTGAACAATGCAAGCACTCACCCCAGTCAACTGATCTGGGTTTAATCCATCATCATTCTTTAGCTCACTCCGCCACCCCAGTTCAGACATGGCCATTTAGAAATCAGTCTGACCCTGGGCCTCATGGGAACAGTCCAGCCCGAACTGCCAAGCCATGTCTTCCCTGCACCGGAAACAAGCATCCTGGGACCGGTTTCTGGCTAATCAGCCGTCATCAGCCAGGCTAGCTTGAATCCAATGGCAATGTGAGCAAGGGACCCACGTCTGGGCATACCCTGCCAACTTAGGACGAAGAAAGCAGAACCAAAAGAGATGAAGGATGGAGTGTTGAACAATGTAAGCACTCGCCCCCAGTCAGCCGATCTGGGATTAATCTATCATCATTCTTTAGCTCACTCCGCCACCCCAGTTCAGACATGGCCATATGCAAATCAGTCTGACCCTGTGCCTCATGGGAACAGTCCAGCCCGAACTGACAAGCCATGAATTCCCTGGACCGGAAACAAGCATCCTGGGACCGGTTTCTGGCTAATCAGCCGTCATCAGCCAGGCTAGCTTGAATCCAGTGTCAAAGTGAGCAAGGGACCCACGTCTGAGCATACCCTGCCAACTTATGGCAAACAAAGCAAAACCAAAGGGGATGATGGAAGGAGTGTTGAACAATGCAAGCACTCACCCCCAGTCAACTGATCTGGGTTTAAGCCATCATCATTCTTTAGCTCACTCCGCCACCCCAGTTCAGACATGGCCATTTAGAAATCAGTCTGACTGTGGTAAATAATTTAATTACCGGGACTTAATTTGATACAGAAACATAATAAAAATAGCTCAGTAAATAAGAGGCAGAATCCGTGGTATTAGAGGTTCGGAATGGGCTTTATTCCAATGGACGATTCGAATCGGTTGCTCCAAGTTCCATCACCACGAAGGTTCAGGAAGTGAAGTACATACATTATTGATAATTAATCACTTTTATACAATAGGCATTACAGTGAAGCAAATGCAAGAGGCGTAACAATGGATAGCAAAGATAACATTTCACATGCGTAGCTGAAGGAGGCGTAATTGGGAGTAACAAGGAAACGTCATTGGTTGTGATGTCACATATGGGTGGACCTATGAAATAATTTCGCAATGTCAGCAGAAATACTTGGCAGAGATGCGCGCGCAGCAGTATGACGTGTGATTGACGTGCAACTAGGGGGTGAAGGGGACTTGACATTTAGCTCTACATGTGGCGACAGAAGTCTGGAGGGTCAAGTCAACCTAATCCCAAATCATATCTAACATCCTATGTTTAAAGAACTATGTTATCCAGAAGAGAGGTCTCTTAGAGTAGAATCTTATTCTATACTGACTATACTGACTGTTAGTGCGTGTACAAGCGTCTAAGTGTCTACACTAGATGCGAGGGCAGGAATCTTCCATAGTAACAGGGCTCTGAATTCCTTGCATAAAGACAGAGAAACCGGGCCCTTGCTTGGTAGCTGGAAGAATGTTTACTTAAACTACTAGACAGGAATGCATTGGGCAGGGAGCGGAGCAGATAATTTCGAAGGTGAAATACAGTTTCTTGGCAGGCAACAGGCTGATGTCAGGCTTCGTGAGCCGCGCAGGGAATGAGACAAAGTTCATGGTCACAGATGCAGGCTCAGACTGGAGCTTCAGAGGCAGAAAGCAAGAAAAGCTTGATGACAGAATCAGGGCCTACTTGCCTGGACTGTAAAATGGCATAAGTGAACTGTATAAAGCCGGTGGCCTTTCATACTTAGGAATGGAATATCCGGCCTATTCATGGCGGATCTGAAAGAGGACATGTTGACGGTGGACGCACATGTGTTTGCGTCTTCATAACTAGAACTGGAGGGAACATACATGTACTTATGATTCATACATGAAACCGTTGGGGTCCAAGATAGGGGACATAACTGATCAGAAAAATCCATATTTCCACATTCCCTCCTTGTCCCCTACTTGCCCGTCAAGAGATATCAATCTTCATTAATCCATTGATCTCTTCATATAGCATCATTTGTTCTTCTTTTTTCTTCTGGGACGAACGAAATCTTGGTGATGGAATACACGATGTGGCACACAGACCACAAATTGCTGGTCCACATTGTAGGCATAGACAGCAACTGAATAGTATGAGGAAGCCAATACCTAGGAAAGATAGGACCTTCCATCCAAAGGTAGATAATACACTCCAAAACCAACCGGACCAAGTCCAGGTGCCTGGATTCTGATGTATCTGGCTTACAATCTTATGAAGGCGGGTTATGGCTTTATATACAGATGGCGAATTTTCTGGTATGAAAATGCAACAACTTGATCCGATGACCCTACAAGCTCCGCCCCTATCGGCCAGGATGACGTCAAGGACAAGACGATTCTGAAGCACAACAATCCGCATAGCAGACTGTTCTTCTGTTAAATTGCCTAAGGCGGAAATAGTTTCGTTCACTACTGCTTCAAGGGTTCTAGTTAATCTACGTATCAGCTTACTATTAGTAACGGTACCTATATAGGGAAAAAGACCTTTATTGAAATCTGTGTATTTTTCCCATGCTGTTTCAGTGTAATCGACAATTGGGAGATCTCTCCTTTCTCTATTGTGTACTAAATGAGTATTTCTGTGATAATCAGGAGGAGCTAGGAAAACAGGTGGCAAAAGAAATCCAATGTAGCAGGTACCATCCCAATCTAGAGGCAAACGTACATATGCCGTCTGACCACATATAAAATAGGAATGGCGGGAAGCTCTAAATGTCGCCTTGCCTTGATCATTGAATTCTATTACAGTGGTGCATCTACTATGGCCCATATGTATGGAACCATTCTTTCTTACACATAATTCACCTTTTACTGGAAATACTGACATGGCGGGCAAAATTGGAGTAGCTTCGGATTCGACATTTAGGATCATAAGATTAAGCGTAAAATTACCTAATCCATATACTTCATTTTCTAGATCAGTTCCTGTTCTCTTGGGAAGTCCCTCCTTGTTAGGGTAGCAGACTTTAAGTAAAACTAAGTTTAAATTTCCCCATACCCAGTTGTCTTGATAAACTGCAGAATTTGAATCTAGGGGATTAATTAAACTAAACCATGCTCCACAGGAGCCGTTGTGTGTGAATGGGTATGGAAAGAGGGGTAGAATTCCTTTATAATTCTGATAGGGAGGGAGTCGGCCACATATCCAACAATTTGTAGCATTGCTGACCTGATGGGAATGATGTAACATACTAATAAACGTGTTATTGCGCAGCGCAAATCTATAAGACAACTCATGCGGAGGTAATTCACTAAAAGAATGTTCAGCAGTAACATTATAAACATGTCTAGAAATAGGATAATATATGTGCAACAATATACTTGCAGTAATTATTAAAAGACTTAGGAAAAACAAAATTAATAACGTCACTGTGCAATGACTACGCAGTGATTTACAGTATGCATGTCGTTTCAACATTTTTCGGGTGTTTTCTCTATTCAGATCTAAGGGATACATGTCAGAGACGAATTCAACCGCTTCACCTTGGAGAGGACTTAAACAATCAAATTTCCCGACCGGTTAGATCTGAGTTTTAGTTTATATTGTTCGTGACTACTGGTTTCAACAAAAGGAAGTTTTGAGTCAATGGGTGAAGACACACGAGGTGTGGTGTTTACATCCGATGGTAGTCCATGAAATTTCTTGATATGACTTGAATGTATCCAGCCTTTTCTGCCTTCGATCTTCACGGCTGTCCTTGTGGTGAGCAAGACCAGTTGCGGTGACTTCCACCTAGGATCCAGCTGAGTCTTTCGATCAAAGTTCCTCACTAAAACGAGATCCCCCGGAATTACGTCATGGGGTTTCACCTCAGTGTTGTCAGGAAAGGCTGCAGCTACCTGTGAACGACAAGATTGTAGTGCAGACATCAAGGAAGCCAAGTAATCTGTCAGCATATTACAGTCAATATCAGTTATTTTTCGTGGTATAGGCGTCCCCCACATATTTGGTGGTCTGCCAAAGATCACCTCATACGGGGATAGCCCTGTTCGAGAGTGTGCTACCATTCTCATGTAAAAGAGTGCAACTGGTAAGGCTACTACCCAGTCGACACCTTTCTCTCTGCATATTTTGGACAATCTGATTTTCAGGATCTGATTATGTCTTTCTACGAGACCTGCTGCCTCGGGGTGTCGGACACAGTGGAATTTCCACTGATAGCCTAACAAAAGTGAAACGTGTTTCATTAGTTCGGATGAGAACGGCTGGCCGTTATCTGAGTAGACAGCACGTGGTAAACCGTATCGTGGGAAGAATTCTCGAACTAACTGTTTGGCAGTAGTCGGGGCAGTGTAATCTGAAACCGGGTATGCCTCTGTCCAACGGGAAAGAGCACAGACAACTACGAGAACATATTTGAATCCTCGACATCGTTCCATCTGGATATAATCCATCTGGAGCACTTCAAAAGGGTGATCAGGAGGCTGAAATCCACCCTGTTCTACGGGAACGCTTTTTCCTGGGTTGAACTGACAACAGATCATACAGGTACGAACTTTTTGTTTAGCTGCTGCTCGTAAATGTTTATTGAACCAAATGTGTTGGATGCTGTCTAGCATAGCTTTTTCTCCTAGATGCGCTGGACTATGTATAGTGTTAATAATAACTTGGACCATTGAATCAGGAAGGAACCACACAGATTTTTCCTTCGTCATCCATCCTTGGTCCGTTTGAATCCCTCCTAATTCAGTCCATTTCTTTATTTCGTCTGGAGTAGCATGTGTCTGTATGTCAATTACGTCAAGAGCGGGATCTTTAATCGTCATACAATGTGTTGGCGTCGGGACTATTGTCTTTGTCATGTCGGATGTTTGAGTTTGAGCCGTCTGTTTAGCTGTTCTGTCAGCTAGATCATTGCCTTGAGAAATGATATCAGTAACTTTCGTATGAGCTTTACATTTCATAATTGATATTGCAGTGGGTAGATGTATTGCATCTAATAAGGCATGAATGAGGGGTCCGTGCTGAATGTGGGCACCGTGAGAAGTTAAATAACCTCTCTTTCGCCACAGCACGCCGAAGTCATGTACAACTCCGAATGCATAACGTGAATCAGTGTATATGTTGACTCTTTTATTTGTGGCTTGAATACAGGCTTGCGTCAGAGCGACGAGCTCTGCTGCTTGAGCGGACAAGGTATTTATGCAATTTGTTTCAATGATTTCAGTGTCTGTTGTGACTGCGTAAGCGGCCACTAACTCTCCTGTACTTGTTCTCATACATGAACCATCTACATACAACGTCAGGTCTGGGTCTGACAATGGGACATCTGTCAAGTCTTGTCTGGGTTTCGTCGTGATTGTAATAACATCAATACAGTCATGCGCTAGTGGGTCTGTTCCAATTACGGGTAAAAGTGTGGCAGGATTTAATGTATTACAGCGTCTGATTTCTATGTGTGGCTGAAACAGTGTTAGTTCGTACCCTGTAAGTCTTGCTATGGTCAAATGTTGTGTTTGTGTGCGGTTCAAGAGAACCTCTACTGCATGCGGTACTTGTACTGTCAATGGATGTCCTAACACTATGGCATCGCTTTGTCTGATTGCTAAAGCTGTCGCTGCCACTGATTTCAGGCACGCAGGCAGAGCCTGAGCTACGGGATCTAATGTACTAGAAAAATAAGCACACGGTTTGTGTGATCCTGCTTGTTCCTGTGTGAGTACTGACAAGGCAGTACCTTCGCGTTCTGTAACAAAGAGTATAAACTGTTTATTGTAACATGGTGTTGCTAAAACCGGTGCTTGACATAAAGCTTTCTTTAAGCTTTCAAAAGCTTGTGTATGTTCCTGAGTCCAAGGGAGAACAGTCGATGTGGCTGCCTCCTGTGTTGTCAACTGAATGAGTGGTTTTGCTAGAAATGCATACTGAGGGATCCACTGCCTACAATATGAAGTGAGGCCTATAAAAGCCCGCACCTCCTTTTGTGTCTTGGGTATTGGCATGTTAGCTATTAACTGAATGCGGTCGGGTGTAAGCTGCCTTCCCTCCTTGGACAGCGAGTGTCCAAGATAAACAACTCGCTGGACACAGAATTGCAGCTTAGAAGGGGACACCTTGTGCCCCTTTTCGGCTAGAAATTGTAAAACTGTCAGTGATGCTTTCTCACATTCAGGTTCGCTTCTAGCGGTGATCAGCAGATCATCGACATATTGAAGCAGGGCAGTGTTTACTGGCATGTGGATACTGTCGAGTTCTCGTTTCAGTGCTTGGCTATAGATGCTGGGGCTTTCTGTAAATCCTTGAGGTGCGCGTGAGAATTTAAAGCTACGTCCATTTAAACTAAATCCGAACAAGTATTGGCTTTCCGGATCTATAGGGACGCTGAAAAAGGCATTCTTGAGATCAATTACAGTAAAGAATGTTGCTTCAGAATCAATAGCTGTCAGTAATGATGAGATATCTGGGACCACAGGGAATTGTGGCACAATGCACTTGTTTAATTCGCGCAGATCAATAACCAATCGATATACTGGCGGGGCCTTCGGATCTGTTCGTTTGAGAATCGGAATTATCAGTGAATTACATACATTGGAGTCTGTTTCTACAACCACTCCTTGGGCAATGAGCTCGTCAATGATTTGTAGTAAAGCCACTACAGCATCTGGTGGTAACTTGTATTGTCGCATTCGTGGTAGTACCACTCCTGCCTTTAGTGTAACTCGATATGGTGTAATATTCATGCAACCAACGTCAGTAGGGCCTTGTGCCCATAGATGTGTAGGTAAAGTCTGCAGTCGGGGATCCATGTCTCGAGACACATAGTGACCTTTGAAATCACGTAAAAACAATCTTACTCCTTCCGGAGAACAACATATTATAGCTCCTAGAGCTTTCAGTGTTTTTATACCTAACAAGTTTTCTGGACATGATTTAGTAAGCAATAAATCTGTAGTTCTGGTCAAGGGTCCTATCGTAAGTGGAAGAGGCTGTGATACTTCATTAACAATAGGTTTTCCTGAAAAACCAAGGGAAATATTCTGTGAGCCTGAGAGGGGTGCCCCTGGAACTTCACTACGTTTTATGGTTGTTCGACTTGCCCCTGTATCGAGTAAAAATTTTCTATCTTGGCCTAATAATTCACTATGTACATAAGGTCCTTCTTGGTCTACTGGGACCTCGATAAGGGGTAAGTCAACTTCCCTCTCTAGGCTGGTTCATGCGTATCGTTGATAATCAGGATAGTCGTACTGTGCGGTCTGGTACAGTTGTCGTGTCGTGGTTTGTGTGGCAGCAACAGGCAGCGCTGGTGCAGCTGGCACAAACTGTATAGACTGTTGTGGAGCTGGCATGGACTGTGCATGCTGCGGGGCTCCTTGTTCATTCTGATCCTGTCTAAGTGGCCGTGGTCTTTCTTTTGTAATACCTGTGGCGATATTACGCTTCAGGACTGGACAATCGTGTATATAATGACCTGGTTGTTTACAGTAGTTGCATGCCCCTTTTACAGGTCCTGCTGAATCACCGGAATGTGTCGTACCCTTTTTATGTCCTTCAGCTGGAACTGTCTGGGAGACTAGCATTTTCATTTTCGTGTCTTTCATGCGTCTTTGTTCATGATCTTGTTCCTCTCTAATTCTATTGTGATGATACTGTAACATTTGTAACATTTGTGATGGGGTGTTACCTTGCCAGGTACTCTCGAATTTTAATACTCTATTCTTCACTTGGGGCAAGGAATTTTCAACTAATTTTGTCACAAACAGATGTGGGTATGATTCGCTACTTGCTTTTATACCACTATTTATACCAAAACATTTTTCAAATCGTGCATAGAAATCACTAGTGTCTTCATCTTGCTTTTGTTTACAGGCTGAAATTGCACCCCAGTCTTCCTTTTTCGTAGTTAATAAACGTGGCAGTACCTGTACTAGTAGACCTGGTAGTGCTTTAGTTTTGTCCCCAAGCCCCGAACCTGGACCTCGGGCCTTTTCTTCATTTTCTAATGCTGTCCAGTCTATCTTTTGGTCTCCCACCTCCCACTCTTTTTCCTTGAGTTTTTCATAAATGCCAGCAGGCATTAATACCTTTAATATTGTCATAATGTCGGGATAGGTGTACTCTCCCATGAGTAACATGTCTTTAATTTCTCGGTGGAAACCCGCGGGATCTTTGTCATGACTGGGTACCACTTTCTTCATTTCTAGCAATTCTATTTTCGATATGGGCGTATATACAAATACACGTTTAAACTGATTGTCCTCGCCCTTTATTGGGTGTACTTCTCGTAAGGGATTCTGTCTGTCCATGTAATACATCGGTCTTTCCTTGATGGGCAGTGAGACATGTTCTGGACATACAAAAAGAATGTACTGCTTTCTTGATTCTAGTATTTCTTTAATTAGCTTAGTACCTGAACCTCTCCATCTATTCGTGAGTAATTCAGTCAATATATCAGGTAAGGGACCAGGATCTGAATGTTGGCTTTTATATAGTATAAGAAGTTGTTGAATCATATAACTCCCAGCTAAACGCTGTTCATCTGGGGTGAGATTCAAAAATGTGTGGGCTACGGTATCATCATCATACTTTCCGGGACTGTCAACCCAATGAACGGCTGACCTGGCTAATTCTTGTTCATCCATAGAATCGAGAAAATGATAACCCCTTCGTTCTCGGAGTAATTTGTCAGCGGCTTGGAACGAATGCTCGGGGGACTTTATATTTATTATAGGTGTTTGGAAATTCCTGTTATTATCTGGACATATCGGACGTATCGGGTCAGTAAAACATCTAGTACTATTACAAGATCTTCCTCTACCTACATAGGCTATGGTGTCTGACTGTCCTGTGGGCAGTCCTGATCCTTCCTCCTCGCTTTGTTCGAACTGGTCTACCGCTAATCTCTCTTCGTGTAGGCGTTCTATTTCTTTACTGATCTTTCGGCACATGGCTATTATACAGTTTTGCTTATCATGTCTCCCTTCTGATATATTCTGGCTCCATCTGGTAAGAATTTGCATTGCTTCCGGGTCTACCCCCGGTCGGTCTTGATTTCTGATCACACAATTTATGAGGAAACGTAACAGTTCCCCTTGTATCTCCACTTTCTGGTATTCCATAGCTCTGTTAATACATTCAGAATCTCGCCCTGTTTGGACAAAATGATATATATTATCTAGATGCATAGTCATTCCTGGTAACTTCCCTAAATACACCGCGGCTCGTCTGATACGTAGTGATGCCATGATCATTTCGTCCTCTTTGCCGGGCACAGGGTCATATCTACAATCTATAAGAAGTTCCTTAAGCGTGCGGGCATTTATAAGTTTAGGGGTACGTGGATGTGCTGACTCTTGAAAGGTAAGTTTATTTACTCTGGGTGGCGTAGAAAAAATATTGGTAGCACCTCCGGTAGCCCCGTCTGGGGTATCGGGCGTGAAAGGATTCGTTGAACGCGATACAGCAACTATAGGTGTGGGCACAGCTGTAGAAGCAGCTGTAGGAACAGACGTGGAAACAGATGTGCTTGCCGGAACTTGTGTCAGAATTTGTTGTTGTAGAGATACAGATACAGGATCTTGGCGTTGAACCTCCCCGGCCGACGGTCTATGTGGGGCGGGGTTAGCATACTCGGGAGCTGCGTCATCTAAATATGAGGAAAGAAAAACATCTTCTGCGGTTCTAGGATGCCCTTTAGGATGCATTTTTATTGGGAATAATGGGGGTGGCAAGTCTTTTGGCATCTCCGGAGTAGCCTTAGGTAATCCCTCGGCCAGAAGGGGATACATACCCTTCATAAGGGCATTTCTTTGTCTGTCTACTTGTTCTGATTTCACTCGTGTACCTTCTTCAATTAATAGATTTTCTCGGACTCTATTTGAATTCTCTTTACTCTTCTCTTCCTGTCTACGTGCTTTTTCTGTACGTCTATACGATTCTTTACGCCATAATTCAATGGCGTCTTTCTGTGATTGTCTGGCTTTCTTTTTCCATAATTCTTCCTCTACTTTCACAATGCAATCTGCATCCCAGGTCCCAGCTGCGGGCCACCTCTGACTTTCTGGTAATTCCTTAGTGTAGTCTACCCATAGATCAAGAAATAATATGGCGTCTAGGCCATGTTTATGATACATGAAGTACCCTGGAGTGTCCCTAGGAGGAATAGGAACAGCTTCTTCGAGTACCCCTTTTCTAGTTGTGATCTGTCTTAATTTCGAAAAGAGCGGCATTTTGAGAACTGATCTGATACTTGATCTTGAACAAACTTAATACAATAAACACGATAATGAACAGTCATTCATACCACAATATGCAGAACGTATTAACACATTTAACATTTAACATTTAAATGAGCAAACAATGATGATAACGATCTAAGGAAACTTAATCACTAAACATAATACTCGGCATTAACTGAATTATTCTGAATTTATATACTTGATATACTAGATATACTGCTAAACAGTACAGATACACTGCTAAAACAGTGCAGACCGGATTTGTGTACCCAAACCCGTCTGGACCGGCACAACTTATGTGCACGCCAGAACGCCTCCCCAGTAATGGTACTCACCGGGTAGCTCGGAACGGAAGGCCTCGGAACGGAACTGAACTGAACTGGACCGGACTGGACTCGACTCGACAACTTCGGACACTTCTGAGCTTCGGAAACCTGGTGGGCCTCTGTATACCTCGGATCTTGCTCTCTCAGCTAGGCTCTGGTCGGGATACTTCGCACTTCTCACCGCCTCGTCTGGGTGTTGATCGCAGCCTCAGTCGCCCCCGCTTAACCGGAGGGAGATACAGGAAATCCTGCTGGTACGCGTTGTTGTCCGTCCAGCCGTGGCAGGAGACCGGGCCTGCAACGCACCGCCGGCGCGTGAGATGAGAAAGTGTCCCTGTTCGGGCGCCATTCATGTGGTAAATAATTTAATTACCGGGACTTAATTTGATACAGAAACATAATAAAAATAGCTCAGTAAATAAGAGGCAGAATCCGTGGTATTAGAGGTTCGGAATGGGCTTTATTCCAATGGACGATTCGAATCGGTTGCTCCAAGTTCCATCACCACGAAGGTTCAGGAAGTGAAGTACATACATTATTGATAATTAATCACTTTTATACAATAGGCATTACAGTGAAGCAAATGCAAGAGGCGTAACAATGGATAGCAAAGATAACATTTCACATGCGTAGCTGAAGGAGGCGTAATTGGGAGTAACAAGGAAACGTCATTGGTTGTGATGTCACATATGGGTGGACCTATGAAATAATTTCGCAATGTCAGCAGAAATACTTGGCAGAGATGCGCGCGCAGCAGTATGACGTGTGATTGACGTGCAACTAGGGGGTGAAGGGGACTTGACATTTAGCTCTACATGTGGCGACAGAAGTCTGGAGGGTCAAGTCAACCTAATCCCAAATCATATCTAACATCCTATGTTTAAAGAACTATGTTATCCAGAAGAGAGGTCTCTTAGAGTAGAATCTTATTCTATACTGACTATACTGACTGTTAGTGCGTGTACAAGCGTCTAAGTGTCTACACTAGATGCGAGGGCAGGAATCTTCCATAGTAACAGGGCTCTGAATTACTTGCATAAAGACAGAGAAACCGGGCCCTTGCTTGGTAGCTGGAAGAATGTTTACTTAAACTACTAGACAGGAATGCATTGGGCAGGGAGCGGAGCAGATAATTTCGAAGGTGAAATACAGTTTCTTGGCAGGCAACAGGCTGATGTCAGGCTTCGTGAGCCGCGCAGGGAATGAGACAAAGTTCATGGTCACAGATGCAGGCTCAGACTGGAGCTTCAGAGGCAGAAAGCAAGAAAAGCTTGATGACAGAATCAGGGCCTACTTGCCTGGACTGTAAAATGGCATAAGTGAACTGTATAAAGCCGGTGGCCTTTCATACTTAGGAATGGAATATCCGGCCTATTCATGGCGGATCTGAAAGAGGACATGTTGACGGTGGACGCACATGTGTTTGCGTCTTCATAACTAGAACTGGAGGGAACATACATGTACTTATGATTCATACATGAAACCGTTGGGGTCCAAGATAGGGGACATAACTGATCAGAAAAATCCATATTTCCACATGACCCTGGGCCTCATGGGAACAGTCCAGCCCGAACTGCCAAGCCATGTCTTCCCTGCACCGGAAACAAGCATCCTGGGACCGGTTTCTGGCTAATCAGCCGTCATCAGCCAGGCTAGCTTGAATCCAGTGGCAAAGTGAGCATGGGACCCACGTCTGGGCACACCCTGCCAACTTAGGACGAAGAAAGCAGAACCAAAGGGGATGATGGACGGAGTGTTGAACAATGTAAGCACTCACCCCCAGTCAACTGATCTGGGTTTAATCTATCATCACTCTTTAGCTCACTCCGCCACCCCAGTTCAGACATGGCCATATGCAAATCAGTCTAACCCTGTGCCTCATGGCAACAGTCCAGCCCGAACTGACAAGCCATGTCTTCCCTGGACCGGAAACAAGCATCCTGGGACCGGTTTCTGGCTAATCAGCCGTCATAAGCCAGGCTAGCTTGAATCCAGTGGCAAAGTGAGCAAGGGACCCACGTCTGAGCATACCCTGCCAACTTATGGCGAACAAAGCAAAACCAAAGGGAATGATGGACGGAGTGTTGAACAATGCAAGCACTCACCCCCAGTCAACTGATCTTGGTTTAATCCATCATCATTCTTTAGCTCACTCCGCCACCCCAGTTTAGACATGGCCATTTAGAAATCAGTCTGACCCTGTTCCTCATGGGAACAGTCCAGCCCGAACTGCCAAGCCATGTCTTCCAGGGACCGGAATCAAGTATCCTGGGACCGGTTTCTGGCCAATCAACTGTCATCAGCCAGGCTAGCTGGAATCCAGTGGCAAAGTGAGCAAGGGACCCACGTCTTGGTATACCCTGCCAACTTAGGCGAACAAAGCAATACCAAAGGGGATGATGGACAGAGTGTTGAACAATGCAAGCACTCAGCCCCACTTAACAGATCTGGGTTTATTCCATCATCATTCTTTAGCTCACTCCGCCACCCTGGTTCAGACATGGCCGTATGCAAATCAGTCTGACCCTGTGCCTCATGAGAACAGTCCAGCCCGAACTGCCAAGGCATGTCTTCCCTGGACCGGAAACAAGCATCCTGGGAGCGGTTTCTGGCTAATCAGCCATCATCAGCCAGGCTAGCATGAATCCAGTGGCAAAGTGAGCAAGGGACTCACATCTGGGCATACCCTGCCAACTTAGGGCGAACAAAGAAAAACCAAAGGGGAGGATGGCCGAAGAGAGGAACAATGCAAGCACTCAGCCCCAGTCAACTGATCTGGATTTAATCCATCATAATTCTTTAGCTCACTCCGCCACCCCAGTACAGACATGGCCATATGCAAATCAGTCTGACCCTGTGCCTCATGGGAACAGTCCTGCCCGAACTGCCAAGCCATGTCTTCCCTGGACCTGAAACAAGCATCCTTGGACCGGCGTCTGGCTAATCAGCCGTAATCTGCCAGGCTAACTTGAATCCAGTGGTAAAGTGAGCTAGGGGCCCACGCCTGGGCATACCCTGCCAATTTAGGGCGAACAAAGCAAAACCAAAGGGCTTGATGGACGGAGTGTTGAACAATGCAAGATCTCACCCCCAGTCAACTGGTCTGGGTTTAATCCATCATCATTCTTTAGCTCACTCTGCCACCCCAGTTCAGACATGGCCATATGCAAATCAGTCTGACCCTGTGCCTCATGGGAACAGTCCTGCCCGAACTGTCAAGCCATGTGTTCCTTGGACCGTAAACAAGCATCATGGGACCAGTTTCTGGCTAATCAGCCGTCATCAGCCAGGCTAGCTTGAATCCAGTGGCAAAGTGAGCAAGGGACCCACGTCTGGGCATACCCAGCCAACTTAGGGTGAACAAAGCAAAATGAAAGGGGATGATGGACGGAGTGTTGAACAATGCAAG
This sequence comes from Triturus cristatus, assembly GCF_964204655.1. NCBI lineage: Eukaryota > Metazoa > Chordata > Amphibia > Caudata > Salamandridae > Triturus > Triturus cristatus. Next base: position 863,084,580 of record NC_140590.1, read on the forward strand.
CACTCACCCCCAGTCAACTGATCTGGGTTTAATCCATCATCATTCTTTAGCTCACTCCGCCAACCCAGTTCAGACATGGCCATATGCAAATCACTCGGACCCTATGACTCATGGGAACAGTCCAGCCCGAACTGCCAAGCCATGTCTTCCCTGGACCGGAAACAAGCATCCTGGGATAGCTTTCTGGATAATCAGCCGTCATCAGCCAGGCTAGCTTGAATCCAGTGGCAAAGTGAGCAATGGACACATGTCTGGGCATACCCTGCCAACTTAGGGCGAAGCAGGCAAAACCAAAGGGAATGATGGACGGAGTGTTGAACAATGCAAGAACTCACCCCCAGTGAACTGATCTGGGTTTAATCCATCATCATTCTTTAGCTCACTCCGCCACCCCAGTTCAGACATGTCCCTATGCAAATCAGTCTGATCCTGAGCCTCATGGGAGCAGTCCAGCCTGAACTGCCAAGCCATGTCTTCCCTGGACCGGAAGCAATCATCCTGGGACCGGTTTCTTGCTAATCAGCCATCAACAGCCAGGCTAGCTTGAATCCAGTGGCAAAGTTAGCAAGGAACCCATGTCTGGGCATACCCTGCCAACTTAAGGTGAACAAGGCAAAACAAAAGGGGATGATGGACGGAGTGATGAACAATGCAAGCACTCACCCCCAGTCATTTGACCCAGGTTTAATCCATCATCATTCTTTAGCTCACTCCGCCACCCCAGTTCAGACATGGCCATAAGCAAATCAGTCTGTCCCTGTGCCTCATGGGAACAGTCCAGCCCCAACTGCCAAGCCATGTCTTCCCTGGACCGGAAAAAAGCATCCTGGGACCGGTTTCTGGCTAATCAGCCGTCATCAGCCACGCTAGCTTGAATCCAGTGGCAAAGTGAGCAAGGGACCCACGTCTGGGCATACCCTGCCAACTTAGGGCGAACAAAGCAATACCAAAGGGGATGATGGACAGAGTGTTGAAGAATGCAAGCACTCACCCCCAGTCAACTGATCTGGGTTTAATCCATCATCATTCTTAAGCTAACTCCACCACCCCAGATCAGAAATGGCCGTATGCAAATCAGTCTGACCCTGTGCCTCATGAGAAAAGTCCAGCCCGAACTGCCAAGCCATGTCTTCCCTAGACCAGAAACAAGCATCCTGGGACCACTTTCTGGCTAATCAGCCGTCATCAGCCAGGATAGCTTGAATCCAGTGGCAAAGTGAGCAACGGACACACATCTGGGCATACCCTCCCAACTTACGGCGAACAAGGCAAAACCAAAGGGAATGATGGATGGAGTGTTGAACAATGCAAGAACTCACCCCCAGTCAACTGATCTGGGTTTAATACATCATCATTCTTTAGCTCACTCCGCCAACCCAGTTCAGACATGGCCATATGCAAATCACTCTGACCCTGTGCCTCATGAAAACAGTCCAGCCCGAACTGCCAAGCCATCTCTTCCCTGGACCGGAAACAAGCATCCTGGGACCGGTTTCTGGCTAATCAGTCATCATCAGCCAGGCTAGCTTGAATCCAGTGGCAATGTGAGCAAGGGACCCACGTCTGGGCATACCCTGCCAATTTAGGACGAAGAAAGCAGAACCAAAGGGGATGATGGCTGGAGTGTTGAACAATGTAAGCACTCACCCTCAGTCAACCGATCTGGGTTTAATCTATCATCATTCTTTAGCTCACTCCGCCACCCCAGTTCAGACATGGCCATATGCAAATCAGTCTGACCCTGTGCTTCAAGGGAACAGTCCAGCCCGAACTGACAAGCCATGTCTTCCCTGCACCGGAAACAAGCATCCTGGGACCAGTTTCTGGCTGATCAGCCGTCATCAGCCAGGCTAGCTTGAATCCAGTGGCAAAGTGAGCAAGGGACCTACGTCTGGGCATACCCTGCCAACTTAGGGCGCACAAAGCAAAGCCAAAGGGGATGATGGACGGAGTGTTGAACAATGCAAGCACTCACCCTCAGTCAACGTATCTGGGTTTAATCCATCATCATTCTTTAGCTCACTCCGCCACCCCAGTTCAGACATGGCCATATGCAAATCAGTCTGACCCTGAGCCTCATGGGAACAGTTCTGCCCGAACTGCCAAGCCATGTCTTCCCTGGACCGGAAGCAAGCATCCTGGGACCGGTTTCTGGCTAATCAGCCGTCATCAGCCAGGATAGCTTGAATCCAGTGCTAAAGTGAGCTAGGGGCCCACGCCTGGGCATACCCTGCCAACTCAGGGCGAACAAAGCAAAACCAAAGGGCTTGATGGACGGAGTGTTGAACAATGCAAGATCTCACCCCCAGTCAACTGGTCTGGGTTTAATCCATCATCATTCTTTAGCTCACTCTGCCACCCCACTTCAGACATGGCCATATGCAAATCAGTCTGACCCTGTGCCTCATGGGAACAGTCCTGCCCGAACTGTCAAGCCATGTGATCCTTGGACCTGAAACAAGCATCCTTGGACCGGCGTCTGGCTAATCAGCCGTAATCTGCCAGGCTAACTTGAATCCAGTGGTAAAGTGAGCTAGGGGCCCACGCCTGGGCATACCCTGCCAATTTAGGGCGAACAAAGCAAAACCAAAGGGCTTGATGGACGGAGTGTTGAACAATGCAAGATCTCACCCCCAGTCAACTGGTCTGGGTTTAATCCATCATCATTCTTTAGCTCACTCTGCCACCCCAGTTCAGACATGGCCATATGCAAATCAGTCTGACCCTGTGCCTCATGGGAACAGTCCTGCCCGAACTGTCAAGCCATGTGTTCCTTGGACCGTAAACAAGCATCATGGGACCAGTTTCTGGCTAATCAGCCGTCATCAGCCAGGCTAGCTTGAATCCAGTGGCAAAGTGAGCAAGGGACCCACGTCTGGGCATACCCAGCCAACTTAGGGTGAACAAAGCAAAATGAAAGGGGATGATGGACGGAGTGTTGAACAATGCAAGCACTCACCCCCAGTCAACTGATCTGGGTTTAATCCATCATCATTCTTTAGCTCACTCCGCCAACCCAGTTCAGACATGGCCATATGCAAATCACTCGGACCCTATGACTCATGGGAACAGTCCAGCCCGAACTGCCAAGCCATGTCTTCCCTGGACCGGAAACAAGCATCCTGGGATAGCTTTCTGGATAATCAGCCGTCATCAGCCAGGCTAGCTTGAATCCAGTGGCAAAGTGAGCAATGGACACATGTCTGGGCATACCCTGCCAACTTAGGGCGAAGCAGGCAAAACCAAAGGGAATGATGGACGGAGTGTTGAACAATGCAAGAACTCACCCCCAGTGAACTGATCTGGGTTTAATCCATCATCATTCTTTAGCTCACTCCGCCACCCCAGTTCAGACATGTCCCTATGCAAATCAGTCTGATCCTGAGCCTCATGGGAGCAGTCCAGCCTGAACTGCCAAGCCATGTCTTCCCTGGACCGGAAGCAATCATCCTGGGACCGGTTTCTTGCTAATCAGCCATCATCAGCCAGGCTAGCTTGAATCCAGTGGCAAAGTTAGCAAGGAACCCATGTCTGGGCATACCCTGCCAACTTAAGGTGAACAAGGCAAAACAAAAGGGGATGATGGACGGAGTGATGAACAATGCAAGCACTCACCCCCAGTCATTTGACCCAGGTTTAATCCATCATCATTCTTTAGCTCACTCCGCCACCCCAGTTCAGACATGGCCATAAGCAAATCAGTCTGTCCCTGTGCCTCATGGGAACAGTCCAGCCCCAACTGCCAAGCCATGTCTTCCCTGGACCGGAAAAAAGCATCCTGGGACCGGTTTCTGGCTAATCAGCCGTCATCAGCCACGCTAGCTTGAATCCAGTGGCAAAGTGAGCAAGGGACCCACGTCTGGGCATACCCTGCCAACTTAGGGCGAACAAAGCAATACCAAAGGGGATGATGGACAGAGTGTTGAAGAATGCAAGCACTCACCCCCAGTCAACTGATCTGGGTTTAATCCATCATCATTCTTAAGCTAACTCCACCACCCCAGATCAGAAATGGCCGTATGCAAATCAGTCTGACCCTGTGCCTCATGAGAAAAGTCCAGCCCGAACTGCCAAGCCATGTCTTCCCTAGACCAGAAACAAGCATCCTGGGACCACTTTCTGGCTAATCAGCCGTCATCAGCCAGGATAGCTTGAATCCAGTGGCAAAGTGAGCAACGGACACACATCTGGGCATACCCTCCCAACTTACGGCGAACAAGGCAAAACCAAAGGGAATGATGGATGGAGTGTTGAACAATGCAAGAACTCACCCCCAGTCAACTGATCTGGGTTTAATACATCATCATTCTTTAGCTCACTCCGCCAACCCAGTTCAGACATGGCCATATGCAAATCACTCTGACCCTGTGCCTCATGAAAACAGTCCAGCCCGAACTGCCAAGCCATCTCTTCCCTGGACCGGAAACAAGCATCCTGGGACCGGTTTCTGGCTAATCAGTCATCATCAGCCAGGCTAGCTTGAATCCAGTGGCAATGTGAGCAAGGGACCCACGTCTGGGCATACCCTGCCAATTTAGGACGAAGAAAGCAGAACCAAAGGGGATGATGGCTGGAGTGTTGAACAATGTAAGCACTCACCCTCAGTCAACCGATCTGGGTTTAATCTATCATCATTCTTTAGCTCACTCCGCCACCCCAGTTCAGACATGGCCATATGCAAATCAGTCTGACCCTGTGCTTCAAGGGAACAGTCCAGCCCGAACTGACAAGCCATGTCTTCCCTGCACCGGAAACAAGCATCCTGGGACCAGTTTCTGGCTGATCAGCCGTCATCAGCCAGGCTAGCTTGAATCCAGTGGCAAAGTGAGCAAGGGACCTACGTCTGGGCATACCCTGCCAACTTAGGGCGCACAAAGCAAAGCCAAAGGGGATGATGGACGGAGTGTTGAACAATGCAAGCACTCACCCTCAGTCAACGTATCTGGGTTTAATCCATCATCATTCTTTAGCTCACTCCGCCACCCCAGTTCAGACATGGCCATATGCAAATCAGTCTGACCCTGAGCCTCATGGGAACAGTTCTGCCCGAACTGCCAAGCCATGTCTTCCCTGGACCGGAAGCAAGCATCCTGGGACCGGTTTCTGGCTAATCAGCCGTCATCAGCCAGGATAGCTTGAATCCAGTGGCAAAGTGAGCAACGGACACACATCTGGGCATACCCTCCCAACTTACGGCGAACAAGGCAAAACCAAAGGGAATGATGGATGGAGTGTTGAACAATGCAAGAACTCACCCCCAGTCAACTGATCTGGGTTTAATACATCATCATTCTTTAGCTCACTCCGCCAACCCAGTTCAGACATGGCCATATGCAAATCACTCTGACCCTGTGCCTGATGAAAACAGTCCAGCCCGAACTGCCAAGCCATCTCTTCCCTGGACCGGAAACAAGCATCCTGGGACCGGTTTCTGGCTAATCAGTCATCATCAGCCAGGCTAGCTTGAATCCAGTGGCAATGTGAGCAAGGGACCCACGTCTGGGCATACCCTGCCAATTTAGGACGAAGAAAGCAGAACCAAAGGGGATGATGGCTGGAGTGTTGAACAATGTAAGCACTCACCCTCAGTCAACCGATCTGGGTTTAATCTATCATCATTCTTTAGCTCACTCCGCCACCCCAGTTCAGACATGGCCATATGCAAATCAGTCTGACCCTGTGCTTCAAGGGAACAGTCCAGCCCGAACTGACAAGCCATGTCTTCCCTGCACCGGAAACAAGCATCCTGGGACCAGTTTCTGGCTAATCAGCCGTCATCAGCCAGGCTAGCTTGAATCCAGTGGCAAAGTGAGCAAGGGACCCACGTCTGGGCATACCCTGCCAACTTAGGGCGCACAAAGCAAAGCCAAAGGGGATGATGGACGGAGTGTTGAACAATGCAAGCACTCACCCTCAGTCAACGTATCTGGGTTTAATCCATCATCATTCTTTAGCTCACTCCGCCACCCCAGTTCAGACATGGCCATATGCAAATCAGTCTGACCCTGAGCCTCATGGGAACAGTTCAGCCCGAACTGCCAAGCCATGTCTTCCCTGGACCGGAAGCAAGCATCCTGGGACCGGTTTCTGGCTAATCAGCCGTCATCAGCCAGGCTAGCTTGAATCCAGTGGCAAAGTGAGCAAGGGACCCACGTCTGGGTATACCCTGCCAACTTAGGGCGAACTAAGCAATACCAAAGGGGATGATGGACAGAGTGTTGAACAATGCAAGCACTCACCCCAGTCAACTGATCTGGGTTTAATCCATCATCATTCTTAAGCTAACTCCGCCACCCCAGATCAGACATGGCCGTATGCAAATCAGTCTGACCCTGTGCCTCATGAGAACAGTCCAGCCCGAACTGCCAAGCCATGTCTTCCCTGGACCGGAAACAAGCATCCTGGGACCGGTTTCGGGCTAATCAGCCAGAATCAGCCAGGCTAGCTTGAATCCAGTGGCAATGTGAGCAAGGGACCCACGTCTGGGCATACCCTGCCAACTTAGGACGAAGAAAGCAGAACCAAAAGACATGAAGGATGGAGTGTTGAACAATGTAAGCACTCGCCCCCAGTCAGCCAATCTGGGTTTAATCTATCATCATTCTTTAGCTCACTCCGCCACCCCAGTTCAGACATGGCCATATGCAAATCAGTCTGACCCTGTGCCTCATGGGAACAGTCCAGCCCGAACTGACAAGCCATGAATTCCCTGGACCGGAAACAAGCATCCTGGGACCGGTTTCTGGCTAATCAGCCGTCATCAGCCAGGCTAGCTTGAATCCAGTGTCAAAGTGAGCAAGGGACCCACGTCTGAGCATACCCTGCCAACTTATGGCAAACAAAGCAAAACCAAAGGGGATGATGGAAGGAGTGTTGAACAATGCAAGCACTCACCCCCAGTCAACTGATCTGGGTTTAAGCCATCATCATTCTTTAGCTCACTCCGCCACCCCAGTTCAGACATGGCCATTTAGAAATCAGTCTGACCCTGGGCCTCATGGGAACAGTCCAGCCCGAACTGCCAAGCCATGTCTTCCCTGCACCGGAAACAAGCATCCTGGGACCGGTTTCTGGCTAATCAGCCGTCATCAGCCAGGCTAGCTTGAATCCAGTGGCAAAGTGAGCATGGGACCCACGCCTGGGCATACCCTGCCAACTTAGGACGAAGAAAGCAGAACCAAAGGGGATGATGGACGGAGTGTTGAACAATGTAAGCACTCACCCCCAGTCAACTGATCTGGGTTTAATCTATCATCACTCTTTAGCTCACTCCGCCACCCCAGTTCAGACATGGCCATATGCAAATCAGTCTAACCCTGTGCCTCATGGCAACAGTCCAGCCCGAACTGACAAGCCATGTCTTCCCTGGACCGGAAACAAGCATCCTGGGACCGGTTTCTGGCTAATCAGCCGTCATAAGCCAGGCTAGCTTGAATCCAGTGGCAAAGTGAGCAAGGGACCCACGTCTGAGCATACCCTGCCAACTTATGGCGAACAAAGCAAAACCACAAGGCATGATGGACGGAGTGTTGAACAATGCAAGCACTCACCCCCAGTCAACTGATCTTGGTTTAATCCATCATCATTCTTTAGCTCACTCCGCCACCCCAGTTCAGACATGGCCATTTAGAAATCAGTCTGACCCTGTTCCTCATGGGAACAGTCCAGCCCGAACTGCCAAGCCATGTCTTCCAGGGACCGGAATCAAGTATCCTGGGACCGGTTTCTGGCCAATCAACTGTCATCAGCCAGGCTAGCTTGAATCCAGTGGCAAAGTGAGCAAGGGACCCACGTCTTGGTATACCCTGCCAACTTAGGCGAACAAAGCAATACCAAAGGGGATGATGGACAGAGTGTTGAACAATGCAAGCACTCAGCCCCACTTAACAGATCTGGGTTTATTCCATCATCATTCTTTAGCTCACTCCGCCACCCTGGTTCAGACATGGCCGTATGCAAATCAGTCTGACCCTGTGCCTCATGAGAACAGTCCAGCCCGAACTGCCAAGGCATGTCTTCCCTGGACCGGAAACAAGCATCCTTGGAGCGGTTTCTGGCTAATCAGCCATCATCAGCCAGGCTAGCATGAATCCAGTGGCAAAGTGAGCAAGGGACTCACATCTGGGCATACCCTGCCAACTTAGGGCGAACAAAGAAAAACCAAAGGGGAGGATGGCCGAAGAGAGGAACAATGCAAGCACTCAGCCCCAGTCAACTGATCTGGATTTAATCCATCATAATTCTTTAGCTCACTCCGCCACCCCAGTTCAGACATGGCCATATGCAAATCAGTCTGACCCTGTGCCTCATTGGAACAGTCCTGCCCGAACTGCCAAGCCATGTCTTCCCTGGACCTGAAACAAGCATCCTTGGACCGGAGTCTGGCTAATCAGCCGTAATCTGCCAGGCTAACTTGAATCCAGTGCTAAAGTGAGCTAGGGGCCCACGCCTGGGCACACCCTGCCAACTCAGGGCGAACAAAGCAAAACCAAAGGGCTTGATGGACGGAGTGTTGAACAATGCAAGATCTCACCCCCAGTCAACTGGTCTGGGATTAATCCATCATCATTCTTTAGCTCACTCTGCCACCCCACTTCAGACATGGCCATATGCAAATCAGTCTGACCCTGTGCCTCATGGGAACAGTCCTGCCCGAACTGTCAAGCCATGTGTTCCTTGGACCTGAAACAAGCATCCTTGGACCGGCGTCTGGCTAATCAGCCGTAATCTGCCAGGCTAACTTGAATCCAGTGCTAAAGTGAGCTAGGGGCCCACGCCTGGGCATACCCTGCCAACTCAGGGCGAACAAAGCAAAACCAAAGGGCTTGATGGACGGAGTGTTGAACAATGCAAGATCTCACCCCCAGTCAACTGGTCTGGGTTTAATCCATCATCATTCTTTAGCTCACTCTGCCACCCCACTTCAGACATGGCCATATGCAAATCAGTCTGACCCTGTGCCTCATGGGAACAGTCCTGCCCGAACTGTCAAGCCATGTGTTCCTTGGACCGTAAACAAGCATCATAGGACCGGTTTCTGGCTAATCAGCCGTCATCAGCCAGGCTAGCTTGAATCCAGTGGCAAAGTGAGCAAGGGACCCACGTCTGGGCATACCCAGCCAACTTAAGGTGAACAAAGCAAAATGAAAGGGGATGATGGACGGAGTGTTGAACAATGCAAGCACTCACCCCCAGTCAACTGATCTGGGTTTAATCCATCATTATTCTTTAGCTCACTTCGCCAACCCAGTTCAGACATGGCCATATGCAAATCACTCGGACCCTATGACTCATGGGAACAGTTCAGCCCGAACCGCCAAGCCATGTCGTCCCTGGACCGGAAACAAGCATCCTGGGACAGCTTTCTGGATAATCAGCCGTCATCAGCCAGGCTAGCTTGAATCCAGTGGCAAAGTGAGCAATGGACACATGTCTGGGCATACCCTGCCAACTTAGGGCGAAGCAGGCAAAACCAAAGGGAATGATGGCCGGAGTGTTGAACAATGCAAGAACTCATCCCCAGTGAACTGATCTGGGTTTAATCCATCATCATTCTTTAGCTCACTCCGCCACCCCAGTTCAGACATGTCCCTATGCAAATCAGTCTGATCCTGAGCCTCATGGGAGCAGTCCAGCCTGAACTGCCAAGCCATGTCTTCCCTGGACCGGAAGCAATCATCCTGGGACCGGTTTCTTGCTAATCAGCCATCATCAGCCGGGCTAGCTTGAATCCAGTGGCAAAGTTAGCAAGGAACCCATGTCTGGGCATACCCTGCCAACTTAAGGTGAACAAGGCAAAACAAAAGGGGATGATGGACGGAGTGATGAACAATGCAAGCACTCACCCCCAGTCATTTGACCCAGGTTTAATCCATCATCATTCTTTAGCTCACTCCGCCACCCCAGTTCAGACATGTCCCTATGCAAATCAGTCTGATCCTGACCCTCATGGGAGCAGTCCAGCCTGAACTGCCAAGCCATGTCTTCCCTGGACCGGAAGCAATCATCCTGGGACCGGTTTCTGGCTAATCAGCCGTCATCAGCCAAGCTAGCTTGAATCCAGTGGCAAAGTGAGCAAGGGACCCACGTCTGGGCATACCCTGCCAACTTAGGGCGAACAAAGCAATACCAAAGGGGATGATGGACAGAGTGTTGAAGAATGCAAGCACTCACCCCCAGTCAACTGATCTGGGTTTAATCCATCATCATTCTTAAGCTAACTCCGCCACCCCAGATCAGAAATGGCCGTATGCAAATCAGTCTGACCCTGTGCCTCATGAGAAAAGTCCAGCCCGAACTGCCAAGCCATGTCTTCCCTAGACCAGAAACAAGCACCCTGGGACCACTTTCTGGCTAATCAGCCGTCATCAGCCAGGATAGCTTGAATCCAGTGGCAAAGTGAGCAACGGACACACATCTGGGCATACCCTCCCAACTTACGGCGAACAAGGCAAAACCAAAGGGAATGATGGATGGAGTGTTGAACAATGCAAGAACTCACCCCCAGTCAACTGATCTGGGTTTAATACATCATCATTCTTTAGCTCACTCCGCCAACCCAGTTCAGACATGGCCATATGCAAATCACTCTGACCCTGTGCCTCATGAGAACAGTCCAGCCCGAACTGCCAAGCCATCTCTTCCCTGGACCGGAAACAAGCATCCTGGGACCGGTTTCTGGCTAATCAGTCATCATCAGCCAGGCTAGCTTGAATCCAGTGGCAATGTGAGCAAGGGACCCACGTCTGGGCATACCCTGCCAACTTAGGACGAAGAAAGCAGAACCAAAGGGGATGATGGCTGGAGTGTTGAACAATGTAAGCACTCACCCTCAGTCAACCGATCTGGGTTTAATCTATCATCATTCTTTAGCTCACTCCGCCACCCCAGTTCAGACATGGCCATATGCAAATCAGTCTGACCCTGTGCTTCAAGGGAACAGTCCAGCCCGAACTGACAAGCCATGTCTTCCCTGCACCGGAAACAAGCATCCTGGGACCAGTTTCTGGCTAATCAGCCGTCATCAGCCAGGCTAGCTTGAATCCAGTGGCAAAGTGAGCAAGGGACCCACGTCTGGGCATACCCTGCCAACTTAGGGCGCACAAAGCAAAGCCAAAGGGGATGATGGACGGAGTGTTGAACAATGCAAGCACTCACCCTCAGTCAACGTATCTGGGTTTAATCCATCATCATTCTTTAGCTCACTCCGCCACCCCAGTTCAGACATGGCCATATGCAAATCAGTCTGACCCTGAGCCTCATGGGAACAGTTCAGCCCGAACTGCCAAGCCATGTCTTCCCTGGACCGGAAACAAGCATCCTGGGACCGGTTTCGGGCTAATCAGCCAGAATCAGCCAGGCTAGCTTGAATCCAGTGGCAATGTGAGCAAGGGACCCACGTCTGGGCATACCCTGCCAACTTAGGACGAAGAAAGCAGAACCAAAAGACATGAAGGATGGAGTGTTGAACAATGTAAGCACTCGCCCCCAGTCAGCCAATCTGGGTTTAATCTATCATCATTCTTTAGCTCACTCCGCCACCCCAGTTCAGACATGGCCATATGCAAATCAGTCTGACCCTGTGCCTCATGGGAACAGTCCAGCCCGAACTGACAAGCCATGAATTCCCTGGACCGGAAACAAGCATCCTGGGACTGGTTTCTGGCTAATCAGCCGTCATCAGCCAGGCTAGCTTGAATCCAGTGTCAAAGTGAGCAAGGGACCCACGTCTGAGCATACCCTGCCAACTTATGGCAAACAAAGCAAAACCAAAGGGGATGATGGAAGGAGTGTTGAACAATGCAAGCACTCACCCCCAGTCAACTGATCTGGGTTTAAGCCATCATCATTCTTTAGCTCACTCCGCCACCCCAGTTCAGACATGGCCATTTAGAAATCAGTCTGACCCTGGGCCTCATGGGAACAGTCCAGCCCGAACTGCCAAGCCATGTCTTCCCTGCACCGGAAACAAGCATCCTGGGACCGGTTTCTGGCTAATCAGCCGTCATCAGCCAGGCTAGCTTGAATCCAGTGGCAAAGTGAGCATGGGACCCACGTCTGGGCATACCCTGCCAACTTAGGACGAAGAAAGCAGAACCAAAGGGGATGATGGACGGAGTGTTGAACAATGTAAGCACTCACCCCCAGTCAACTGATCTGGGTTTAATCTATCATCACTCTTTAGCTCACTCCGCCACCCCAGTTCAGACATGGCCATATGCAAATCAGTCTAACCCTGTGCCTCATGGCAACAGTCCAGCCCGAACTGACAAGCCATGTCTTCCCTGGACCGGAAACAAGCATCCTGGGACCGGTTTCTGGCTAATCAGCCGTCATAAGCCAGGCTAGCTTGAATCCAGTGGCAAAGTGAGCAAGGGACCCACGTCTGAGCATACCCTGCCAACTTATGGCGAACAAAGCAAAACCAAAGGGCATGATGGACGGAGTGTTGAACAATGCAAGCACTCACCCCCAGTCAACTGATCTTGGTTTAATCCATCATCATTCTTTAGCTCACTCCGCCACCCCAGTTCAGACATGGCCATTTAGAAATCAGTCTGACCCTCTTCCTCATGGGAACAGTCCAGCCCGAACTGCCAAGCCATGTCTTCCAGGGACCGGAATCAAGTATCCTGGGACCGGTTTCTGGCCAATCAACTGTCATCAGCCAGGCTAGCTTGAATCCAGTGGCAAAGTGAGCAAGGGACCCACGTCTTGGTATACCCTGCCAACTTAGGCGAACAAAGCAATACCAAAGGGGATGATGGACAGAGTGTTGAACAATGCAAGCACTCAGCCCCACTTAACAGATCTGGGTTTATTCCATCATCATTCTTTAGCTCACTCCGCCACCCTGGTTCAGACATGGCCGTATGCAAATCAGTCTGACCCTGTGCCTCATGAGAACAGTCCAGCCCGAACTGCCAAGGCATGTCTTCCCTGGACCGGAAACAAGCATCCTTGGAGCGGTTTCTGGCTAATCAGCCATCATCAGCCAGGCTAGCATGAATCCAGTGGCAAAGTGAGCAAGGGACTCACATCTGGGCATACCCTGCCAACTTAGGGCGAACAAAGAAAAACCAAAGGGGAGGATGGCCGAAGAGAGGAACAATGCAAGCACTCAGCCCCAGTCAACTGATCTGGATTTAATCCATCATAATTCTTTAGCTCACTCCGCCACCCCAGTTCAGACATGGCCATATGCAAATCAGTCTGACCCTGTGCCTCATTGGAACAGTCCTGCCCGAACTGCCAAGCCATGTCTTCCCTGGACCTGAAACAAGCATCCTTGGACCGGCGTCTGGCTAATCAGCCGTAATCTGCCAGGCTAACTTGAATCCAGTGCTAAAGTGAGCTAGGGGCCCACGCCTGGGCATACCCTGCCAACTCAGGGCGAACAAAGCAAAACCAAAGGGCTTGATGGACGGAGTGTTGAACAATGCAAGATCTCACCCCCAGTCAACTGGTCTGGGTTTAATCCATCATCATTCTTTAGCTCACTCTGCCACCCCACTTCAGACATGGCCATATGCAAATCAGTCTGACCCTGTGCCTCATGGGAACAGTCCTGCCCGAACTGTCAAGCCATGTGTTCCTTGGACCGTAAACAAGCATCATAGGACCGGTTTCTGGCTAATCAGCCGTCATCAGCCAGGCTAGCTTGAATCCAGTGGCAAAGTGAGCAAGGGACCCACGTCTGGGCATACCCAGCCAACTTAAGGTGAACAAAGCAAAATGAAAGGGGATGATGGACGGAGTGTTGAACAATGCAAGCACTCACCCCCAGTCAACTGATCTGGGTTTAATCCATCATTATTCTTTAGCTCACTTCGCCAACCCAGTTCAGACATGGCCATATGCAAATCACTCGGACCCTATGACTCATGGGAACAGTTCAGCCCGAACCGCCAAGCCATGTCGTCCCTGGACCGGAAACAAGCATCCTGGGACAGCTTTCTGGATAATCAGCCGTCATCAGCCAGGCTAGCTTGAATCCAGTGGCAAAGTGAGCAATGGACACATGTCTGGGCATACCCTGCCAACTTAGGGCGAAGCAGGCAAAACCAAAGGGAATGATGGCCGGAGTGTTGAACAATGCAAGAACTCATCCCCAGTGAACTGATCTGGGTTTAATCCATCATCATTCTTTAGCTCACTCCGCCACCCCAGTTCAGACATGTCCCTATGCAAATCAGTCTGATCCTGAGCCTCATGGGAGCAGTCCAGCCTGAACTGCCAAGCCATGTCTTCCCTGGACCGGAAGCAATCATCCTGGGACCGGTTTCTTGCTAATCAGCCATCATCAGCCGGGCTAGCTTGAATCCAGTGGCAAAGTTAGCAAGGAACCCATGTCTGGGCATACCCTGCCAACTTAAGGTGAACAAGGCAAAACAAAAGGGGATGATGGACGGAGTGATGAACAATGCAAGCACTCACCCCCAGTCATTTGACCCAGGTTTAATCCATCATCATTCTTTAGCTCACTCCGCCACCCCAGTTCAGACATGTCCCTATGCAAATCAGTCTGATCCTGACCCTCATGGGAGCAGTCCAGCCTGAACTGCCAAGCCATGTCTTCCCTGGACCGGAAGCAATCATCCTGGGACCGGTTTCTGGCTAATCAGCCGTCATCAGCCAAGCTAGCTTGAATCCAGTGGCAAAGTGAGCAAGGGACCCACGTCTGGGCATACCCTGCCAACTTAGGGCGAACAAAGCAATACCAAAGGGGATGATGGACAGAGTGTTGAAGAATGCAAGCACTCACCCCCAGTCAACTGATCTGGGTTTAATCCATCATCATTCTTAAGCTAACTCCGCCACCCCAGATCAGAAATGGCCGTATGCAAATCAGTCTGACCCTGTGCCTCATGAGAAAAGTCCAGCCCGAACTGCCAAGCCATGTCTTCCCTAGACCAGAAACAAGCACCCTGGGACCACTTTCTGGCTAATCAGCCGTCATCAGCCAGGATAGCTTGAATCCAGTGGCAAAGTGAGCAACGGACACACATCTGGGCATACCCTCCCAACTTACGGCGAACAAGGCAAAACCAAAGGGAATGATGGATGGAGTGTTGAACAATGCAAGAACTCACCCCCAGTCAACTGATCTGGGTTTAATACATCATCATTCTTTAGCTCACTCCGCCAACCCAGTTCAGACATGGCCATATGCAAATCACTCTGACCCTGTGCCTCATGAGAACAGTCCAGCCCGAACTGCCAAGCCATCTCTTCCCTGGACCGGAAACAAGCATCCTGGGACCGGTTTCTGGCTAATCAGTCATCATCAGCCAGGCTAGCTTGAATCCAGTGGCAATGTGAGCAAGGGACCCACGTCTGGGCATACCCTGCCAACTTAGGACGAAGAAAGCAGAACCAAAGGGGATGATGGCTGGAGTGTTGAACAATGTAAGCACTCACCCTCAGTCAACCGATCTGGGTTTAATCTATCATCATTCTTTAGCTCACTCCGCCACCCCAGTTCAGACATGGCCATATGCAAATCAGTCTGACCCTGTGCTTCAAGGGAACAGTCCAGCCCGAACTGACAAGCCATGTCTTCCCTGCACCGGAAACAAGCATCCTGGGACCAGTTTCTGGCTAATCAGCCGTCATCAGCCAGGCTAGCTTGAATCCAGTGGCAAAGTGAGCAAGGGACCCACGTCTGGGCATACCCTGCCAACTTAGGGCGCACAAAGCAAAGCCAAAGGGGATGATGGACGGAGTGTTGAACAATGCAAGCACTCACCCTCAGTCAACGTATCTGGGTTTAATCCATCATCATTCTTTAGCTCACTCCGCCACCCCAGTTCAGACATGGCCATATGCAAATCAGTCTGACCCTGAGCCTCATGGGAACAGTTCAGCCCGAACTGCCAAGCCATGTCTTCCCTGGACCGGAAACAAGCATCCTGGGACCGGTTTCGGGCTAATCAGCCAGAATCAGCCAGGCTAGCTTGAATCCAGTGGCAATGTGAGCAAGGGACCCACGTCTGGGCATACCCTGCCAACTTAGGACGAAGAAAGCAGAACCAAAAGACATGAAGGATGGAGTGTTGAACAATGTAAGCACTCGCCCCCAGTCAGCCAATCTGGGTTTAATCTATCATCATTCTTTAGCTCACTCCGCCACCCCAGTTCAGACATGGCCATATGCAAATCAGTCTGACCCTGTGCCTCATGGGAACAGTCCAGCCCGAACTGACAAGCCATGAATTCCCTGGACCGGAAACAAGCATCCTGGGACTGGTTTCTGGCTAATCAGCCGTCATCAGCCAGGCTAGCTTGAATCCAGTGTCAAAGTGAGCAAGGGACCCACGTCTGAGCATACCCTGCCAACTTATGGCAAACAAAGCAAAACCAAAGGGGATGATGGAAGGAGTGTTGAACAATGCAAGCACTCACCCCCAGTCAACTGATCTGGGTTTAAGCCATCATCATTCTTTAGCTCACTCCGCCACCCCAGTTCAGACATGGCCATTTAGAAATCAGTCTGACCCTGGGCCTCATGGGAACAGTCCAGCCCGAACTGCCAAGCCATGTCTTCCCTGCACCGGAAACAAGCATCCTGGGACCGGTTTCTGGCTAATCAGCCGTCATCAGCCAGGCTAGCTTGAATCCAGTGGCAAAGTGAGCATGGGACCCACGTCTGGGCATACCCTGCCAACTTAGGACGAAGAAAGCAGAACCAAAGGGGATGATGGACGGAGTGTTGAACAATGTAAGCACTCACCCCCAGTCAACTGATCTGGGTTTAATCTATCATCACTCTTTAGCTCACTCCGCCACCCCAGTTCAGACATGGCCATATGCAAATCAGTCTAACCCTGTGCCTCATGGCAACAGTCCAGCCCGAACTGACAAGCCATGTCTTCCCTGGACCGGAAACAAGCATCCTGGGACCGGTTTCTGGCTAATCAGCCGTCATAAGCCAGGCTAGCTTGAATCCAGTGGCAAAGTGAGCAAGGGACCCACGTCTGAGCATACCCTGCCAACTTATGGCGAACAAAGCAAAACCAAAGGGCATGATGGACGGAGTGTTGAACAATGCAAGCACTCACCCCCAGTCAACTGATCTTGGTTTAATCCATCATCATTCTTTAGCTCACTCCGCCACCCCAGTTCAGACATGGCCATTTAGAAATCAGTCTGACCCTCTTCCTCATGGGAACAGTCCAGCCCGAACTGCCAAGCCATGTCTTCCAGGGACCGGAATCAAGTATCCTGGGACCGGTTTCTGGCCAATCAACTGTCATCAGCCAGGCTAGCTTGAATCCAGTGGCAAAGTGAGCAAGGGACCCACGTCTTGGTATACCCTGCCAACTTAGGCGAACAAAGCAATACCAAAGGGGATGATGGACAGAGTGTTGAACAATGCAAGCACTCAGCCCCACTTAACAGATCTGGGTTTATTCCATCATCATTCTTTAGCTCACTCCGCCACCCTGGTTCAGACATGGCCGTATGCAAATCAGTCTGACCCTGTGCCTCATGAGAACAGTCCAGCCCGAACTGCCAAGGCATGTCTTCCCTGGACCGGAAACAAGCATCCTTGGAGCGGTTTCTGGCTAATCAGCCATCATCAGCCAGGCTAGCATGAATCCAGTGGCAAAGTGAGCAAGGGACTCACATCTGGGCATACCCTGCCAACTTAGGGCGAACAAAGAAAAACCAAAGGGGAGGATGGCCGAAGAGAGGAACAATGCAAGCACTCAGCCCCAGTCAACTGATCTGGATTTAATCCATCATAATTCTTTAGCTCACTCCGCCACCCCAGTTCAGACATGGCCATATGCAAATCAGTCTGACCCTGTGCCTCATTGGAACAGTCCTGCCCGAACTGCCAAGCCATGTCTTCCCTGGACCTGAAACAAGCATCCTTGGACCGGCGTCTGGCTAATCAGCCGTAATCTGCCAGGCTAACTTGAATCCAGTGCTAAAGTGAGCTAGGGGCCCACGCCTGGGCATACCCTGCCAACTCAGGGCGAACAAAGCAAAAGCAAAGGGCTTGATGGACGGAGTGTTGAACAATGCAAGATCTCACCCCCAGTCAACTGGTCTGGGTTTAATCCATCATCATTCTTTAGCTCACTCTGCCACCCCACTTCAGACATGGCCATATGCAAATCAGTCTGACCCTGTGCCTCATGGGAACAGTCCTGCCCGAACTGTCAAGCCATGTGTTCCTTGGACCTGAAACAAGCATCCTTGGACCGGCGTCTGACTAATCAGCCGTAATCTGCCAGGCTAACTTGAATCCAGTGCTAAAGTGAGCTAGGGGCCCACGCCTGGGCATACCCTGCCAACTCAGGGCGAACAAAGCAAAACCAA
Organism: Triturus cristatus; assembly: GCF_964204655.1. Taxonomy (NCBI): domain Eukaryota; kingdom Metazoa; phylum Chordata; class Amphibia; order Caudata; family Salamandridae; genus Triturus; species Triturus cristatus. The sequence goes on from NC_140590.1 coordinate 863,102,910, forward strand.
AGGGCTTGATGGACGGAGTGTTGAACAATGCAAGATCTCACCCCCAGTCAACTGGTCTGGGTTTAATCCATCATCATTCTTTAGCTCACTCTGCCACCCCACTTCAGACATGGCCATATGCAAATCAGTCTGACCCTGTGCCTCATGGGAACAGTCCTGCCCGAACTGTCAAGCCATGTGTTCCTTGGACCGTAAACAAGCATCATAGGACCGGTTTCTGGCTAATCAGCCGTCATCAGCCAGGCTAGCTTGAATCCAGTGGCAAAGTGAGCAAGGGACCCACGTCTGGGCATACCCAGCCAACTTAGGGTGAACAAAGCAAAATGAAAGGGGATGATGGACGGAGTGTTGAACAATGCAAGCACTCACCCCCAGTCAACTGATCTGGGTTTAATCCATCATCATTCTTTAGCTCACTCCGCCAACCCAGTTCAGACATGGCCATATGCAAATCACTCGGACCCTATGACTCATGGGAACAGTCCAGCCCGAACTGCCAAGCCATGTCTTCCCTGGACCGGAAACAAGCATCCTGGGACAGCTTTCTGGATAATCAGCCGTCATCAGCCAGGCTAGCTTGAATCCAGTGGCAAAGTGAGCAATGGACACATGTCTGGGCATACCCTGCCAACTTAGGGCGAAGCAGGCAAAACCAAAGGGAATGATGGACGGAGTGTTGAACAATGCAAGAACTCACCCCCAGTGAACTGATCTGGGTTTAATCCATCATCATTCTTTAGCTCACTCCGCCACCCCAGTTCAGACATGTCCCTATGCAAATCAGTCTGATCCTGAGCCTCATGGGAGCAGTCCAGCCTGAACTGCCAAGCCATGTCTTCCCTGGACCGGAAGCAATCTTCCTGGGACCGGTTTCTTGCTAATCAGCCATCATCAGCCAGGCTAGCTTGAATCCAGTGGCAAAGTTAGCAAGGAACCCATGTCTGGGCATACCCTGCCAACTTAAGGTGAACAAGGCAAAACAAAAGGGGATGATGGACGGAGTGATGAACAATGCAAGCACTCACCCCCAGTCATTTGACCCAGGTTTAATCCATCATCATTCTTTAGCTCACTCCGCCACCCCAGTTCAGACATGGCCATAAGCAAATCAGTCTGTCCCTGTGCCTCATGGGAACAGTCCAGCCCCAACTGCCAAGCCATGTCTTCCCTGGACCGGAAAAAAGCATCCTGGGACCGGTTTCAGGATAAACAGCCGTCATCAGCCACGCTAGCTTGAATCCAGTGGCAAAGTGAGCAAGGGACCCACGTCTGGGCATACCCTGCCAACTTAGGGCGAACAAAGCAATACCAAAGGGGATGATGGACAGTGTTGAAGAATGCAAGCACTCACCCCCAGTCAACTGATCTGGGTTTAATCCATCATCATTCTTAAGCTAACTCCGCCACCCCAGATCAGAAATGGCCGTATGCAAATCAGTCTGACCCTGTGCCTCATGAGAAAAGTCCAGCCCGAACTGCCAAGCCATGTCTTCCCTAGACCAGAAACAAGCATCCTGGGACCACTTTCTGGCTAATCAGCCGTCATCAGCCAGGATAGCTTGAATCCAGTGGCAAAGTGAGCAACGGACACACATCTGGGCATACCCTCCCAACTTACGGCGAACAAGGCAAAACCAAAGGGAATGATGGATGGAGTGTTGAACAATGCAAGAACTCACCCCCAGTCAACTGATCTGGGTTTAATACATCATCATTCTTTAGCTCACTCCGCCAACCCAGTTCAGACATGGCCATATGCAAATCACTCTGACCCTGTGCCTCATGAAAACAGTCCAGCCCGAACTGCCAAGCCATCTCTTCCCTGGACCGGAAACAAGCATCCTGGGACCGGTTTCTGGCTAATCAGTCATCATCAGCCAGGCTAGCTTGAATCCAGTGGCAATGTGAGCAAGGGACCCACGTCTGGGCATACCCTGCCAATTTAGGACGAAGAAAGCAGAACCAAAGGGGATGATGGCTGGAGTGTTGAACAATGTAAGCACTCACCCTCAGTCAACCGATCTGGGTTTAATCTATCATCATTCTTTAGCTCACTCCGCCACCCCAGTTCAGACATGGCCATATGCAAATCAGTCTGACCCTGTGCTTCAAGGGAACAGTCCAGCCCGAACTGACAAGCCATGTCTTCCCTGCACCGGAAACAAGCATCCTGGGACCAGTTTCTGGCTAATCAGCCGTCATCAGCCAGGCTAGCTTGAATCCAGTGGCAAAGTGAGCAAGGGACCCACGTCTGGGCATACCCTGCCAACTTAGGGCGCACAAAGCAAAGCCAAAGGGGATGATGGACGGAGTGTTGAACAATGCAAGCACTCACCCTCAGTCAACGTATCTGGGTTTAATCCATCATCATTCTTTAGCTCACTCCGCCACCCCAGTTCAGACATGGCCATATGCAAATCAGTCTGACCCTGAGCCTCATGGGAACAGTTCAGCCCGAACTGCCAAGCCATGTCTTCCCTGGACCGGAAGCAAGCATCCTGGGACCGGTTTCTGGCTAATCAGCCGTCATCAGCCAGGCTAGCTTGAATCCAGTGGCAAAGTGAGCAAGGGACCCACGTCTGGGTATACCCTGCCAACTTAGGGCGAACTAAGCAATACCAAAGGGGATGATGGACAGAGTGTTGAACAATGCAAGCACTCACCCCAGTCAACTGATCTGGGTTTAATCCATCATCATTCTTAAGCTAACTCCGCCACCCCAGATCAGACATGGCCGTATGCAAATCAGTCTGACCCTGTGCCTCATGAGAACAGTCCAGCCCGAACTGCCAAGCCATGCTTTCCCTGGACCGGAAACAAGCATCCTGGGACCGGTTTCGGGCTAATCAGCCAGAATCAGCCAGGCTAGCTTGAATCCAGTGGCAATGTGAGCAAGGGACCCACGTCTGGGCATACCCTGCCAACTTAGGACGAAGAAAGCAGAACCAAAAGACATGAAGGATGGAGTGTTGAACAATGTAAGCACTCGCCCCCAGTCAGCCAATCTGGGTTTAATCTATCATCATTCTTTAGCTCACTCTGCCACCCCAGTTCAGACATGGCCATATGCAAATCAGTCTGACCCTGTGCCTCATGGGAACAGTCCAGCCCGAACTGACAAGCCATGAATTCCCTGGACCGGAAACAAGCATCCTGGGACCAGTTTCTGGCTAATCAGCCGTCATCAGCCAGGCTAGCTTGAATCCAGTGTCAAAGTGAGCAAGGGACCCACGTCTGAGCATACCCTGCCAACTTATGGCAAACAAAGCAAAACCAAAGGGGATGATGGAAGGAGTGTTGAACAATGCAAGCACTCACCCCCAGTCAACTGATCTGGGTTTAAGCCATCATCATTCTTTAGCTCACTCCGCCACCCCAGTTCAGACATGGCCATTTAGAAATCAGTCTGACCCTGGGCCTCATGGGAACAGTCCAGCCCGAACTGCCAAGCCATGTCTTCCCTGCACCGGAAACAAGCATCCTGGGACCGGTTTCTGGCTAATCAGCCGTCATCAGCCAGGCTAGCTTGAATCCAGTGGCAAAGTGAGCATGGGACCCACGTCTGGGCATACCCTGCCAACTTAGGACGAAGAAAGCAGAACCAAAGGGGATGATGGACGGAGTGTTGAACAATGTAAGCACTCACCCCCAGTCAACTGATCTGGGTTTAATCTATCATCACTCTTTAGCTCACTCCGCCACCCCAGTTCAGACATGGCCATATGCAAATCAGTCTAACCCTGTGCCTCATGGCAACAGTCCAGCCCGAACTGACAAGCCATGTCTTCCCTGGACCGGAAACAAGCATCCTGGGACCGGTTTCTGGCTAATCAGCCGTCATAAGCCAGGCTAGCTTGAATCCAGTGGCAAAGTGAGCAAGGGACCCACGTCTGAGCATACCCTGCCAACTTATGGCGAACAAAGCAAAACCAAAGGGCATGATGGACGGAGTGTTGAACAATGCAAGCACTCACCCCCAGTCAACTGATCTTGGTTTAATCCATCATCATTCTTTAGCTCACTCCGCCACCCCAGTTCAGACATGGCCATTTAGAAATCAGTCTGACCCTGTTCCTCATGGGAACAGTCCAGCCCGAACTGCCAAGCCATGTCTTCCAGGGACCGGAATCAAGTATCCTGGGACCGGTTTCTGGCCAATCAACTGTCATCAGCCAGGCTAGCTTGAATCCAGTGGCAAAGTGAGCAAGGGACCCACGTCTTGGTATACCCTGCCAACTTAGGCGAACAAAGCAATACCAAAGGGGATGATGGACAGAGTGTTGAACAATGCAAGCACTCAGCCCCACTTAACAGATCTGGGTTTATTCCATCATCATTCTTTAGCTCACTCCGCCACCCTGGTTCAGACATGGCCGTATGCAAATCAGTCTGACCCTGTGCCTCATGAGAACAGTCCAGCCCGAACTGCCAAGGCATGTCTTCCCTGGACCGGAAACAAGCATCCTTGGAGCGGTTTCTGGCTAATCAGCCATCATCAGCCAGGCTAGCATGAATCCAGTGGCAAAGTGAGCAAGGGACTCACATCTGGGCATACCCTGCCAACTTAGGGCGAACAAAGAAAAACCAAAGGGGAGGATGGCCGAAGAGAGGAACAATGCAAGCACTCAGCCCCAGTCAACTGATCTGGATTTAATCCATCATAATTCTTTAGCTCACTCCGCCACCCCAGTTCAGACATGGCCATATGCAAATCAGTCTGACCCTGTGCCTCATTGGAACAGTCCTGCCCGAACTGCCAAGCCATGTCTTCCCTGGACCTGAAACAAGCATCCTTGGACCGGCGTCTGGCTAATCAGCCGTAATCTGCCAGGCTAACTTGAATCCAGTGCTAAAGTGAGCTAGGGGCCCACGCCTGGGCATACCCTGCCAACTCAGGGCGAACAAAGCAAAACCAAAGGGCTTGATGGACGGAGTGTTGAACAATGCAAGATCTCACCCCCAGTCAACTGGTCTGGGTTTAATCCATCATCATTCTTTAGCTCACTCTGCCACCCCACTTCAGACATGGCCATATGCAAATCAGTCTGACCCTGTGCCTCATGGGAACAGTCCTGCCCGAACTGTCAAGCCATGTGATCCTTGGACCTGAAACAAGCATCCTTGGACCGGCGTCTGGCTAATCAGCCGTAATCTGCCAGGCTAACTTGAATCCAGTGCTAAAGTGAGCTAGGGGCCCACGCCTGGGCATACCCTGCCAACTCAGGGCGAACAAAGCAAAACCAAAGGGCTTGATGGACGGAGTGTTGAACAATGCAAGATCTCACCCCCAGTCAACTGGTCTGGGTTTAATCCATCATCATTCTTTAGCTCACTCTGCCACCCCACTTCAGACATGGCCATATGCAAATCAGTCTGACCCTGTGCCTCATGGGAACAGTCCTGCCCGAACTGTCAAGCCATGTGTTCCTTGGACCGTAAACAAGCATCATAGGACCGGTTTCTGGCTAATCAGCCGTCATCAGCCAGGCTAGCTTGAATCCAGTGGCAAAGTGAGCAAGGGACCCACGTCTGGGCATACCCAGCCAACTTAGGGTGAACAAAGCAAAATGAAAGGGGATGATGGACGGAGTGTTGAACAATGCAAGCACTCACCCCCAGTCAACTGATCTGGGTTTAATCCATCATTATTCTTTAGCTCACTTCGCCAACCCAGTTCAGACATGGCCATATGCAAATCACTCGGACCCTATGACTCATGGGAACAGTCCAGCCCGAACCACCAAGCCATGTCGTCCCTGGACCGGAAACAAGCATCCTGGGACAGCTTTCTGGATAATCAGCCGTCATCAGCCAGGCTAGCTTGAATCCAGTGGCAAAGTGAGCAATGGACACATGTGTGGGCATACCCTGCCAACTTAGGGCGAAGCAGGCAAAACCAAAGGGAATGATGGCCGGAGTGTTGAACAATGCAAGAACTCATCCCCAGTGAACTGATCTGGGTTTAATCCATCATCATTCTTTAGCTCACTCCGCCACCCCAGTTCAGACATGTCCCTATGCAAATCAGTCTGATCCTGAGCCTCATGGGAGCAGTCCAGCCTGAACTGCCAAGCCATGTCTTCCCTGGACCGGAAGCAATCATCCTGGGACCGGTTTCTTGCTAATCAGCCATCATCAGCCAGGCTAGCTTGAATCCAGTGGCACAGTTAGCAAGGAACCCATGTCTGGGCATACCCTGCCAACTTAAGGTGAACAAGGCAAAACAAAAGGGGATGATGGACGGAGTGATGAACAATGCAAGCACTCACCCCCAGTCATTTGACCCAGGTTTAATCCATCATCATTCTTTAGCTCACTCCGCCACCCCAGTTCAGACATGTCCCTATGCAAATCAGTCTGATCCTGAGCCTCATGGGAGCAGTCCAGCCTGAACTGCCAAGCCATGTCTTCCCTGGACCGGAAGCAATCATCCTGGGACCGGTTTCTGGCTAATCAGCCGTCATCAGCCAAGCTAGCTTGAATCCAGTGGCAAAGTGAGCAAGGGACCCACGTCTGGGCATACCCTGCCAACTTAGGGCGAACAAAGCAATACCAAAGGGGATGATGGGCAGAGTGTTGAAGAATGCAAGCACTCACCCCCAGTCAACTGATCTGGGTTTAATCCATCATCATTCTTAAGCTAACTCCGCCACCCCAGATCAGAAATGGCCGTATGCAAATCAGTCTGACCCTGTGCCTCATGAGAAAAGTCCAGCCCGAACTGCCAAGCCATGTCTTCCCTAGACCAGAAACAAGCATCCTGGGACCACTTTCTGGCTAATCAGCCGTCATCAGCCAGGATAGCTTGAATCCAGTGGCAAAGTGAGCAACGGACACACATCTGGGCATACCCTCCCAACTTACGGCGAACAAGGCAAAACCAAAGGGAATGATGAATGGAGTGTTGAACAATGCAAGAACTCACCCCCAGTCAACTGATCTGGGTTTAATACATCATCATCCTTTAGCTCACTCCGCCAACCCAGTTCAGACATGGCCATATTGAAATCACTCTGACCCTGTGCCTCATGAGAACAGTCCAGCCCGAACTGCCAAGCCATCTCTTCCCTGGACCGGAAACAAGCATCCTGGGACCGGTTTCTGGCTAATCAGTCATCATCAGCCAGGCTAGCTTGAATCCAGTGGCAATGTGAGCAAGGGACCCACGTCTGGGCATACCCTGCCAACTTAGGACGAAGAAAGCAGAACCAAAGGGGATGATGGCTGGAGTGTTGAACAATGTAAGCACTCACCCTCAGTCAACCGATCTGGGTTTAATCTATCATCATTCTTTAGCTCACTCCGCCACCCCAGTTCAGACATGGCCATATGCAAATCAGTCTGACCCTGTGCTTCAAGGGAACAGTCCAGCGCGAACTGACAAGCCATGTCTTCCCTGCACCGGAAACAAGCATCCTGGGACCAGTTTCTGGCTAATCAGCCGTCATCAGCCAAGCTAGCTTGAATCCAGTGGCAAAGTGAGCAAGGGACCCACGTCTGGGCATACCCTGCCAACTTAGGGCGCACAAAGCAAAGCCAAAGGGGATGATGGACGGAGTGTTGAATAATGCAAGCACTCACCCTCAGTCAACGTATCTGGGTTTAATCCATCATCGTTCTTTAGCTCACTCCGCCACCCCAGTTCAGACATGGCCATATGCAAATCAGTCTGACCCTGAGCCTCATGGGAACAGTTCAGCCCGAACTGCCAAGCCATGTCTTCCCTGGACCGGAAGCAAGCATCCTGGGACCGGTTTCTGGCTAATCAGCCGTCATCAGCCAGGCTAGCTTGAATCCAGTGGCAAAGTGAGCAAGGGACCCACGTCTGGGTATACCCTGCCAACTTAGGGCGAACTAAGCAATACCAAAGGGGATGATGGACAGAGTGTTGAACAATGCAAGCACTCACCCCAGTCAACTGATCTGGGTTTAATCCATCATCATTCTTAAGCTAACTCCGCCACCCCAGATCAGACATGGCCGTATGCAAATCAGTCTGACCCTGTGCCTCATGAGAACAGTCCAGCCCGAACTGCCAAGCCATGTCTTCCCTGGACCGGAAACAAGCATCCTGGGACCGGTTTCGGGCTAATCAGCCAGAATCAGCCAGGCTAGCTTGAATCCAGTGGCAATGTGAGCAAGGGACCCACGTCTGGGCATACCCTGCCAACTTAGGACGAAGAAAGCAGAACCAAAAGACATGAAGGATGGAGTGTTGAACAATGTAAGCACTCGCCCCCAGTCAGCCAATCTGGGTTTAATCTATCATCATTCTTTAGCTCACTCCGCCACCCCAGTTCAGACATGGCCATATGCAAATCAGTCTGACCCTGTGCCTCATGGGAACAGTCCAGCCCGAACTGACAAGCCATGAATTCCCTGGACCGGAAACAAGCATCCTGGGACCAGTTTCTGGCTAATCAGCCGTCATCAGCCAGGCTAGCTTGAATCCAGTGTCAAAGTGAGCAAGGGACCCACGTCTGAGCATACCCTGCCAACTTATGGCAAACAAAGCAAAACCAAAGGGGATGATGGAAGGAGTGTTGAACAATGCAAGCACTCACCCCCAGTCAACTGATCTGGGTTTAAGCCATCATCATTCTTTAGCTCACTCCGCCACCCCAGTTCAGACATGGCCATTTAGAAATCAGTCTGACCCTGGGCCTCATGGGAACAGTCCAGCCCGAACTGCCAAGCCATGTCTTCCCTGCACCGGAAACAAGCATCCTGGGACCGGTTTCTGGCTAATCAGCCGTCATCAGCCAGGCTAGCTTGAATCCAGTGGCAAAGTGAGCATGGGACCCACGTCTGGGCATACCCTGCCAACTTAGGACGAAGAAAGCAGAACCCAAGGGGATGATGGACGGAGTGTTGAACAATGTAAGCACTCACCCCCAGTCAACTGATCTGGGTTTAATCGATCATCACTCTTTAGCTCACTCCGCCACCCCAGTTCAGACATGGCCATATGCAAATCAGTCTAACCCTGTGCCTCATGGCAACAGTCCAGCCCGAACTGACAAGCCATGTCTTCCCTGGACCGGAAACAAGCATCCTGGGACCGGTTTCTGGCTAATCAGCCGTCATAAGCCAGGCTAGCTTGAATCCAGTGGCAAAGTGAGCAAGGGACCCACGTCTGAGCATACCCTGCCAACTTATGGCGAACAAAGCAAAACCAAAGGGCATGATGGACGGAGTGTTGAACAATGCAAGCACTCACCCCCAGTCAACTGATGTTGGTTTAATCCATCATCATTCTTTAGCTCACTCCGCCACCCCAGTTCAGACATGGCCATTTAGAAATCAGTCTGACCCTGTTCCTCATGGGAACAGTCCAGCCCGAACTGCCAAGCCATGTCTTCCAGGGACCGGAATCAAGTATCCTGGGACCGGTTTCTGGCCAATCAACTGTCATCAGCCAGGCTAGCTTGAATCCAGTGGCAAAGTGAGCAAGGGACCCACGTCTTGGTATACCCTGCCAACTTAGGCGAACAAAGCAATACCAAAGGGGATGATGGACAGAGTGTTGAACAATGCAAGCACTCAGCCCCACTTAACAGACTTGGGTTTATTCCATCATCATTCTTTAGCTCACTCCGCCACCCTGGTTCAGACATGGCCGTATGCAAATCAGTCTGACCCTGTGCCTCATGAGAACAGTCCAGCCCGAACTGCCAAGGCATGTCTTCCCTGGACCGGAAACAAGCATCCTTGGAGCGGTTTCTGGCTAATCAGCCATCATCAGCCAGGCTAGCATGAATCCAGTGGCAAAGTGAGCAAGGGACTCACATCTGGGCATACCCTGCCAACTTAGGGCGAACAAAGAAAAACCAAAGGGGAGGATGGCCGAAGAGAGGAACAATGCAAGCACTCAGCCCCAGTCAACTGATCTGGATTTAATCCATCATAATTCTTTAGCTCACTCCGCCACCCCAGTTCAGACATGGCCATATGCAAATCAGTCTGACCCTGTGCCTCATTGGAACAGTCCTGCCCGAACTGCCAAGCCATGTCTTCCCTGGACCTGAAACAAGCATCCTTGGACCGGCGTCTGGCTAATCAGCCGTAATCTGCCAGGCTAACTTGAATCCAGTGCTAAAGTGAGCTAGGGGCCCACGCCTGGGCATACCCTGCCAACTCAGGGCGAACAAAGCAAAACCAAAGGGCTTGATGGACGGAGTGTTGAACAATGCAAGATCTCACCCCCAGTCAACTGGTCTGGGTTTAATCCATCATCATTCTTTAGCTCACTCTGCCACCCCACTTCAGACATGGCCATATGCAAATCAGTCTGACCCTGTGCCTCATGGGAACAGTCCTGCCCGAACTGTCAAGCCATGTGTTCCTTGGACCTGAAACAAGCATCCTTGGACCGGCGTCTGGCTAATCAGCCGTAATCTGCCAGGCTAACTTGAATCCAGTGCTAAAGTGAGCTAGGGGCCCACGCCTGGGCATACCCTGCCAACTCAGGGCGAACAAAGCAAAACCAAAGGGCTTGATGGACGGAGTGTTGAACAATGCAAGATCTCACCCCCAGTCAACTGGTCTGGGTTTAATCCATCATCATTCTTTAGCTCACTCTGCCACCCCACTTCAGACATGGCCATATGCAAATCAGTCTGACCCTGTGCCTCATGGGAACAGTCCTGCCCGAACTGTCAAGCCATGTGTTCCTTGGACCGTAAACAAGCATCATAGGACCGGTTTCTGGCTAATCAGCCGTCATCAGCCAGGCTAGCTTGAATCCAGTGGCAAAGTGAGCAAGGGACCCACGTCTGGGCATACCCAGCCAACTTAGGGTGAACAAAGCAAAATGAAAGGGGATGATGGACGGAGTGTTGAACAATGCAAGCACTCACCCCCAGTCAACTGATCTGGGTTTAATCCATCATTATTCTTTAGCTCACTTCGCCAACCCAGTTCAGACATGGCCATATGCAAATCACTCGGACCCTATGACTCATGGGAACAGTCCAGCCCGAACCACCAAGCCATGTCGTCCCTGGACCGGAAACAAGCATCCTGGGACAGCTTTCTGGATAATCAGCCATCATCAGCCAGGCTAGCTTGAATCCAGTGGCAAAGTGAGCAATGGACACATGTGTGGGCATACCCTGCCAACTTAGGGCGAAGCAGGCAAAACCAAAGGGAATGATGGCCGGAGTGTTGAACAATGCAAGAACTCATCCCCAGTGAACTGATCTGGGTTTAATCCATCATCATTCTTTAGCTCACTCCGCCACCCCAGTTTAGACATGTCCCTATGCAAATCAGTCTGATCCTGAGCCTCATGGGAGCAGTCCAGCCTGAACTGCCAAGCCATGTCTTCCCTGGACCGGAAGCAATCATCCTGGGACCGGTTTCTTGCTAATCAGCCATCATCAGCCAGGCTAGCTTGAATCCAGTGGCAAAGTTAGCAAGGAACCCATGTCTGGGCATACCCTGCCAACTTAAGGTGAACAAGGCAAAACAAAAGGGGATGATGGACGGAGTGATGAACAATGCAAGCACTCACCCCCAGTCATTTGACCCACGTTTAATCCATCATCATTCTTTAGCTCACTCCGCCACCCCAGTTCAGACATGTCCCTATGCAAATCAGTCTGATCCTGAGCCTCATGGGAGCAGTCCAGCCTGAACTGCCAAGCCATGTCTTCCCTGGACCGGAAGCAATCATCCTGGGACCGGTTTCTGGCTAATCAGCCGTCATCAGCCAAGCTAGCTTGAATCCAGTGGCAAAGTGAGCAAGGGACCCACGTCTGGGCATACCCTGCCAACTTAGGGCGAACAAAGCAATACCAAAGGGGATGATGGACAGAGTGTTGAAGAATGCAAGCACTCACCCCCAGTCAACTGATCTGGGTTTAATCCATCATCATTCTTAAGCTAACTCCGCCACCCCAGATCAGAAATGGCCGTATGCAAATCAGTCTGACCCTGTGCCTCATGAGAAAAGTCCAGCCCGAACTGCCAAGCCATGTCTTCCCTAGACCAGAAACAAGCATCCTGGGACCACTTTCTGGCTAATCAGCCGTCATCAGCCAGGATAGCTTGAATCCAGTGGCAAAGTGAGCAACGGACACACATCTGGGCATACCCTCCCAACTTACGGCGAACAAGGCAAAACCAAAGGGAATGATGGATGGAGTGTTGAACAATGCAAGAACTCACCCCCAGTCAACTGATCTGGGTTTAATACATCATCATTCTTTAGCTCACTCCGCCAACCCAGTTCAGACATGGCCATATGCAAATCACTCTGACCCTGTGCCTCATGAGAACAGTCCAGCCCGAACTGCCAAGCCATCTCTTCCCTGGACCGGAAACAAGCATCCTGGGACCGGTTTCTGGCTAATCAGTCATCATCAGCCAGGCTAGCTTGAATCCAGTGGCAATGTGAGCAAGGGACCCACGTCTGGGCATACCCTGCCAACTTAGGACGAAGAAAGCAGAACCAAAGGGGATGATGGCTGGAGTGTTGAACAATGTAAGCACTCACCCTCAGTCAACGTATCTGGGTTTAATCCATCATCGTTCTTTAGCTCACTCCGCCACCCCAGTTCAGACATGGCCATATGCAAATCAGTCTGACCCTGAGCCTCATGGGAACAGTTCAGTCTGAACTGCCAAGCCATGTCTTCCCTGGACCGGAAGCAAGCATCCTGGGACCGGTTTCTGGCTAATCAGCCGTCATCAGCCAGGCTAGCTTGAATCCAGTGGCAAAGTGAGCAAGGGACCCACGTCTGGGTATACCCTGCCAACTTAGGGCGAACTAAGCAATACCAAAGGGGATGATGGACAGAGTGTTGAACAATGCAAGCACTCACCCCAGTCAACTGATCTGGGTTTAATCCATCATCATTCTTAAGCTAACTCCGCCACCCCAGATCAGACATGGCCGTATGCAAATCAGTCTGACCCTGTGCCTCATGAGAACAGTCCAGCCCGAACTGCCAAGCCATGTCTTCCCTGCACCGGAAACAAGCATCCTGGGACCAGTTTCTGGCTAATCAGCCGTCATCAGCCAAGCTAGCTTGAATCCAGTGGCAAAGTGAGCAAGGGACCCACGTCTGGGCATACCCTGCCAACTTAGGGCGCACAAAGCAAAGCCAAAGGGGATGATGGACGGAGTGTTGAACAATGCAAGCACTCACCCTCAGTCAACGTATCTGGGTTTAATCCATCATCGTTCTTTAGCTCACTCTGCCACCCCAGTTCAGACATGGCCATATGCAAATCAGTCTGACCCTGAGCCTCATGGGAACAGTTCAGCCCGAACTGCCAAGCCATGTCTTCCCTGGACCGGAAGCAAGCATCCTGGGACCGGTTTCTGGCTAATCAGCCGTCATCAGCCAGGCTAGCTTGAATCCAGTGGCAAAGTGAGCAAGGGACCCACGTCTGGGTATACCCTGCCAACTTAGGGCGAACTAAGCAATACCAAAGGGGATGATGGACAGAGTGTTGAACAATGCAAGCACTCACCCCAGTCAACTGATCTGGGTTTAATCCATCATCATTCTTAAGCTAACTCCGCCACCCCAGATCAGACATGGCCGTATGCAAATCAGTCTGACCCTGTGCCTCATGAGAACAGTCCAGCCCGAACTGCCAAGCCATGTCTTCCCTGGACCGGAAACAAGCATCCTGGGACCGGTTTCGGGCTAATCAGCCAGAATCAGCCAGGCTAGCTTGAATCCAGTGGCAATGTGAGCAAGGGACCCACGTCTGGGCATACCCTGCCAACTTAGGACGAAGAAAGCAGAACCAAAAGACATGAAGGATGGAATGTTGAACAATGTAAGCACTCGCCCCCAGTCAGCCAATCTGGGTTTAATCTATCATCATTCTTTAGCTCACTCCGCCACCCCAGTTCAGACATGGCCATATGCAAATCAGTCTGACCCTGTGCCTCATGGGAACAGTCCAGCCCGAACTGACAAGCCATGAATTCCCTGGACCGGAAACAAGCATCCTGGGACCGGTTTCTGGCTAATCAGCCGTCATCAGCCAGGCTAGCTTGAATCCAGTGTCAAAGTGAGCAAGGGACCCACGTCTGAGCATACCCTGCCAACTTATGGCAAACAAAGCAAAACCAAAGGGGATGATGGAAGGAGTGTTGAACAATGCAAGCACTCACCCCCAGTCAACTGATCTGGGTTTAAGCCATCATCATTCTTTACCTCACTCCGCCACCCCAGTTCAGACATGGCCATTTAGAAATCAGTCTGACCCTGGGCCTCATGGGAACAGTCCAGCCCGAACTGCCAAGCCATGTCTTCCCTGCACCGGAAACAAGCATCCTGGGACCGGTTTCTGGCTAATCAGCCGTCATCAGCCAGGCTAGCTTGAATCCAGTGGCAAAGTGAGCATGGGACCCACGTCTGGGCATACCCTGCCAACTTAGGACGAAGAAAGCAGAACCAAAGGGGATGATGGACGGAGTGTTGAACAATGTAAGCACTCACCCCCAGTCAACTGATCTGGGTTTAATCTATCATCACTCTTTAGCTCACTCCGCCACCCCAGTTCAGACATGGCCATATGCAAATCAGTCTAACCCTGTGCCTCATGGCAACAGTCCAGCCCGAACTGACAAGCCATGTCTTCCCTGGACCGGAAACAAGCATCCTGGGACCGGTTTCTGGCTAATCAGCCGTCATAAGCCAGGCTAGCTTGAATCCAGTGGCAAAGTGAGCAAGGGACCCACGTCTGAGCATACCCTGCCAACTTATGGCGAACAAAGCAAAACCAAAGGGCATGATGGACGGAGTGTTGAACAATGCAAGCAGTCACCCCCAGTCAACTGATCTTGGTTTAATCCATCATCATTCTTTAGCTCACTCCGCCACCCCAGTTCAGACATGGCCATTTAGAAATCAGTCTGACCCTGTTCCTCATGGGAACAGTCCAGCCCGAACTGCCAAGCCATGTCTTCCAGGGACCGGAATCAAGTATCCTGGGACCGGTTTCTGGCCAATCAACTGTCATCAGCCAGGCTAGCTTGAATCCAGTGGCAAAGTGAGCAAGGGACCCACGTCTTGGTATACCCTGCCAACTTAGGCGAACAAAGCAATACCAAAGGGGATGATGGACAGAGTGTTGAACAATGCAAGCACTCAGCCCCACTTAACAGATCTGGGTTTATTCCATCATCATTCTTTAGCTCACTCCGCCACCCTGGTTCAGACATGGCCGTATGCAAATCAGTCTGACCCTGTGCCTCATGAGAACAGTCCAGCCCGAACTGCCAAGGCATGTCTTCCCTGGACCGGAAACAAGCATCCTTGGAGCGGTTTCTGGCTAATCAGCCATCATCAGCCAGGCTAGCATGAATCCAGTGGCAAAGTGAGCAAGGGACTCACATCTGGGCATACCCTGCCAACTTAGGGCGAACAAAGAAAAACCAAAGGGGAGGATGGCCGAAGAGAGGAACAATGCAAGCACTCAGCCCCAGTCAACTGATCTGGATTTAATCCATCATAATTCTTTAGCTCACTCCGCCACCCCAGTTCAGACATGGCCATATGCAAATCAGTCTGACCCTGTGCCTCATTGGAACAGTCCTGCCCGAACTGCCAAGCCATGTCTTCCCTGGACCTGAAACAAGCATCCTTGGACCGGCGTCTGGCTAATCAGCCGTAATCTGCCAGGCTAACTTGAATCCAGTGCTAAAGTGAGCTAGGGGCCCACGCCTGGGCATACCCTGCCAACTCAGGGCGAACAAAGCAAAAGCAAAGGGCTTGATGGACGGAGTGTTGAACAATGCAAGATCTCACCCCCAGTCAACTGGTCTGGGTTTAATCCATCATCATTCTTTAGCTCACTCTGCCACCCCACTTCAGACATGGCCATATGCAAATCAGTCTGACCCTGTGCCTCATGGGAACAGTCCTGCCCGAACTGTCAAGCCATGTGTTCCTTGGACCTGAAACAAGCATCCTTGGACCGGCGTCTGGCTAATCAGCCGTAATCTGCCAGGCTAACTTGAATCCAGTGCTAAAGTGAGCTAGGGGCCCACGCCTGGGCATACCCTGCCAACTCAGGGCGAACAAAGCAAAACCAAAGGGCTTGATGGACGGAGTGTTGAACAATGCAAGATCTCACCCCCAGTCAACTGGTCTGGGTTTAATCCATCATCATTCTTTAGCTCACTCTGCCACCCCACTTCAGACATGGCCATATGCAAATCAGGCTGACCCTGTGCCTCATGGGAACAGTCCTGCCCGAACTGTCAAGCCATGTGTTCCTTGGACCGTAAACAAGCATCATAGGACCGGTTTCTGGCTAATCAGCCGTCATCAGCCAGGCTAGCTTGAATCCAGTGGCAAAGTGAGCAAGGGACCCACGTCTGGGCATACCCAGCCAACTTAGGGTGAACAAAGCAAAATGAAAGGGGATGATGGACGGAGTGTTGAACAATGCAAGCACTCACCCCCAGTCAACTGATCTGGGTTTAATCCATCATTATTCTTTAGCTCACTTCGCCAACCCAGTTCAGACATGGCCATATGCAAATCACTCGGACCCTATGACTCATGGGAACAGTCCAGCCCGAACCGCCAAGCCATGTCTTCCCTGGACCGGAAACAAGCATCCTGGGACAGCTTTCTGGATAATCAGCCGTCATCAGCCAGGCTAGCTTGAATCCAGTGGCAAAGTGAGCAATGGACACATGTCTGGGCATACCCTGCCAACTTAGGGCGAAGCAGGCAAAACCAAAGGGAATGATGGCCGGAGTGTTGAACAATGCAAGAACTCATCCCCAGTGAACTGATCTGGGTTTAATCCATCATCATTCTTTAGCTCACTCCGCCACCCCAGTTCAGACATGTCCCTATGCAAATCAGTCTGATCCTGAGCCTCATGGGAGCAGTCCAGCCTGAACTGCCAAGCCATGTCTTCCCTGGACCGGAAGCAATCATCCTGGGACCGGTTTCTTGCTAATCAGCCATCATCAGCCCGGCTAGCTTGAATCCAGTGGCAAAGTTAGCAAGGAACCCATGTCTGGGCATACCCTGCCAACTTAAGGTGAACAAGGCAAAACAAAAGGGGATGATGGACGGAGTGATGAACAATGCAAGCACTCACCCCCAGTCAACTGATCTGGGTTTAATCTATCATCACTCTTTAGCTCACTCCGCCACCCCAGTTCAGACATGGCCATATGCAAATCAGTCTAACCCTGTGCCTCATGGCAACAGTCCAGCCCGAACTGACAAGCCATGTCTTCCCTGGACCGGAAACAAGCATCCTGGGACCGGTTTCTGGCTAATCAGCCGTCATAAGCCAGGCTAGCTTGAATCCAGTGGCAAAGTGAGCAAGGGACCCACGTCTGAGCATACCCTGCCAACTTATGGCGAACAAAGCAAAACCAAAGGGCATGATGGACGGAGTGTTGAACAATGCAAGCACTCACCCCCAGTCAACTGATCTTGGTTTAATCCATCATCATTCTTTAGCTCACTCCGCCACCCCAGTTCAGACATGGCCATTTAGAAATCAGTCTGACCCTGTTCCTCATGGGAACAGTCCAGCCCGAACTGCCAAGCCATGTCTTCCAGGGACCGGAATCAAGTATCCTGGGACCGGTTTCTGGCCAATCAACTGTCATCAGCCAGGCTAGCTTGAATCCAGTGGCAAAGTGAGCAAGGGACCCACGTCTTGGTATACCCTGCCAACTTAGGCGAACAAAGCAATACCAAAGGGGATGATGGACAGAGTGTTGAACAATGCAAGCACTCAGCCCCACTTAACAGATCTGGGTTTATTCCATCATCATTCTTTAGCTCACTCCGCCACCCTGGTTCAGACATGGCCGTATGCAAATCAGTCTGACCCTGTGCCTCATGAGAACAGTCCAGCCCGAACTGCCAAGGCATGTCTTCCCTGGACCGGAAACAAGCATCCTTGGAGCGGTTTCTGGCTAATCAGCCATCATCAGCCAGGCTAGCATGAATCCAGTGGCAAAGTGAGCAAGGGACTCACATCTGGGCATACCCTGCCAACTTAGGGCGAACAAAGAAAAACCAAAGGGGAGGATGGCCGAAGAGAGGAACAATGCAAGCACTCAGCCCCAGTCAACTGATCTGGATTTAATCCATCATAATTCTTTAGCTCACTCCGCCACCCCAGTTCAGACATGGCCATATGCAAATCAGTCTGACCCTGTGCCTCATTGGAACAGTCCTGCCCGAACTGCCAAGCCATGTCTTCCCTGGACCTGAAACAAGCATCCTTGGACCGGCGTCTGGCTAATCAGCCGTAATCTGCCAGGCTAACTTGAATCCAGTGCTAAAGTGAGCTAGGGGCCCACGCCTGGGCATACCCTGCCAACTCAGGGCGAACAAAGCAAAAGCAAAGGGCTTGATGGACGGAGTGTTGAACAATGCAAGATCTCACCCCCAGTCAACTGGTCTGGGTTTAATCCATCATCATTCTTTAGCTCACTCTGCCACCCCACTTCAGACATGGCCATATGCAAATCAGTCTGACCCTGTGCCTCATGGGAACAGTCCTGCCCGAACTGTCAAGCCATGTGTTCCTTGGACCTGAAACAAGCATCCTTGGACCGGCGTCTGGCTAATCAGCCGTAATCTGCCAGGCTAACTTGAATCCAGTGCTAAAGTGAGCTAGGGGCCCACGCCTGGGCATACCCTGCCAACTCAGGGCGAACAAAGCAAAACCAAAGGGCTTGATGGACGGAGTGTTGAACAATGCAAGATCTCACCCCCAGTCAACTGGTCTGGGTTTAATCCATCATCATTCTTTAGCTCACTCTGCCACCCCACTTCAGACATGGCCATATGCAAATCAGGCTGACCCTGTGCCTCATGGGAACAGTCCTGCCCGAACTGTCAAGCCATGTGTTCCTTGGACCGTAAACAAGCATCATAGGACCGGTTTCTGGCTAATCAGCCGTCATCAGCCAGGCTAGCTTGAATCCAGTGGCAAAGTGAGCAAGGGACCCACGTCTGGGCATACCCAGCCAACTTAGGGTGAACAAAGCAAAATGAAAGGGGATGATGGACGGAGTGTTGAACAATGCAAGCACTCACCCCCAGTCAACTGATCTGGGTTTAATCCATCATTATTCTTTAGCTCACTTCGCCAACCCAGTTCAGACATGGCCATATGCAAATCACTCGGACCCTATGACTCATGGGAACAGTCCAGCCCGAACCGCCAAGCCATGTCTTCCCTGGACCGGAAACAAGCATCCTGGGACAGCTTTCTGGATAATCAGCCGTCATCAGCCAGGCTAGCTTGAATCCAGTGGCAAAGTGAGCAATGGACACATGTCTGGGCATACCCTGCCAACTTAGGGCGAAGCAGGCAAAACCAAAGGGAATGATGGCCGGAGTGTTGAACAATGCAAGAACTCATCCCCAGTGAACTGATCTGGGTTTAATCCATCATCATTCTTTAGCTCACTCCGCCACCCCAGTTCAGACATGTCCCTATGCAAATCAGTCTGATCCTGAGCCTCATGGGAGCAGTCCAGCCTGAACTGCCAAGCCATGTCTTCCCTGGACCGGAAGCAATCATCCTGGGACCGGTTTCTTGCTAATCAGCCATCATCAGCCCGGCTAGCTTGAATCCAGTGGCAAAGTTAGCAAGGAACCCATGTCTGGGCATACCCTGCCAACTTAAGGTGAACAAGGCAAAACAAAAGGGGATGATGGACGGAGTGATGAACAATGCAAGCACTCACCCCCAGTCATTTGACCCAGGTTTAATCCATCATCATTCTTTAGCTCACTCCGCCACCCCAGTTCAGACATGGCCATAAGCAAATCAGTCTGTCCCTGTGCCTCATGGGAACAGTCCAGCCTAAACTGCCAAGCCATGTCTTCCCTGGACCGGAAAAAAGCATCCTGGGACCGGTTTCTGGCTAATCAGCCGTCATCAGCCACGCTAGCTTGAATCCAGTGGCAAAGTGAGCAAGGGACCCACGTCTGGGCATACCCTGCCAACTTAGGGCGAACAAAGCAATACCAAAGGGGATGATGGACAGAGTGTTGAAGAATGCAAGCACTCACCCCCAGTCAACTGATCTGGGTTTAATCCATCATCATTCTTAAGCTAACTCCGCCACCCCAGATCAGAAATGGCCGTATGCAAATCAGTCTGACCCTGTGCCCCATGAGAAAAGTCCAGCCCGAACTGCCAAGCCATGTCTTCCCTAGACCAGAAACAAGCATCCTGGGACCACTTTCTGGCTAATCAGCCGTCATCAGCCAGGATAGCTTGAATCCAGTGGCAAAGTGAGCAACGGACACACATCTGGGCATACCCTCCCAACTTACGGCGAACAAGGCAAAACCAAAGGGAATGATGGATGGAGTGTTGAACAATGCAAGAACTCACCCCCAGTCAACTGATCTGGGTTTAATACATCATCATTCTTTAGCTCACTCCGCCACCCCAGTTCAGACATGGTTATTTAGAAATCAGTCTGACCCTGTTCCTCATGGGAACAGTCCAGCCCGAACTGCCAAGCCATGTCTTCCAGGGACCGGAATCAAGTATACTGGGACCGGTTTCTGGCCAATCAACTGTCATCAGCCAGGCTAGCTTGAATCCAGTGGCAAAGTGAGCAAGGGACCCACGTCTTGGTATACCCTGCCAACTTAGGCGAACAAAGCAATACCAAAGGGGATGATGGACAGAGTGTTGAACAATGCAAGCACTCAGCCCCACTTAACAGATCTGGGTTTATTCCATCATCATTCTTTAGCTCACTCCGCCACCCTGGTTCAGACATGGCCGTATGCAAATCAGTCTGACCCTGTGCCTCATGAGAACAGTCCAGCCCGAACTGCCAAGGCATGTCTTCCCTGGACCGGAAACAAGCATCCTGGGAGCGGTTTCTGGCTAATCAGCCATCATCAGCCAGGCTAGCATGAATCCAGTGGCAAAGTGAGCAAGGGACTCACATCTGGGCATACCCTGCCAACTTAGGGCGAACAAAGAAAAACCAAAGGGGAGGATGGCCGAAGAGAGGAACAATGCAAGCACTCAGCCCCAGTCAACTGATCTGGATTTAATCCATCATAATTCTTTAGCTCACTCCGCCACCCCAGTTCAGACATGGCCATATGCAAATCAGTCTGACCCTGTGCCTCATTGGAACAGTCCTGCCCGAACTGCCAAGCCATGTCTTCCCTGGACCTGAAACAAGCATCCTTGGACCGGCGTATGGCTAATCAGCCGTAATCTGCCAGGCTAACTTGAATCCAGTGGTAAAGTGAGCTAGGGGCCCACGCCTGGGCATACCCTGCCAACTTAGGGCGAACAAAGCAAAACCAAAGGGCTTGATGGACGGAGTGTTGAACAATGCAAGCACTCACCCCCAGTCAACTGATCTGGGTTTAATCCATCATCATTCTTTAGCTCACTCCGCCAACCCAGTTCAGACATGGCCATATGCAAATCACTCGGACCCTATGACTCATGTGAACAGTCCAGCCCGAACTGCCAAGCCATGTCTTCCCTGGACCGGAAACAAGCATCCTGGGACAGCTTTCTGGATAATCAGCCGTCATCAGCCAGGCTAGCTTGAATCCAGTGGCAAAGTTAGCAAGGAACCCATGTCTGGGCATACCCTGCCAACTTAAGGCAAACAAGGCAAAACAAAAGGGGATGATGGACGGAGTGATGAACAATGCAAGCACTCACCCCCAGTCATTTGACCCAGGTGTAATCCATCATCATTCTTTAGCTCACTCCGCCACCCCAGTTCAGACATGGCCATAAGCAAATCAGTCTGTCCCTGTGCCTCATGGGAACAGTCCAGCCCAAACTGCCAAGCCATGTCTTCCCTGGACCGGAAAAAAGCATCCTGGGACCGGTTTCTGGCTAATCAGCCGTCATCAGCCACGCTAGCTTGAATCCAGTGGCAAAGTGAGCAAGGGACCCACGTCTGGGCATACCCTGCCAACTTAGGGCGAACAAAGCAATACCAAAGGGGATGATGGACAGAGTGTTGAAGAATGCAAGCACTCACCCCCAGTCAACTGATCTCGGTTTAATCCATCATCATTCTTAAGCTAACTCCGCCACCCCAGATCAGAAATGGCCGTATGCAAATCAGTCTGACCCTGTGCCTCATGAGAACAGTCCAGCCCGAACTGCCAAGGCATGTCTTCCCTGGACCGGAAACAAGCATCCTGGGAGCGGTTTCTGGCTAATCAGCCATCATCAGCCAGGCTAGCATGAATCCAGTGGCAAAGTGAGCAAGGGACTCACATCTGGGCATACCCTGCCAACTTAGGGCGAACAAAGAAAAACCAAAGGGGAGGATGGCCGAAGAGAGGAACAATGCAAGCACTCAGCCCCAGTCAACTGATCTGGATTTAATCCATCATAATTCTTTAGCTCACTCCGCCACCCCAGTTCAGACATGGCCATATGCAAATCAGTCTGACCCTGTGCCTCATTGGAACAGTCCTGCCCGAACTGCCAAGCCATGTCTTCCCTGGACCTGAAACAAGCATCCTTGGACCGGCGTATGGCTAATCAGCCGTAATCTGCCAGGCTAACTTGAATCCAGTGGTAAAGTGAGCTAGGGGCCCACGCCTGGGCATACCCTGCCAACTTAGGGCGAACAAAGCAAAACCAAAGGGCTTGATGGACGGAGTGTTGAACAATGCAAGCACTCACCCCAGTCAACTGATCTGGGTTTAATCCATCATCATTCTTTAGCTCACTCCGCCAACCCAGTTCAGACATGGCCATATGCAAATCACTCGGACCCTATGACTCATGTGAACAGTCCAGCCCGAACTGCCAAGCCATGTCTTCCCTGGACCGGAAACAAGCATCCTGGGACAGCTTTCTGGATAATCAGCCGTCATCAGCCAGGCTAGCTTGAATCCAGTGGCAAAGTTAGCAAGGAACCCATGTCTGGGCATACCCTGCCAACTTAAGGCAAACAAGGCAAAACAAAAGGGGATGATGGACGGAGTGATGAACAATGCAAGCACTCACCCCCAGTCATTTGACCCAGGTGTAATCCATCATCATTCTTTAGCTCACTCCGCCACCCCAATTCAGACATGGCCATAAGCAAATCAGTCTGTCCCTGTGCCTCATGGGAACAGTCCAGCCCAAACTGCCAAGCCATGTCTTCCCTGGACCGGAAAAAAGCATCCTGGGACCGGTTTCTGGCTAATCAGCCGTCATCAGCCACGCTAGCTTGAATCCAGTGGCAAAGTGAGCAAGGGACCCACGTCTGGGCATACCCTGCCAACTTAGGGCGAACAAAGCAATACCAAAGGGGATGATGGACAGAGTGTTGAAGAATGCAAGCACTCACCCCCAGTCAACTGATCTCGGTTTAATCCATCATCATTCTTAAGCTAACTCCGCCACCCCAGATCAGAAATGGCCGTATGCAAATCAGTCTGACCCTGTGCCTCATGAGAACAGTCCAGCCCGAACTGCCAAGCCATCTCTTCCCTGGACCGGAACCAAGCATCCTGGGACCGGTTTCTGGCTAATCAGTCGTCATCAGCCACGCTAGCTTGAATCCAGTGGCAATGTGAGCAAGGGACCCACGTCTGGGCATACCCTGCCAATTTAGGATGAAGGCAGCAGAACCAAAGGGGATGATGGCTGGAGTGTTGAACAATGTAAGCACTCACCCTCAGTCAACCGATCTGGGTTTAATCTATCATCATTCTTTAGCTCACTCCGCCACCCCAGTTCAGACATGGCCATATGCAAATCAGTCTGACCCTGTGCTTCAAGGGAACAGTCCAGCCCGAACTGACAAGCCATGTCTTCCCTGCACCGGAAACAAGCATCCTGGGACCAGTTTCTGGCTAATCAGCCGTCATCAGCCAGGCTAGCTTGAATCCAGTGGCAAAGTGAGCAAGGGACCCACGTCTGGGCATACCCTGCCAACTTAGGGCGCACAAAGCAAAGCCAAAGGGGATGATGGACGGAGTGTTGAACAATGCAAGCACTCACCCTCAGTCAACGTATCTGGGTTTAATCCATCATCATTCTTTAGCTCACTCCGCCACCCCAGTTCAGACATGGCCATATGCAAATCAGTCTGACCCTGAGCCTCATGGGAACAGTTCAGCCCGAACTGCCAAGCCATGTCTTCCCTGGACCGGAAGCAAGCATCCTGGGACCGGTTTCTGGCTAATCAGCCGCCATCTGCCAGGCTAGCTTGAATCCAGTGGCAAAGTGAGCAAGGGACCCACGTCTGGGTATACCCTGCCAACTTAGGGCGAACTAAGCAATACCAAAGGGGATGATGGACAGAGTGTTGAACAATGCAAGCACTCACCCCAGTCAACTGATCTGGGTTTAATCCATCATCATTCTTAAGCTAACTCCGCCACCCCAGATCAGACATGGCCTTATGCAAATCAGTCTGACCCTGTGCCTCATGAGAACAGTCCAGCCCGAACTGCCAAGGCATGTCTTCCCTGGACCGGAAACAAGCATCCTGGGACCGGTTTCGGGCTAATCAGCCAGAATCATCCAGGCTAGCTTGAATCCAGTGGCAATGTGAGCAAGGGACCCACGTCTGGGCATACCCTGCCAACTTAGGACGAAGAAAGCAGAACCAAAAGACATGAAGGATGGAGTGTTGAACAATGTAAGCACTCGCCCCCAGTCAGCCGATCTGGGTTTAATCTATCATCATTCTTTAGCTCACTCCGCCACCCCAGTTCAGACATGGCCATATGCAAATCAGTCTGACCCTGTGCCTCATGGGAACAGTCCAGCCCGAACTGACAAGCCATGAATTCCCTGGACCGGAAACAAGCATCCTGGGACCGGTTTCTGGCTAATCAGCCGTCATCAGCCAGGCTAGCTTGAATCCAGTGTCAAAGTGAGCAAGGGACCCACGTCTGAGCATACCCTGCCAACTTATGGCAAACAAAGCAAATCCAAAGGGGATGATGGAAGGAGTGTTGAACAATGCAAGCACTCACCCCCAGTCAACTGATCTGGGTTTAAGCCATCATCATTCTTTAGCTCACTCCGCCACCCCAGTTCAGACATGGCCATTTAGAAATCAGTCTGACCCTGGGCCTCATGGGAACAGTCCAGCCCGAACTGCCAAGCCATGTCTTCCCTGCACCGGAAACAAGCATCCTGGGACCGGTTTCTGGCTAATCAGCCGTCATCAGCCAGGCTAGCTTGAATCCAGTGGCAAAGTGAGCATGGGACCCACGTCTGGGCATACCCTGCCAAGTTAGGACGAAGAAAGCAGAACCAAAGGGGATGATGGACGGAGTGTTGAACAATGTAAGCACTCACCCCCAGTCAACTGATCTGGGTTTAATCTATCATCACTCTTTAGCTCACTCCGCCACCCCAGTTCAGACATGGCCATATGCAAATCAGTCTAACCCTGTGCCTCATGGCAACAGTCCAGCCCGAACTGACAAGCCATGTCTTCCCTGGACCGGAAACAAGCATCCTGGGACCGGTTTCTGGCTAATCAGCCGTCATAAACCAGGCTAGCTTGAATCCAGTGGCAAAGTGAGCAAGGGACCCACGTCTGAGCATACCCTGCCAACTTATGGCGAACAAAGCAAAACCAAAGGGCATGATGGACGGAGTGTTGAACAATGCAAGCACTCACCCCCAGTCAACTGATCTTGGTTTAATCCATCATCATTCTTTAGCTCACTCCGCCACCCCAGTTCAGACATGGCCATTTAGAAATCAGTCTGACCCTGTTCCTCATGGGAACAGTCCAGCCCGAACTGCCAAGCCATGTCTTCCCTGGACCGGAAGCAAGCATCCTGGGACCGGTTTCTGGCTAATCAGCCGTCATCAGCCAGGCTAGCTTGAATCCAGTGGCAAAGTGAGCAAGGGACCCACGTCTGGGTATACCCTGCCAACTTAGGGCGAACTAAGCAATACCAAAGGGGATGATGGACAGAGTGTTGAACAATGCAAGCACTCACCCCAGTCAACTGATCTGGGTTTAATCCATCATCATTCTTAAGCTAACTCCGCCACCCCAGATCAGACATGGCCGTATGCAAATCAGTCTGACCCTGTGCCTCATGAGAACAGTCCAGCCCGAACTGCCAAGCCATGTCTTCCCTGCACCGGAAACAAGCATCCTGGGACCAGTTTCTGGCTAATCAGCCGTCATCAGCCAAGCTAGCTTGAATCCAGTGGCAAAGTGAGCAAGGGACCCACGTCTGGGCATACCCTGCCAACTTAGGGCGCACAAAGCAAAGCCAAAGGGGATGATGGACGGAGTGTTGAACAATGCAAGCACTCACCCTCAGTCAACGTATCTGGGTTTAATCCATCATCGTTCTTTAGCTCACTCCGCCACCCCAGTTCAGACATGGCCATATGCAAATCAGTCTGACCCTGAGCCTCATGGGAACAGTTCAGCCCGAACTGCCAAGCCATGTCTTCCCTGGACCGGAAGCAAGCATCCTGGGACCGGTTTCTGGCTAATCAGCCGTCATCAGCCAGGCTAGCTTGAATCCAGTGGCAAAGTGAGCAAGGGACCCACGTCTGGGTATACCCTGCCAACTTAGGGCGAACTAAGCAATACCAAAGGGGATGATGGACAGAGTGTTGAACAATGCAAGCACTCACCCCAGTCAACTGATCTGGGTTTAATCCATCATCATTCTTAAGCTAACTCCGCCACCCCAGATCAGACATGGCCGTATGCAAATCAGTCTGACCCTGTGCCTCATGAGAACAGTCCAGCCCGAACTGCCAAGCCATGTCTTCCCTGGACCGGAAACAAGCATCCTGGGACCGGTTTCGGGCTAATCAGCCAGAATCAGCCAGGCTAGCTTGAATCCAGTGGCAATGTGAGCAAGGGACCCACATCTGGGCATACCCTGCCAACTTAGGACGAAGAAAGCAGAACCAAAAGACATGAAGGATGGAATGTTGAACAATGTAAGCACTCGCCCCCAGTCAGCCAATCTGGGTTTAATCTATCATCATTCTTTAGCTCACTCCGCCACCCCAGTTCAGACATGGCCATATGCAAATCAGTCTGACCCTGTGCCTCATGGGAACAGTCCAGCCCGAACTGACAAGCCATGAATTCCCTGGACCGGAAACAAGCATCCTGGGACCGGTTTCTGGCTAATCAGCCGTCATCAGCCAGGCTAGCTTGAATCCAGTGTCAAAGTGAGCAAGGGACCCACGTCTGAGCATACCCTGCCAACTTATGGCAAACAAAGCAAAACCAAAGGGGATGATGGAAGGAGTGTTGAACAATGCAAGCACTCACCCCCAGTCAACTGATCTGGGTTTAAGCCATCATCATTCTTTAGCTCACTCCGCCACCCCAGTTCAGACATGGCCATTTAGAAATCAGTCTGACCCTGGGCCTCATGGGAACAGTCCAGCCCGAACTGCCAAGCCATGTCTTCCCTGCACCGGAAACAAGCATCCTGGGACCGGTTTCTGGCTAATCAGCCGTCATCAGCCAGGCTAGCTTGAATCCAGTGGCAAAGTGAGCATGGGACCCACGTCTGGGCATACCCTGCCAACTTAGGACGAAGAAAGCAGAACCAAAGGGGATGATGGACGGAGTGTTGAACAATGTAAGCACTCACCCCCAGTCAACTGATCTGGGTTTAATCTATCATCACTCTTTAGCTCACTCCGCCACCCCAGTTCAGACATGGCCATATGCAAATCAGTCTAACCCTGTGCCTCATGGCAACAGTCCAGCCCGAACTGACAAGCCATGTCTTCCCTGGACCGGAAACAAGCATCCTGGGACCGGTTTCTGGCTAATCAGCCGTCATAAGCCAGGCTAGCTTGAATCCAGTGGCAAAGTGAGCAAGGGACCCACGTCTGAGCATACCCTGCCAACTTATGGCGAACAAAGCAAAACCAAAGGGCATGATGGACGGAGTGTTGAACAATGCAAGCACTCACCCCCAGTCAACTGATCTTGGTTTAATCCATCATCATTCTTTAGCTCACTCCGCCACCCCAGTTCAGACATGGCCATTTAGAAATCAGTCTGACCCTGTTCCTCATGGGAACAGTCCAGCCCGAACTGCCAAGCCATGTCTTCCAGGGACCGGAATCAAGTATCCTGGGACCGGTTTCTGGCCAATCAACTGTCATCAGCCAGGCTAGCTTGAATCCAGTGGCAAAGTGAGCAAGGGACCCACGTCTTGGTATACCCTGCCAACTTAGGCGAACAAAGCAATACCAAAGGGGATGATGGACAGAGTGTTGAACAATGCAAGCACTCAGCCCCACTTAACAGATCTGGGTTTATTCCATCATCATTCTTTAGCTCACTCCGCCACCCTGGTTCAGACATGGCCGTATGCAAATCAGTCTGACCCTGTGCCTCATGAGAACAGTCCAGCCCGAACTGCCAAGGCATGTCTTCCCTGGACCGGAAACAAGCATCCTTGGAGCGGTTTCTGGCTAATCAGCCATCATCAGCCAGGCTAGCATGAATCCAGTGGCAAAGTGAGCAAGGGACTCACATCTGGGCATACCCTGCCAACTTAGGGCGAACAAAGAAAAACCAAAGGGGAGGATGGCCGAAGAGAGGAACAATGCAAGCACTCAGCCCCAGTCAACTGATCTGGATTTAATCCATCATAATTCTTTAGCTCACTCCGCCACCCCAGTTCAGACATGGCCATATGCAAATCAGTCTGACCCTGTGCCTCATTGGAACAGTCCTGCCCGAACTGCCAAGCCATGTCTTCCCTGGACCTGAAACAAGCATCCTTGGACCGGCGTCTGGCTAATCAGCCGTAATCTGCCAGGCTAACTTGAATCCAGTGCTAAAGTGAGCTAGGGGCCCACGCCTGGGCATACCCTGCCAACTCAGGGCGAACAAAGCAAAAGCAAAGGGCTTGATGGACGGAGTGTTGAACAATGCAAGATCTCACCCCCAGTCAACTGGTCTGGGTTTAATCCATCATCATTCTTTAGCTCACTCTGCCACCCCACTTCAGACATGGCCATATGCAAATCAGTCTGACCCTGTGCCTCATGGGAACAGTCCTGCCCGAACTGTCAAGCCATGTGTTCCTTGGACCTGAAACAAGCATCCTTGGACCGGCGTCTGGCTAATCAGCCGTAATCTGCCAGGCTAACTTGAATCCAGTGCTAAAGTGAGCTAGGGGCCCACGCCTGGGCATACCCTGCCAACTCAGGGCGAACAAAGCAAAACCAAAGGGCTTGATGGACGGAGTGTTGAACAATGCAAGATCTCACCCCCAGTCAACTGGTCTGGGTTTAATCCATCATCATTCTTTAGCTCACTCTGCCACCCCACTTCAGACATGGCCATATGCAAATCAGGCTGACCCTGTGCCTCATGGGAACAGTCCTGCCCGAACTGTCAAGCCATGTGTTCCTTGGACCGTAAACAAGCATCATAGGACCGGTTTCTGGCTAATCAGCCGTCATCAGCCAGGCTAGCTTGAATCCAGTGGCAAAGTGAGCAAGGGACCCACGTCTGGGCATACCCAGCCAACTTAGGGTGAACAAAGCAAAATGAAAGGGGATGATGGACGGAGTGTTGAACAATGCAAGCACTCACCCCCAGTCAACTGATCTGGGTTTAATCCATCATTATTCTTTAGCTCACTTCGCCAACCCAGTTCAGACATGGCCATATGCAAATCACTCGGACCCTATGACTCATGGGAACAGTCCAGCCCGAACCGCCAAGCCATGTCTTCCCTGGACCGGAAACAAGCATCCTGGGACAGCTTTCTGGATAATCAGCCGTCATCAGCCAGGCTAGCTTGAATCCAGTGGCAAAGTGAGCAATGGACACATGTCTGGGCATACCCTGCCAACTTAGGGCGAAGCAGGCAAAACCAAAGGGAATGATGGCCGGAGTGTTGAACAATGCAAGAACTCATCCCCAGTGAACTGATCTGGGTTTAATCCATCATCATTCTTTAGCTCACTCCGCCACCCCAGTTCAGACATGTCCCTATGCAAATCAGTCTGATCCTGAGCCTCATGGGAGCAGTCCAGCCTGAACTGCCAAGCCATGTCTTCCCTGGACCGGAAGCAATCATCCTGGGACCGGTTTCTTGCTAATCAGCCATCATCAGCCCGGCTAGCTTGAATCCAGTGGCAAAGTTAGCAAGGAACCCATGTCTGGGCATACCCTGCCAACTTAAGGTGAACAAGGCAAAACAAAAGGGGATGATGGACGGAGTGATGAACAATGCAAGCACTCACCCCCAGTCATTTGACCCAGGTTTAATCCATCATCATTCTTTAGCTCACTCCGCCACCCCAGTTCAGACATGGCCATAAGCAAATCAGTCTGTCCCTGTGCCTCATGGGAACAGTCCAGCCTAAACTGCCAAGCCATGTCTTCCCTGGACCGGAAAAAAGCATCCTGGGACCGGTTTCTGGCTAATCAGCCGTCATCAGCCACGCTAGCTTGAATCCAGTGGCAAAGTGAGCAAGGGACCCACGTCTGGGCATACCCTGCCAACTTAGGGCGAACAAAGCAATACCAAAGGGGATGATGGACAGAGTGTTGAAGAATGCAAGCACTCACCCCCAGTCAACTGATCTGGGTTTAATCCATCATCATTCTTAAGCTAACTCCGCCACCCCAGATCAGAAATGGCCGTATGCAAATCAGTCTGACCCTGTGCCCCATGAGAAAAGTCCAGCCCGAACTGCCAAGCCATGTCTTCCCTAGACCAGAAACAAGCATCCTGGGACCACTTTCTGGCTAATCAGCCGTCATCAGCCAGGATAGCTTGAATCCAGTGGCAAAGTGAGCAACGGACACACATCTGGGCATACCCTCCCAACTTACGGCGAACAAGGCAAAACCAAAGGGAATGATGGATGGAGTGTTGAACAATGCAAGAACTCACCCCCAGTCAACTGATCTGGGTTTAATACATCATCATTCTTTAGCTCACTCCGCCACCCCAGTTCAGACATGGTTATTTAGAAATCAGTCTGACCCTGTTCCTCATGGGAACAGTCCAGCCCGAACTGCCAAGCCATGTCTTCCAGGGACCGGAATCAAGTATACTGGGACCGGTTTCTGGCCAATCAACTGTCATCAGCCAGGCTAGCTTGAATCCAGTGGCAAAGTGAGCAAGGGACCCACGTCTTGGTATACCCTGCCAACTTAGGCGAACAAAGCAATACCAAAGGGGATGATGGACAGAGTGTTGAACAATGCAAGCACTCAGCCCCACTTAACAGATCTGGGTTTATTCCATCATCATTCTTTAGCTCACTCCGCCACCCTGGTTCAGACATGGCCGTATGCAAATCAGTCTGACCCTGTGCCTCATGAGAACAGTCCAGCCCGAACTGCCAAGGCATGTCTTCCCTGGACCGGAAACAAGCATCCTGGGAGTGGTTTCTGGCTAATCAGCCATCATCAGCCAGGCTAGCATGAATCCAGTGGCAAAGTGAGCAAGGGACTCACATCTGGGCATACCCTGCCAACTTAGGGCGAACAAAGAAAAACCAAAGGGGAGGATGGCCGAAGAGAGGAACAATGCAAGCACTCAGCCCCAGTCAACTGATCTGGATTTAATCCATCATAATTCTTTAGCTCACTCCGCCACCCCAGTTCAGACATGGCCATATGCAAATCAGTCTGACCCTGTGCCTCATTGGAACAGTCCTGCCCGAACTGCCAAGCCATGTCTTCCCTGGACCTGAAACAAGCATCCTTGGACCGGCGTATGGCTAATCAGCCGTAATCTGCCAGGCTAACTTGAATCCAGTGGTAAAGTGAGCTAGGGGCCCACGCCTGGGCATACCCTGCCAACTTAGGGCGAACAAAGCAAAACCAAAGGGCTTGATGGACGGAGTGTTGAACAATGCAAGCACTCACCCCCAGTCAACTGATCTGGGTTTAATCCATCATCATTCTTTAGCTCACTCCGCCAACCCAGTTCAGACATGGCCATATGCAAATCACTCGGACCCTATGACTCATGTGAACAGTCCAGCCCGAACTGCCAAGCCATGTCTTCCCTGGACCGGAAACAAGCATCCTGGGACAGCTTTCTGGATAATCAGCCGTCATCAGCCAGGCTAGCTTGAATCCAGTGGCAAAGTTAGCAAGGAACCCATGTCTGGGCATACCCTGCCAACTTAAGGCAAACAAGGCAAAACAAAAGGGGATGATGGACGGAGTGATGAACAATGCAAGCACTCACCCCCAGTCATTTGACCCAGGTGTAATCCATCATCATTCTTTAGCTCACTCCGCCACCCCAGTTCAGACATGGCCATAAGCAAATCAGTCTGTCCCTGTGCCTCATGGGAACAGTCCAGCCCAAACTGCCAAGCCATGTCTTCCCTGGACCGGAAAAAAGCATCCTGGGACCGGTTTCTGGCTAATCAGCCGTCATCAGCCACGCTAGCTTGAATCCAGTGGCAAAGTGAGCAAGGGACCCACGTCTGGGCATACCCTGCCAACTTAGGGCGAACAAAGCAATACCAAAGGGGATGATGGACAGAGTGTTGAAGAATGCAAGCACTCACCCCCAGTCAACTGATCTCGGTTTAATCCATCATCATTCTTAAGCTAACTCCGCCACCCCAGATCAGAAATGGCCGTATGCAAATCAGTCTGACCCTGTGCCTCATGAGAACAGTCCAGCCCGAACTGCCAAGGCATGTCTTCCCTGGACCGGAAACAAGCATCCTGGGAGCGGTTTCTGGCTAATCAGCCATCATCAGCCAGGCTAGCATGAATCCAGTGGCAAAGTGAGCAAGGGACTCACATCTGGGCATACCCTGCCAACTTAGGGCGAACAAAGAAAAACCAAAGGGGAGGATGGCCGAAGAGAGGAACAATGCAAGCACTCAGCCCCAGTCAACTGATCTGGATTTAATCCATCATAATTCTTTAGCTCACTCCGCCACCCCAGTTCAGACATGGCCATATGCAAATCAGTCTGACCCTGTGCCTCATTGGAACAGTCCTGCCCGAACTGCCAAGCCATGTCTTCCCTGGACCTGAAACAAGCATCCTTGGACCGGCGTATGGCTAATCAGCCGTAATCTGCCAGGCTAACTTGAATCCAGTGGTAAAGTGAGCTAGGGGCCCACGCCTGGGCATACCCTGCCAACTTAGGGCGAACAAAGCAAAACCAAAGGGCTTGATGGACGGAGTGTTGAACAATGCAAGCACTCACCCCCAGTCAACTGATCTGGGTTTAATCCATCATCATTCTTTAGCTCACTCCGCCAACCCAGATCAGACATGGCCATATGCAAATCACTCGGACCCTATGACTCATGTGAACAGTCCAGCCCGAACTGCCAAGCCATGTCTTCCCTGGACCGGAAACAAGCATCCTGGGACAGCTTTCTGGATAATCAGCCGTCATCAGCCAGGCTAGCTTGAATCCAGTGGCAAAGTTAGCAAGGAACCCATGTCTGGGCATACCCTGCCAACTTAAGGCAAACAAGGCAAAACAAAAGGGGATGATGGACGGAGTGATGAACAATGCAAGCACTCACCCCCAGTCATTTGACCCAGGTGTAATCCATCATCATTCTTTAGCTCACTCCGCCACCCCAGTTCAGACATGGCCATAAGCAAATCAGTCTGTCCCTGTGCCTCATGGGAACAGTCCAGCCCAAACTGCCAAGCCATGTCTTCCCTGGACCGGAAAAAAGCATCCTGGGACCGGTTTCTGGCTAATCAGCCGTCATCAGCCACGCTAGCTTGAATCCAGTGGCAAAGTGAGCAAGGGACCCACGTCTGGGCATACCCTGCCAACTTAGGGCGAACAAAGCAATACCAAAGGGGATGATGGACAGAGTGTTGAAGAATGCAAGCACTCACCCCCAGTCAACTGATCTCGGTTTAATCCATCATCATTCTTAAGCTAACTCCGCCACCCCAGATCAGAAATGGCCGTATGCAAATCAGTCTGACCATGTGCCTCATGAGAACAGTCCAGCCCGAACTGCCAAGCCATCTCTTCCCTGGACCGGAACCAAGCATCCTGGGACCGGTTTCTGGCTAATCAGTCGTCATCAGCCACGCTAGCTTGAATCCAGTGGCAATGTGAGCAAGGGACCCACGTCTGGGCATACCCTGCCAATTTAGGATGAAGGCAGCAGAACCAAAGGGGATGATGGCTGGAGTGTTGAACAATGTAAGCACTCACCCTCAGTCAACCGATCTGGGTTTAATCTATCATCATTCTTTAGCTCACTCCGCCACCCCAGTTCAGACATGGCCATATGCAAATCAGTCTGACCCTGTGCTTCAAGGGAACAGTCCAGCCCGAACTGACAAGCCATGTCTTCCCTGCACCGGAAACAAGCATCCTGGGACCAGTTTCTGGCTAATCAGCCGTCATCAGCCAGGCTAGCTTGAATCCAGTGGCAAAGTGAGCAAGGGACCCACGTCTGGGCATACCCTGCCAACTTAGGGCGCACAAAGCAAAGCCAAAGGGGATGATGGACGGAGTGTTGAACAATGCAAGCACTCACCCTCAGTCAACGTATCTGGGTTTAATCCATCATCATTCTTTAGCTCACTCCGCCACCCCAGTTCAGACATGGCCATATGCAAATCAGTCTGACCCTGAGCCTCATGGGAACAGTTCAGCCCGAACTGCCAAGCCATGTCTTCCCTGGACCGGAAGCAAGCATCCTGGGACCGGTTTCTGGCTAATCAGCCGTCATCTGCCAGGCTAGCTTGAATCCAGTGGCAAAGTGAGCAAGGGACCCACGTCTGGGTATACCCTGCCAACTTAGGGCGAACTAAGCAATACCAAAGGGGATGATGGACAGAGTGTTGAACAATGCAAGCACTCACCCCAGTCAACTGATCTGGGTTTAATCCATCATCATTCTTAAGCTAACTCCGCCACCCCAGATCAGACATGGCCTTATGCAAATCAGTCTGACCCTGTGCCTCATGAGAACAGTCCAGCCCGAACTGCCAAGGCATGTCTTCCCTGGACCGGAAACAAGCATCCTGGGACCGGTTTCGGGCTAATCAGCCAGAATCAGCCAGGCTAGCTTGAATCCAGTGGCAATGTGAGCAAGGGACCCACGTCTGGGCATACCCTGCCAACTTAGGACGAAGAAAGCAGAACCAAAAGACATGAAGGATGGAGTGTTGAACAATGTAAGCACTCGCCCCCAGTCAGCCGATCTGGGTTTAATCTATCATCATTCTTTAGCTCACTCCGCCACCCCAGTTCAGACATGGCCATATGCAAATCAGTCTGACCCTGTGCCTCATGGGAACAGTCCAGCCCGAACTGACAAGCCATGAATTCCCTGGACCGGAAACAAGCATCCTGGGACCGGTTTCTGGCTAATCAGCCGTCATCAGCCAGGCTAGCTTGAATCCAGTGTCAAAGTGAGCAAGGGACCCACGTCTGAGCATACCCTGCCAACTTATGGCAAACAAAGCAAATCCAAAGGGGATGATGGAAGGAGTGTTGAACAATGCAAGCACTCACCCCCAGTCAACTGATCTGGGTTTAAGCCATCATCATTCTTTAGCTCACTCCGCCACCCCAGTTCAGACATGGCCATTTAGAAATCAGTCTGACCCTGGGCCTCATGGGAACAGTCCAGCCCGAACTGCCAAGCCATGTCTTCCCTGCACCGGAAACAAGCATCCTGGGACCGGTTTCTGGCTAATCAGCCGTCATCAGCCAGGCTAGCTTGAATCCAGTGGCAAAGTGAGCATGGGACCCACGTCTGGGCATACCCTGCCAACTTAGGACGAAGAAAG
This sequence comes from Triturus cristatus, assembly GCF_964204655.1. Taxonomy (NCBI): domain Eukaryota; kingdom Metazoa; phylum Chordata; class Amphibia; order Caudata; family Salamandridae; genus Triturus; species Triturus cristatus. Next base: position 863,138,635 of record NC_140590.1, read on the forward strand.
CAGAACCAAAGGGGATGATGGACGGAGTGTTGAACAATGTAAGCACTCGCCCCCAGTCAGCCAATCTGGGTTTAATCTATCATCATTCTTTAGCTCACTCCGCCACCCCAGTTCAGACATGGCCATATGCAAATCAGTCTGACCCTGTGCCTCATGGGAACAGTCCAGCCCGAACTGACAAGCCATGAATTCCCTGGACCGGAAACAAGCATCCTGGGACCGGTTTCTGGCTAATCAGCCGTCATCAGCCAGGCTAGCTTGAATCCAGTGTCAAAGTGAGCAAGGGACCCACGTCTGAGCATACCCTGCCAACTTATGGCAAACAAAGCAAAACCAAAGGGGATGATGGAAGGAGTGTTGAACAATGCAAGCACTCACCCCCAGTCAACTGATCTGGGTTTAAGCCATCATCATTCTTTAGCTCACTCCGCCACCCCAGTTCAGACATGGCCATTTAGAAATCAGTCTGACCCTGGGCCTCATGGGAACAGTCCAGCCCGAACTGCCAAGCCATGTCTTCCCTGCACCGGAAACAAGCATCCTGGGACCGGTTTCTGGCTAATCAGCCGTCATCAGCCAGGCTAGCTTGAATCCAGTGGCAAAGTGAGCATGGGACCCACGTCTGGGCATACCCTGCCAACTTAGGACGAAGAAAGCAGAACCAAAGGGGATGATGGACGGAGTGTTGAACAATGTAAGCACTCACCCCCAGTCAACTGATCTGGGTTTAATCTATCATCACTCTTTAGCTCACTCCGCCACCCCAGTTCAGACATGGCCATATGCAAATCAGTCTAACCCTGTGCCTCATGGCAACAGTCCAGCCCGAACTGACAAGCCATGTCTTCCCTGGACCGGAAACAAGCATCCTGGGACCGGTTTCTGGCTAATCAGCCGTCATAAGCCAGGCTAGCTTGAATCCAGTGGCAAAGTGAGCAAGGGACCCACGTCTGAGCATACCCTGCCAACTTATGGCGAACAAAGCAAAACCAAAGGGCATGATGGACGGAGTGTTGAACAATGCAAGCACTCACCCCCAGTCAACTGATCTTGGTTTAATCCATCATCATTCTTTAGCTCACTCCGCCACCCCAGTTCAGACATGGCCATTTAGAAATCAGTCTGACCCTGTTCCTCATGGGAACAGTCCAGCCCGAACTGCCAAGCCATGTCTTCCAGGGACCGGAATCAAGTATCCTGGGACCGGTTTCTGGCCAATCAACTGTCATCAGCCAGGCTAGCTTGAATCCAGTGGCAAAGTGAGCAAGGGACCCACGTCTTGGTATACCCTGCCAACTTAGGCGAACAAAGCAATACCAAAGGGGATGATGGACAGAGTGTTGAACAATGCAAGCACTCAGCCCCACTTAACAGATCTGGGTTTATTCCATCATCATTCTTTAGCTCACTCCGCCACCCTGGTTCAGACATGGCCGTATGCAAATCAGTCTGACCCTGTGCCTCATGAGAACAGTCCAGCCCGAACTGCCAAGGCATGTCTTCCCTGGACCGGAAACAAGCATCCTTGGAGCGGTTTCTGGCTAATCAGCCATCATCAGCCAGGCTAGCATGAATCCAGTGGCAAAGTGAGCAAGGGACTCACATCTGGGCATACCCTGCCAACTTAGGGCGAACAAAGAAAAACCAAAGGGGAGGATGGCCGAAGAGAGGAACAATGCAAGCACTCAGCCCCAGTCAACTGATCTGGATTTAATCCATCATAATTCTTTAGCTCACTCCGCCACCCCAGTTCAGACATGGCCATATGCAAATCAGTCTGACCCTGTGCCTCATTGGAACAGTCCTGCCCGAACTGCCAAGCCATGTCTTCCCTGGACCTGAAACAAGCATCCTTGGACCGGCGTCTGGCTAATCAGCCGTAATCTGCCAGGCTAACTTGAATCCAGTGCTAAAGTGAGCTAGGGGCCCACGCCTGGGCATACCCTGCCAACTCAGGGCGAACAAAGCAAAAGCAAAGGGCTTGATGGACGGAGTGTTGAACAATGCAAGATCTCACCCCCAGTCAACTGGTCTGGGTTTAATCCATCATCATTCTTTAGCTCACTCTGCCACCCCACTTCAGACATGGCCATATGCAAATCAGTCTGACCCTGTGCCTCATGGGAACAGTCCTGCCCGAACTGTCAAGCCATGTGTTCCTTGGACCTGAAACAAGCATCCTTGGACCGGCGTCTGGCTAATCAGCCGTAATCTGCCAGGCTAACTTGAATCCAGTGCTAAAGTGAGCTAGGGGCCCACGCCTGGGCATACCCTGCCAACTCAGGGCGAACAAAGCAAAACCAAAGGGCTTGATGGACGGAGTGTTGAACAATGCAAGATCTCACCCCCAGTCAACTGGTCTGGGTTTAATCCATCATCATTCTTTAGCTCACTCTGCCACCCCACTTCAGACATGGCCATATGCAAATCAGGCTGACCCTGTGCCTCATGGGAACAGTCCTGCCCGAACTGTCAAGCCATGTGTTCCTTGGACCGTAAACAAGCATCATAGGACCGGTTTCTGGCTAATCAGCCGTCATCAGCCAGGCTAGCTTGAATCCAGTGGCAAAGTGAGCAAGGGACCCACGTCTGGGCATACCCAGCCAACTTAGGGTGAACAAAGCAAAATGAAAGGGGATGATGGACGGAGTGTTGAACAATGCAAGCACTCACCCCCAGTCAACTGATCTGGGTTTAATCCATCATTATTCTTTAGCTCACTTCGCCAACCCAGTTCAGACATGGCCATATGCAAATCACTCGGACCCTATGACTCATGGGAACAGTCCAGCCCGAACCGCCAAGCCATGTCTTCCCTGGACCGGAAACAAGCATCCTGGGACAGCTTTCTGGATAATCAGCCGTCATCAGCCAGGCTAGCTTGAATCCAGTGGCAAAGTGAGCAATGGACACATGTCTGGGCATACCCTGCCAACTTAGGGCGAAGCAGGCAAAACCAAAGGGAATGATGGCCGGAGTGTTGAACAATGCAAGAACTCATCCCCAGTGAACTGATCTGGGTTTAATCCATCATCATTCTTTAGCTCACTCCGCCACCCCAGTTCAGACATGTCCCTATGCAAATCAGTCTGATCCTGAGCCTCATGGGAGCAGTCCAGCCTGAACTGCCAAGCCATGTCTTCCCTGGACCGGAAGCAATCATCCTGGGACCGGTTTCTTGCTAATCAGCCATCATCAGCCCGGCTAGCTTGAATCCAGTGGCAAAGTTAGCAAGGAACCCATGTCTGGGCATACCCTGCCAACTTAAGGTGAACAAGGCAAAACAAAAGGGGATGATGGACGGAGTGATGAACAATGCAAGCACTCACCCCCAGTCATTTGACCCAGGTTTAATCCATCATCATTCTTTAGCTCACTCCGCCACCCCAGTTCAGACATGGCCATAAGCAAATCAGTCTGTCCCTGTGCCTCATGGGAACAGTCCAGCCTAAACTGCCAAGCCATGTCTTCCCTGGACCGGAAAAAAGCATCCTGGGACCGGTTTCTGGCTAATCAGCCGTCATCAGCCACGCTAGCTTGAATCCAGTGGCAAAGTGAGCAAGGGACCCACGTCTGGGCATACCCTGCCAACTTAGGGCGAACAAAGCAATACCAAAGGGGATGATGGACAGAGTGTTGAAGAATGCAAGCACTCACCCCCAGTCAACTGATCTGGGTTTAATCCATCATCATTCTTAAGCTAACTCCGCCACCCCAGATCAGAAATGGCCGTATGCAAATCAGTCTGACCCTGTGCCCCATGAGAAAAGTCCAGCCCGAACTGCCAAGCCATGTCTTCCCTAGACCAGAAACAAGCATCCTGGGACCACTTTCTGGCTAATCAGCCGTCATCAGCCAGGATAGCTTGAATCCAGTGGCAAAGTGAGCAACGGACACACATCTGGGCATACCCTCCCAACTTACGGCGAACAAGGCAAAACCAAAGGGAATGATGGATGGAGTGTTGAACAATGCAAGAACTCACCCCCAGTCAACTGATCTGGGTTTAATACATCATCATTCTTTAGCTCACTCCGCCACCCCAGTTCAGACATGGTTATTTAGAAATCAGTCTGACCCTGTTCCTCATGGGAACAGTCCAGCCCGAACTGCCAAGCCATGTCTTCCAGGGACCGGAATCAAGTATACTGGGACCGGTTTCTGGCCAATCAACTGTCATCAGCCAGGCTAGCTTGAATCCAGTGGCAAAGTGAGCAAGGGACCCACGTCTTGGTATACCCTGCCAACTTAGGCGAACAAAGCAATACCAAAGGGGATGATGGACAGAGTGTTGAACAATGCAAGCACTCAGCCCCACTTAACAGATCTGGGTTTATTCCATCATCATTCTTTAGCTCACTCCGCCACCCTGGTTCAGACATGGCCGTATGCAAATCAGTCTGACCCTGTGCCTCATGAGAACAGTCCAGCCCGAACTGCCAAGGCATGTCTTCCCTGGACCGGAAACAAGCATCCTGGGAGTGGTTTCTGGCTAATCAGCCATCATCAGCCAGGCTAGCATGAATCCAGTGGCAAAGTGAGCAAGGGACTCACATCTGGGCATACCCTGCCAACTTAGGGCGAACAAAGAAAAACCAAAGGGGAGGATGGCCGAAGAGAGGAACAATGCAAGCACTCAGCCCCAGTCAACTGATCTGGATTTAATCCATCATAATTCTTTAGCTCACTCCGCCACCCCAGTTCAGACATGGCCATATGCAAATCAGTCTGACCCTGTGCCTCATTGGAACAGTCCTGCCCGAACTGCCAAGCCATGTCTTCCCTGGACCTGAAACAAGCATCCTTGGACCGGCGTATGGCTAATCAGCCGTAATCTGCCAGGCTAACTTGAATCCAGTGGTAAAGTGAGCTAGGGGCCCACGCCTGGGCATACCCTGCCAACTTAGGGCGAACAAAGCAAAACCAAAGGGCTTGATGGACGGAGTGTTGAACAATGCAAGCACTCACCCCCAGTCAACTGATCTGGGTTTAATCCATCATCATTCTTTAGCTCACTCCGCCAACCCAGTTCAGACATGGCCATATGCAAATCACTCGGACCCTATGACTCATGTGAACAGTCCAGCCCGAACTGCCAAGCCATGTCTTCCCTGGACCGGAAACAAGCATCCTGGGACAGCTTTCTGGATAATCAGCCGTCATCAGCCAGGCTAGCTTGAATCCAGTGGCAAAGTTAGCAAGGAACCCATGTCTGGGCATACCCTGCCAACTTAAGGCAAACAAGGCAAAACAAAAGGGGATGATGGACGGAGTGATGAACAATGCAAGCACTCACCCCCAGTCATTTGACCCAGGTGTAATCCATCATCATTCTTTAGCTCACTCCGCCACCCCAGTTCAGACATGGCCATAAGCAAATCAGTCTGTCCCTGTGCCTCATGGGAACAGTCCAGCCCAAACTGCCAAGCCATGTCTTCCCTGGACCGGAAAAAAGCATCCTGGGACCGGTTTCTGGCTAATCAGCCGTCATCAGCCACGCTAGCTTGAATCCAGTGGCAAAGTGAGCAAGGGACCCACGTCTGGGCATACCCTGCCAACTTAGGGCGAACAAAGCAATACCAAAGGGGATGATGGACAGAGTGTTGAAGAATGCAAGCACTCACCCCCAGTCAACTGATCTCGGTTTAATCCATCATCATTCTTAAGCTAACTCCGCCACCCCAGATCAGAAATGGCCGTATGCAAATCAGTCTGACCCTGTGCCTCATGAGAACAGTCCAGCCCGAACTGCCAAGGCATGTCTTCCCTGGACCGGAAACAAGCATCCTGGGAGCGGTTTCTGGCTAATCAGCCATCATCAGCCAGGCTAGCATGAATCCAGTGGCAAAGTGAGCAAGGGACTCACATCTGGGCATACCCTGCCAACTTAGGGCGAACAAAGAAAAACCAAAGGGGAGGATGGCCGAAGAGAGGAACAATGCAAGCACTCAGCCCCAGTCAACTGATCTGGATTTAATCCATCATAATTCTTTAGCTCACTCCGCCACCCCAGTTCAGACATGGCCATATGCAAATCAGTCTGACCCTGTGCCTCATTGGAACAGTCCTGCCCGAACTGCCAAGCCATGTCTTCCCTGGACCTGAAACAAGCATCCTTGGACCGGCGTATGGCTAATCAGCCGTAATCTGCCAGGCTAACTTGAATCCAGTGGTAAAGTGAGCTAGGGGCCCACGCCTGGGCATACCCTGCCAACTTAGGGCGAACAAAGCAAAACCAAAGGGCTTGATGGACGGAGTGTTGAACAATGCAAGCACTCACCCCCAGTCAACTGATCTGGGTTTAATCCATCATCATTCTTTAGCTCACTCCGCCAACCCAGATCAGACATGGCCATATGCAAATCACTCGGACCCTATGACTCATGTGAACAGTCCAGCCCGAACTGCCAAGCCATGTCTTCCCTGGACCGGAAACAAGCATCCTGGGACAGCTTTCTGGATAATCAGCCGTCATCAGCCAGGCTAGCTTGAATCCAGTGGCAAAGTTAGCAAGGAACCCATGTCTGGGCATACCCTGCCAACTTAAGGCAAACAAGGCAAAACAAAAGGGGATGATGGACGGAGTGATGAACAATGCAAGCACTCACCCCCAGTCATTTGACCCAGGTGTAATCCATCATCATTCTTTAGCTCACTCCGCCACCCCAGTTCAGACATGGCCATAAGCAAATCAGTCTGTCCCTGTGCCTCATGGGAACAGTCCAGCCCAAACTGCCAAGCCATGTCTTCCCTGGACCGGAAAAAAGCATCCTGGGACCGGTTTCTGGCTAATCAGCCGTCATCAGCCACGCTAGCTTGAATCCAGTGGCAAAGTGAGCAAGGGACCCACGTCTGGGCATACCCTGCCAACTTAGGGCGAACAAAGCAATACCAAAGGGGATGATGGACAGAGTGTTGAAGAATGCAAGCACTCACCCCCAGTCAACTGATCTCGGTTTAATCCATCATCATTCTTAAGCTAACTCCGCCACCCCAGATCAGAAATGGCCGTATGCAAATCAGTCTGACCATGTGCCTCATGAGAACAGTCCAGCCCGAACTGCCAAGCCATCTCTTCCCTGGACCGGAACCAAGCATCCTGGGACCGGTTTCTGGCTAATCAGTCGTCATCAGCCACGCTAGCTTGAATCCAGTGGCAATGTGAGCAAGGGACCCACGTCTGGGCATACCCTGCCAATTTAGGATGAAGGCAGCAGAACCAAAGGGGATGATGGCTGGAGTGTTGAACAATGTAAGCACTCACCCTCAGTCAACCGATCTGGGTTTAATCTATCATCATTCTTTAGCTCACTCCGCCACCCCAGTTCAGACATGGCCATATGCAAATCAGTCTGACCCTGTGCTTCAAGGGAACAGTCCAGCCCGAACTGACAAGCCATGTCTTCCCTGCACCGGAAACAAGCATCCTGGGACCAGTTTCTGGCTAATCAGCCGTCATCAGCCAGGCTAGCTTGAATCCAGTGGCAAAGTGAGCAAGGGACCCACGTCTGGGCATACCCTGCCAACTTAGGGCGCACAAAGCAAAGCCAAAGGGGATGATGGACGGAGTGTTGAACAATGCAAGCACTCACCCTCAGTCAACGTATCTGGGTTTAATCCATCATCATTCTTTAGCTCACTCCGCCACCCCAGTTCAGACATGGCCATATGCAAATCAGTCTGACCCTGAGCCTCATGGGAACAGTTCAGCCCGAACTGCCAAGCCATGTCTTCCCTGGACCGGAAGCAAGCATCCTGGGACCGGTTTCTGGCTAATCAGCCGTCATCTGCCAGGCTAGCTTGAATCCAGTGGCAAAGTGAGCAAGGAACCCACGTCTGGGTATACCCTGCCAACTTAGGGCGAACTAAGCAATACCAAAGGGGATGATGGACAGAGTGTTGAACAATGCAAGCACTCACCCCAGTCAACTGATCTGGGTTTAATCCATCATCATTCTTAAGCTAACTCCGCCACCCCAGATCAGACATGGCCTTATGCAAATCAGTCTGACCCTGTGCCTCATGAGAACAGTCCAGCCCGAACTGCCAAGGCATGTCTTCCCTGGACCGGAAACAAGCATCCTGGGACCGGTTTCGGGCTAATCAGCCAGAATCAGCCAGGCTAGCTTGAATCCAGTGGCAATGTGAGCAAGGGACCCACGTCTGGGCATACCCTGCCAACTTAGGACGAAGAAAGCAGAACCAAAAGACATGAAGGATGGAGTGTTGAACAATGTAAGCACTCGCCCCCAGTCAGCCGATCTGGGTTTAATCTATCATCATTCTTTAGCTCACTCCGCCACCCCAGTTCAGACATGGCCATATGCAAATCAGTCTGACCCTGTGCCTCATGGGAACAGTCCAGCCCGAACTGACAAGCCATGAATTCCCTGGACCGGAAACAAGCATCCTGGGACCGGTTTCTGGCTAATCAGCCGTCATCAGCCAGGCTAGCTTGAATCCAGTGTCAAAGTGAGCAAGGGACCCACGTCTGAGCATACCCTGCCAACTTATGGCAAACAAAGCAAATCCAAAGGGGATGATGGAAGGAGTGTTGAACAATGCAAGCACTCACCCCCAGTCAACTGATCTGGGTTTAAGCCATCATCATTCTTTAGCTCACTCCGCCACCCCAGTTCAGACATGGCCATTTAGAAATCAGTCTGACCCTGGGCCTCATGGGAACAGTCCAGCCCGAACTGCCAAGCCATGTCTTCCCTGCACCGGAAACAAGCATCCTGGGACCGGTTTCTGGCTAATCAGCCGTCATCAGCCAGGCTAGCTTGAATCCAGTGGCAAAGTGAGCATGGGACCCACGTCTGGGCATACCCTGCCAACTTAGGACGAAGAAAGCAGAACCAAAGGGGATGATGGACGGAGTGTTGAACAATGTAAGCACTCACCCCCAGTCAACTGATCTGGGTTTAATCTATCATCACTCTTTAGCTCACTCCGCCACCCCAGTTCAGACATGGCCATATGCAAATCAGTCTAACCCTGTGCCTCATGGCAACAGTCCAGCCCGAACTGACAAGCCATGTCTTCCCTGGACCGGAAACAAGCATCCTGGGACCGGTTTCTGGCTAATCAGCCGTCATAAACCAGGCTAGCTTGAATCCAGTGGCAAAGTGAGCAAGGGACCCACGTCTGAGCATACCCTGCCAACTTATGGCGAACAAAGCAAAACCAAAGGGCATGATGGACGGAGTGTTGAACAATGCAAGCACTCACCCCCAGTCAACTGATCTTGGTTTAATCCATCATCATTCTTTAGCTCACTCCGCCACCCCAGTTCAGACATGGCCATTTAGAAATCAGTCTGACCCTGTTCCTCATGGGAACAGTCCAGCCCGAACTGCCAAGCCATGTCTTCCAGGGACCGGAATCAAGTATCCTGGGACCGGTTTCTGGCCAATCAACTGTCATCAGCCAGTCTAGCTTGAATCCAGTGGCAAAGTGAGCAAGGGACCCACGTCTTGGTATACCCTGCCAACTTAGGCGAACAAAGCAATACCAAAGGGGATGATGGACAGAGTGTTGAACAATGCAAGCACTCAGCCCCACTTAACAGATCTGGGTTTATTCCATCATCATTCTTTAGCTCACTCCGCCACCCTGGTTCAGACATGGCCGTATGCAAATCAGTCTGACCCTGTGCCTCATGAGAACAGTCCAGCCCGAACTGCCAAGGCATGTCTTCCCTGGACCGGAAACAAGCATCCTTGGAGCGGTTTCTGGCTAATCAGCCATCATCAGCCAGGCTAGCATGAATCCAGTGGCAAAGTGAGCAAGGGACTCACATCTGGGCATACCCTGCCAACTTAGGGCGAACAAAGAAAAACCAAAGGGGAGGATGGCCGAAGAGAGGAACAATGCAAGCACTCAGCCCCAGTCAACTGATCTGGATTTAATCCATCATAATTCTTTAGCTCACTCCGCCGCCCCAGTTCAGACATGGCCATATGCAAATCAGTCTGACCCTGTGCCTCATTGGAACAGTCCTGCCCGAACTGCCAAGCCATGTCTTCCCTGGACCTGAAACAAGCATCCTTGGACCGGCGTCTGGCTAATCAGCCGTAATCTGCCAGGCTAACTTGAATCCAGTGCTAAAGTGAGCTAGGGGCCCACGCCTGGGCATACCCTGCCAACTTAGGGCGAACAAAGCAAAACCAAAGGGCTTGATGGACGGAGTGTTGAACAATGCAAGATCTCACCCCCAGTCAACTGGTCTGGGTTTAATCCATCATCATTCTTTAGCTCACTCTGCCACCCCACTTCAGACATGGCCATATGCAAATCAGTCTGACCCTGTGCCTCATGGGAACAGTCCTGGCCGAACTGTCAAGCCATGTGTTCCTTGGACCGTAAACAAGCATCATAGGACCGGTTTCTGGCTAATCAGCCGTCATCAGCCAGGCTAGCTTGAATCCAGTGGCAAAGTGAGCAAGGGACCCACGTCTGGGCATACCCAGCCAACTTAGGGTGAACAAAGCAAAATGAAAGGGGATGATGGACGGAGTGTTGAACAATGCAAGCACTCACCCCCAGTCAACTGATCTGGGTTTAATCCATCATCATTCTTTCGCTCACTCCGCCAACCCAGTTCAGACATGGCCATATGCAAATCACTCGGACCCTATGACTCATGGGAACAGTCCAGCCCGAACCGCCAAGCCATGTCTTCCCTGGACCGGAAACAAGCATCCTGGGGCAGCTTTCTGGATAATCAGCCGTCATCAGCCAGGCTAGCTTGAATCCAGTGGCAAAGTGAGCAATGGACAAATGTCTGGGCATACCCTGCCAACTTAGGGCGAAGCAGGCAAAACCAAAGGGAATGATGGGCCGGAGTGTTGAACAATGCAAGAACTCATCCCCAGTGAACTGATCTGGGTTTAATCCATCATCATTCTTTAGCTCACTCCGCCACCCCAGTTCAGACATGTCCCTATGCAAATCAGTCTGATCCTGAGCCTCATGGGAGCAGTCCAGCCTGAACTGCCAAGCCATGTCTTCCCTGGACCGGAAGCAATCATCCTGGGACCGGTTTCTTGCTAATCAGCCATCATCAGCCAGGCTAGCTTGAATCCAGTGGCAAAGTTAGCAAGGAACCCATGTCTGGGACAACCCTGCCAACTTAAGGCGAACAAGGCAAAACAAAAGGGGATGATGGACGGAGTGATGAACAATGCAAGCACTCACCCCCAGTCATTTGACCCAGGTTTAATCCATCATCATTCTTTAGCTCACTCCGCCACCCCAGTTCAGACATGGCCATAAGCAAATCAGTCTGTCCCTGTGCCTCATGGGAACAGTCCAGCCCAAACTGCCAAGCCGTGTCTTCCCTGGACCGGAAAAAAGCATCCTGGGACCGGTTTCTGGCTAATCAGCCATCATCAGCCACGCTAGCTTGAATCCAGTGGCAAAGTGAGCAAGGGACCCACGTCTGGGCATACCCTGCCAACTTAGGGCGAACAAAGCAATACCAAAGGGGATGATGGACAGAGTGTTGAATAATGCAAGCACTCACCCCCAGTCAACTGATCTGGGTTTAATCCATCATCATTCTTTAGCTCACTCCGCCACCCCAGTTCAGACATGGCCATAAGCAAATCAGTCTGTCCCTGTGCCTCATGGGAACAGTCCAGCCCAAACTGCCAAGCCATGTCTTCCCTGGACCGGAAAAAAGCATCCTGGGACCGGTTTCTGGCTAATCAGCCGTCATCAGCCACGCTAGCTTGAATCCAGTGGCAAAGTGAGCAAGGGACCCACGTCTGGGCATACCCTGCCAACTTAGGGCGAACAAAGCAATACCAAAGGGGATGATGGACAGAGTGTTGAATAATGCAAGCACTCACCCCCAGTCAACTGATCTGGGTTTAATCCATCATCATTCTTAAGCTAACTCCGCCACCCCAGATCAGAAATGGCCGTATGCAAATCAGTCTGACCCTGTGCCTCATGAGAAAACTCCAGCCCGAACTGCCAAGCCATGTCTTCCCTAGACCAGAAACAAGCATCCTGGGACCACTTTCTGGCTAATCAGCCGTCATCAGCCAGGATAGCTTGAATCCAGTGGCAAAGTGAGCAACGGACACACATCTGGGCATACCCTCCCAACTTACGGCGAACAAGGCAAAACCAAAGGGAATGATGGATGGAGTGTTGAACAATGCAAGAACTCGCCCCCAGTCAACTGATCTGGGTTTAATACATCATCATTCTTTCGCTCACTCCGCCACCCCAGTTCAGACATGGCCATTTAGAAATCAGTCTGACCCTGTTCCTCATGGGAACAGTCCAGCCCGAACTGCCAAGCCATGTCTTCCAGGGACCGGAATCAAGTATCCTGGGACCGGTTTCTGGCCAATCAACTGTCATCAGCCAGGCTAGCTTGAATCCAGTGGCAAAGTGAGCAAGGGACCCACGTCTTGGTATACCCTGCCAACTTAGGCGAACAAAGCAATACCAAAGGGGATGATGGACAGAGTGTTGAACAATGCAAGCACTCAGCCCCACTTAACAGATCTGGGTTTATTCCATCATCATTCTTTAGCTCACTCCGCCACCCTGATTCAGACATGGCCGTATGCAAATCAGTCTGACCCTGTGCCTCATGAGAACAGTCCAGCCCGAACTGCCAAGGCATGTCTTCCCTGGACCGGAAACAAGCATCCTGGGAGCGGTTTCTGGCTAATCAGCCATCATCAGCCAGGCTAGCATGAATCCAGTGGCAAAGTGAGCAAGGGACTCACATCTGGGCATACCCTGCCAACTTAGGGCGAACAAAGAAAAACTAAAGGGGAGGATGGCCGAAGAGAGGAACAATGCAAGCACTCAGCCCCAGTCAACTGATCTGGATTTAATCCATCATAATTCTTTAGCTCACTCCGCCACCCCAGTTCAGACATGGCCATATGCAAATCAGTCTGACCCTGTGCCTCATTGGAACAGTCCTGCCCGAACTGCCAAGCCATGTCTTCCCTGGACCTGAAACAAGCATCCTTGGACCGGCGTCTGGCTAATCAGCCGTAATCTGCCAGGCTAACTTGAATCCAGTGGTAAAGTGAGCTAGGGGCCCACGCCTGGGCATACCCTGCCAACTTAGGGCGAACAAAGCAAAACCAAATGGCTTGATGGACGGAGTGTTGAACAATGCAAGCACTCACCCCCAGTCAACTGATCTGGGTTTAATCCATCATCATTCTTTAGCTCACTCCGCCAACCCAGTTCAGACATGGACATATGCAAATCACTCGGACCCTATGACTCATGGGAACAGTCCATCCCGAACTGCCAAGCCATGTCTTCCTTGGACCGGAAACAAGCATCCTGGGACAGCTTTCTGGATAATCAGCCGTCATCAGCCAGGCTAGCTTGAATCCAGTGGCAAAGTGAGCAATGGACACATGTCTGGGCATACCCTGCCAACTTAGGGCGAAGCAGGCAAAACCAAAGGGAATGATGGACGGAGTGTTGAACAATGCAAGAACTCACCCCCAGTGAACTGATCTGGGTTTAATCCATCATAATTCTTTAGCTCACTCTGCCACCCCAGTTCAGACATTTCCCTATGCAAATCAGTCTGATCCTGAGCCTCATGGGAGCAGTCCAGCCTGAACTGCCAAGCCATGTCTTCCCTGGACCGGAAGCAATCATCCTGGGACCGGTTTCTTGCTAATCAGCCATCATCAGCCAGGCTAGCTTGAATCCAGTGGCAAAGTTAGCAAGGAACCCATGTCTGGGCATACCCTGCCAACTTAAGGCAAACAAGGCAAAACAAAAGGGGATGATGGACGGAGTGATGAACAATGCAAGCACTCACCCCCAGTCATTTGACCCAGGTGTAATCCATCATCATTCTTTAGCTCACTCCGCCACCCCAGTTCAGACATGGCCATAAGCAAATCAGTCTGTCCCTGTGCCTCATGGGAACAGTCCAGCCCAAACTGCCAAGCCATGTCTTCCCTGGACCGGAAAAAAGCATCCTGGGACCGGTTTCTGGCTAATCAGCCGTCATCAGCCACGCTAGCTTGAATCCAGTGGCAAAGTGAGCAAGGGACCCACGTCTGGGCATACCCTGCCAACTTAGGGCGAACAAAGCAATACCAAAGGGGATGATGGACAGAGTGTTGAAGAATGCAAGCACTCACCCCCAGTCAACTGATCTGGGTTTAATCCATCATCATTCTTAAGCTAACTCCGCCACCCCAGATCAGAAATGGCCGTATGCAAATCAGTCTGACCCTGTGCCTCATGAGAAAAGTCCAGCCCGAACTGCCAAGCCATGTCTTCCCTAGACCAGAAACAAGCATCCTGGGACCGCTTTCTGGCTAATCAGCCGTCATCAGCCAGGATAGCTTGAATCCAGTGGCAAAGTGAGCAACGGACACACATCTGGGCATACCCTCCCAACTTACGGCGAACAAGGCAAAACCAAAGGGAATGATGGATGGAGTGTTGAACAATGCAAGAACTCACCCCCAGTCAACTGATCTGGGTTTAATACATCATCATTCTTTAGCTCACTCCGCCAACCCAGTTCAGACATGGCCATATGCAAATCACTCTGACCCTGTGCCTCATGGGAACAGTCCAGCCCGAACTGCCAAGCCATGTCTTCCCTAGACCAGAAACAAGCATCCTGGGACCGCTTTCTGGCTAATCAGCCGTCATCAGCCAGGATAGCTTGAATCCAGTGGCAAAGTGAGCAACGGACACACATCTGGGCATACCCTCCCAACTTACGGCGAACAAGGCAAAACCAAAGGGAATGATGGACGGAGTGTTGAACAATGCAAGAACTCACCCCCAGTCAACTGATCTGGGTTTAATACATCATCATTCTTTAGCTCACTCCGCCACCCCAGTTCAGACATGGCCATATGCAAATCAGTCTGACCCTGAGCCTCATGGGAACAGTCCAGCCTCAACTGCCAAGCCATGTCTTCCCTGGACCGGAAGCAAGCATCCTGGGACCACTTTCTGGCTAATCAGCCATCATCAGCCAGACTAGCTTGAACCCAGTGGCAAAGTAAGCAAGGAAACCACGTCTGGGCATACCCTGCAAACTTAGTGCAAACAAGGCAAAACCAAAGGGGATGATGAACGGAGTGATGAACAATGCAAGTACTCACCCGCAGTCATTTGACCCAGGTTTAATCCATCATCATTCTTTAGCTCACTCCGCCACCCCAGTTCAGACAGAGCCATATGCAAATCAGTCTGACCCTGTGCCTCATGGGAACAGTCCAGCCCAAACAGCCAAGACACGTCTTCCCTGGACCGGAAACAAGCATCCTGGGACAGGTTTCTGGCTAATCAGCCGTCATCAGTCAGGCTAGCTTGAATCCAGTGGCAAAGTGAGCAAGGGACCCACGTCTGGGCATACCCTGCCAACTTAGGGCAAACAAAGCAAAACCAAAGGGGATGATGGACGGAGTGTTGAACAATGCAAGCAATCACCCCCAGTCAACTGATCTGGGTTTAATCCATCATCATTCTTTAGCTCCCATGAGGCACAGGCTCAAGATTGATTTGCATATGGCTGGGTTCAAACTGGAACGGCATGGTGAGCAAAAAAACGATGGATTTAGGCCCAGTTCTCTGTAGTGGGGTGAATGTATGACATTGTTCTACATTCTGTCCATCAACTGTTGTTTTTGCATTTGTCACCCCTAGTGGAATGGGTATGCTCAGACGTGAGTCCCGTGCTCTCCATGCCACTGGAATCAAGCTAACCTGGCTGAAGAGGGGTGAAACCCTGAAACCGGTCCTAGGATGCTTGTTTCCAGTCCAGGGAGGACCTGGCCTGGCAGTTCGGGCTAGACTGTTCCCATGAGGCACAGGGTCAAGACTGATTTGCATATGGCTGGGTCCAAACTGGAATGGCATGATGAGCAAAAAAACGATGGATTTAGGCCCAGATCTCTGTACTGGGGTGACTCTATGACATTATTCTGCATTCTGTCCATCAATAGTTCTTGTTTCATGGGAACAGTCCAGCCCGAACTGCCAAGCCATGTCTTCCCTGGACCAGAAACAAGCATCCTGGGACCGCTTTCTGGCTAATCAGCCATCATCAGCCAGGCTAGCTGGAAACCAGTGGCAAAGTGAGCAAGGGACCCAAGTCTGGGCATACCCTGCCAACTTAGGGCGAACAAAGCAAAACCAAAGGGGATGATGGACTGTGTGTTGAACAATGCACGCACTCACCCCCAGTCAACGGATCTGGGTTTAATCCCTCATCATTCTTTAGCTCACTCCCCCAACCCAGTTCAAACATGGCCATATGCAAATCAGTCTGACCCTGAGCCTCATGGGAACAGTCCAGCCTCAACTGCCAAGCCATGTCTTCCCTGGACCGGAAGCAAGCATCCTGGGACCACTTTCTGGCTAATCAGCCATCATCAGCCAGACTAGCTTGAACCCAGTGGCAAGGTAAGCAAGGAACCCACGTCTGGGCATAGCCTGCAAACTTAGTGCAAACAAGGCAAAACCAAAGGGGATGATGAAAGGAGTGATGAACAATGCAAGTACTCACCCGCAGTCATTTGACCCAGGTTTAATCCATCATCATTCTTTAGCTCACTCCGCCACCCCAGTTCAGACAGAGCCATATGCAAATCAGTCTGACCCTGTGCCTCATGGGAACAGTCCAGCCCAAACAGCCAAGACACGTCTTCCCTGGACCGGAAACAAGCATCCTGGGACCGGTTTCTGGCTAATCAGCCGTCATCAGTCAGGCTAGCTTGAATCCAGTGGCAAAGTGAGCAAGGGATCCACGTCTGGGCATACCCTGCCAACTTAGGGCAAACAAAGCAAAACCAAAGGGGATGATGGACGGAGTGTTGAACAATGCAAGCAATCACCCCCAGTCAACTGATCTGGGTTTAATCCATCATCATTCTTTAGCTCCCATGAGGCACAGGCTCAAGATTGATTTGCATATGGCTGGGTTCAAACTGGAACGGCATGGTGAGCAAAAAAACAATGGATTTAGGCCCAGTTCTCTGTAGTGGGGTGAATGTATGACATTGTTCTACATTCTGTCCATCAACTGTTGTTTTTGCATTTGTCACCCCTAGTGGAATGGGTATGCTCAGACGTGAGTCCCGTGCTCTCCATGCCACTGGAAGCTAACCTGGCTGAAGAGGGGTGAAACCCTGAAACCGGTCCTAGGATGCTTGTTTCCAGTCCAGGGAGGACCTGGCCTGGCAGTTCGGGCTAGACTGTTCCCATGAGGCACAGGGTCAAGACTGATTTGCATATGGCTGGATCCAAACTGGAATGGCATGATGAGCAAAAAAAGATGGATTTAGGCCCAGATCTCTGTACTGGGGTGACTCTATGACATTATTCTGCATTCTGTCCATCAATAGTTCTTGTTTCATGGGAACAGTCCAGCCCGAACTGCCAAGCCATGTCTTCCCTGGACCAGAAACAAGCATCCTGGGACCGCTTTCTGGCTAATCAGCCATCATCAGCCAGGCTAGCTGGAATCCAGTGGCAAAGTGAGCAAGGGACCCAAGTCTGGGCATACCCTGCCAACTTAGGGCGAACAAAGCAAAACCAAAGGGGATGATGGACTGTGTGTTGAACAATGCATGCACTCACCCCCAGTCAACGGATCTGGGTTTAATCCATCATCATTCTTTAGCTCACTCCGCCAACCCAGTTCAGACATGGCCATATGCAAATCACTCTGACCCTGTGCCTCATGGGAACAGTCCAGCCGAACTGCCAGGCCATGTCTTCCCTGGACCGGAAACAAGCATCCTGGGACCTCTTTCTGGCTAATCAGCCGCCAACAGCCAGGCTAGCTTGAATCCAGTGGCAAAGTGAGCAACGGACACACGTCTGGGCATACCCTGCCAACTTAGGGCTAACAAAGCAAAACCAAAGGGGATGATGGACAGATTGTTGAACAATGCAAGCACTCACCCCCAGTCAACTGATGTGGGTTTAATCCATCATCATTCTTTAGCTCACTCTGCCACCCCAGTTCAGATATGGTCATATGCAAATGAGTCTGACCCTGTGCCTCATGGGAACAGTCCAGCCCGAACTGCCAAGCCATGTCTTCCCTGAACCGGAAACAAGCATCCTGGGACCGGTTTCTGGCTAATCAGCCATCATCAGCCAGGCTAGCTTGAATCCAGTGGCAATGGGAGCAAGGGACCCACGTCTGGGCATACCCTGCGAACTTAGGACAAAGAAAGCAAAACTAAAGGGGATGATGGATGGAGTGTTAAACAATGTAAGCACTCAACCCCAGTCAACCGATCAGGGTTTAATCCATCATCATTCTTAAGCTAACTCCGCCACCCCAGATCAGACATGGCCGTAAGCAAATCAGTCTGACCCTGTGCCTCATGAGAACAGTCCAGCCCGAACTGCCAAGCCATGTCTTCCCTGGACCGGAAACAAGCATCCTGGGACCGGTTTCTGGCTAATCAGCCAGAGTCAGCCAGGCTAGGTTGAATCCAGTGCCAATGTGGGCAAAGGGCCCACGTCTGGGCATACCCTGCCAACTTAGGACGAAGAAAGCAGAACCAAAAGGGAGGATGGATGGAGTGTTGAACAATGTAAGCACTCACCCCCAGTCAGCCGATCTGGGTTTAATCCATCATCATTCTTTAGCTCACTCCGACACCCAAGTTCAGACATGGCCATATGCAAATCAGTCTGACCCCGTGCGTCATGGGAACAGTCCAGCCCGAACTGACAAGCCATGAATTGCCTGGACCGGAAACAAGCATCCTGGGACCGGTTTCTGGCTAATCAGCCATCATCAGCCAGGCTAGCTTGAATCCAGTGGCAAAGTGAGCAAGGGACCCACGTCTGAGCATACCCTGCCAACTTATGGCGTACAAAGCAAAACCAAAGGCGATCATGGACGGAGTGTTGAACAATTCAAGCACTCACCCCCAGTCAACTGATCTGGGTTTAATCCATCATCATTCTTTAGCTCACTCCGCCACCCCAGTTCAGACATGGCCATTTAGAAATCAGTCTGACCCTGGGCCTCATGGGAACAGTCCAGCCCGAACTGCCAAGCCATGTCTTCCCTGCACCGGAAACAAGCATCCTGGGACCGGTTTCTGGCTAATCAGCCGTCATCAGCCAGGCTAGCTTGAATCCAGTGGCAAAGTGAGCAAGGGACCCACGTCTGGGCATACCCTGCCATCTTAGGGCGCACAAAGCAAAGCCAAAGGGGATGATGGACGGAGTGTTGAACAATGCAAGCACTCACCCTCAGTCAACGGATCTGGGTTTAATCCATCATCATTCTTTAGCTCACTCCGCCACCCCAGTTCAGACATGGCCATATGCAAATCAGTCTGACCCTGAGCCTCATGGGAACAGTTCAGCCCGAACTGCCAAGCCATGTCTTCCCTGGACCGGAAGCAAGCATCCTGGGACCAGTTTCTGGCTAATCAGCCGACATCAGCCAGGCTAGCTTGAATCCAGTGGCAATGGGAGCAAGGGACGCATGTCTGGGCATACCCTGCGAACTTAGGACGAAGAAAGCAAAACCAAAGGGGATGATGGATGGAGTGTTGAACAATGTAAGCACTCAACCCCAGTCAACCAATCAGGGTTTAATCCATCATCATTCTTAAGCTAACTCCGCCACCCCAGATCAGACCTGGCCGTAAGCAAATCAGTCTGACCCTGTGCCTCATGAGAACAGTCCAGCCGGAACTGCCAAGCCATGTCTTCCCTGGACCGGAAACAAGCATCCTGGGACCAGTTTCTGGCTAATCAGCCAGAGTCAGCCAGGCTAGCTTGAATCCAGTGCCAATGTGGGCAAGGGGCCCACGTCTGGGCATACCCTGCCAACTTAGGACGAAGAAAGCAGAACCAAAAGGGATGATGGATGGAGTGTTGAACAATGTACGCACTCACCCCCAGTCAGCCGATCTGGGTTTAATCTATCATCATTCTTCAGCTCACTCCGCCACCCAAGTTCAGACATGGCCACATACAAATCAGTCTGACCCTGTGCTTCATGGGAACAGTCCAGCCCGAACTGACAAGCCATGAATTCCCTGGACTGTAAACAAGCATCCTGGGACCGGATTCTGGCTAATCAGCCGTCATCAGCCAGGCTAGCTTGAATCCAGTGGCAAAGTGAGCAAGGGACCCACGTCTGAGCATACCCTGCCAAATTATGGCGAACAAAGCAAAACCAAAGGGGATGATGGATGGAGTTTTGAACAATTCAAGCACTCACCCCCAGTCTATTGATCTGGGTTAATCCATCATCATTCGTTAGCTCACTCCGCCACCTCAGTTCAGACATGGCCATTTAGAAATCAGTCTGACCCTGGGCCTCATGGGAACAGTCCAGCCCGAACTGCCAAGCCATGTCATCCCTGCACCGGAAACAAGCATCCTGGGACCGGTTTCTGGCTAATCAGCCGTCATCAGCCAGGCTAGCTTGAATCCAGTGGCAAAGTGAGCAAGGGACCCACGTCTGGGCATACCCTGCCAACTTAGGGCGCACAAAGCAAAGCCAAAGGGGATGATGGACGGAGTGTTGAACAATGCAAGCACTCACCCTCAGTCAACGTTTCTGGGTTTAATCCATCATCATTCTTTAGCTCACTCCGCCACCCCAGTTCAGACATGGCCATATGCAAATCAGTCTGACCCTGAGCCTCATGGGAACAGTTCAGCCCGAACTGCCAAGCCATGTCTTCCCTGGACCGGAAGCAAGCATCCTGGGACCGGTTTCTGGCTAATCAGCCGTCATCAGCCAGGCTAGCTTGAATCCAGTGGCAAAGTGAGCAAGGGACCCACGTCTGGGCATAACCTGCCAACTTAGTGCGAACAAAGCAAAACCAAAGGGGATGATGGACGGAGTGTTGAACAATGCAAGCTCTCAGCCCCACTTAACAGATCTGGGTTTATTCCATCATCATTCTTTAGCTCACTCCGCCACCCTGGTTCAGACATGGCCGTATGCAAATCAGTCTGACCCTGTGCCTCATGAGAACAGTCCAGCCTGAACTGCCAAGCCATGTCTTCCCTGGACCGGAAACGAGCATCCTGGGACCGGTTTCTGGCTAATCAGCCGTCATCAGCCAGGCTAGCTTGAATCCAGTGGCAATGTGAGCAAGGGACCCACGTCTGGGCATACCCTGCCAACTTAGGACGAAGAAAGCAGAACCAAAGGGGATGATGGACGGAGTGTTGAACAATGTAAGCACTCACCTCTAGTCAACTGATATGGGTTTAATATATCATCATTCTTTAGCTCACTCCGCCACCCCAGTTCAGACATGGCCATATGCAAATCAGTCTGACCCTGTGCCTCATGGCAACAGTCCAGCCCGAACTGACAAGCCATGTCTTCCCTGGACCGGAAACAAGCATCCTGGGACCAGTTTCTGGCTAATCAGCCGTCATCAGCCACGCTAGCTTGAATCCAGTGGAAAAGTGAGCAAGGAACCCATGTCTCAGCATACCCTGCCAACTTATAGCGAACAAAGCAAAACCAAAGGGGATGATGGACGGAGTGTTGAACAATGCAAGCACTCACCCCCAGTCAACTGATCTTGGTTTAATCCATCATCATACTTTAGCTCACTCCGCCACCCCTGTTCAGACATGGCCATTTAGAAATCAGTCTGACGCTGTGCCTCATGGGAACAGTCCAGCCCGAACTGCCAGGCCACGTCTTCCAGGGACCGGAAACAAGCATCCTGGGACCGGTTTCTGGCCAATCAGCCGTCATCAGCCAGGCTAGCTTGAATCCAGTGGCAAAGTGAGCAAGGGACCCACGTCTGGGTATACCCTGCCTATTTAGGCCAACAAAGCAATACCAAAGGGGATGATGGACGGAGTGTTGAACAATGCAAGCACTCACCCCCAGTCAAGTGATCTGGGTTTAATCCATCATCATTCTTTAGCTCACTCCGCCACCCCAGATCAGACATGGCCGTATGCAAATCAGTCTGACCCTGTGCCTCATGAGAACAGTCCAGCCAGAACTGCCAAGCCATGTCTTCCCTGGATAGGAAACAAGCATCCTGGGATCGGTTTCTGGCTAATCAGCCATCATCAGCCAGGTTAGCATGAAGCCAGTGGCAAAGTGAGCAAGGGACCCACATCTGGGCATACCCTGCCAACTTAGGGCGTACAAAGCAAAACCAAAGGGGATGATGGACGAAGAGAGGAACAATGCAAGCACTCACCCCTAGTCAACTGGTCCGGGTTTAATCCATCATCATTCTTTAGCTCACTCCGCCACCCCAGTTCAGACATGGCCATATGCAAATCAGTCTGACCCTGTGTCTCATTGGAACAGTCCAGCCCGAACTGCCAAGCCATGTCTTCCCTGGACCTGAAACAAGCATCCTGGGACCGGCGTCTGGCTAATCAGCCGTTATCTGCCAGGCTAACTTGAATCCAGTGGTAAAGTGAGCAAGTGGCTCACGCCTGGGCATACCCTGCCAACTTAGGGCGAACAAAGCAAAACCAAAGGGTTTGATGGACGGAGTGTTGAACAATGCAAACACTCAACCCCAGTCAACTGGTCCGGGTTTAATCCATCATCATTCTTTAGCTCACTCCGCCACCCCAGTTCAGACATGGCTATATGCAAATCAGTCTGACCCTGTGCCTCATGAGAACAGTCCAGCCCGAACTGCCAAGCCATGTCTTCCCTGGATAGGAAACAAGCATCCTGGGATCGGTTTCTGGCTAATCAGCCATCATCAGCCAGGCTAGCATGAATCCAGTGGCAAAGTGAGCAAGGGACCCACATCTGGGCATACCCTGCCAACTTAGGGCGTACAAAGCAAAACCAAAGGGGATGATGGACGAAGAGAGGAACAATGCAAGCACTCACCCCTAGTCAACTGGTCCGGGTTTAATCCATCATCATTCTTTAGCTCACTCCGCCACCCCAGTTCAGACATGGCCATATGCAAATCAGTCTGACCCTGTGCCTCATTGGAACAGTCCAGCCCGAACTGCCAAGCCATGTCTTCCCTGGACCTGAAACAAGCATCCTGGGACCGGCGTCTGGCTAATCAGCCATTATCTGCCAGGCTAACTTGAATCCAGTGGTAAAGTGAGCAAGGGGCCCACGCCTGGGCATACCCTGCCAACTTAGGGCGAACAAAGCAAAACTAAAGGGGATGATGGACGGAGTGTTGAACAATGCAAGAACTCACCCCCAGTCAACTGACCTGGGTTTAATCCATCATCATTCTTTAGCTCACTCCACCACCCCAGTTCAGACATGGCCATATGCAAATCAGTCTGACCCTGAGCCTCATGGGAACAGTCCAGCCCGAACTGCCAAGCCATGTCTTCCCTGGACCGGAAGCAAGCATCCTGGGACCGGTTTCTGGCTAATCAGCCGTCATCAGCCAGGCTAGCTTGAACCCAGCGGCAAAGTAAGCAAGGAACCCACGTCTGGGCATACCCTGCCAACTTAGGGCGAACAAGGCAAAACTAAAGGGGATGATGGCCGGAGTGATGAATAATGCAAGTACTCACCCCCAGTCATTTGACCCGGGTTTAATCCATCATCATTCTTTAGCTCACTCCGCCACCCCAGTTCAGACAGCGCCATATGCAAATCAGTCTGACCCTGTGCCTCATGGGAACAGTCCAGCCCGAACTGCCAAGCCATGTCTTCCCTGGACCGGAAACAATCATCCTGGGACCGGTTTCTGTATAATCAGCCGTCATCAGCCAGGCCTGCTTGAATCCAGTGGCAAAGTGAGCAAGGAACCCACGTCTGGGCATACCCTGCCAACTTGGCTTGGCAGTTCGGGCTGGACTGTTCCCATTACGAACTGGGTCAGACTAATTTGCATATGGCCTTGTCTGAACTGGGGTGGCGGATTGAGTTAAAGAATGATGATGGATTAAACCCAGATCAGTTGACTGGGGGTGAGTGCTTGCAATGTTCAACACTCCGTCCATCATCCCCTTTCGTTTTGCTTTGTTCACCCTAAATTGGCAGGGTATGCCCAGACGTGGGTCCCTTGCTCACTTTGCCACTGGATTCAAGATAGCCTGGCTGATGAGGGTTATGAACCCGAAACCGGTCCCAGAATGCTTGTTTCCGGTCCAGTGAAGACATGGCTTGGCAGTTTGGGCTGGACTGTTCCTAATAGGCACAGGGTCAGACTGATTTGCATATGGCCTTGTCTGAACTGGGGTGGTGGAGTGAGCTAAAGAATGATGATGGATTAAACCCAGATCAGTTGACTGGGGGTGAGTGCTTGCAATGTTCAACACTCCGTCCATCATCCCCTTTGGTTTTGCTCTGTACTTTAAAGTAGCAAAGCAAACATGCATCAATTTGGGGCATTTTCCACATCTGTCCTCTGCTGGTTGTAAAGAAATCTTCTATTCCTCTTTAGAAGCCATGTACATTGCTTCTGCATGGCTATTAAACCCCATGTAAAAATTGCAAAGATAAGAAATCCTATGTACATCTGACACAAGTCACAAAGACTTCGCTGTGAAAAGATGCGACTTACTCTTGCAGTGCTCTGGAACTCGTGAGTACGCCGTGAGGGTCACATGAGTGAGTCACTACGCAGTCTTGATGAGTCGGGCCCCATAGTTTCTTTGTAGACATTCTAATTCTACGTACTTCTGTTTGACTCTAAATAGGTATGTGTGAATACGCTTGCAGCTCACACATGTGACTGTATTTCTTTGGCTATTACTAGGTAATGTTTAACCATAGGGACGTCTGACTGAACAGGTGAGAAAAGCGGGGTAGGTCTTGTAAAGTGAGCATGCCTTTACCATACAGGTGTCCTGCACTTGCAAGTGCCGTGAAAATGGATACAGAGTGGGGATCACGTCCTTACCAGTGGTTAAAGGATAGTAAAAAGATGCTTTGAGACAGAATACATGTGCATCTCTATTAATAAGACGTGAAGTTATTCTGCATAGAGTTTACTTTACAACATACTGTAAAATAACAACTAGAAAGATAGTTTGCACTGATAACACATACTCTCAGTACAAAAGAACTAGAATGCTGAGCTACAGCAACTAAAAAGCTAAAACAGGATAGATTAGCAAGAGTAATAAATTAACGCTGTGACTCAAGGGGCAGTAGCAACCTAGACCACATAACCACAAGCTAAACACACTAGCGACGGAGTGGTTGGATAAGGTCAGACGGTGCAGCACGCGTGGTAGAAGGGCATGCATGATTGGCAATTGATAAATTCATAATCTAGTTAACACAAGCATTCGAGAAAGTGTCTCTAGCTATGTATTATTAATGTGGGTCAGACCCCTGGGGGTGCACAAGGAACGACTAACCACAGCTTCTGTTTTTAATACTGCTGGCTGCTTTCCCAGCTTGGACAAGTAGTTACCATGGAAAAGAGATTGCCGAGAGGGTGTTTATTGAATCAGAAATGTAACTATAAGATTAAGAACACTCACTGTTAGCAATAAATCATCATTAACAGTGTTTAAGGCACGAGAACAAAGTGGTAAAAGGTCAACATCTGAAAGGAATAAAAAGAGAATGTTTTTAAAGTGTTGAGAATAGCGGCGCTACTAAGCCTTGAAGCAAAAATGCATTCCAAATATGCAGTTGTAATTTTAACTGGTGAAAAGTAAATCAATGAAAATAAAACACACACACACACACATCGATCACAAAACTTTAGATCCGGTAACCTACAGCTGCCTGTCATACTTATCTGGCAGATGTGTGGTTTGATTTCAGACTGCTTCCTCTGAGGGATGCTGTGTTGACAAAAGGTTGTACATAAGATGCATCGTCACATCTGAAGCACAAGGCTCTAATGATTTGCTAGATGTGCAACTTGTTTCATACAAATGGAGAACAATCAGTTTTATAAGTTATATATTCGTACCTAACGGCGGGCATTTACAGAGAGAACAAATGCTGCAGACAAACAGCACCCGTGAAGCCCCAGCACGCATGTAGCAAACTTGGGGTTTTTATATGCCCAAAAGAGAACATACAAAGCGAGCATAGTGAAAATGTGGATGTAAGACCTGGGGTCACCAAGCCCTAAGGGGGTAACGTGACTCGAGCGGTTGGGCACCCGAAGGCTTAAGTGTAAAGCGACCACACAACACACACATCCCCTGAAGCTGGAAACGCACACAATAATGGATGCCACACCGTAGGTTCAGTGAAAATCAAACAAGTTTATCTAAGCAGTTCGATGCAAATGCAGTTCATGAGATGGCAATGGGCATTACTTGAATACATCAGCAGTAGATTCACCAGCATTTCATTATGGTGCCCTAGGCAGTACCTGAATACATTAGCTTCAGATTCACCAGCAATTCATTATGATGTAATATGTAGTACCTGAATACAGTAGCGTCAGATTCATCAGCAACTCATCATAGTTCCATTGGCAATACCTGGCGAACCTGGGGGAACGGTGAACACAGCGGTTAACCAGCGCGCTGCGCCCTTCCCACCACTAGCGTTTCAATCTGCCGTGGGTACCTTGCGCGGTGTCTAGCGATTCTCAGCGCTTTGAAATAGGGCTGGAAAACGTAGCGCCACCCATGGAAGACTACTAGCGCCTAAGCGCAGAACTTGAGGATCGAGCGCTACTCGTACTAATCAGACACTAAGCCCTTCAGGGCAGGACTCAAGGACACAGCGCACTCGTAATAATCCAGCATTGGACACTTCAGAGCGGAGCTTAGGAACACAGCACTACTCGTAATAATTAAACATTACACCCTGCAGAGCAGAACTTAAGTATACAGCGTTACTCGTAATAATCAAACATTACACACTTCAGAGTAGAACTTAAGAATACAGCGCTACTCGTACTAATCAAACATTACACACTTCAGGGTAGAACTTAAGAATACAGCGCTACTCGTAATAATCAGGCATCAAGCACTTGAGAGCAGAACTTAAGAATATAGCACTACTTGTAATAATCAGGCCGTAAGCATTTGGTCCCCTTGTATGCGGCAGTCTAGCAGCAAGGGGGGCAATCCCACGGAGGGGAATCAGAGTCTCCGATATGCAGAGGGAGTCCCACGGAGGGGATCCCGAGTCTCCGAGTGCGGTGCCGCTCCTGGTCGCCAGGGGGCGCACCGGGTCCTTCCCAAGCCTCCCGGGGAGCAGGGGGGTGAGCCCCAGGCCTCTGTACGGCCACGCTACCTCCCAGCCCCCGGAGGTTACCTTGATCTCGGCGTCCGAGGAGTCTTCACTGCGGCAGGCGTTCTTCGCCGCTTCGGACTCCGCAGTCGATCCCTCAGCGACGGGGGCCGGTCACGGCCTCTCACACCTCCGCCAGCAGCTGCGACGGCAGCGATGGGCCCCGGGCTTCTCCGCGGGGCTCGACGTGGTGATGGTGCAAGCTTCCAGCCTCCGGGCCGCGGCGGTGAGCGCGCTCTGGTCCCCGCGTCAGGGGGGTGGGTCAAATTAAGCGGGAGCGCTCAGCACTCAACGTGGATTGATGCAGGGAATCTCAGGCCAGGTCAGGGAGCGCAGGGGACACAGCGCTAGTACCTGGTTGATCCCCAGCAGTTCCGCATTCAATCGTAACGTGAAGTTTCAGCATTCAGTTTTGTCATGCAGTTTCAGCAATCGGTTTCAGCATTCAGTTCTGGCATGAAGTTTCAGCATTCAGTTCTGGCATAAAGTTTCAGCATTCAGTTCTGGCATGAAGTTTCAGCATTCGGTTCTGGCATGAAGTTTCAGCATTCAGTTCTTGCGGCGCAGATGTCACTGGCGCCCTTGGGGGGTTCTGTTCCTTGGGGTTAGGGATTGAGTTGGTGACTAGTTCCTTCCTAGTCAAGCTTAGCAGATGGCCCCTGGGTTCTCCTACCACTGGGCTAGATCAGTGGGCGGTACAGGATCCCTCACTCACTTAAAAGGCAGTACCTAAGTCCTGTCACTTTCAGAGGCATAAGTCTCTGGCTAGGCCCTACCGCCTAAACTCCTGCGTGGATTTTCCCCAGGTCTGCTTTACTCCCACTGGCCAACTGACTAGAAAATGTTCCCTCCCTCTGTTAAGTAGCCTAGGTCAGGTGACCTCTATCCAAGGCGGCAAAAGTAAAAACCACACCTCCCTTCTAGAAGGTTCCAGCACATTCCAGGAGCTTCCCCATTCTTCCTATGGGACAAAAAAGGCGGGCTGGTGTCGCAACATTGTTGTGGGGTTCCAGCCAGCTCCTGGCAGCTAGGGTGCTACTAGAAAGGCCACTCTGCAGTAGCAGGGGCCTGTGGCAGCCATCTTGGGAGAAGGGAACACCTGCACCTAAACACTGGTTATTTGCTCTAACATGCATTAAATAAGGAAAAATTCAGGGAAAAGGGCCAAGTCCAACACAACCCCCTTCCAGCCAAAGCCAGGGTAGACCGATCAATGCCTTGATGGGCTTCCCTGCTTGGGGCGAGAAAAGGTGGACGCAGGCCCGCAACTGCAGGAGCACCCGCAGGTTCTCTTCCACTCTGGAACCCGAGGGTTCCCTCTCAAACCTTCCTTGACCAACAAAGCCACCCCACTGGGGCTCCCTAGCTGGTTGTGGCCAGGACAGGCCCCTGGGCCATCCAGATGTCTCTGGCCCTTGTGGTTTCGCAGAGTGGGGGGCAGTAGCCCCAGGCCTGTAGTGCCCATTGACCACTCCCCTCCTCCTCCTTCTGGGGTTCCTCACCCTACTCCCATGCGAGGCACCCTCAGACCACCATTCTCTCCCCAGTCCAGGACCTTGACCCCTCAACTGGTTCCCCAGCCTAGGGTCTAAACCCTTAGGCTACACTGGTGCCAGGGGCGAGTCTTCCCTCCCCCTGCACCCCCTCCCAGAGTTCCGCACCCTCCCAACAGGAGAAGTACCCCTGGAAGACACTTCTGGGGTAACAGATGCCCCACCCGCCAGGTCAGGCAACCCCTGAACCTGGCATCCCAGCCCAGGATCTAAACCCTGCGACTGGGCCGTCCCCAGAACCTCAGGAGCTCTGATTACAGTCGCCCCGGGTCCTCCTGACACTAGGGGCTCCCCCTCACCGGGTGGCACATCAGGACAGCCTAGGCTCCCAACCTGGGGCTCCCTTACGGAACTCTCCAGGCCCTGAGACTGCGGTTGGGGCACCTCGGGACACCTCCCCATCTCAGTCCTTCCTATGGATAGGTCGTGAGGCCCTACAACCCTCTCTCTTCCCGGAGACCTAGCTGGGCTATTCGCCACCTCTCCCACCTCGCTGGGTTGGAAGATCCCTGCACCACCCCTTCAGGGTCACTCCCCAATGCCTCGTCAGACACCCTGGCGATATCATCCTTGACTAAATAGAATTTTGACTCCTGGGGATCTTTTGGTACGCTGCCACCATTGTCCTTATTGGACGCCTTTAACTGGATAGCGCGCAGCTCTAACTCCTTCAGCTGAAGCTTGTGCGCCATCTTCTTTTCTTCCATTGCCCATCTCTTGTTTTCTCTTTCTCTCTCTCTCTCATGTTCCAATTTGGCCAGCTCCCACTTTAACTGCCTCTCCTCCCTCCTGTCCTCGTACTCCTCTGGAGACGCGCCCCTCCTAGACCCTGTCCTACTACTGGCCCCAGAACGTCTCCCTGGGGGCACATTTTCGGACATATCCACATTGAGTATGTCTAGGACTTCCTGGGCGCTCTCCTCCTGAGGTGCATCTGGCGCCTTCTGTCCCTCATCCTATCTCCCTTCTGGGTGGGCCTCTACCCATGCCCTTATGGCGGTACGGAGTTCCGGTCCTTTGGCCCTCCGCACCCCAGGCACCCCCATCCCCTGCCCGAATTCCCTCAGTTGCCTTACAGTGTACCCCTCGAGGTCAGCTAACCGGAACTCCATTGTGACAGGTGGGGACCTAGATACTAAGGAAGAAAAACTCTAGGATATTGGTGACAGTTACCAGCTAACCAGGATTTTACACCCTCAGTCTGGACAGTGGAATGTAATCAGTGCAGTAATAACAGTTGCAGAGCTTAAATACACTAGGCGTTTAATTGTGGCGCCCTCCGCTTCACGGGAGGGTGCTGTATGGTCACAGGTCCTAATCCCACCTGTTGGACCCGGCCTCGTGGCGTGGTCCTGGCCCCCTTTCTGGCCGACCGGGGACCTCTTCACCCTTCGGGGTCCCCCCTGGATTGTACACATCTACCCGCACCAGCCAACGTGACCCGGCTCCCCCCGGCCGTGGCCCCAGCGAAACCCCGACATCGAGGCACCAAGATCCGGCCAGGGGGCACCACGTGGCCAATCCCTCGATCCCGGAAGAGGGGAGTTTCGATGGGACCCGCTCTCCGGCCTCCCTGGGCACTGGCGCCACTCCCGCTGGGCGTCTGGCCTCTCCCAGCCCGGCCTCTCCTCCCCCCCGGACGCAAGGGTCCGGACATCAAAGGGCTCCAGACCTATATCTGGGGCGAACCCGCACCAGGACAGCAGTTGTATCCTGGAGTCGAGAGCCCTGCTGATCGGATCGGGGCTGACCCTACGGAGAAAAGACTCTTGCCTGGAACTGTACCCCGAGCCCTGCTGACTGCGTCGCGGCTCCAACTTGCTGAGAATAAGATCCTCACGGAAACATCGGGGCCCTGCTGACGCTGTCGCGGCCCAACCTCGCTGAACTACCATCGGAGCCCTGCTGACCTCGTCGCGGCTCGACCTAGCGGAACTACCATCGGAGCCCTGCTGACTTTGTCGCGGCTCGAGCTAGCTGAACTGTACCCCGAGCCCTGCTGACTGCGTCGCGGCTCGACCTCTTCGAGCCGCCCTTGTGTCCGGCACCCGACGCTCCGACTCCCGGAGTCCCTCCCAGCTTGAGGCTTAATACCTGGGCGCAGGGTACCCCCGTACCAGGCTGGTACTGAGACTGTCCCGCTACCCCTTCCCCACAAGGACATTGAGACTCTTTTCGGATCCCTCGATCCACCTGTACATATTGCCAAAGAAACCTACGATAAGTACCGATAAAAATATATGAGAACTGATACCAGTGTCGAGTCCTGTGTGGTGGTGTTACTGGGCTAGTACGATCATAGGGGAAGGATCTCTCCTAGGAGGCTTCTCAGCGGCGCTCGGCTACTTCCTTGCAGTAAGGAGGCCCACTGGGTGGTCCCGCCGACTCCCCAGAGGTCCGCCTTCCAACATTTGGTGGCCAGCGACGGGATCCGAGCCGGACGCAAATCGTACAGCAAGTAACTCACCCGCTACCTAACCAGATGCAGAATAACCATGAGCAGCCAGGAGACCACCACGACCGTGGGGTTCCAACAAGAACGGTTGGAGGAATACACCCACAAAGAACTCAAACAGTTCTGTAAAGACAAGGGCATTTCGACCACCGGATTAGGCTCAAAAGAGGACATGCAGAAAGCCCTAAGAGCCTGGGTAGAGTCCGAAGTAGCATCGCCCCAAAGCGAAGGAACGTCAGAACTAAACGTAGCCTTACAGCCAACCACGGCCCCGGCAAATGGGGGAAGAAACAGCATGGAAGCCGGCCTATCCCCAGAAGAGATACGGGAGTGGGAGAGGGTCCGGACCCATGAGTTAGAACTCGCACGACTCCGGCTGGACGGAGAACTCCTGCTGGCGGAAAAGAAGTTGGCCCTAGAGCAACTACGGTTGCAAGAAGAGATTGAGGAAAAAAAACGGCACAGAGAACTGGAGGAGAAAAGGCTAACCCTCGAGCATGAGCGGGGCCTCAAGGAGCTTGAACTTAAGTCCAAAAAGGGGGAGACCGGCACCCCCGGAAACAAGGACACTCCTCCGCCGACAGAGGCGAAGGTACATATCCCCAAGGATGTCGTCAAAGAATACTACAAGAACGACGACATCCAACAATGGTTCAAAGCCTACGAAGTGGCCATGACCTCCCATCGGGTACCCCGGAAGGATTGGGGTGCCGGCCTATGGGGACGATTCCTCAGCGAGGGTCGAGACACCCTGCTACAGCTCCCGGACGACGTGATGACCTCGTACGATCACATGAAGGAGACCCTGCTCACGCGCTATGGCCTCACCGCAGAAATGTACCGACAGCGCTTCCGAGACTGCAAGAAACTCCCCGGTACCACTTGGGTGGAGTATGTCGACTTTTTTAGCAGAGCCCTGGAAGGGTGGGTCAAGGGCAGCAAAGTCACCTCCTACAAGCAGCTGTTCGACCTCATTGTCTGGGAGCATTTCTCCAACAACTGTTTCGTCGAGCTAAGACAGCACCTCCTCGACAGCAAACTGACCGAGCCACGGAAGCTCGCCGTCGAGGCCGATCGGTGGGTGAACACCCGGGTCCCCCGGAACTCGATGGGGGAGTACCAGCGGAACGCCACAGGACCCCCCGCCAGCGCGGCAGAGGAGGAGGGTCATACCGGAACCGAGACTTTACAGCAGGGCCGCCCCGGAGTCCTCCTCGGGGTCCGCCCTCAAACCGCACGTCCCCGACCCTAGCACGAAGGGGGACAACCCCAGCCCGACCGGGACCTCGGCCAACGGAAACCTGCTACGGCTGCCAACAACCAGGGCACTATGCCAGTGACCCCACCTGCCCCATGAACCGACGAAGCGGGACCACCGGGCCCCCGCCCCGACAGCTGGCGGCCGCTGCCCTGGGGGAAGGGGAGGAGGAGGAAGAGAACACCGACGCCGGGTCCACCGAGTGGGAGCCGGCCGCCATGTCCCTCGTATGCCTGGGCAGCAGAGAAATGGTGCCCCAAACCCCCATCCCGAGCAACACCCAGAAATACCAGCAGTGGGTCACCATTAACGGACGCCGGGCCGAAGCCCTCCGTGACACTGGAGCCAGCGTGACCGCTGTCCGCTGCCACCTGGTGACCCCCGAACAGATCCTGCCTCATGTACTGTGCCCCGTCCGGACGGCCGACAACACCGAGAGCATGTGCCGGATGGCCCGGATTCCATTTCAGTGGGGAGGAGTGTCAGGCCTGCTGAAAGTGACCATCCGCGACGACGCCCCGGTGGACTACCTCCTGGGGAACGACCTGGAAAGTTCCCCCTGGGCCCAGGTTGAGCGCCGGGAGCATCTAGGGATGCTAGGACTGCCCGAATGGGCCTGCGCCACCACCCGGTCCATGACCGCTCCAGGCCACCGACCAACCGTAGCGGCGGCACCCGACGAGCCCGAGGGGCCCGAACCACCACCTCCCTCTGTCGAGGAGGAACCCGACGCGGATGCCGGGCTGTCCGAACTTCCCCAGAACGAGATCGCCTCCCTCGGCGAACTCCCTGAACTTGCACAATGGCGCCACGACGGGGGCCCCACAAGGGAACAGTTCCAGCAAGAACAGAAAACCTGCCCCTCCCTCGAGGGGACCCGACAGCAGGCGGCCGCCCAGGCCGTCGGTGACCCAATGGGAACTCACTGGGTCTATTGGGACGATGACCTGCTCTACAGCGAGCAGAAGATCGCAGAACTAGGGGCCGGTCGAGTGCTGGTGGTCCCCCTCCGGTTCCGAGGTTTCCTCCTCAATCTGGCACATGATGTGCCCCTCGCCGGGCACCTGGGGCAAGACAAAACATACAGCCACCTGGTGACCCACTTCTACTGGCCCCGAATGCGTAGGGACGTGGACAATCACTGCCGGACCTGCCAGACCTGCCAAGCCAGCGGGAAGACTGGGGGACGGGTCAAAGCCCCTCTCCAGCCCTTCCCGGCAGTCAACACCCCGTTCGAGCGAGTAGGGATCGACATAGTGGGGCCCCTGGACCCCCGAACCGCCCTGGGACACCGCTTCATCCTCGTTCTCGTCGACCACGCCACCCGATACCCTGAGGCCATCCCTCTCCGAACTGTGACAGCTCCCGTGGTGGGCCGGGCCTTGATGGGAATCTTCTCGAGAGTGGGGTTCCCCCGGGAGGTGGTGAGCGACCGAGGAACGAACTTTATTTAGAAATACATGCGGTCCCTATGGCAACAATGCGGGGTCACCTACAAGTTCACCACCCCGTACCACCCCCAGGGGAACGGACTAGTCGAACGTTTCAACAGAACACTGAAAGGGATGATCAAGGGCCTGGAAGAGCCCCTGAGGTGGAAATGGGACGTCCTGCTGCCCTGCCTCCTATTTGCCTATCGGGAGGTCCCGCAGAAGTCTCTGGGGTTCAGCCCCTTCGAACTCTTGTACGGACACCCTGTCCGAGGTCCCATCAGCCTGGTCAAGGAAGGCTGGGAGACGAACATCCGAAATGCCCCTCCCGATGTCTACCGGTACCTCCTGACCCTGCAGAACCAAACCCGGAGGTTCCGGGCACTGGCCGAGGCCAACCTCGAGGCCATCCAAGAGGACATGAAACGCTGGTATGACCAGAACGCCTCCTCCATTGAGTTCGAGCCAGGCCAGCAAGTCTTGGTCATGTCGCCCGTGGACCCCTGTGCCCTCCAGGACAAATGGACCGGGCCCTTCAAGGTGGTGGAGAAGAAGAGCCCCGTCACCTACCTAGTCGACCTGGAGTCCCCCAGGAACCCACTCCGGGTTCTACACGCAAACCGGCTCAAGCCCCCTTTGCCCGAACGGAGCTAAGCCTGCTGCTAGCTACCGACGATGGGGGCGAAGGCGACTCCGAGTCCCTACCCGACCTCCTGAGGACCTCCGACCAAGACGGCTCCATAGAGGGCGTCAAACTCTCCACCACCCTGACCTCGGAACAGCGCCACGACTGTCAACAGCTGCTGCAACCCTTCGCTGCCCTCTTCTCCCTCACTCCCGGGGTCACTCCCTGGTGCGTCCATGACGTCGACACCGGGGACATCCCCCCGTGCGACACCGAGCCTACAGGGTGCCCGACCGAGTGCGTGCCTACATCCTAGCCGAGGTCGCCAAGATGCTAGCCCTCGGGGTCATCGAACCTTCCGACAGTCCCTGGGCCAGCCCAGTGGTCCTGGTGCCGAAGGCCGCCGCCCCAGGCACCACCCCGGAACTCAGATTTTGCGTGGACTACCGAGGGTTGAATGCCCTCACCAAGACCAATGCCCATCCCATTCCTCGGGCAGACAAACTAATTGACCGCCTAGGAGCCGCCCGCTACCTAAGCACCTTCGACCTCACTGCCGGATACTGGCAGATCAGGATCACCCCCGGCGCCCGGGAGCGATCCGCCTTCTCCACTCCCGATGGGCGCTACCACTTTCGGGTGATGCCCTTCGGCATGAAAAATGCCCCAGCGACCTTCCAAAGACTAGTGAACAAGGTCCTGGCCGGGCTGGAAGCGTTCAGCGCCGCCTATCTGGACGATATTGCCGTATTCAGCAGCCACTGGGCCGAACACCTGGGGCACCTCGGGGAGGTTCTGTCCGCCCTCCAGAGGGCCGGACTCACGATAAAGGCCAGCAAATGCCAGATAGGCCAGGGATCCGTGACCTATCTGGGTCATCAAGTGGGGAGCGGCCAGGTGGCTCCCCTCCAGCTAAAAGTGGACGCCATCAAGGCCTGGGAGCCCCCAGCCACCCAAACCGCTGTCCGGGCCTTCCTGGGCCTCACGGGCTATTACCGGCGGTTCATCCAAAACTATGGGAGCATTGTGGGACCCCTCACGGAGCTTACGTCCAAGAAGCAACCCAAAAAGGTGAACTGGACGCCCCGCTGCCAGGCGGCCTTCGAGACCCTCAAGACAGCAATTTGTA
Organism: Triturus cristatus; assembly: GCF_964204655.1. Taxonomy (NCBI): domain Eukaryota; kingdom Metazoa; phylum Chordata; class Amphibia; order Caudata; family Salamandridae; genus Triturus; species Triturus cristatus. The sequence goes on from NC_140590.1 coordinate 863,174,245, forward strand.
CCGCTCCTGTGTTGCAAGCCCCCGACTACAGCAAGGAGTTCATAGTACAGACCGATGCCTCGGAGTACGAAGTTGGGGTGGTCCTGTCCCAAGTAAATTCGGAAGGCCTTGACAGCCCAGTGGCCTTCATCAGCCGGCGACTGCTGCCCCGAGAGCAGAGATGGAGCACCATCGAGCGTGAGGCTTTCGCCGTGGTATGGGCCCTCAAAAAGCTCCGGCCCTACCTTTTCGGCACCCACTTCCGGGTCCAAACCGACCACCGGCCCTTGCGGTGGTTAATGCAAATGAGAGGAGAGAACCCAAAGTTGTTGCGATGGTCCATCTCTCTGCAAGGGATGGACTTCACAGTGGAACACCGGCCCGGCAACGACCACGCCAATGCCGACGGCCTGTCCCGGTTCTTCCGCCTTGGCGAGGAGAACCCCCAAGGACATGGGTGACTCTCCCTGCCTTCGGCTGGGGGGGACGCCTGTTGGACCCGGCCTCGTGGCGTGGTCCTGGCCCCCTTTCTGGTCGACCGGGGACCTCTTCACCCTTCGGGGTCCCCCCTGGATTGTACACATCTACCCGCACCAGCCAACGTGACCCGGCTCCCCCCGGCCGCGGCCCCAGCGAAACCCCGACATCGAGGCACCAAGATCCGGCCAGGGGGCGCCACGTGGCCAATCCCCCGATCCCGGAGGAGGGGAGTTTCGATGGGACCCCCAACCGTCCCCAAACACCTGGGTACGATCGCTCTCCGGCCTCCCTGGGCACTGGCGCCACTCCCGCTGGGCGTCTGGCCTCTCCCAGCCCGGCCTCTCCGCCCCCCCCGGACGCAAGGGTCCGGACATCAAAGGGCTCCAGACCTATATCTGGGGCGAACCCGCACCAGGACAGCAGTTGTATCCTGGAGTCGAGAGCCCTGCTGATCGGATCGCGGCTGACCCTACGGAGAAAAGACTCTTGCCTGGAACTGTACCCCGAGCCCTGCTGACTGCGTCGCGGCTCCACCTTGCTGAGAATAAGATCCTCATGGAAACATCGGGGCCCTGCTGACGCCGTCGCGGCCCAATCTCGCTGAACTACCATCGGAGCCCTGCTGACCTCGTCGCGGCTCGACCTAGCGGAACTACCATCGGAGCCCTGCTGACTTCGTCGCGGCTCGAGCTAGCTGAACTGTACCCCGAGCCCTGCTGACTGCGTCGCGGCTCGACCTCTTCGAGCCGCCCTTGTGTCCGGCACCCGACGCTCCGACTCCCGCAGTCCCTCCCAGCTTGAGGCTTAATACCTGGGCGCAGGGTACCCCCGTACCAGGCTGGTACTTAGACTGTCCCGCTACCCCTTCCCCACAAGGACATTGAGACTCTTTTCGAATCCCTCGATCCACCTGTACATATTGCCACAGAAACCTACGATAAGTACCGATAAAAATATATGAGAACTGATACCAGTGTCGAGTCCTGTGTGGTGGTGTTACTGGGCTAGTACGATCATAGAGGAAGGACCTCTCCTAGGAGGCTTCTCAGCGGCGCTCGGCTACTTCCTTGCAGTAAAGAGGCCCACTGGGTGGTCCCGCCGACTCCCCAGAGTTCCGCCTTCCAACACCACCGCTCGCCAACAATGTAAGACCTGGGGTCACCAAGCCCTATGGGGGTAACGTGACTCGAGCGGTTGGGCACCCGAAGGCTTAAGTGTAAAGCGACCATACAACACACACATCCCCTGAAGCAGGAAACGCACACAATAATGGACGCCACACCGTAGGTTCAGTGAAAATCAAACAAGTTTATCTAAGCAGTTCGATGCAAATGCAGTTCATGAGATGGCAATGGGCATTACTTGAATACATCAGCAGTAGATTCACCAGCATTTCATTCTGGTGCCCTAGGCAGTACCTGAATACATTAGCTTCAGATTCACCAGCAATTCATTATGATGCAATATGCAGTACCTGAATACAGTAGCGTCAGATTCATCAGCAACTCATCATAGTTCCATTGGCAATACCTGGCGAACCTGGGGGAACGGTGAACACAGCGGTTAACCAGCGCGCTGCGCCCATCCCACCACTAGCGTTTCAATCTGCCGGTACCTTGCGCGGTGTCTAGCGATTCTCAGCGCTTTGAAATAGGGCTGGAAAACGTAGCGCCACCCATGGAAGACTACTAGCGCCTAAGCACAGAACTTGAGGATCCAGCGCTACTCGTACTAATCAGACACTAAGCCCTTCAGGGCAGGACTCAAGGACACAGCGCTACTCGTAATAATCCAGCATTGGGCACTTCAGAGCAGAGCTTAGGAACACAGCGCTACTCGTAATAATTAAACATTACACCCTTCAGAGCAGAACTTAAGTATACAGCGCTACTCATAATAATCAAACATTACACACTTCAGAGTAGAACTTAAGAATACAGCGCTACTCGTAATAATCAAACATTACACACTTCAGGGTGGAACTTAAGAATATAGCGCTACTCGTAATAATCAGGCATCAAGCACTTGAGAGCAGAACTTAAGAATATAGCGCTACTCGTAATAATCAGGCGGTAAGCATTTGGTCCCCTTGTACGCGGCAGTCTAGCAGCAAGGGGGGCAATTCCACGGAGGGGAATCAGAGTCTCCGATGCGCAGAGGGAGTCCCACGGAGGGGATCCCGAGTGTCCGAGTGCGGTGCCGCTCCTGGTCGCCAGGGGGTGCACCGGGTCCTTCCCAAGCCTCCCGGGGAGCAGGGGGGTGAGTCCCAGGCCTCAGTACGGCCACGCTACCTCCCAGCCCCCGGGGGTTACCTTGATCTCGGCGTCCGAGGAGTCTTCACTGCGGCAGGCGTTCTTCGCCGCTTCGGACTCCGCAGTCGATCCCTCAGCGACGGGGGCCGGTCACGGCCTCTCACACCTCCGCCAGCAGCTGCGACGACAGCGATGGGGCCCCGGGTTTCTCCGCGGGCCTCGACGTGGTGATGGTGCAAGCTTCCAGCCTCCGGGTCGCGGCGGTGAGCGCGCTCTGGTCCCCGCGTCAGGGGGGTGGGTCAAATTAAGCGGGAGCGCTCAGCGCTCAACGTGGATTGATGCAGGGAATCTCAGGCCAGGTCAGGGAGCGCAGGGGTCACAGCGCTAGTACCTGGTTGATCCCCAGCAGTTCAGCATTCAATCGTAACGTGAAGTTTCAGCATTCAGTTTTGTCATGCAGTTTCAGCAATCGGTTTCAGCATTCAGTTCTGGCATGAAGTTTCAGCATTCAGTTCTGGCATAAAGTTTCAGCATTCAGTTCTGGCATGAAGTTTCAGCATTCAGTTCTGGCATGAAGTTTCAGCATTCAGTTCTTGCGGCGCAGATGTCACTGGCGCCCTTGGGGGGTTCTGTTCCTTGGGGTTAGGGATTGAGTTGGTGACTAGTTCCTTCCTAGTCAAGCTTAGCAAATGGCCCCTGGGTTCTCCTATCACTGGGCTAGATCAGTGGACGGTACAGGATCCCTCACTCACTTAAAAGGCAGTACCTAAGTCCTGTCACTTCCAGAGGCATAAGTCCCTGGCTAGGCCCTACCGCCTAAACTCCTGCGTGGATTTTCCCCAGGTCTGCTTTACTCCCACTGGCCAACTGACTAGAAAATGTTCCCTCCCTCTGTTAAGTAGCCCTAGGTCAGGTGACCTCTATCCAAGGCGGCAAAAGTAAAAACCACACCTCCCTTCTAGAAGGTTCCAACACATTCCAGGAGCTTCCCCATTCTACCTATGGGACAAAAAAGGCGGGCTGGTGTTGCAACATTGTTGTGGGGTTCCAGCCAGCTCCTGGCAGCTAGTGTGCTACTAGAAAGGCCACTCTGCAGTGGCAGGGGCCTGTGGCAGCCATCTTGGGAGAAGGGAACACCTGCACCTAAACACTGGTTATTTGCTCAAACATGCATTAAAAAACGAAAACATTCAGGGAAAAAGGGCCAAGTCCAACAGTGGACATGCATGTTTACTACTGGCCGAGCCAAGGGAAACTGCCATATTGGAGGTGGGATGTGGAGGGCTCGAAGGCTGAGATGTTTACATGAGAACTCCGCCTAGGAAGGTTTCTGCGTTTCAGGCAGACACTGGTCAGATGAGGGAGGCTGTGTGAGAATTGGGCACGTTAGACAAGCCCACCCCGCCTACAGGAATCAACTCATATCATCAGCCTGTCACTGAAGCGTGGAACCGCAGCTCGCAAACGAGGCAGGGCTGGGAGGAACCAGACTGGAGATGAAATTACTATCACACTGCAGCAGTGCTGGTGCGCAGTTAGTAATACAGACTTGACACATAGGCATCATGAACCTAGGGATGGTCACACACACACAACCCCAGCAGTGTACACAATGTCTACTTTACAGCCATAGTATGCACGCTGTAGAGGTACCCACAAATTACTAGCACTGGTCACAGTAGAGTGCGCACAAACACAAACTACTAGTACTACAGCCAGAGCACATGCTGCTGGTCCAGTATCTTCACGAACATGCAGTTACACTACAGCCGGGGTCAGCACAGCACCCATGGTCAGTAGCAGTAATGCATCCATGATGGTTGCCTCCACGGCAATCTCTGCAGCGGGGAGCACACCCACCACGCTGCTAGCACCGCAGCCAGCTAACAGATACACAAGGCCCCCATAACCAGAGTAAATGCACACATACACACTACTAGTAGTGCAGCTAGGGTGTGTGGGCACACAAAAGGGATGCTGGTGCTAGTACTGCAGTTGGTGTGCGCACAGTACCACAGAATGCCACCACACACAGTACTGCACCCAGCTTATACACATGCACTCCTAGTACAGCAGCCACAGTAAACCCACACGTTGCAGAAACAGCTGACCCCTCCCCCACTACTGTCTGTGCTATTAGCACAACAGCAACCTTCCTACTGACAGACAAAGCGGTCACTAGCACTAAAGACAACACAACAAGCAGCTGTAGGCGGTTACATATACAATACAATCGGCTCCGTATGCAGCGCGTGGCGGTCATTTCTCAAGCTGTCGCATTCTCCTGCAGCTTGCTCTAACACCCTGCTCACCTCCCGGGTCGGAAGCGTTGGCGGCAAAAAGCATGACGCGCTAGCAACCCTGAGAATTAACAACAATATCTCAACTGGTATAAATATGAGAGACAGTTAGAATATGCATGTCAAAAACATTGCAGCACGGAAAAAAGGGAAGACTCTTGGTGAAATGTTTTTGGAAGGTGCAATGGGCATCGTATATTTTCAAAACATAATCAAGTACAGTTGTAGCAGCACTGTAGGCAAAGAATTGCATAAAATACAACCCGGCATTGAACTTGGTCCTAGATTGTGTAAGTGACAAGACAAGTGGTGACGCAAGTGACAATGTGTGTTCAGTGGAAAACGGCGCAAAGTGGGATAATATATACAGTGAAAATGGTTCGGAAGCTGTTTTCAATACATTCTTTAATTGTTTGATGGAACCATAATGAATAATGCGCTGTGATTTTGCACTGAGTGGTCGACGACGTTTCGATCCTCTAAATCAGGATCATCTTCAGGACCGGGTTGTTGGTTTAAAGCGGTGCTGTACAAGGGGAAGAGAAGGAGGGACATCAGGAGGGAGGGAGAGGGAAGGTGTTTTACGCGTGCAGATCAGTGTGGAACGAGTGTGGATGACAAGGGTGAGTGAGGGGAGGTGTAAGGGGAGTAGCGCAGGGAAGGAGGGGAAGGCGGGGAGAGGGGAAGGGTGCAAGGGGGGGAAAAGGAGGAAGGTGGGAAGAGGATGGGAATGAGTACCTGGAGTAGACACGGTCCCGTGTCTAAGTCGGTAAGGAAATAATCAGGCAAATATGGACTCCAGAAAGGATGTCCTGTGGGGGAAGAAAGGGAGTGGGTGAGTGCTGGGAAGGTAGCGTTGGAAACGGAGCGAAGCGAGCATAGGTAGCGGGGGTCACCTGGCAGCACATACCTGGACGTATGTGAGGGGTGGATGCCGGTTGGGGAAGAGGGCAGGCAAGTGATCCTTCTGCAAAGCGCCGCAGCAAGGTGCTTGCGGTAGGTAGCTGGGGGAGCAAGGGAAGGAAACGCTATCAACTATGAACGTGCGGATCCATCTAGGAAAAAGTGCGAGGGGAAAAGGCAAGAAGGCACAAGTTACCTGGGTATACACGCCGAACTGCGTGTATGAGAAAAACCGAGTGGCAATCTCGTATCTACTTGGGGCGATCGCGGGAATGGACCCGTCGAAAGTGAACCGCGTTTCGGTTCCAAAGGGGAAGCGCTGGGGGAGAGAAGAAAAAGTCAAATAAAGGGGCTGTCGGTGGGCGGTAACAACCGACAGGAGGCAAAAGCCAAGCGTGGGTCAAGGACGTACTTAGATGTAGGAGTGAATCCAATCGAACGGGGGTGCCGGTGCTGGCGACTCTCCGCTGTTGTTAATGCAGGTGGACTGGTTGAGAGGCCACGGGAGTGTTAAAGAGTGCACGCCGTGCTTCCGGGTAATGTGACCGCGAGGGGCGGGCGAGTGTGGTGAAGCTCAGTGATAGTTGGAGGTGCTGGGAGGGGAGGTAGGGAAAGGCTGAGGAAGACAACGGAGAACATAACAAATAGAACAACTAGAGCGCAACAAATGAGAGCATAAACGATCTAAAGCAAGCAGAATTGGATGAATTAACATTTCCAACGGAGATCAAATTGTAGATTCGGAGTCATGCTCTTGACATATGGGATATTGTACAGTTGCCCACAATCGATCGGATGGTATGCTTTGAGCGGACAGAGGGTATTTAACAAGGAAAAAGAATCATGTGTAAACAATACTCAACATATGCAGAATAATGAATAATATGCATCAATCGGTCGGTTGATACGAGTAAGGAGGTGAAAAACACTTGGGGAGGAAAAGGCATTAAACACGGGAAAAATAATCATGTGTAAACAATACTCTTCATATACTGAATAATGAACAGTTGGCATCAATTGATCGGTACGAGTAAGGGAAGGACACTTGACAAGGAGGTGTAGTCATGCGGAAAGGTCTGTGAAATTGGGTATCTGGCGGAAAAGAATGAATAAATATTTCCTTAGGAAGGATAGTATTGGGGACAGCATATATGACAAACAATAATGTTTACAGTTATCATCAAGTGAGTGAGTAAGGAGGGCAAGAATTTGGTGGGATCTACATGGTTGTAGCGCCTGTATACCTAACCTGACTGAGACAGGGGTAACAGCGTTGGTAAAGTACGACTAATGAGGCGAGGGTACACTAGGTTCCAATATATGAATGTGGGACAGGAGCAAGAAGAGGGAGGCCTGGCAGAGGGGAGAGCAGGGTAGTGGATCTGTTGAGGGTACTGGACCCTATTATTCAAGTGTGAAAGGGGCATGTAGAGGGGGGTCTAAAGGGAGCACTAAAGTGCAACTGTACTATTCCATTCGTCTAAGGTGTTCAGGCCTGTGTGAACCGAGTCACAGATAGTCATCCATTTGCATTCAAGCTTGTTGAGCAAAGCTTTTATGTTGCCGCCTCGAATCGGTAGAATGGGTTGGTCTATCACTTGCCAGGAAATGTCTGTTTCGCAGTGATTCTTTTGGATGTAATGTGCGACCAGGGGAGCAATGAGTACTTTGCAATGAATACGGCTCTTGTATTGGATTATTCTTCGTTTGATCATTTGCGTGGTTTGACCAATGTAGACGAGGTCGCAGGGGCAGCGGATCGCATAGATGACATTTTGCGATCTGCAATTTGTGAGGGTTTTCAGTTTGTAGGTATGGTTGTTGGCTTTGAAGTCTTTAGTGTTGGCTGTGAGGTCACAGACACTGCAAGTTTGGCATTTGTAATGACCGATAGTCGGTGGAAGGCCCCAGGCAGCTGTGATCGTGTTTCTGCCTGGTGGTTCCATTGGCCATGTAATGGCATGGACAAGATGAGTAGCTAAATTGCTGCCTCTTTGGTCTGAGAAAAGGGGAGCTTCTCTGAATGTTTCAAAAGGTGGAAGCAGCTGCCAGTTACATTTAATGATCTTGCTGACTTTGTTACTGCAGGGGCTGAATTTAGACACAAATGGGATCCTGGTCATGGTTTTTTTGGGTTGTGGTGTGAGGAGATGTTCTCGATGGCAGTACCAGGCTCTCTTCCGAGCTCTGGTGACAAGCCGTTTGGGATAGCCTCTGTCAAGGAGTTTTTAGATAAGGATATCTGATTCTCTGAAGTAATCGTTCCGCCATTTGCAGTTCGTGCGGATTCTGAGGAATTGGCCAAAGGGGAGGCCATCCCTGAGGCCTCGCGGGTGATAACTGGAGTATTGCAGTAGGGTGTTCCTTTCAGCTGGTTTCCGGTATAGGCATGTACCGATTTCTTCGTCTTCTGCATGTATCGTGATGTCTAAGAAGGGGAGGTCATTGGATTTGGATTCGTGGGTAAATTTTTAGTGAGTTTGAGACTGGTTGAGCCAATCGATGAAGGGGTTAAGGCTGAGGGTGGAGCCTTTCCATAATAAAAGTATGTCGTCGATGTATCGACGCCAAAGGGTGATATGGTCGATGAATGGGTTATTCGTGGTGAAGATGTGTGTTTTCTCCAGGTGGTGGACAAAAAGAATGGCAAAGTTGGGTGCGAAGCAAGCTCCCATGGAGACGCCCTTGACTTGGAGGTAGAAGGTGTCACAATATAGAAAGTAGTTATTTTCTAAGGCGATGTAAAGGAGATCCAAGACACATTTGGTGGGTATACGGGTGGGTTTTGGTCTGGTCTCGAGTAGGGATTCGATGACTTCTAGGCCCTCTTTGTGTGGGATATTGGTATACAGTGATTCAATGTCTAACCCTACCATAAGGTCAGTACTTGTGTCAAATGGTCTATCTTCAATGGTGAGGATGAGGTCCATAGTGTCTCTTATGAAGGTGTCTGTGGAGGGGACAAAATCTTTGATCATGGCATCGATGTATTTGCCCAAGGGTTCATGGATGGATCCACACCCGGATACGATTGCACTAGCAACACTGACACACATAAGAAGAGGATAAGGCAGCTCGCAGAGCTGAGGCGGGCCTTGCATACTGCATGGGCCGCGCAGGCACAAACGCTGCCCCGCCAGCTACGCCGCACGTCCTTTACCGTGCTGCCCCACTGACCCTTGCCCCAAATACGGATACAGCATTCCGCTCCACCATTAGTAAGAAACTCCGGATTGGAACTCCCTGAAATATGAGTTTTGTAGATGTATATAATTTTTTATAGGATCCTCTTTAAACAAATTCTGTTTAGTATGTGAAAATTGAACTTGTTTGTGTTTCAGACTCAAAATGTACGTATATTTAACTTTGGGAAAACTAACTAAAAAGCGTTCTTGGTCACTACATCGCAAAGCACGAAGGACCTTAACAGAAACACTGGTATGGTGTCAGAACAACTAGTGACCTTGTCATATAAAACAAGTGCAACACTCAATGTAAAGGGGCCAGTAGCCATGGAAGGATACAAATGACGCATTGCCGTCATCAGGAGGGACTAACAAGTCCAAAACCGATCGAAAGGCAGCATTTAGGAACGTCAAAGACACAAGCCAATAAAAAAGATGGGCGGAGAGTGGGCGGAGCTCCCACGGAGCTTTCACTCCATACTGAATACTGCATGTCTCACGAAGCAAGCAGCGTATGCGTGCTGCCGCTATAGGCTCGACTTAAAAATGAATGTGTCCTTGTGTAACGTAACTGGTGCTCATGTAAAGCGCTCCAATACCTCGCTAAAAAAAAATCAGTAAAGCCAGGTTGGGTGGCTGCTCGTTTGGCCATCTGGTGGCTCTTCTCTGAAATTCCATTCCCCTGGAAATGCATCTTATGGAGAAGCTAATGGTGTTAATTAAGTAACACCTGAAAACCTGCCTGTTTCCACTTTGGAGGCATCTAATTGCAGAGTTTCTTTGCATTGGTTCTAGCGCCGGCATGTCCCTTTGTGGATGATGTGTGCGCTTTATAAATAACATAAATCTCAATGAGTGAGACTTGAAACTTTTCGGGGATTTACGAGGACTTGCAATTTTGGGATTATAGATTTTTTTTTTTTTTTTTTTTTTTAAACCTTTATTCGTATAAGTCAGATACACAGCTATTCAGCCGACATCCCGGAGGTTCGGCAGCTAATCAGTCGACACATGAAGTCCTCCATAGCTCTAATGCAGGATAAAGAAAAAGGTTTCATTTTTGAAAACTACCTACAATAAACACAACAAGCAAGGCAGTATACACCACAAGTTCGTGCCAGTTCCCAACGGGGGCACGGCCCCATTTCCAACATCAAATCAAAGCCACCGATCGGGAGGATGAGGGAGAAGCAGAGGCGCTAACATTCTAACGGAGGTGCATCAGAAAGACCCAAGTCGGAAGTGAGGCTAGGGGGAAAGTTGCTCCTCTGGTGGTTCAATGGCAGGAGGCAGACATATGCCCCCCCTATATTGGTTCCAACTTCCCCATACCTTATGCCATTTCTTAGGCCTCCCCCGTGCACTATACACTGTTTTCTCCCGAAACATACTCCAGTCCATGTTGTCCTTCCATGCATCCAGGGTGGGCGGGCTATGAGAGCCCCACAGTCGTGCTATATCTCGCTTAGCCACCATATTGCCTAGGGTCGCCCATTGAGTCTGCGCTGCGTCATAATCTGTAGGACCCCACACATTCAAAAGACAGCGCCGCGCCTCTGGGTGCAGTACAATACCCGTGACCTCCTGCATCACAACGTGAATCCGCTTCCAAAAGTCCGCAATCACACCACACTCCCATATGATATGTAGAAAGGTGCCCACCATCCCGCAGCCCCTCTTACATAGCCCATCCTCGGAAAAACCCATATGGACCAGCCGGGGCCCAGTGACATAAACTCTGTGCAGTATCTTAAGCTGGACCAGCCGTAGTCTGGCGGGGATCGCGACCTCCTTAGGAGAGGAGACGGCGTATTGCCAATCCTCATCGTCCACCTCAAGGCCGTCCCTAGTCCACTGATCCCGCACCCCCAGGAGGAGGTCGGTCCGGACGTTCACAAGCTTTTTGTAGATTAGGGAGATTGTGCTCTCCGGCATATGGCCGTCCAGGATCCGGTCCTCCAAGGGAGAGGACTCAGGCACCTTTTCCCCCTCAACGAGGACCGACCGCAGCGCATGGCGCACCTGCGCATACCGGAAATATTCCGTGCCCTCCAGCGCATATTCCGTCCGTAGCTCGTCAAACGACTTAATCCGCCCCTTGGCCAGCAGGTCCCCCACCCTGGAGATGCCAATCAGATCCCATTTCTCGAATCCCTTAGAGTGCCAAAGTTTCCCCAGCATATCGGAGTCATACAACGGAGTGGCGAGGGTGAGCCTATCTTTCCAGCCCAACGAGTTTGTGACTGTCTTCCACACGTTCACCGCCACCCCGGTCGGCCCCGTGAGGGACCCAGCCGGGGGCTTCGAGTAAAGTGCTCTATAGTAGCCACCCCCACGCAGCAACCACCGGTCCATAGCAAAGCCAGGGCTAAGCGCCGGGCCGTAGACTCCATGATTGATCGCACTCAATTGGGAGGCCCAATAGTATCTTCTGATGTCGGGAAGCGCGATACCCCCATCGTACCAAGGAAGAGTTAGTTTTGCTATCGCTATACGCGGACGGCCGTCCCACAGCAGCGAGCGCTGGAGACTCTCAACCTCCCGAAAGTAGCTGGCCGGAACCAGCTCCTGGGTGTTCTGCAGGGCATAGAGAAAACGGGGAAGAGACATCATTTTGAATAGCACAGCACGGCCAAGGAGGGAAAGCGGCAGCCGCCGCCAGCCCGCTACATCCCGCCGCAGGCGCGCCAACGGAGGGACCAGGTTCCTCTCGTACCGTACCGTTGGGTCGGTAGAGATATAAATCCCAAGATACATGAAACCCTCCCGGGCGATCTGGATCGGGCAATTCCGCGGGGGAACCGGGTCGTCTCCACACAGGGCATACAGATATGACTTCCCCCAGTTAATGGTTAGTACCGAATTCCTCCCGAAGGAAGTCAAAATGTCGCAGACAACTATGAGGGACTTCCGGGGTGAAGTGAGATAGAGCAGGATATCATCGGCATAAAGGGAGATGCGGTCCTCGTGGTCAGGTGACCAGCGAATCCCCCTCACATCTGGGTGCCATCGTATCCAGGCCGCCAGCGGCTCGAGAGCAAGAGCAGACAACAGCGGCGACAGAGGACAGCCCTGCCTGGTACCCCTCCCCAGCTCGAAGGGACGGGACGCCCTACCGTTGACCGCGACTTTAGCGAGAGGTCCTTCATATAATAGTCTCACCCAGCCCACAAATCCGGGTCCGAAGCCGAATTTCGCAAGCGCAGCCCACAGGTATGCCCACTCTACCGTATCGAAAGCCATCGTTGCGTCGAGCGCTGCCACAATGGCCGGCTCCCGCATCGTCCCCACCCTTGCGACCACTCCGTGGATGCGCCTAAGGTTCAACGCGGTGTTACGATGCGGGATAAAACCGGATTGGTCAGGGTGGATCAGATCACGATCACCCTGACCAAACGGTTAGCGAGGATTTTAGCGAGGATCTTCGGCTCGGCATTAAGGAGCGAGATCGGCCTATATGAGCTACACCTGTTCCTGGGCTTACCATCTTTATGTATGACCACGATTGTTGCCAGGCGCTGGTCGAGTGGGAGGCATCCCGTCTCTCGCGCCTCCACGAACATAGCTCGCAAATGCGGAGCGATCTTATCCGGCCGGAGTTTGTAGAACTCAATTGTCAGGCCATTCGGGCCCGAGGCCTTGCCCGGACGCAATGAACGGATAGCCCCCGCGATTTCGTCGACTGTGATATCACCATCAAGATCGTCCCTGTCTATGTCGGAAAGGCAAGGCAAAGCAAGATCACGCAGGAGTTCACACGAATCCCCCACTGGCCTGTCCGACACGGAGGTATAGACCGTGTGGAAGTAATCCGCAAAGCACTGGACTATGCCATCCGGCTCCGCGACAACGACGCCATCCTCCGTCACGAGGTCTGGCACAACACGATTGACCCGCTCCTTTTTATCCAGCCACGCGATTAATTTCCCGGCCTTGTCCCCGACGTCGTACAGACGGCCCCGCTGTTCCCTACTCAAGGCTTTGGCCGCGTCCGTCACAAGGGCCTTGTACTCCGACTGCTTAAGGGTCAAATTGTGCAGCGCCGCCGCCGTGACCTCCCCCTCCAATACCAGCTCCAGAGCCGCGATCTCCGCCTCAATCTGGGCGACCTCCGCGTCTCGCCGACGCTTGGCCGCTGCTATCAAGGAGAGGGCCTCTCCCCTAAGCACTGTTTTGAACGCTTCCCACAAAGACACCGCCGACGTGACCGAGCCGAGATTTTCCTGGAAATAACGATCGACCGCCTTCAGCACCGCACTACGAGTCGTAGGGTCCCTGAAATACCACGGGTTAATTGGGGCCACCCTACCCCCCACTCCTCTACCAACATCCATACAGATCCACACCGGCGAGTGGTCAGAAATACCCCGTGCCATGTGCCTGGACTCAGAGACAAAGGAGGCGTGTGCAGCTAGGGTAAGCACATCAATTCTGGAGAGACTGCCATGCGCCCCGGAGTGGAAAGTGTATTGCCGCTGTGTGGGATGCAGCAGTCTCCAACAATCAACCAGACCAAGGGTATCTACAAAGTCCGGAAGCCACTTCTGAGCCCCCCCCGAGCTCCTTGGCGGGTGTCTGTCAAGCAATCCGGAGCCAACCGCATTGAAGTCGCCACCCACCACCAACATTCCCTCTGGGAGATCCAACAAAGTCCTCTCTAAGTCCGCAAGTGTGGAAGGTTGCAGTGCAGGAGGGACATAAACCGACACCAGGACCAGCGTCCTGCCCTCCCACCTCCCCGCTACTGCCGCAAAGCGTCCCCTATCATCAACAGTAGTGGAGTCGACCTCGAATGGCAGAGAGGACCTGACAAGTATTCCAGCCCCTCTAGACCCCGAGGAAAACCCGGAGTGTGCGACAAATTTGTAGCCTTTCCTGTTGAGTGCATATCACGTGTTACCAATCAAGTGCGTCTCTTGCAATAAGACAATATCAGGGGTACATCGCTTCAGAAATTGCAGGACAATCCCACGCTTAATACGATCCCCCAAGCCATTTACATTCCAACTGAGTATTTTTAAGCCCCTACCCCCCATCCCAACATGTAAGGAGACCACCACCCCCCGCGTGGAACCGCACTCGAATCACAGAAGCTTGCATCCTTACGCCTTGCATAACCAAAAACAACAACAACCCCAACAACAACCCCAATCCACCCCCCACCCTGCACCCCTGCGTAAGCTCTAAAATGCCCCCCAACTTGCAGTGTGCCTGTCGCCCCATACAAAGACTAATCTACAAAAAGAACCCCAGAGGAGGAAAAAGCTCCCATACTGCCCCCGCTACCCCCCGGACTGTCACCCTCCCGGGGGAACCGGAGATCTAGTACTTAAGTCCTGGCTCATTGTTCATCACCGCCACCGTCTGCTCCACCGGAGCGTTCCACGCTAGTCCGTCCTTGGGGCAATGTGTCCAGCCAATCTCCGACCATGTCCGGTGATTCAAAAAAGAAAGTCCGCTCTTCGAACACCACACGCAACCTGGCCGGGAAGAGCATGGCGTATTTCAGTCCCATCTCTCGTAGCCTTCTCTTGACCGCCAGGAAGCCTTGTCGTTGCTTCTGCACCATCTGGGTAAAGTCCGGATAGAAACTTACAGTGGTGTTCTGGAAAAGCGTCGGGCCGGACACCCGTGATGCTTGCGGAATGGCATCCCGGTCCCTGAAGTTAAAGATCCTGGCGACAATCGGCCTCGGAGGGGCCCCCACCTTGGGCCTCCCGCCAGGGACTCTGTGGGCCCGCTCAACAGTAAAGAACTTACTAAGGCCTTTGGGCGCCAGATGGTTCACCACCAGGTCCTCCACAAACAGGTCCACCGACTGTTCCTCCGAATTTTCCGGGACCCCAATAATGCGCACGTTATTGCGCCTTGCACGGCCTTCGAACTCTTCCAACCGTCGGGCAAAGTGATCATTTGCAGTCCGCAAGGTACGGACTTCCAGCTGAAGGCCGGAGACGTCGCCCAGGAGGCCTGCAGTCTTGAGGTCCAAGGACTGAACCCGCTCATTAGTTTTCCCCAGGTCTGCCCGAATCAGATTGACGTCGATCGATATGGCGTCCACTTTATGCGCCAGGGTCTCAAATTGTTGCCCGATAGAGGACTTCATCCCCTCGATGGCCCCCATGATATCTTGCAGGGTTGGTTCCGCGGAGGGGGGCGACACGTCCTTCAAGGCCTCCAGTGTCTGTCCCGATCCGCCCGGAGACCCCTTCTGGTGGGCATAGCGGTCCATGTTGTTAGTCTGGGTGTAGCCTCCCCGCCTGGTACTCTTGGGCTTCTGTTTTTCGGCGTCCGATTTGCTCGACATCGCAATCTGCCGCGGAGACAATCTCCTTGCCCATACAGAGTAGACAACCATGCAACCAGTGACTGGCGCTACCCACGCCCAGGCCCGGGCGCGGTGGAGACAGGAAAGCGAAAGTGAAAGTGAAAGTGAGGACACCTTCCTTCCGACGACTCGCCCCTCGCACGGCCGCTGTTGTTCAATTAGTGCACGGGCACTGTGCCAACGCAAGTCCCGGGCACCTTCCGGGGAGTAGGCCACAAACTTCCAGGCAGTACAACTTCGGTCTCCGGTGGGCGATTTCGATCCGGACAGCGGCTCTCGCCTCAGCAACGGCTCCCCTCCAATATTCCGGGCGTCAAAAGCAGGATAATAGACAGGATATCTGCCGGAGGGAGCGAGGGTCTCGGGAGCTCTAGGCTCACGCGGCCATCTTGATCACGCGCTAAGCTCCTCCCCTCTGGGATTATAGATTTATATTGCCCAAATCCTCTAATGTTAAATGAAACATAGGGGCATATTATCAAGCCAGGCGATAAAATTATTGCCGCTTTAGCGGCAGAAAACTGCCGCTAAAATGGCGATAATGGGCTTGATAATATGCTCTATGGAATTCCAATTGAAGCCCATGTTAGATGTGAAGGACATCTAACCTGAGCTTCAATTGGAATTCCATAGAGCATATTATCAAGTCCATTATCGCCGTTTTAGCGGCAGTTTTCTGCCGCTAAAGCGGCGATAATTTTATCGCCTGGCTTGATAATATGCCCCATAGTGCTTCACTGTGAAAGTGCTATATGTATGCTCGGGGTTGTGCCTCAACTTTGGAAGGCGATAGGACCTTTTGTATTTGGGCCTCTTCTGTGTGTCTCGTCTCTTTACTCGCTGAAAGCGATGTCTCTGATTGGACAACGTGCCACATTGAGCTTTATTAACCCACTATAAGAGTACGCCATGATCGTGCGACGTGCCTGCCCTACATAGACGCAGGCGCGCAACACCCATTGGACTCACAGGGCATCAGCCCCCCCCCCCCTCCTGTGTGGCAGCCCGGGATGAGACAGATTCCCGGCGCGCACACAGCCACACCCGAGCACTTCACAGGTCTTTAAAAGACCATTTGCATCTTAATGAGGCCTCGCTGTTGTTTCACCCCTTCTAAGAGCCCCTGCAGCTCCACTCTGCCTATGGCTTAAAAGATTCAGCCCCCCCCCCGAAATTTTTTCTTTGCCCCTCCCCCCCCCCCCGAAATTTGGCTCTAGTTGCGCCTCTGCATAGACGCAGTAAGACGACTTGTCCCCCAGTACTAAGGTACCGAGGGCTGCCACTGGAAGACAGCGGGCATTGACCAGGTAAATGGCGAGTAGCCACCAATCGCCTCTTTACCTGTGGAACGGCCGAACATTACCCAAAATGCATACGTAAGAAGCGTTACCGCTCCCCACGGTTATGGCAACAGAGTCTCCGGTCGAACTGGGGGATTCTGCCGTGGTCGTTGCATAACACCAACGACACTGACTGAGCCTCGCTAAGTCCTACGCACCCAGGGGCATATGTATCAACATCACCATTTGCGATTCTCAAATAGCGATTTTTAAGGAATCGCTATTTGAGAATTGCAAAACGGGATGTATTTAAAAAATTGCAAACTTTTTGCGATTTCTTAAAATTCCTTAATTGCGATTAGCAAATTGCGAAATCGCAATTAAGGAATACCTGCCCATTCATTCCTATGGGCCAGGAGACCCATAGGAATGTATGGGAAGTAATTCTCAAATTGCGAATCGCAATTTGCTAATCGCAATTTGAGAATAATTTCAAAGGTGCAAGGGTGTCAAGATGACACCCTGATACACCCCTGAAATTAGCATGTGTGGTCATATGGCGCACATACATGCCCTAAGGGCATGTATGTGCGTCACGTGGCACTTTGTAAAATTACTAAACGTGCATTTTTAAAAGAAATCGCAAATTAACACCAACTAGTAGTTGGTGGTAATTTGCGATTTCTTAAGGATTAATCGCAATCCTTTGGTGAGTGTTACATTTCATTTAAGAAATCGCAATTTGCGATTTCTTAAATGCTTACGCAAACTTAAGAAATCGCTAAATTAGCGATTCCTTAAATTTGCGTTGGGAATTAGCCTAATACATCCCGTTTTGCGAATTTTTAATCGCAAACGCTGTATTTTGCGAATCGCAGCGTTTGCGACTAAAAATTCGCTTGATACATATGCACCCAAGTGACATCTGGCTTCTCTCCACAGTATTTACTATTCTTCCAAGTCACGGGTTCTGCCCAATCCTTCCTCGCGGGCGGTGGTGTAAAGGGTGTGAAACACGGGTTTCTCGTGTATTCAAACCTGCGTAGGTGGCTGAGATAATAACCCCTTTCGCGTGTTCCACCCTTGTAATGATCAAATGAGGCGTGTTTTGTAATAGCTGCTTTTTTCGCGACTGGCAGCATAGCTACGGCTGTATTTATTGTTCTGGAGCAGTCCCTTTGGTTGATAGCACAGTGCCTGGCACTGCTGACGGATGAAACCCCATGACCTGAAAACATATCCCATATGACAACGCCTTCACCCTTTCTCCACTGTGGAAGTCCCTTCACACGTCAGAGTGAGTCATTGGTGGAAATTATTGGTAGGTGGCTCGACCATTCCTGGCAGCTGTGGTATCTCAAGTTGAGGGAAGCCTTGATGTGGTGTTTGTTTCTGGAGTACAGATTGTGTGGCCCAGGCGCGCAACACCCATTGGACGCCAAGGGCTTCAGCCCCCCCATGCCCCCCCCCCCCACTCCCCGTCGTGTGTGGCAGCCCGGGATGAGACAGCTAGACAGCTTCCCGGGCAAACACACAGCCGCACCGGAGCACTTCACAGGTCTTTAAAAGTCCATTTGCATGTACACAGCCGCACCCGAGCACTTCACAGGTCTTTAAAAGACCATTTGTATGTTAATGAGGCCTCGCTGTTGTTTCACCCCTTCTAAGAGCCCCTGCAGCCCCACTCTTGCTTAAAGATTCAGCCCCCCCCCCCGAATTTTTTTCTTAGTAATCCCCATGCGATCCCCCCCCCCCCACCCCCACCCCGAAATTTGGCACTAGTTGCGCCTCTGGTGTGGCCTGATATGGGTCATAAACGAATGATCCCAAATTTCCCATCCCCCTGTCCGTTCCTGATACATTTACTCCGCTTTTTTCTCACTGTGCCTCTTGGTCCCTTCCATGACTATGTAAAACAGGACAGTTAGTCCTCTAGGCGCCCACCTATACAGACTAGGGTTCAGCTTTTAATGGAGCTTGTAAGTGGTACGGATATCGAGCATTGGGGAGCTCCGGATCAAGGACTGAACCAGGGGAGAGGATGTGGTCCCTCGGCTAGACTGCCGACTTTGGTGCTGGAAACCGGGGTTCGGGCCTCGGGGTCGCGTCCACACTTGATCCTGGGCAAATCACGTAATCTCCCCGTGCCTGAATGTGTAATGTAAATACGGTGCTCATGTACAGCGCTCCAATACCTACGGGTCGAGTTCGCGCTATATAAATATGCAAAAAAATAGAGGAGCGTTCACCCCCATGCAATAAAGTTGAATTTCAGAACTTTCCAGATCGTGTTGTCTTTCCTGCTGAAATCCCAACTAGAAAGGTATGGACTGATCTTAAATAATACGTACCCTGTTAGCTGGTTCAGGCACCTGAAGGTGACACGTGTGATGTTGAAGATCATATGTTCATATACTGTGTGCCAGTGTAATGCCTTAAGGGCAGCTGTTATATGTATTGTCTTTGCTCAGGACTACTGTAGCCCAAATGGCTGCATTTTGCACCCTCTAGAGCAGAGGAGTCTCTGGCAAAATGCAGTAGAGCAAGTGGCAGTAATTGAGTGTATTGCAGCCCCTACCTAAATTGTTCACACTGAGGGTGCATTGGTTTGATGGCCTTATTTAGAGTTTGCAGGTGATCTGCCATCTGCCAGGTCACCTTTGTCACCCTGGCACAAAACCCCTTGTCTTATTTAGAGATCGCTGTCGGCCTGACGGAGATCCCTGTGCCTTCAACGGTGACACAGCCACAGTGGTCCGTTGTTGGAAAGTGGGTTTCAATTGCAGTAATGCCCCCCCCCCCCATGTTTTGACAGATTTCTGATGCATTTTGACTTGATGTGCCCTGGGTCTCTGCCAATCAGGCTCCCAGGGTCTGTGTTCTTTCCCAAAACTGTAGAATTGTGCCCACAATTGGCACCCCTCTGGCTAAATGTAAGTCCCTTGTAAAAGGTACCATGAGTGCCAAGGGCACTGTAACCAGGGAAGGCCTCTAGGGGCGGCAGCACAAATTGTGCCACCCTTAGAGGTCCTTTACCTCAACCCCCGCACACTACCATTGCAGAATGTGTGTTTTGGTGCAGAGAAAAGTGAAGAGTCGACATGGCACACTGTGTGCCATAAGTTAAAGGGGGGAAGTTCGGCACACCTTATTTTTTATAACTGATACTAATGCCTCTTATTATTCACCTGGAACATGAGCGTGCTTGCTTGTCTTATGCCTGCCAAGCACGTAAGACTAATTCAATAGGGGCCAAGTGATTGACAATATAAAAGCATAAGATTTATGATATATGTGTATTTACCAAGGTACACTGAGTATAAATGACTTTGACAATGACTGACTTTTGACGTGTTTTGATGTAGGTCGTGATGATACTGTATTGTAGGCATGTCGGGTTGTCGGTTTTTGTATCAGTATTTAGACACTTGAAGATGGCGGCGGTTCTCATACGATTACGTAGTCTTGCGATACATGGATCGCGTTGCTTATATTGTGTTTACCGGCAGCAGACGTGAGATGGAAGCATGGCGAGCGATTAGCAGTGACCCGTACCGAGCGGAGTTAGGTAAAACAGAGAGAGATTATGCTGAACATTTCGGCGTATTTTGAATCTGTTCAGATTAGTTAACGTAAGCGCCTGTATGTTTGTTGACACAGGAGGTGCCCTGCTCATGGAACATGAAGATTACGGAAGGTAGTAGAATTTTGTACGTGGTGAATCTGCGATTAAGGCTTGTGATTGATGCTGAAACAATTGTTCAGATACATGAAGATACGCTTGCATGATCATATAGGATCTTAGGTACGCTTTGCTTGAGATGCAACGTGAGGTAATTACACGGTGGATTGTATAATTGACAAATGTGTTTAAAGCATTTTATTCTGCATACACAGGCAGAACGTGATCGTTCGGTTGGTCGGTTGAATTCATCAGCTGCTTGAGGAATACAAAGTACAAAAAACAATATTCACAAGGAACTCATTTATAAACATTGATCTATCATTTGCAACATCAGTCGTTGCTTTGAATCAATCACAAACATACATTTCAGAAAAGACCTAGTAAGAAATGCAATATCAATCAAATAATAATATTCACAATAAGCCCACACAACACCTTTTTCCTTCCGGAATATACCAAACCTCAGCCGAGGTAGGTTTATTTAATATACAATGTCTATATCGCAGACTTCTTATCCAAGTACATATACAAAAGATTAATTTATTCTTGACATTTACAGTGATTTGTGACCCCAAGTGAAAGAACCATAACCTCTTATTATGTGACAAAGTGAAAAAAGACTTAAAAGGTTATTGGAAAATTATAAGGACAGATTTAATACAATTTACAATAATTCAGTCAAAGTTGTCTCTTTTATATATTGTCGACGGCGTTTCGACCCGCTCTAGATACGGGGTCTCATCAGGACTGTATTTCTGGGGACTAAAAAGAATAAGGAAGTATAACTATACAATTATGGACTTAATAATGTAATACTAATGAAGGAAGATGGGGCTTGAGGGGCAAGGATCATAGCTTACCAATATAACGCATACATATGTCCATGTAGGATCCAGTATGTGGTTGATATGCTGGATGAAGAAATCTATCCAGACCTGAAAACAGGGAGTATAATGTTTCAGTTCTTATACTACATTCAGTTAAGAAAGGTGATCACCCAGGTGAATTCGAGGGTCACACTTACTTTGGTTTATCTTTATCCAAATATATCTGTTTGGGATATGAATCTTCTTATTATGAAGGAATCTTACAAAATATAGATTCCCTAAGATTTAATCACTCATGCGCCGGAATTCTGAAATATATTAAAGGATTAAATTACTGGCGAATAGCCATATTCACTGTGATTCATTGTAGTTCAAGGCAACTTATACCATATTTAATTGAAGCCAGACTTACTTAATCTCGCTCGCCTGACCTCTGTTAAGAGAAAGAGGATCTTCTTACTTTAGTTGTCCTTCGATGGTTAACCACTATAAGGCGCTGACCCACTGAAATTAATTAAAAGTAAGTTTAGCGCGAGTTTATCTAGTATTAACAATTACTAGATCTCCATAGGCATATTGGGCGCTCACTTACTTGATTACAGTCGCCCAGTCCACAATCAAATTGCTTCTGTGTTAATTCTAGCTGACTAAATCCCACTATGTAACCTGGAAATGGACAATCCCTATATATGCGAGAATACGTATATATCGCAAGTAAAAAGACGGCGAGATTGGCGGCCATCTTTTAGAGGTGATAATGATCATCATGGCCCTACAGGGTATCAGATGAAGTGTTCTACTCTAGACTGTATGGTAGATCGTTTAACTATTTCCTACTTGAGTTAATTTTCTTCCTATCAAGACTAAGGTTAGCGCGAGTTCTACAATATCTAGTTTTGGAGTTTACTAGATCTCCATAGGCATATTGGGCGCCAAACTTACTTAATTACAGTCGCCCACTCCGCAATCAATGGCTTCTATGTTGATTCCAGCTGACACAATCTGCTATGTGACTAGGAAATGGACAATCCCCATATATGTGAAACTATTTATTTATCGCAAGTGAAGAGACGGCGAGATTGGCGGCCATCTTTTATTGGTAATACTGATCCAGAGGCGGTGAAAATCTCGCTCATTTTACAAGCACTGGAATGTAAATGGATCGATAAGTGTGGATCCATTCGTGATGGGTTGAACAGTCTTGAAGAGTGGCGGAGATTTATAAGTCTACACCGATAATTCTTCTATGCGCTATCTCTCATGTATTAGACAGGGCTCTGTCATAGATTAGGAAGAACGGTATACACAATGATAATGCTATGAAAAAATACTGTATACAGTGTCTCCTCGGAAGAATGTTTTGTAAGCCTATGGAAGGTCAGGAATAACAACGACTGTAGATACTTGAGAAGTTTCTGTCAGTCATACTTGCCTGTGTATGACAATATGGTTGTATGGTGTAATTCAATATGTCACTGTATAGATGATCATTACTGATTTGTGATGCGAAATATTATCTAAAGTTGCAGATGAAGATGTATAAACTAATGTTGTTCCATGAAGGAATAGACTACAATGAATCCATCAATTACTTTAAGATGGCTGCCGCTATCATTATTGTTATACATCGAGCCATCATTTTATTATGTACCAAAAAGGGTCAGACATTATGCTGTTATTAAGAAGAAGATCAGCGCTAGTATAAATAGGAAACAGTTAACCAATATGACCCATCGTATAACATACTGTATATGCGGTAGAAGGATCTATATTACTACTATAAGATGACCGCCATTCTCGCAGTCTCTTTATTTGCCAATAATACATAGGTGATAATACCACTGACATCAAAAAGAAGATTAACGCAGTAGGAAATAGTTAATTGATCTGCCATATGACCCAGTGTAGAACACTTCATCTGATATCCTGCAGGGCTACTATGATCAGTATTACCAATAAAAGATGGCCGCCAATCACGCCGTCTCTTCACTTGCGATAAATAAATAGTTTCACATATATAGGGATTGTCCATTTCCTAGTCACACAGCGGATTGTGTCAGCTGGAATCAACATAGAAGCCATTGATTGCGGACTGGGCGACTGTAATTAAGTAAGTTTGGCACCCAATATGCCTATGGAGATCTAGTAAACTCCAATACTAGATATTGTAGATAGGAAGAAAATTAACTCAAGTAGGAAATAGTTAAACGATCTACCATACAGTCTAGAGTAGAACACTTCATCTGATACCCTGTAGGGCCACGATGATCATTATCACCACTAAAAGATGGCCGCCAATCTCGCCGTCTTTTTACTTGCGATATATACGTATTCTCGCATATATAGGGATTGTCCATTTCCGGGTTACATAGCGGGATTTAGTCAGCTAGAATTAACACAGAAGCAATTCGATTGTGGACTGGGCGACTGTAATCAAGTAAGTGAGCGCCCAATATGCCTATGGAGATCTAGTAATTGTTAATACTAGATATTGTAGAACTCGCGCTAAATTTACTCTTAATTAATTTCAGTGGGTCAGCGCCTTATAGTGGTTAACCATCGAAGGACAACTAAAGTAAGAAGATCCTCTTTCTCTTAACAGAGGTCAGGCGAGCGAGATTAAGTAAGTCTGGCTTCAATTAAATATGGTATAAGTTGCCTTGAACTACAATGAATCACAGTGAATATGGTTATTCGCCAGTAATTTAAGCCTTTAATATATTTCAGAATTCCGGCGCATGAGTGATTAAATCTTAGGGAATCTATATTATGTAAGATTCCTTCATAATAAGAAGATTCATATCCCAAACAGATATATTTGGATAAAGATAAACCAAAGTAAGTGTGACCCTCGAATTCACCTGGGTGATCACCTTTCTTAACTGAATGTAGTATAAGAACTGAAACATTATACTACCTGTTTTCAGGTCTGGATAGATTCCTTCATCCAGCATATCAACCACATACTCGATCCTACATGGACATATGTATGCGTTATATTGGTAAGCTATGATCCTTGCCCCTCAAGCCCCATCTTCCTTCATTAATATTACATTATTAAGTCCATAATTGTATAGTTATACTTCCTTATTCTTTTTAGTCCCCAGATATACAGTCCTGATGAGACCCCTAATCTAGAGCGGGTCGAAACGCCATCGACAATATATAAAAGAGACAGCTTTGACTGAATTATTGTAAATTGTATCAAATCTGTCCTTATAATTTGCCAATAACCTTTTAAGTCTTTTTTCACTTTGTCACATAATAAGAGGTTATGGTTCTTTCACTTGGGGTCACAAATCACTGTAAATGTCAAGAATAAATGAATCTGTTTGTATATGTACTTGGATAAGAAGTCTGCGATATAGACATTGTATATTAAATAATCCTACCTCGGCTGAGGTTTGGTATATTCCGGAAGGAAAAAGGTGTTGTGTGGGCTTATTGTGAATATTATTATTTGATTGATATTGCATTTCTTACTAGGTCTTTTCTGAAATTTATGTTTGTGATTGATTCAAAGCAACGACTGATGTTGCAAATGATAGATCAATGTTTATAAATGAGTTTCTTGTGAATATTGTTTTTTGTACTTTGTACTTACCCGGTTCACAGGGACATAAGGGTTGCTCTTGTTACTTAGAAGCTTGAGGAATACAGATACGTAAGTGTATCATGACTCTTAATAGGGGATTGGCACCGGGGGAATTGTGATGGAACAATATTATTTTTTGGTAATATAGTCTGCAGGAGTGAGCCTTAGGATCTTAATAATACTGTTGGCAATAAGACATGGAATTAGACTTACTGTCAGGGTGATTATAGAACGGATGGATTATTTGTATAGTACTGCTTTGAAAATCTACCCACTTGCAAGTGTTTTAATGTGATGTTATGTATATATATGCTTTGTCGGTACTGCCCCTGACGAAGGGACTCGTCTCGTCCCGAAATGCATTGGGCGAAGATCCTCAGACATTTATAAAGGTGGAAATTGTAGGAGAGTAGGATCTACTTCACATGGGTACCCCCACTTTTTGCTGGTGTTTCACTGTTTTTCGACCTTAGTCTGGCTGTTACATTCCTTCAAGACTTAGCCTGAAGGCTGCTCTCCATAGCTACCACTAGGATAGCTTTCACATAAGGTTGTCTTTAACCATTTACCATAAGGGTTTGTTTGGACTGATACAAGGTGCCCACTAGAACTAGTGGACAGCATATATCAGGCCACCTTCTCACATCGGTGTGCAGCATGTGGGATGCCAGCTTGCTATTGTTTTACCAGATAATCTCAATTGAATTGATCAACTGAAGACCACTAAAGGTACCTGAGGTACATATAATATCAAGTTTAGCTACAGTAAGTTCTACTGAACTTAGAGTTGTGTGTTAAGGGATAGCACGCCCATTCTACAACTCAAGAGAGTTTAGTAGGCCACACTAGTGTAGGTAGTGCAATACACCACACCACATTAGTAATGTCTAGTCAGCCAGAAACCAGTGGGTCCCTGCCAGAAGCCAGTGGGCTTCTCCCCTATAAATATGAGGATCTCTCCTTTGCTCAGCTTAGGGCCTTATGTTCCATTAGGAAGCTGAAGACAGGCAAAAGTCCATCCACACAGCATCTCATAAAGATACTGAAACTGCATGATATCACAAGTCCTAGTGGGCCCTCTTGATGTAGTCAGTGTGGGTGGGGCAGCACCTGAGGGTGGGTCCAGGGGTGGAAACTCCCCTGACCCTAACTCTAACGCTGACCAGACTGGTGACAATGACCAGACTCTGGTGAACACAGACCACCAGGATGAGGATGAGGAGGATGACAATAATGCCACTTCCTTCATTCCTCCTGGTAGGCCTGACAACAGGACTAGAATGGATAGATCTCTGTCAAGGGGATCTATCCAGTCTAACTCCTCTATTGGAACCTCTGTTTCTTCTCACAGAGGGGGGGAAACCTCCCATGAGAGGAGAGAGAGACTGCTGAAGTATGAGCAAGACAAGTTCAATTTCAGAAAGCAGCAGATGGCCTTAGATAGGGAAGCCCTGGAGCTCTACAGAGCTGGTAAAAGGGAGGGACTAGAGTCCCTTGGTGGCAGCAATTTCCCTAGAGATAGGGAGAGGTCTCATGACCATAGAAACCTAAGTAAGATTGTCCCCCCCCCCCCCCTACCAGAGTGGGGATGACATCCACAAATGGATAACTGCCTTGGAGAGGGCCTGTAAGGTACAGAAGGTCCCTCAAGGTCAGTGGGTAGCTATCTTATGGCTCTCCTTTGCAGACAAAGGTAGAGACAAGTTCCCCACTGTAAGAGAAGAGGATGCTGATGACTACAAAGTCTTGAAAAGTGCTCTGATAGATGGATTTGGTCTAACCACTGAACAATACAGGTTAAAGTTCAGAGATACCCAAAAGGCACAGAATCAGGACTGGGTTGACTTTGTTGACTGTGCTGCTAAGGCTCTGGAAGGTTGGTTATTGGGCAGTAAAGTGTGTGACTTCATAGGATTGTACAATCTGATAATGAGGGAGCAGATTCTTAATAACTGTCAAAATCAGCTGTTGCACCAGTACCTGGTAGACTCTGATCTGACCTCTCCCCAAGAATTGGGAAATAAGGCAGACAAATGGGTCAGAACCAGGGTGAGGCAGGAAGCACAGAACCAAGGTGGTGACCCTAAGAAGCAAGATTCCAAAAACTCTGATAAGGGTGTGGACAAGGGTAAAGACTAGAAGTCTTCACAAGGGCCCCAAAAATCTTCTTCGGGTGGGGATTCACAGGCTAACAAAGGGAAAGGCCAAAAGAAGCCCTGGTGCAAAATCTGTAAGCAGAAAACTCACTGGACGAGTGACTGCACCAAGGCTAAAGAAAATACTCCAGCCCCCACCAATTCCCCTAAGGCACCTGCTCCCCCTAGTGCAGGTACAATTGGTGGTGGGAATACACAGAATAAGGGTGTAGTAGGGTGCGACCCTGGGTTCTGAGATGGACTCTGGCCTAGTCAGAATACCAACTCAGGCTGTGTTTGTCAGTGATGGGGGCATGGATATGCCCCCCTTTGTGAGCCCCAGTAACCTGGGCAAATGCAGACAGCAGCCTTTAATTAATGGAGTAGAAGCATGGGCATTCAGGGACACAGGAGGAAGTGTCACAATGGTGACAAAAGATCTTGTCGATCCTGGGAAGATTATACTTGGTGAAATGTACCAAGTGACCAATGCTAGCAATGTCAGAACAGACCATTCTCTGGCAGTTGTTAACTTCTCCTGGGGAGGGGTAACTGGCCTTAAGAAGGTTGTGGTAAGTGCGGACCTACCAGTACAGTGCTTGCTGGGCAACGATCTGGAAACTTCAGCTTGGGCTGAAGTGGAGCTCAGAACACATGCAGAAATGTTAGGGATCCCTGCACACGTCTTTGCTGTGACTAGGTCACAGGCTAAAATGCCAAAAGCTGGACAGGCCCTGGATTCTGGAAAAATGGACCAAGTGCCTCACAAGAGGAGACACAGTAGGGTTAAAGCAGAGCCTTCCCACCTGTCTCATGATACTGATCAGTCTCCTCAGGGAGATGGCCTTGAGCCTGAAGGAGGAACTATCCCAGAGGAGCTTGAACCTGACCAGGTTGAGTTCTTTGGGACAGGGGGCCCTTCCAGGTCTGATCTGAGACAGGAGCAGAAAACCTGCCCCTCTCTTGAAACCCTCAGACAGCAAGCTGCTGATGAGGCTGCTGGGAATGCTAGCGGCACCCATAAAGTTTATTGGGATGATGGACTCCTATACTCAGAGAGTAGAGACCCCAAGCCTAGTGCATCCAGGAGGTTGGTTATACCTCTGAAGTTTAGGGGTTTCCTATTGACACTAGCCCATGATATTCCCCTAGCAGGACACCTAGGCCAGAACAAGACTTGGGACAGAATTGTTCCCCACTTTCACAGGCCCCACATGTCAGAAGACACAAAGGAGTTTTGTCACTCCTGTGTAACCGGCCAAGCCAGTGGCAAAGCAGGTGGCACTACAAAGGCCCCCCTGATACCACTACCTGTGGTGGTAGTTCCCTTTGAGAGGGTTGGGATTGACATTGTTGGTCCCATGGATCCTCAAACAGCATCTGGGCACAGGTTTATACTGGTGGTAGTGGATCATGCCACCAGGTATCCAGAAGCAATTTCCCCTAAGGACCACTACAGCCCATGTAGTGGCAAGAGCTCTCTTGAGTGTGTTCTCAAGAGTAGGCTTTCCAAAGGAGGTAGTATCTGACAGAGATGCAAGCTTTATGTCAAGTTACTTAACTGCTATGTGGAAGGAGTGTGGAGTGAATTACAAATTCACCACACCCTATCACCCACAATGCAATGGTTTAGTTGAGAGATTCAACAAAACCTTAAAGGGCATGATCAAAGGACTCCCAGACAAGCTTAGGCGAAAATGGGACCTGGTCTTGCCCTGCCTTTTATTTGCATACAGGGAGGTGCCTCAGAAGGGGGTTGGCTACAGCCCATTTGAACTTCTGTTTGGTCACCCTGTCAGGGGTCCATTGTGTTTGGTGAAGGAAGGATGGGAGGTACCTTTCAAGCCACCAAAGCAAGACATAGTGGACTATGTACTTGATCTCCGCTCCCAGATGGCTGAGTACATGAAAAAGGCAAACAAAAACCTTGAGGCTAGCCAGGAACTGCAAAAAGCCTGGAATGACCAAAAGGCTGTACTGACTGTTTACCAGCCAGGACAGAAAGTGTGGTTGTTGGAGCCTGTGGCCCCAGCAGCTCTCCAGGACAAGTGGAGTGGACCCCACACTATTGTTGAACAGAAGGGAGAGGTTACTTATTTAGTAGACCTAGGAACTCCCAGGAGTCCCCATAGGGTTCTCCATGTCAACATGCTGAAGCCATATGTGGACAGGGCTGACATGGGCTTGCTCATGGCAAGTGATGAGGGGCAGGAGGAAGAGAGTGACCCACTCCCTAACCTCCTCTCACAGAACCCTGATGATGGGTCAGTTGATTGTGTAGCCTTGGCAGGCAGCCTCACTGCCCAGCAGCAAACTGATTGCAGACAGGTTCTCAATCAGTTCAGTCAAATGTTCTCACTGACTCCAAGTCAGACTACCTGGTGCACTCATGAAGTGAACACTGGGGACAGTCTGCCTATTCAAAATAGGATTTATAGGCAACCTGACCATGTCAGGGACTGTATCAGGACAGAAGTCCAGAAAATGTTAGATGTGGGTGTGATTGAATCCTCAGATTGCCCTTGGGCTAGTCCAGTGATCCTTGTGCCAAAACCTCACACCAGTGGTGGGAAAAGAGAGATGAGGTTTTGTGTGGGGTCTCAATGCAGTCACTAGGACTGATGCCCATCTAATGCCAAGGGCAGATGAGCTTATAGATACTTTGGCCTCAGCCAAGTACCTTAGCAAATTTGACTTGACAGCTGGCTACTGGCAGATCAGACTAGCTGATGATGCAATGCCAAAGACAGCATTTTCTACCCCTAGTGGGCACTATCAATCTGTGGCAATGCCCTTTGGATTGAAGAATGCACCTGCCACTTTCCAAAGGTTGGTGAATACAGTTCTCACAGGCCTGGAAGCCTTTAGTTCAGCATATCTAGATGATATTGTTGTCTTTAGCTCCACCTGGGAGAATCACCTGGTCCACCTAAGGAATGTTTTGGAGGCCCTGCAAAAAGCAGGCCTAACTGTCAAGGCTACTAAGTGCCAGATAGGGCAGAGTCAGGTTGTGTACCTGGGTCACCTTGTAGGTGGAGGCCAGGTTCAACCATTGCAGAGCAAGATCCAGACCATAATGGAATGAACTGCTCCAACTACCCAGACTCAGGTGAGAGCCTTCTTAGGCCTGACTGGCTACTATAGGAGATTTGTCAAAGGGTATGAATCAATAGTGACACCCTTGAATGACTTAACTTCTAAGAAAATGCCCAAAAAGGTTCAGTGGACAGCTAGCTGTCAAAAGGCATTTGATGACCTGAAGCAGGCCATGTGTACTGCTCCCATTCTGCAGAGTCCTGACTACTCCAGAAAGTTCATTGTTCAAACTGATGCATCTGAATTGGGGGTTGGGGCTGTAATGTCATAATTGAATGAAGAAGGTCAGGATCAGCCAGTAGCTTTCATAAGCAGAAGGCTGACCCCTAGAGAGAAACGTTGGTCAGCCATTGAGAGGGATGCCTTTGCTGTGGTTTGGGCTCTGAAGAAGTTGAGGCCATACTTGTTTGGTACTCACTTCATTATTCACACAGACCATAAGCCCCTCTTATGGCTGAAACAAATGAAGGGTGAAAACCCCAAACTGCTTAGGTGATCCATTTCCCTACAGGGGATGGACTTTACAGTGGAACATAGACCTGGGAGTAACCATGCCAATTCAGATGAACTCTCTAGGTATTTCCACTTAGAACTAACCCTGGGCGCAGTGCTACGCTCCGGCCGCGGAGTGTGCGTAGCTTTGCCTACTTCGTGATCCGCGAAGTAGGCGTAGGGCATGCAAGCTACGCACACCCACGGCGGAGCGAGTTGCCCGCCACCCGCCTCCCTCCCGCCCGCTTTTAAAATACATTAAGTCTAATGTTAAACTTTAAAAAAACAATGTTTAAGTAAATAAAATAACTTACCTGAGCTGCGGCGTCCCGGGGCTCCCTCTTCCTTCTCTTGTGACGACTTCCTCACAAATGCGCATGCGCGGCCGCCCACGCATGCGCATTTCCTCACAAATTTCCTCATTTCCTCACAAATGCCTTTGTCGCGGCCACCCCCGCGCATGCACGGGTGGCCGCACATGCGCATTTGTGAGGAAGTCGTCGCGAGAGAAGGAAGAGGGAGCCCCGGGACGCCGCAGCTCAGGTAAGTTATTTTATTTATTTAAACATTGTTTTTTTAAAGTTTAACATTAGACTTAATGTATTTTAAAAGCGGGCGGGAGAGAGGCGGGTGGCGCGTAGTGGGGCTACGCGGAGTGTGCGGGTGGGCGTTAGTTTGCCCCCCACTCCGTAATGCTCCGCGTAGCCTCACTACGCCCAGCCTTACTTAGAACATGAAGACTCAACTGGTCAAGGTTAGTTTAATGTCCCTGCGTTTGGGGGGGTTGTGTAGGACAGTAGGATCTGTTTCACATGGGTACCCCCCCTTTTTGCTGGTGTTTCACTGTTTTTCGACCTTAGTCTGGCTGTGGCCCTGCTAATCAGGACCACAGCCTAGCTGCTTCCTCTCTAAAATGGTTTCCATGTACAATAGGTACATATCTAATTGGATTCTGGAGTGCCTTATAAGCCCCTAGTATATGGTATACTATGTACCTAGGGCATAGGTACCTCAGAGGCCTACCAGGGGCTGCAGCATGTATTATGCCACCCCTGGGAAGCACTCCAAAATGACACCACAGGTCTGCTACTGCAGCCTGGGTAAGGGTGTGCTTGCACCCCTTACTGTGGTATAGGCTACCTATATCACTACCTTATACAGACACATATAAACCTATAATCCACTCCTATGGCAGGCCTTGACAATCCTGAAGGCAGAGTGCTTGATTTTATGTGAGAGGGTGCCCAAGCATGAGCTGAGCCCCTCTGCAGCTTTCGGAAATACTTCCTTATGGCTGTTCGGTGATACAGCTATACCATATACTCTTAAGTGCATTATAACCTCGCGGTAAATGCTAACTTTGGGATGGCTGCATCAAAATATGTCGTGTTTGGTGTCAAACGCTTTGGAATACTACCCCCCCCCCGCCAATTCTGGCAGTGGGGGTAGCATTCCACCCTTCTAGAGGGAGAGACATGTTCACACTGGCTAAACCCGGTAGGACTTTCCTGAGCCCTAACATCACAAAATGGATGCCTCTGCCACAGACACGGGTCTGGCTCCTGCTGCTGACCGAAACTCCAGCAGGAGAGGCCTGGACAATAGGTTTCCTGTCGAGGGGACGTGTCCCCACCTCCCCAGACAGGCTGATGTGTATTGGGGCTGGGCGAGAGCACTCTCTGGTGCTTTGAAGTCCTGCACTGGGGGCACACTTGTTGTACCTGTGCATACTCCAGTTCAAACCGGTTGCAGGGGCTACCTGCCCCTGCTCTGACGTGAAACTGGACAAAGGAAATGGGTGTAACCACCCCTCTTTCCTGGCCACATAGGTGGGGCCTTAGAGTTAGTCCATCCCCTAAACTTAGTATAAGTATAGGAATCCAGTCCCTAGGACTTTAGATTACCCTGGACGAAACTCTGCAATGTACATCCTGGACCTTCGACGTTCTATCCTGACTAGAATACTGAAGAAATCTCCCTTGGGGTCAAGGAGTGACTCCCCTGCTTGGCAGGCACCAAAGAAGCAACTGACCAGTCTGCAACTCTGAAGCTCCCGCCGGACACTGAAGTCTCTGCATCCCCAGAGGTGAATTTCCAGACTTCCCCGAGGCTACCCTGAGTCCACAGCAAAGCTGAGGGCCGTGGCTATCGTGGGTGACGTGGAACGGTGACCCCTGGACACCGTGAACTTTTGCAGCAACACTATCTTCCTGGTCCTCCTCGAAGTTGTGCTTTGGACTCCGAGTAGCCCCAACCTTAAGCATCTCCTGCACCGAAGATTGTTGGCCTCCACTTCACGAGTGACCCGTGGGCCAGCTTCAAGTGCGATTGCTCGAGGCTCCTTCGCGATCACTAGCCCGTTGGCTAGCAGGTCCCCACAAAGGCGACTCCTTTCCTGATTGGGCTTACCTGGTTGCTCCAGATGTGCCCTGACTTACCTTCGCTGGGTGAGTCCCTCAGACCTTGCTGGTTTGCATCGCAGTCCTTTCTCTGATTTCCAGTGACTTGCCGTTGCCAAGGCTTGTTGGGTCCTTTCTGGTCACCGTTACCACAGCACTCAACAGACTTCTTGGGACAGCTCGAATCCAGCTCATGGACTTCGTCAATGCCTCCTGGACCTCGTGGCTGAAGAGTCAAGTCACACATCAACTCACCTGAAGCACCCGACATCTGTGGGCATTGGTCCATCCTGCCCTAGGTCACTGGCCAGTGACCCCGACTCTGTCCCCTCTGCTTTCAGGTTCCTTACATCCTAGATCCAGGCTTGGATCTCTTTGGACACTTCTCCTCTTCCCGGCAGCAGCAGTTCTTTGCAGGCTTCCATTGAAATCGACGACGCGACCCGACACCAAAAGACAGCTATGCACCCGGCTTCCCTGGGTGAGGTAACTCGAGTACTCCGGTGCTCTCGCGGGTGCTAGCCCTAGAATGTCTTAAGTCCAAAAGGGTTTGGTCCAGACTCGATTAGAAGTGTCCCTAATCTTTAAATTTCCAACCGCGACATTGCCCATAGAAGATAATAGGAACCCGTGGTTGTGTTTTCACACTGCATACGGCTCCAGTGGGTCCCCTGTGTCACTACCTTGGGTGGTTCCTTGGGGTCCCAGCGATTCTAGAGGCAATAGGCCTAGTGCCTATTCCAGTCGTGGTTCTTATACCACTTTTTTGATATATGGTTTGGTACACCCCTAGGGCCCAAACGTGTATTTGTGCTTTTACTGATGCTTGATCACTTGTAACTAAAGTACTTTGAACTCCAGTCTCATGAAGAGACTAGAGGGGTGTGTGTTAACCTAAATACATATATTTTAAATATATACCTGGTGTGGTTGTCCTTTCATTTGATCATTCAAGAGATTATAGACTGGTAAAACAAGCTGCTTTACATTCCTTCAAGACTTAGCCTGAAGGCTGCTCTCCATAGCTATCACTAGGATAGCTTTCACATAAGGTTGTCTTTAACCATTCACCATAAGGGGTTGTTTGGACTGATACAAGGTGCCCACTAGAACTAGTGGACAGCATATATCAGGCCACCTTCTCACAGAAATGATATGTATTTTTCAAAATTTAGTTTGTTTATTCAATGATTTAGAAAATGAAATGGATGATAAAATACATATGTTTGTGTCTATAAGAAATGATGATAAAAAGAATATGTAATTAAATCAATATTCTCAGAAAAGTTTTACTAAACATGGTGAACTCATGATATAATGTTAGTATATCGTATATGCAGTGCATGCTTGTGTCCAGGCTATCAATCACTTGGCCCCTATTGAACCCTGTGTGCCATTCCTGGAACCCACTGCCTATGGTCTAGATAAGTCACCCCTCTAGCTGGGTGCACTCTTCCACTGGTAAGGGTACAGTTGCATGAGCACTGTACCCCTACAGTGTCTAATTCCATTCACATTGTAAGTGCAGTAAAGCCATAAAGAGTAAATGGTGTGGGAGTTTGTCATTACGAACTCCACAGCACCAAAATGGCTTTACTGAATTCTGGGAAGTTTGGTAGCAAGCTTCTTAGCATAATAAACCCACACTGATGCCAGTGTGGGATTTACGATACAATGCACCCAGAGGATATTTTAGAGATGCCCCCTGAAAAACTGGGGGTAGGAGCCTTCGCTTCCTGAGCCTAGAAACAAAGCCTTTCCTGGGCAGAGTTGTTCACACGTCCACAAGGGTAGGAAGAGCCATCTGTAGCAGGGAAGCTTTAAAGGCCTTGCCGCCTTTGCAACGCAACCCCCGCCTCTCCTGCGATCAGGAGCAGGCCCCCTTCCTGTCTCACCCCCTTTTGGAAGGGAAGACCGGCGGGAAAAATTAGCCCAGAAGGTGTGCCCACCGCTGCCAACCCCTCCCCTCAGGTGGGGGAGGCTAGGTGAAGCTCACTCTTCAGTGCCTCCCATCTTGCAGATGGCAGGCACTCTCAAATCAGGATTAGGGATTGTGCCCACTCCCCACATGTGGGGTGAGCACACCAAGGGTGTAGTCACCCTAACGTCAGTAGCCCATTGGCTATTGAAACAAGACCCCTAAAACACCCCCGAAATATAGTATTTAGGGGCAACCAAGAAGGCAGATTCCTGCAACCTATGAAGAAGAAGGATGGAAGAAGTCGCACAGAGAGAAGAACTGACTTGGCCCCAGCCCTACCGGCCCAGCTGCAGTTTCCAGAGATCCTGCACTAAAAGTCAGCTTGTACTGCAGCCAGCAACCTCCAAAACCCCTGGGAGGACTGACAGCCTTCAACAAAGACCGGATCTCCTGAGAACAGCAGCTCTGTTCAAAAGAAACTCCAAAGACAGACTCTGACCCTGCTGAGAATGAAGAAACTCGAAGCCTGGAACCACCACTTTACTCATCGCCTACGGCTCAAGTTCGAGTGGCCCACTGGTACCAGTGAGGTGCCCCAGCGCTCCAGAATCCCTCCAGGACTCCCCGACATCACCTGCAGCCTCTGCATGGAGATCTCCCAAACCGCGAGTTGGCCGGTAAGGAGAAATCCAGCCGCCCTGCGCCCTGGAGAAGAGGGCCTGAGGTGCACCTACGTACCCAAGCCCTCCAACTTACCTGTCCAGCTGTTGGTTCCTTCCGGAAGACTGAACCGGGCATGCAGCCAAAATCCCAAACCGGCAACTTCCATAGGATTGCATTGGGCCCCCGACCCCTCCGAAGCACCTTGCACCTGGCCACCCTAGTGCCACTGGTGGTGTGGACTTGGTGCTAACTAGGGACCCCCTTTGCCCTGACCTTAACCGTAGGAGCTTGGCTCACGAGTGGCCTGGCCGTGAGCAGCCCTCAACTGAGGTGCACTCTAGCCCCATTGGCTAACATTGGCATCCTGCACTCTGCACCCGGCTGCCCTAGTGCCGCTGTTGGTGCAATTTGAGTGCTTACCTGGACCTTGGGGAACCTTGGTCCTAACCCCCAAAACTCCCACTTGTAAGACATTTACTTACCTGTAAAACCGATAACCAGTTTTCTCCCATAGGAACCCATGTTAAGAGATTTTGGGCCTAAAAGGTTCTAAGGGGCATATTTACAATAACTGGCGCATCCCTGCATATCAGCAGGGATGCGCCAGTTATTGTGCACCACAGCTCCGCCACCATGGATGCGCCGCATTTACAATGCGGCGCACCAAGGGGGAAAAACGGCACAGATGCGTGACGCATCTGTGCCGTAAAAGTGGTGCATTGCTGGAGTTGCGTCGCAGCAGTGCTCTGGGGGGCCATATCTTGTTAATGCTGCGTCAATCCTTACACTTGCTTCAGGCAGGCACAGGGTTTTGACGCAGCATGGGC
The DNA here is from genome assembly GCF_964204655.1 of Triturus cristatus. NCBI lineage: Eukaryota > Metazoa > Chordata > Amphibia > Caudata > Salamandridae > Triturus > Triturus cristatus. Next base: position 863,210,592 of record NC_140590.1, read on the forward strand.
CTAAAAGTGACTGAGTGAAATCTTGTAGATTTCAGTCAACCACTTTTAGGAGGCGTTCCTGCGCCGGAACGCCCACCCCTGCGCAGGAACGCCTACATGTGGCGCAGGGCTTAACAACGTGACGCATCTCCCAGATGCGTCACGTTGTAAGTACCCCGCACCATGGCGCTGGATTTGCGCCGCCGCTGCGTCACAAAAGTGACGCAACAGCGGCGTAAATGAGGCACAAGTGGCTTGTAAATCTGCCCCTTAACTGATGTTTGTGTGGAAAAAAGAGAACTACATGTTAATGTATAAAAAGTCTTAATTACCATGTATTGTGAGATCCTAAGGTGTGGTATCTAGGCATACCACTACCAGTACACCAAGTTAATCAAAAGTAACTAAAAATGAATCTGAAAGTACTTACTGTATAATTCCAACTGCATTTTAAAATGATACAAATTGAAAATCCAATCACATCTGCAATTCTTTGAACAGTCTTGTATTTGAGAGAATATTTTACTTACCTGTGCCAAGTCCTGCTTGGTTCTAAAAAAAAACCTTATGTCTATCTTTTTTATACTTATCTCATTGGTCTGGATTCTGTCTCTGAGTGTGCGTATAATTCCTTGATTGAGTGAATACAATAAATGTTTAACACATCCTCTGTATAAAATGTACAGAGCCAGCTTCCTATATCCGTCTGACTGCAGTAAAAGTTTATTAAACCTCCACTGTGTTCCTTGGTGCTGCTCAGCAAATTTTTGTGTTTTACAACATCAAGCTACCGAAGCAGGAGTTTAACTTTTGTGAAACAAAGCACAAATGACCCTGATGCCTTGAGAGTTCAGTGTGAGGTTTCCGCTGGCAGAGCCAAGAGGGTCACCACAGAGAGAAACATGACAGTTCTCCTGCAAACTTTTTATAGAGCAGGCGGACCATTAGTTTCACATCTGTGACAGAGATCCCTTTCCACCAAACTCTAACTGAGGCCCTCAGTTTGTTAAGCTGGGAAAGTCAATTCTTAACCAGTGCATTAATTTGGGCTCTCAGCGATACAACAGCATCAAATTGCAAAGTTCTTAATTTAATCTTTTACCAAAATATCTAGGCACAAGGCATTTGCAGGCACATGCATCAAGCAGAAAAATAGAGATTCCTTATTTGCGATTTTTAGGGACTCACAAATATGGAATCGCTATTACCTATACATGATGCAGATAGCGATTAAATAAAGAATCGCAAAAAATCGCTAAACATATTAGCAATAACACCATAAAGAATCGCTAATCCTGTAAAACACACAAATTGCGATCTCGCAATTAGCAAGATCGCTATTTGCGAGATCGCAAATTGCAAGATCGCAATTAGCGAGATCGCAATTTTACCGAGTAGCATTGGGAGCAGGCTGATGACCTCACAACCAGGAAGTCACTCAGCCCATGCTGCAGTCTGTGCCCAGAGGAAGTGAGAGCAGGAAGCAGAGTGCTGGGGGAGAACTGTGAAAAGAAACGCATTGTTTTGCTGACACCTGCAGAGACCAAAAATGGCCCAAACATTAGCAGAAAAGGGGGCAGTGGCCAGGAAGCGAAAGCTAAAATTTAGTGAGAGGGAACTAGAGTACCTCATTGAAGAGGTGGTAAAGAGCCATGATAAGCTCTTTGGGAAGCTCTCACTTAAAGTACCAGAGGCAGAAAAACGAAGAATCTGGAACAGGATCAAGAACATAGTTAATGCTGTGGAGGTGACACACCTCAGTATAGAAGATTTAAAGAAAAGGTGGTATGACCTGCGTAGCCGGGCCAAGGAGAGAAAAGCACAGAGGCTGAAGGAGGCGAAGACCACTGGAGGAGGACCCTCAACACTCCCAAACAACACAGCCCTGGAGGACCTGGTTGAGGGCACAATCCTGCCAGAAGCTGCTGTGGGAGTAACGCAGCTGGATACATCAGGGGCGGCCAGTAGTACACAAGGTAAGAGGCATAAAATGATACACATCAATGTAAATACTAATTGTGCACATTCTGTAATTAAAACCCAATTTGCTGTAATCTACTCCAGTCCACATTTCACATAGAGCTCCAAATGCATTATGGGAGTGGTAGTACCCTGAGCCAATTTGGTAGTCAAATTCCACATTGTGAGCCCATAGTTCCAAAACTGCATTGCAGTCAGTGATTACAGACAGTGAGATCTTAAGAGTAAAGTAAATTTAATGTTGCAAAACATTAGCACCAACACAAATTAATATTGCACTGTTTCACACCACAGATGCTGAAGAAGTAGACACTGATGACAGTGAATGTGGAGAGAGCACACAGGCCACTGCAGAGACTGTCGTTGCGACACCTGTCACACCACCGAGCACATCCCAGGCACCCCCAAGACGCAGGGCCACAGTCACTACCCTTCAGACAATGGAGACCAATCAGGATCCTGAAAGGGCTCCTGCGCCAAGCCAGCCTAGTGTGAGGACCACCACCACACCTCAGGCACAGGTCCGGATGAGACAAAGACGCAGGTCAAGGGGCCTCATAGAAGCACAAGAGGCATCAGCTCCAAATGTGTGGGGAGGCGTGGAGTCCAGATGATGAGGGTGCAGCGCCTGCAAGCACAACATATGGGAGCCATCAATCTGCAAATGACAACGATGAACAAGAACATATCAGTCATGGCAGATCGTGTGAGTGAACTAACTCAAGCGGTTGTGGATGGCAACAGGCAGACTAACGCTACAATGCAGGAGCTGGCTCGTGTGATGCAGGAGGGACACAATACAGAGAGGAGGAGGCATTGCCAATTCATGGTGCGCTTGGCTGGCTATACCAGGTCGAACAACAAGTTATGCAACGCCACTGCACTGCTGTCATGGAGGTCGGTGGCAATGCAAATAGACATGGGCCATTGTTGTGTGGATGTGGCCAGGGCCCTTGGCCAAGTAACCACTGCTGTTGAACAGCTCAAGGCTGGTAGTGGTGGGCTCAGCAATGTCACAGGAGATGAGGGGAGTGAGGGGGCATCCAGCCTTAGCAGCATGTCTGCGCCCGTCAGCACTGGCAGGAGGTGCAGTACACGTAGGACAACACCTACAGTTGCACCCATGAGTGAGGATGCAGATGCAGGCGAAAGACGTCTCGGTGTGCGTGGGAGGAAGCGCTGAACACAAACATACCTCCGGACTATCTTCCATGGTGGCGTAACCATGTCCAAGACATTCATAGTGACTGGGAATGAAGTCCAACATGCATTTAATTTGCACTTTGGTGCATGCAGTTAATGTGCTATTAAGCAACATCTATGTTTAGCTACACACCACTACCTGTTCACGTGCAAGTAAATACTTTACAGTTCAAGAATGCGAGTGTTTTGTCTCATAATTACGTACCTCAGAAGTAATGTTGGGTGATGTCTGCACGTTTCATCTGCCCTTCCGCTGAGCTTGCCGAATGCGGCTGTCATGGGTGTACAGGGGGCTGGTTGTTCTCAGTGGCGGACACCTCTAGGGGTATGCCTCTCCTTGTAGCTATATTATGCAACATTGCACGTGCTGCCACTATCTACAGCAGTTTTCCGCTGGTACAGCATCGCTCCGCCAGTTTTGTGCAGGATGCGGAAGCGACTTTTGAGCAATCCAAATGTCCGTTCGATCACATTACGTGTCCTGATGTGTGCTGCGTTGTACCTCTGCTCTTGTGGGGAGGCTGGGTTCAAGTATGGAGTCATGATATAGTTCCTCACGGCGTATGCACTGTCACCTACAGGGTAGTAAGCATGGTGTTAGTGTCAGGTATGCATTGCCATATCATACTTTATTTGTGTGAATGAGTATATTGTCTTACGTAGCTGGTGTCCTTCGCCAAATTCCCCCCTGAGCAGACGTGTGTGAATGCCACTGTGTCGGAAGATGTATGAATCATGGGTGCTCCCAGGGTATTGCGCTACAATGTCGGTTATGATGTTTTTCCCATTGCACACTGCTTGGACATTGATTGAGTGATACGATTTCCTGTTACGGAAGATATACTCATTGATTGCTGGTGGACATATGGCTACGTGCGTGCAATCTATGCATCCAATCACATGAGGGAACTGGGCTACTCGATAGAATTTGAGTTTTGTTTGGTTGAATTCCCTTTGGGTTGTGGGGAAGGTGATGTGGTCATGGATCATAGTCATCATGGCAGCCAAGATGGATCTGAAGAAACGTGAAAGGGAGATTTGTGATACCCCTCCAGCTACTGCCACTACCCCCTGGAAACTTCCTGACACAAGTAGGTGCAGGCAACATAGCACCTGGACATGGGTAGGGATTGCATGGGTCCTAAGTGTCTGGCGCTGCATTAGTGGTTCTAATTAGGCTATTAGGTAAAGTATCATAGCAGTGTTCAGCCGGTACTTATCATATATGTCCTCAGCAGTTTGTCCCAACAGAGTGATGCGCAGGCGGAATATCCTCTCCTGGATTATCCTTCTGGCCTGGCCTGCTGCATGGATCCTCATCCTCCTCGCAAACACGTAGAGTGCCGCCATTGTGAAAAGCCTCTATGGCCTCATTGGTCAGTTTAAATAGCCCTCTGATGATTTGCAGCTGAAGGGAATTTGTTTTTTTTACCACCTGCTTCTGATTCCCGTTAATCTGCTCTTGCTAAATTGCGATTTTCATGAAAATCGCTATTTGCGATTTTACATGCATTGCATTGCGATTTATTTTAGCAATTCTTTATTTGCTCCCGCACTTTTTGAATCGCTAATAAGGATTCGCTATATCTTGTTTCCCGGTATTAGCAATTCGGTATAATTGCGATTTTGTGATATTTGGTTGATGCATTGGAAAATGCTGAAATGCACTTGCAAATAGCAATTCGCTAATTTTGCGAGCACGTTTTAGTTTGATGCATGTGCCTGTTGGTGCTTTAACAGAGATGAAGAAGGATCTGCCTTTGGCACAGAGAAAAAAATCTTGAGTTGTTTTAACGCCTAAAAACTGAAACAGTCAGGGGCTTTTTACTTCAGAAGTGGACTAAACGCTGTGTTCCTCCTCCCAGTTAACACGGCCAGACGCCTCTTCACCACACCAGAAGACCCTAAGTGTATCATTAGGATGCTCCTCTGGCATACCTATTCAAGGTAGCAAGACTTCGAAAATTAAAGTATTTAGTCATGCTATCAACATAGCACCAGCTTGGGCTACCACCATAGAGTATACATTTGGGGACATATTTATGAGTTTGTGGCGCAGCGCAGCAAGTCACCTTGCTGTGCTGCACCACAGGGAAAGGGCAGGAATACACTATATTTAAAAGAATACAGCACATTCCTGTCCTTGTACCTGGACTGGTGCCATTTTGGCCATCTAGCACCAATGCAGGCACCCTTGCACCATGGTTCAAGGGTACCTGTGTTGCAGGCAGGATTGTTTTTGTGGAGGAAGGGGGACTTTCCTGCACAAAAACAATCCTGAGAGGCGTATTCCTCTATCTATGGAATGATGAAGTATCAAGAATAAATGAAGATATTTTTCGTCAATATGCCACCCCTGGGAAGTGTGAGAAAATGCCCTCTTTCTTGCATGGTATGCCCCCACTTTTTGCTGAATTGCTGATGTTCTTTGACTGAGTGTGCCCTGGGCTCCTGCTAATCAGGTACCCAGGGCCTATGTTCCTTCTCTAAAATTGCATTGAAGCCTAAACCCAATTGTCATCTCTGGCCACATGTCAGCCCCTGGTAAATGGTACCACAGGTACCCAGGCACTGTGACCAGAGAAGGCCTCTAACGGCTACAGCACTTATTGTGCCACCCTTAGAGGTCCTGCACCCTGACACACACATGCTGCCTTTGCAGGCTGCGTGTCTTTCTGCAGAATAAAGTGAAGAGTCGACATGGCACACATCTCTGTGTTAATAAACATAGTGATCCACCCACAGGTATGTATGTATGTCAGGTCCTCCCAGAATAGGTATGTATCCCCACAATGGTGGGAAGTACACACTAGTTGTTTAAATACCCCTCACACACCAAAAGGGCCCTTGGTGTCATGCTTCATCATAGGGGTCTTCCCGCCCCTCTACGGGACGGGGCGTGCTGCGACCTACGTTTGCGTGGGAGCACTGTTGTTGTGAGACAACTATGTGTTGTGTAGGGGTGTGAGAGGAAGGGTCAGGGGTGAATGGGAGAGTGAGATAAAAAACACCTGGCTCGTTGGTCTAAAAAAATCTAAGATACCTTTGAGCTGGAATTAATAAAAGGTGGGGGAGGAGGTGTGTATGCCTCAATGAACTGTGCCTCCTTTGTCTACCGACATGTTTCGAAGCTCCCCAAGCTTCTTCTTCAGGGCCTTAGGGATCCCTTCCTATACTCACAGTGATGTGTTATATTGTGACAAATATATTGTGTAGAAAAAATTGTTGTTATGCAGGAGAAATGGCTGCATGAAATTATAATGCCTCAATAGGTCTTTGTAGTCAATACACCTGTAAAAAACGGGGGGAGAGAAGAACGTATATTTGTTGCTAATTGCTTGATCCATTTTGAGCATTTGATGACCTGTAAAGAAGTGATACTATAAAATTCCATTACCATTAGTTTTAATACAATGAAGTGTCCTGGCGTGAGGAAAGTAAGTGAAGGAAGATAACAAAACACAAAACACAAAACACACACAGAACATAAAACACACACTCTATGCAAAACAGACCTCAGTTGATAAGTCCATAGAATCCATAAATCTATATTGTAGCGTTTTGTTTGTGGTAGGACATCAGAAATCAACCTACTTGAAGTTTGTAAGGTTAAAGCATCATGAGCCCTTGAGCGGGTGGAGGGGGTGCCTGATAGGCTATCTAGAAGAGGAAAAACAAGTTTTCACCAGAGAGGATTGATCGATAGTCCATGGAATCAACCTGGTAAAAATGAGACTTCTATCGGCTATGCCGTACTTACGACTCCTGGGGCACTGCCCTGCTTACTACAACCTCCCCGATCGGTCCGCTGGGTAACTGAATCAGGTACGAGATTCAGTTTAAGTAAAATCGCGAATTGGAGTTTCCGCCTTAATTACGGTGACGCGAAAAAACGGGGCTGCACCTGTGAGTGGCGCCGCCTGAGTCGAAGGGGTTTGCGCTGACTCTGCTTCTGGTAAACCGGAAGCGGAAGTCTCGAGGTGTGGGTCAGAAAATTTAGGCTGAATTTCCATTAATAATGTTTACATGAGTAAAGGTTAATTGAAAGGGTAAATAGTTAAAAAATTGACAGCGCATATATATCGTTACGTGGGTTGCCAAAGTAGTTACGCTTGCACTCACCGGGATGAACCGGAAGTGTAGATCTACTGTCAGAGATGTTATGTGAGTTGCCGGGATACCTCCGCTGCCATTACCCGGGGTGAACCGGAAGTGCAGGAGTATATACAATGATGTTATTTGATGGATAAAGTTATTCATAAAAAAAGTGCCTCGTTTATTGAGCCTATGAATTGGTTAGTAAGTGATTTATGTTTCTATGCTTGCTCGATGCCGAAATAAACAAGCATTTGCAATGCAATAGGTCTCGCATTTGTGAGACTTTGAGCTACTAGAATTGTAAATGACAAACTTTTTATCTATGCGTTGGTTTTAAATAAAAGGCATTGTCATTTACAATGCCAATAGCTCAAAGTCTCACAAATGCGAGACCTATTGCATTGCAAATGCTTTTTTGAAGGTGGTGAAGGGGGAAAGTGTGTTGCCTGTGTTGAGGGCACTCCCTGTAGTGGGAGAAGACAATCGGAAGACCTGCAGGGTGTGTGAGGAGCCCCGAGGTGAACGCGAGGTGGCGGGAGCCCAACCCGCATTGAAGAATGTGCTGTGGAGATATCCGGCATGAAGTGAGTCCCGGAGGGGAAGAGATGCAAGGCGAGTGAGGCCGGACTGCCAAGATGCTGGCCGCCACCGCAGACTGCCATGAGGCCGAGTGACGCCCGACAAGTAAAGGGCAGGAGGTGAGCCCGTGGAAGGTGAGAGGTGTTGTGGGGCTGTGGCGAGCAGTGAAGAGAGCCTAATGTGGGAGGACTGAGAGTGGAGTAGCTGCCCACTCTCCCGCCCCCGCGAGGAAGATTAACTCGGCCCAGAATGGACCCAGCAGTCTCCGGTGCCAGCTCCAGCCCCCCCGCACAGCGTGAGTGAAAAGAGAGACAGCGTGAAGCCAGTGGCCGGTCAGAACAGCTGTAGAGAAGTGCCCAAAAGGGGAAAGAGGCAGCCGCCTAAGGCATGAGTGGCAGCAGGAGGTAGAATGACCCCATCGGGGTGAGCAGACATGGGGTGGAGTGCCACATGTGCGGCGGTAAAGATAATGTGAGGGAGAGGGCCGCTGGGCAGCGAGGCAGTAACGGCCCCCTTTACAATACAAGGAAAAGACTCACTGTTCACTGTGGAGAAAAGGAGGGGCTTCCTGTGGAGTCCGGTCCTCTGTGTTTCCTGGGAAGCAGCCAGATGGGGAGGTGCTGTTGGCCGATAAGGGAGCCTTTGGCAGGCGGCGTGCGTGCAAGAGAGCAGCCTTGGCGGTAGTGCCCCACCCGTAGGAAGAGTGCGCGCATGGCCGGCTGGCACAGAAGATTAGGCCCCACCACTCCTGCTGAGAGGTCCCAGCGCAGCTGGAGCAACGAGGCTGTAGGAGAGTGGCAGGAGCGGCCGCAAGAATGAAGTGGTAACAGAGCGAGGCCAGCAGCATGGGGCGAGCTACTGAGGCCTATCTGAACACTGTAGGGACCCTGTCAGCCCAGGAGGTTTTCAATGTAAAGGGCCAAAGCGCACAAGGGGGGCCGGGCGTGTAATGTCTGCAGCCAAGAGGTGCCCAAGCTTAATGTGCACCGAACGACCCAAAAAACAAGAGAAGCCCGGCGGAGCGTGGCGCGCGCGCTTGGCGGGCGCGGGGAACCTTTGAAGTGCTCCCAAAAAGCGGAGCATGGTGCGTGCGCTTGGCGGGGGCAGGGGAGCGGACCCTTTGAAGTGCTCCCAAAAAGCGGATTGCATGGCGGCACGATGCGCGTGATTGTGCGCGTGCTAGCCATGCAATCCGCTTTTTGGGAGCACTTTTAAAACCCGCTTACAATAGTCTCGCTTTGCGATCGCTTACGCGATAGCAAGGCGAGACCTAAAAAGGACGGCTACTGAAAGAGTCAATCTCATCGGGTGTCTGATGCGAAAGGGAATGAGATGTCAGAGGCATACAGAACAGGTAGATGCTCATAGCGGGCAGTAGGCATCTAACCACAATATATTGGTTAATTACATATGGGCCAATGAAAAGAACTCATCACCTTACGGTATGGCCAGCAAATTACTGGTCATTCATATGGGGGGAAGAATTTTACATCGGGACAGAACGAAGGGTGCCAAGAGAGGTGTATGATACGGGCCACCTACATTGACCTCAAGGTAAAACCATGGTTGTTTGTTGATTGTGAGGTGTTGTATTTGTGCCTTCGTTATCTCCACACTGTTCTTCCGTCCATAGATGTTAAAAAGCCACTTACAAAAAATGGTATCATTGTAGTGGGGTCAGAAAAACGTATTAGTGACTTAGTCCCCCTGGTCACAGAATCTAATGGTACATCTTAGATTCATGAGGGGAACTGGTTCCACGGAATCTCGTCGTTGAGTCCTAGGATGTGTGTTCCAAGACGGAATACCCACCGTTGTTCCTTCTCAAAAAGACCATTTTCTCCTTCTAGTCATTCAATCACAGTCCACTGTAGAGCTTCCACCCCATGTGTGTTGGTTAGATAGTGGTTTGACATCTTCGTAGTACTCCTCCCACATCGCACATTACTTCTGTGTTCTCCTATACGTACTTTTACTGGTCTGGTAGTCATGCCTACAAATTCCAGACCACAAGGACAGGTGATCATGTACACTACATTCTTACTGTTACAGTTAGTGAAGCTTCTTTGGTGCCATTCACTGCCATTCCTGAACTTGATGTGCCTACTTCTGCTTGTGAGATGACACGTCCTACAATTGCCTCATGGGTGGTGTCCCTGTACCGGTGGTAGTATGCCCCCTGGGTTATTTGTAGGTATTTTCTTTGGTCTGGTATGAACGAGCATGTCCTTCAGGTTTCTATAAGCAAATCCTGTGCACACGTGACAATATAGTTAATGAGATCACAGAAAAGATAACAGGGTTCAAAGAACAATGGAAAGATGCTGTTTTAATTCAAACGTTGTCTTTCATCAGTACAAAGAGCGCCAGCCGACACGTGTTTCGTCAACAGTAGAACAACTGTGACTCTTCAGGGCTGGGAAACAATATGATATTGGATCAAAAAACCACAAAGCAAAAGGAAAGGAGTGACAATACATACAATAAAAAACATGGTGGTGACAAAGCGTGACACAATTAGTGAAAAAACTCTATGTGAAAAAGAACAAATGCCAATGAAAAAGGGGGTAACAACAAAAAGGACCACGGCAAGAGAATCTGAACAATTACTCAAAACTGAAGATTCGAGAACAAGTAAATAATTGGACGTAACAGATGCAACAACTATGAGGCAAAAGGGCAAAAAACGAGGTAAAGGTGCCGTACAAAGCGGAGTGAAGAGTATACACAGTAGTGCAAAAGGATAAAAGGGCGCTAGAGCATGCAACTAACATGCGGTGCGTGGCACTATGTAAATACGAAAAAAACGACAAGTCTAAGTCGATAAGTGATGTAAAATACCAACTACGACTATGAAAGGCAAACGGCAAACAATAAGGAGCATGCTGAGAGGAGGGGATTCGGACAAATCAAACGTAACGTAGTTCGGAAGGACAAATGTAACAAAACTCTATATTGTAGCATTTAGTTTGTTGTAGGACATCAGAAATCAACCTACTTGAAGTTTGTAAGGTTAAAGCATCATGAGCCTTTGAGCGGGTGAAGGGGGTGTGCCATGCCCACAAACCACTGCCCTGGCATAGATCAGTCCCCCTCTGGCAGGGTGCACTATACAGAGGTGAGGGTACAGGTTCATGACCCTACAGTGCCCAAGTCCATTCTTGGGTATTGTAAGTGCAGTGCTGCCATTAAGAGTATATGGTGCTGGGAGTTTGTCATTACGAACTCTACAACACCATAATGGCTAAACTGAAGACTGTGAAGTTTGGTATCAAACTTCTCAGCGCATTAAACCCACACTGATGCCAGTGTGGGATTAAATGTAAAATGCACAACAGAGGGCATTTTAGAGATACCCCCTGAAACTCGACCAACTTCTAGTGACCTGAGTGAGTGGCTGCTTAGGCTGCCACCAACAGACATGTTTCTGGACCCCTGGGTCAAGAGCCTGCTGCTCTCGGGGGCCTGAAACAATGCACATCCTGGGATGAGGTGCCAAGCCTCCTCCCCCAGGATGGGCAGGGTTCACGAAGGGGAAGCTTCAAAGGCTTGCTGCTTTTGTGAGCCTCCCCAGACCATTTGCTGCTTTCAGCAAGTGGTCCCCACTGGTTCTACCCCCCGATTTGGGCGGGAGAGCCGGCGGGAAAAACAAGTGAGGGAAGGAGGTGTTCCCACCTCTGCCAACTCCACCCCTCAGGTGGGGGAGGCAAGGTAAAGCACAACTCTTAGTCCCCGCCATTTTGAGAATGGGGGACCCAACCAACCAGGGACCGGCTCCTGCCACCCTTCCACGGGAGGGTGGCCCGGTAGGGGGTGTACCCACCGCAGGGAAGGGACTCATTGGTCCCTGCCCTTACCTACCTGTAACGCCACTAATTCTAATATTTAGGGGGCACCCTGAACCTTGCTTCCTCAGAACCAGACAAGAAACAAGAAGAAAAGAAGAAGAAGGACCGAACAGCCATGCAGCCAGCTAACAAGAGGAAGACGCCCACAGACTTTGCCCCAGCCCAACCCTGTCTCCCCTTGAACTTGCTCCTGCGAAATCCCAGTGTGTTCTGCAGCCAGCAACCTCAAAAACCCCGGAGGACCTGCCTGCCTTCACGTCCAAAGACTGCTTCTCCCGTGAACACCGGATTTGTTCAACTGCACCTGCTGAACCCGGCCCGAGCTCGAGTGGATGAACACCATGAGGAGGTCACCCTGGCAATCCTGACCTGAGATCCGGTGACCCCTGACCTGCCTCAAGCCTCCAGTTGACGTCTGCAGTCAAAATCCAGAAGGCCCCCCTAACCATGACCTGGAGCTGGTAAGAAGATGCGACCCCAAAAGGCACCCCTGCACCCGACGTCCCACGGCCTTGTGTGCCCAAACCGACGGTGCCTAACCAACCCTTAACTTCCCAACTTACCTCTCTGTTAGACCCGGCCTCGTGTCATGGCCATCCCTGTCCCCGCACCACATATCCTGACCCATGCACCTCATGCAGCCCCCGAGTACACGGCCTAGCCGATCCTTCCCACCAGAACACACACCCACCGACCCGGACTTCCCCGTCTGTGGCCTTCCTCCTTTCGGCCACACCGGGCCCGCGTGCCCACTTCATGCACCAAGATGGCCGCCCGGCCCCAGCGCGACCCTGGCCTAGAGGCGCCACTCCGGCTGGAGGACATCGCGCTCCCATCGGGATAAGAGAGGGAGGAGCAGTTTCCATCGCACCTCTGAGCTCCCCTGGGAAGGTGGGTTTCGATCGGCCCTCCGGCCTCCCCGAGGGCTGGCTCCACGCCTGCTTGGTGTCTGGGACTCCTTCCAACCCGGCCCTGAAAGGATCAAAAGACACTGGCAGGAAACCCCGACCAGCGACCCCCAGGTGACAAGACCCCTGCCTGCACAGACTCCGGACATCAAAGAGGGGTCGACCTATAACAAGGGGTGCTCTGGGACTATCCGGCAGATTCGCCTTTGGAAACACCTGAGCCCTGCTGAGTGACTCGCGGCTCCCTGAAGATCGTAAGACCTCCGAACTTGTGCTTGAGCCCTGCTGAGTGACTCGCGGCTCCCTGAAGATCGTAAGACCTCCGAACTTGTGCTTGAGCCCTGCTGAGTGACTCGCGGCTCCCACCGACTCTCCTGGTCCTGCCGGACCCCGACGACGACAAGCGTATCCCCCAGCTCGAGGATTGTGAGCTGTGCGCCGGGTACGCCCCTGCATTTGATCCATAACCACAAAGACTGTCCCGCTACCTCCTACCCCTTCCCGAGACTCTGTGAGCCCGTGCTCTACTTGTATATACTTGCCGTGCTGATCATTAAGATCCTACGACTCCGATTTGATAAAGATTTGTTCTTAAGAACCCACGGTGTGGCGTCTCTTTGTCGTGTGATACCGAGTGTGCGATCCTAGATCCGAGATTCCTCCCTTGAGGAGTCTCCCGCCAGTGCCCGGCTACGATACCTCGAGGGTTGGTCTCAGGATAGTCAGGGCCCCCTCCGGGCTCCTCTGAGGTCGCCTTCTAACACTCTCCAAGTGGTGGTCGCACCCAGAAGTCCTTTGTCTCCCTGCCTGCAGTGCTTTTGCAAACCAGAGGTTCTTCATAGAAAGCAATAGGGCGCCCAACGTCGAAACAGCACTCTGCACCCGGCCGCCCCAGTGCCGCTGAGGGTGCACCTTTTGTGCTACTTTGTTTCCCCATTTGCCCTGACCTTAACCCTAGGAGCTTTGCTCCCACAACCCAGTGGCCTGCTTGCCAGCAGCCACCAACCAGAGGCCCCCTATCCCCCTTTGGATAACTTTGGGCCTCAACACTCTGCACCCGGCCGCCCTAGTGCCGCTGAAGGTGCAGCAACAGTGCATCACTGACCCTGGGGGACCCCTTAGTCTAACCCCAGAACCTTAACTCCCACAGTCGATTACTTACCTGTGAACCGTTAACCCGTTTTCCCTCCATAGGATAACATTGACAATTTTCTTCCAAAAAGTTTCTGTGTGGAGTTTTGAAATCTAAAAATATTCTTTAAAAATCAAGCGAAGAACCAAAACATAATTACTTACTTGTTTACAGGAAATGTCCCAGTGCTGAATCTAGGTATCCAGCACTGAGTTAGAAAAGTTACGTAAAAAGTAACTTACCTGTAATTCATTCCAATTTACTGAATTTCCAAAGTGTTGCAACCGGCTGCATCTCCTGTAAATCAAGCAAAGTACAAGTTCTATTGCATTTTCAAACTGTTCTATATTCAGCAACTTATTACTGAAAAGTATTTTATGCTTACCTGTGCCAGGCTTGCTTGGTTTTAAAAATAAAAAACAGTATATTTTTGATACAAAAACAATTGGCCTAGCGTTCAGTTCTTGAGTGTGTGAATTCATTTGCTGACTGAGTGTGTACATCAAATGCTTAACACTGTCCTCTGATACTGCCTTACTGCTCGACCACTCTACCACAAATAGAGAGTAAGGTTGTATCTAACTTTAACCCCTGCCTACCTCTGGGGTCATCTGGACTCTATACACACTATACCTCACTTTGGTGTAGTATATATAGAGCCAGTTTTCTACATTAGTGGCAGCGGTGGGATACACAACTTGCATTTGTTGGACTTCTTGGTTACCACCTGATCACACAACAGAACTCTTAAATTGCCTTTAGAATTCTGATTTTTTCAAATTGGCATTTTTACCAAACTACTAAAAGTCTTGTTAGGGCCTTGCTTAAGTTCCTTTAGAATTTTAGAAAATAAAAAGTCACTGTCGTCAAGGGTAGAGGGGTTAGAACTTTTTTGTTAGAATGTCTCAAAATAGGAACCCAGCTATTGGTGAAGATAACCATAATGACATGCAGAACATGGTTGAGGAGCTTGACCTCATCCCTTACCTTCACTTATCTTTCAAGGACGTAAGGTCCTTATGTAAAATTAAGAATATACCAATGGGCCCTCATCCAAAAAAACTAAAGCTTCAGGAGCTGTTGGCTGAGTATTCAAAGGCCCACACCTCTGAAAATGGTGATGACCAGTCAGAGGGAGAAGGAGGTGAGGAGGATGGAGAAAGGTGCCCACCTCCACCACTTCCTAGGGAAGAAAAGAACCCTGTTTCCTTACTTCCAAGAATCAACCCATGGGGACCTAGAGGTCACACAGGTGTCTCAGGTTCTGGTGAGGACATTGAGGACAGCCTCAATGAGGAGAACAGCCTTTTAGTAAGGCTGGCCAAAAGTCTGGATCTAGAGTCCAGAATCCTGGCTCTAGAGAGAGAAAAAAATGAGATGGGTTTAGCACCCAACAATGGTGGCAGCAATCAAAATAATAAGGATAAAGAGCAATCTTATGATCCTAAAATCCCCAAAGGGATTGTCCCTAAATTAGAGGAGGGTGATGACATCACTAAATGATTCACAGCCTTTGAGAGGGCTTGTGGCATGAGAAAGGTGAAGAAACCTCTCTGGGGGGCACTCCTGTGGGAACTGTTCTCTTGTAAGTGCAGAGACAGACTCCTGACCCTTTCTGGGCCAGATGCTGGGTCTTATGACCTCATGAAGAGAACTCTGATTGAAGGATTTGGACTCACAACTGTGGAGTACAGAATTAGATCCAGGGGGCTCACAAAACCCAAAACCAGTCCTGGATTGATTTTGTAGACTACTCAGTAAAGACACTAGATGGTTGGTTGACGGGACACAATGTGGATGACTTTACTGGACTCTACAATTTGTTTATTAAGGAACACATTTTAAGTAATTGCACAAATGAAAAATTACATCAGCATTTGGTAGACCTGGGTCTAATTTCTCCCCAAGAATTGAGAAAGAAAGGCAGACCACTGGGTCAAGACTAGAGTGACCAAGACAACCACTGGGGGTGATAAAAAGGAAGGGGTTACAAAACCGCCCCAGGGGAAAGTTGGTGAGAAACCCCAAGATAAACAGTCTGAGTCTTCTAAAGGGCCCCAAAAACCTGCACAGGGGGGGGTGGGTCCCAAAATCTTCCCGAAATTCCAAAACCAAATAGGGGAAAGAACTTTTATCCTGCAAAGGCCTGGTGTAACAACTGTAAGAAGTTGGGACACTTAACTGGAGACAATGCTTGCCCTAGCAAAAAAGCCCCTAGTCCTACAGCTACAGCTACAGCTACTCCTGGTGTAGTAAGTCTCCAGATGGGATCAACATTGTGCCCAGAGCAAATCAGGTTGCACACTGAAGCAGTTCTAGTTGCAGAGGGGGAAGTTGAGTTTGCCACTGTAGCTGTGTTGCCACCCAACTTAAAGAAATACTTACAATACCCTTGGATTAATGGAACTAGGATAGAGGCTCTGAGGGATAGAGGTGCCAGAGTCACTATGGTGAGCGACACACTGGTTTCCCCTGAGCAATATTTGATTGGTGTACTTACCCAGTCACCAATGCTGACAGTGTTACCATTAACCATGCAATGGCTATGGTGACATTAGACTGGGGGGGGGGGGGTTACTGGCCTGAATTAGGTAGTGGTCTCTCCAAAGCTACGAGCTGCATGTCTTCTTGGCAATGACCTGGAAACCTCACCCTGGGCTGAGGTTGAACTAAAAACCCATGCAGCGATGCTGGATATCCCTGAATTGGTGTGTGTAAAAACAAGAGCACAGAGCAAAAGGCAAGGTGAAGCCTAAAAGTATGGCCCAACCTTCCAAGAGAAAAGGTAAGAAGACTGGGGAACCAGCTTCTGTTCAGAAAAAGGATGATGAGCCCTCTCCTCAGGGAGAGGACTTGGACACCCTGAGGGAACTGAGCCTCTGGAGCTTGACCCTTACCAGGTTGAACTCTTGGGCCCAGGGGAACCCTCTAGGGAAGAGCTGTGCCAGGGGCAGCAGGACTGCCCCACTCTTGAAAGCCTGAGGCAGCAAGCTGTTTCAGAAGCAAAAGTTGTCAGTGGTACCCACCGAGTTTATTGGGAAAAGGGATTCTGTACACTGAGGCAAGAGACCCCAATCCTGGAGCCACCAGGAGAGTGGTAGTGCCACAGAGCTACAGGGAGTTCCTACTAACTTTAGCTCATGACATCCCTCTAGCTGGACATCTGGGCGAAACCAAGACTTGGGAAAGGCTAGTTAGCCACTTTTACTGGCCCCAGATGCACCAAAAGGTGAAGGAGTTTGTTGGCTCCTGTGTTACCTGTCAAGCCAGTGGCGAGACAGGTGGCCACCCAAAGGTCCCCCTGATACCACTGCCTGTGGTGGGGGTTCCCTTTGAAAGGGTAGGTGTGGATATAGTGGGTCCACTTGAACCTCCCACAGCATCAGGTAACAAATTCATTCTAGTGGTAGTGGATCATGCCACTAGGTACCCTGAAGCAATTCTACTTAGGACTACTACAGCTCCTGCAGTAGCCAATGCCCTCATTGGTGTCTTCACCAGGGTAGGGTTTCCTAAGGAGGTGGTTTCAGACAAAGGTTCTAACTTTATGTCTGCTTACCTAAAACACATGTGGAAAGAGTGTGGAGTGCAGTATAAGTTTACTACACCCTGTTACCCACAAACCAATGGCCTTGTTGAGAGATTCAATAAGACATTGAAAGGCATGAATATGGGACTCCCTGAGAAACTGAAGAGGGGATGGGATGTCCTTTTGCCATGCCTGCTTTTCGCTTACAGAGAAGTGCCACAGAAGGGAGTAGGGTTTTCCCCCTTTGAACTTCTGTTTGGCCATCCTGTGAGGGGACCACTCTGTCTTGCAAAAGAGAGTTGGGAGAAGCCTCTCCAAGAACCCAAACAAGATATTGTGGACTATGTGCTTGGCCTAAGGTCCAGAATGGCTGAGTACATGGAAAATGCATCCAAAAATCTTGAGACCAGCCAGGAGCTTCAAAAGCACTGGTATGACCAAAAAGCTGCACTGGTTGAATTTCAACCTGGGCAAAAGGTGTGGGTTTTGGAGCCAGTGGCACCAAGGGCACTCCAGGACAGATGGATTGGCCCTTACCCTATCCTAGAGAAAAAGAGTGAGGTCACCTACTTAGTTGACCTGGGCACAAGCAGAACACCCAAAAGGGTTATCCATATGAACCGCCTAAAGCTTTACAATGACTTGGCTGACATCACCATGCTGATGGTGACTGGTGAGGAACAGGAAGCAGAGAGTGAACCTCTCCCTGAATTCCTCTCCTACAGCCCAAAAGATGGGTCAGTAGATGGCGTTGTATTTTCAGACACCCTCTCTGCCCAACAGCAGACTGACTGCAAGCAAGTCTTGCAACAGTATGCTAAGCTCTTTTCCTTGTCCCCTGGTCTGACAAACTGGTTTACCCATGATGTGGACAATGGTGACAGTGCACCTGTCAAAACCAAAATCTATTGACAGTCAGACCAAGTCAAGGAAAGCATCAGAGCTGAAGTCAGCAAGATGATGGAGTTAGGGGTTATTGAACCTTCTGAGAGCCCCTGGGCCAGCCCAGTGGTTCTAGTCCCCAAACCTCATCCACAGGGTGGAAAGAGAGAAATGAGGTTCTGTGTGGACTATAGAGGGCTCAACTCTGTCACCAATACAGATGCTCACCCTATCCCAAGTGCAGATGAGTTGATAGACAAATTGGGTCAGCCAAATTTCTAAGTACCTTTGACTTAACTGCAGGGTACTGGCAGATTGGCATGGCCCCAGGAGCATAAGAGAAAACTGCATTCTCCACACCTGATGGGCACTATCAGTTCACTGTTATGCCCTTTGGTTTAAAGAAAGCTCCTGCCACTTTCCAGAGGTTGGTGAATCAAGTCCTTTTCTGGGTTGGAGTCATTTAGTGCATCTTATCTTGATGATATTGCTGTCTTTAGTTCCACCTGGCAGGATCACCTGATCCACCTTGGGAAGGTTTTAAAAGTCCTGCAAACTGCAGGACTAACTATAAAGGCATCCAAATGCCAGATACGACAGGGAACTGTGGTGTACTTGGACCACCTTGTTGGTGGAGGCCAGGTACGGCCCTTACAGCCCAAGATCCAGGCCATCATGGAATGGGCAGCTCCAACCACCCAGACCCAAGTCAGGGCATTCCTTGTCTTGAATGGATACTACAGGAGGTTTGTGAAGGGATATGGGTCCATTGTGACTCCTCTCACAGAACTCACCTCCAAGAAAATGCCTCAAAAGGTTAACTGGACAGTTATTTGCCAAAAGGCTTTTGACACCCTGAAAGAAGCAATGTGCTCAGCACCAATACTGAAGGCTCCAGATTATGCCAAGCGGTTCATAGTGCAGACTGATGCCTTTGAGCTAGGGATAGGATCGGTCCTATCCCAGACCAATGATGAAGGCCAATACCAACCTGTTGCTTTTATAAGCAGAAGGCTTCTCCCCAGAGAGCAGCGTTGGAGTGCCATTGAGAGGGAGGCCTTTGCTGTGGTCTGGTCCCTGAAGACGTTGAGACCATACTTGTTTGGTACTCACTTCCTAGTTCAAACAGATAACACACCACTCAGATGGCTAATGCAAATGAAAGGAGAAATTCCTACACTGTTGAGGTGGTCCATCTCCCTACTGGGAATGGACTTTGAAGTGGAACACAGACCTGGGACTGCCCATGCCAATGCAGATGGACTTTCCAGGTTCTTCCACTTAGACAATGAAGACTCTCTAGGGAAAGGTTAGTCTCATCATCTTTCATTTGGGGGGGTTGTGTGAGAAAGTGCTCTCTTTCTTGCATGGTATACCCCCACTTTCTGCTGAATTGCTAATGTTCTTTGACTGAGTGTGCCCTGGGCTCCTCCTAATCAGGTACCCCGGGCGTATGTTCCCTCCCTAAAATTGCATTGAAGTCTAAACCCAATTGGCATCTCTGGCCACATATCAGCCCCTGGTAAATGGTACCACTGGTACCCAGGGCACTGTGACCAGAGAAGGCCTCTATGGGCTGCAGCACTTATTGTGCCACCCTTAGAGGTCCTGTACCCTGACACACACACACTGCCTTTTCAGGCTGCGTGTCTTGGTGCAGAACAAAGTGAAGAGTCAACATGGCACAGAACTCTGTGTGCCATGCCCACAAACCACTGCCCTGGCATAGATCAGTCACCCCTCTGGCAGGGTGCACTATACCAGAGGTGAGGGTACAGGCGCATGAGTCCTGTAACCCTACAGTGCCCAAGTCCATTCTTGGGTATTATAAGTGCAGTGCTGCCATTAAGAGTATATGGTGCTGGGAGAGATGCCCCCTGAAACTCAACCACCTTCTAGTGACCACACTGAGTGGCTGCTTAGGCTTCCACCAACAGACATGTTTCTGGACCCCTGGGTCGAGAGCCTGCTGCTCTCGGGGGCCTGAAACAATGCACATCCTGGGACGGGGTGCCAAGCCTCCTCCCCCAGGATGGATAGGGTTCACGAAGGAGAAGCTTCAAAGGTTTGCCGCCTTTATGAGCCTCCCCAGACCATTTGCTGCTATCAGCAACTGGTCGCCACTGGTTCTACCCCCCGATTTGGGTGGGAGAGCCGGTGGGAAAAACAAGTGAGGGAAAGAGGTGTTCCCACCTCTGCTAACTCCACCCCTCAGGTGGGGGAGGCGAGGTGAAGCACAACTCTGAGTCCCCGCCATCTTGAAGATGGGGGGACCCAACCAACCAGGGACAGGCTCATGCCCCCACTCCAGGGAAGGGACCCATTGGTCCCTGCCCTTACCTACCTGTAACACCCCTAAATCTAGTATTTAGGGGGCACCCTGAACCTTGCTTCCTCAGATGCAGACAAGAAACAAGAAGAAAAGAAGAAGGACTGAACAGCCGTGCAGCCAGCTAACAAGAGGAAGACTCCCACTGACTTGGTGCTTAACTGCTCGGCTACTCTACCACAAATAGAGAGTAAAGTTCTATCTAACTTTGGGGCATATTATCAAGCCAGGCGATAAAATTATCGCCGCTTTAGCGGCAGAAAACGGCCGCTAAAATGTCGATAATGGGCTTGATAATATGCTCTATGGAATTCCAATTGAAGCCCATGCATGTTACATGTGAAGGACATCTAACATGGGCTTCAATTGGAATTCCATAGAGCATATTGACAAGCTCATTATCGCCGTTTTAGCGGCATTTTTCTGCCGCGAAAGCGGCGATAATTTTATCGCCTGGCTTGATAATATGCCCCTTTAACCTCTGCCTACCTCAGAGGCACCTGGAGTCTATACACACCACACCTCACTTTGGTGTAGTATATATAGAGCTAGTTTCCTACAGGAAGGCGTATATTTTTGGCGCATTCCCAGGTCTACCACTTATGGTAAATCTGGGAATGCGTCAAAAACCATGAAGGTTGTGTGGTAACACCCACACAATGCCCATGGAACCCCTTGCCCAGGGCATTGATTTGCACTGCGTTGTGTTACTCCAGATTTATGAAGCCACTCAGGGCCATGCAAAGTGGCCTTGCGCTGCTTCATAAATCTCATTTTGGACTTGTGTCATGCTTGGACCATGTTGCATGGGGCAAGAGCGACGCAACTCCTGTCATAAATATGCCCCTATGTGGCAGGCTTCCATTTTTCACTTGGGCAGTGTTGCCCGCCCTATCTGACTTTATGGGAGCTAATATTTCTCTTTTTCCAACTGTTAGGTGGACATAATGTTTTGTTACCTTCCCCCAAGGAACGTGGGAATGGCCCATTGTTTAGGGCCAATCAAACTGATTGTGAGACTGTTTGAACCACGTCTATGTGCCCTAGAGCTCCGAGAATGAGTGCTAGATCTATGACTGTAAATGCCAGACGACCGGTTTCCAGTGGAAACAAATCGTTCCATTGGATGCCCCATAGTACTCAATGCACTGCCAGCCACCAAAGCTGCTTTAGATATATCCATCCCTAAAGCTTGGTATCCCCTCGGGACCCCCTTTCGGTGCTAAGTTGTCCCCAGGACCAAGAGCCACTCAGCGGGGACACTGACTTTAGAGAACAGCCTGAACTCTAGCCTGTTTTTTGGTTAATTGTGTCAAATGTCTCCTGTCACTGACAGCTGGACCCCCGTTGGAGCCCGTTGGCAGGACACTTTTGCCATCATCTTCTTTGGTTGGGAATTCCAGTCTGTTTGAGTGGAGGGTTTTTGTACTATGTGGTGGTTTTGACAAGTTCTCTTCTCTCTGGGCTCAAACTCACTGAATAGCCCCCTCTTGCACTCTGGGCTGCAGAGAGAGTTTGACACAGAGGCGAAAATCTCACAGTTTGTAACATTCTCTTTGGGAGCTCTGGTCATTGAGTAACACTGCTCCGAGGACTGAATTTACACCCAACGCTATCTAGGGATTTACAAACAGTTACAATCTCCAGGCTGCACACTTGTGATGCCCAAATAAGAAACATAGGGGCTTATTTACAAGCCCCTTGCGCCACTTTTGCATCCTTTTTAACATGGGAAAAGTGATGCAAAAGTGGCGCAAGGGGCTTGTAAATCTGCCCCATAGTGTATTAATGTCTAAGCGCTGTAAATACAATGGGGCAGATTTACAAGCCCCTTGCGCCACATTTGCGTCATGTTTAAAATGGGAAAAGTGACGCAAAAGTGGCGCAAGGGGCTTGTAAATCTGCCCCATAATGTCTAAGCTCACCTGTTTGAGTGAGCAGTGATTTCGCCACCGCATTGCCCTTTGAAGAAGAAATAGCTAAGCAAGGCTGAGTGGCAGACAATGGACAGTGCACCATCACCCAGGACACCAGGGAGTGTATTCAGCAGAGGACTGCTGGTACCTGCTGACAGCCCCTGGAGCTGGGAGAAGCCGAAGGTTCACCAAAGTGTCACACGTCTCTCCTCTCATCACCATAACGGTAACACCTGTTCCGGTATCACTGAACCATTGTCTGTTTGTGTTACAATTATAAATCATCTTCTATTGTGCCTCTCTGTCTACTGTCTTGTACACACCTGCGGTTTTATTGGGTTATGTCGACACAGTATCTCTTGTTCTTCCAGGCCAGTAATTCTGCCTCCTCCCTTCGGGCTCTGACGGGGTGTGGCATTCATTCAAAAAGTGCTTATTTTGGCTCAGAAGATCCCCTCCGTCTTCTCCACCTTTTTAATTAAGATGTTTCTGGGGAGCGATTCCTAGAAGCTGCCTTCCTGAAGGGATGACTGCATTACTCAATACTGTGCCTGTGTATTCGAGAGCACACCCCCTCCCAAAGACACGTTTGCACCGCACAGTCCTGGCACGTGACCAGTATTACCCAACATTGCCACTTCTTAAACCCCTCACCTGTCCGTGCCAATGAGAATTATCTGCGAACCTGAATGAATGTAAAAGAGTGAGGGGGTGTGGTAGGAACGCTTACTGCCAGGCCTGGAGAACCTGCAGCCTTCTACTGAAGCTGTCACTGCCTGACCCACTGGTTCCCATGTTTACGCACTGAGCCCCTTGGTCCCCTCCATGACTATCCAAAGGGGGCTCCTTCAAGGCACCCTTCTGAGTTGCGCGCCCAAAGCGGGGTTTCAAGAGGCTCTGGATTTCTTACAATGCAAAATCAGTGAGCTTCTGTGTTCCCAAAATTTCGTCAATGGAGACCTATGCAGCAGGGTCTACTTAACAAACTTATTTTTAGG
Source organism: Triturus cristatus (assembly GCF_964204655.1). Classification (NCBI taxonomy): domain Eukaryota; kingdom Metazoa; phylum Chordata; class Amphibia; order Caudata; family Salamandridae; genus Triturus; species Triturus cristatus. The sequence goes on from NC_140590.1 coordinate 863,233,973, forward strand.
ACTCTGCTACAGACGGGTTTATCTGTCTGTTAGCCAGACCAGCTGTTTCCAATTCATTACATATACGTACACAGGGGCATATGTTCAAGCCCCTCTCGCCACCACAGAGTCACTTTTAGTGACGTTGTGGTGGCTATAGGGGCTTCGCCTTATTTACAAGGCAGTGTTAAGCCACTTATTGTGGCTTAACGCTGCCTTGTAAGTAAGGCACCCCTTTTCACGCTGTACTTAGCATGAAAAGGGAGGGCAATGGGTGTTGCGGTGGGTGTTCCACCACAACACCCACTGATTTTGATGCTTCCCCCTATTTACAAAGGTGGTGTAAATGGGAGGCAGCTCCAAAATTAAGCCCAAGGAAAACCTGGTCTTAAACAAGAGAAAAGAGGAGAAATGCTTTATTTCTCCTTGTTTTTGCTGTTTCCATGTGTGCTGCCTTGTGCAGCACACATAGAAACAACAAATTTCCTATGTTTGTTTATGTGCAGGAATGTAACCCTTCCAGCACAGAAACAATTAAAAAAAATGATGTTTGGCAATTAAGCAGCACACATAGACGTTTCAAAACGCCATGAATGATTACTTATGCTCAGGTAGACCTTCCTGCACATAATCAATCATTTCCTCCAACGCAGATACCTTTGCACTATGGTGCAAGGGTGCCTGCGTTGGCGCTAGGCAGCTGAACTCAGGGCCAGCTCTAGGGGAAACGAAGGGTGCGCCACATTCTTGTGAATACGGCACATCCCTGCATTTTCAGAAGGGAGAAGCGTTGTTTTAGCAATGTGTGCTTTACGCCACGCTTCTCCATTCTGTTGTAAATATGCCCCTTAGTTTTTTGTTTTCAGCAGTGTTCTGATGACAGAACTACTAAATTTTAACTCTGTTTTATTACATTTCAAGATTTTTTTAACCATTTCCAGATTTGGCAGTTTATTCATGGAGACATTTTCTGGGGCCAGCAAGAATCAAACAGGGGCAGCACAGAAACATGTCTCTTTGCATGGAGACACATGGCTGTCATGAAGATGCATCAAAAGAAAAGGGACAGTGGCATCTGTGTGCTCATGTTGAACAAGTCCAATCAGGATGCATTTACAGGTAATCCAGGTTTAACAGATGACTCTGGTACTTTCCCTTGGTACCATGGGTCCACAGTCATCTACACAGCTTGTACAATGCCTTTCTTTTAATGTACTGCTGTCAGGCCCCATTCTGGGGGCCTCAGAGTAGACAGGGGCTACTAGACCTCAACCAGGGTGTTTGAGGTCTGTTGGGATGGAAAAATCCTTTCCATGCGGGTAGATGTGCACCCGTGCCCTCAGTGCCTGAATTGTAATGATTTTGAGATCTTTAATACTGGTTTGTGTTTCATGAATCTTGAATCTTGCGCGTGTACCATGAAATGTCTCACGGATTGCAGACTTTTTAGACTGTGAGGATCACCCTCATAGTGGTGACAAAGACTACTGTATTTGCCAGGAGTTAAGCAGTAAAAGTGCAGTGGTGACAGCATACCGTGTAGTGATCCGCAGGAGTGAACAGGTCCTTTTTATCTCTGTCACTGGAGTGTGGCCTACAGGCTCAGTCATTTATAGTTCTGCTGCTGTGTGCATAACTCACCCTTGGAGTACATCTGTTTTGTGTGTAGTGCTGATCAGTGAATGTGTGGTATATATGTGCTGGGTGCATGTGTGCCTGTGCATGGTATAATATAAGGATAATGCAGAACTGTGCGGTATGTGTATAGAATATGCATGTGCTGGGTGTATGTGTGCCTGTAAATGGTACAATACATGAAGGATGTAGTGCTGTGCAATGCATGTATGCTATGTGTGCCTATGAATGACACGATACATGGGTTCCATTTTGGGAAACCAAGGGCTGATGGGAGAAACTCGAGAGCGGAGGAAGAGGAATTCCTCAGACAGATTTGTATATTGTTGCATGCACGTAAGCTGGGTGGGACACACTGCAGGAATGGACAGCAAGGCTTTACAGTATACTACAAAGGATGCTCTTTGATTCAGAGCGAGGCCACTGGGTAGGGCACATCTCAAGGAGATGGAGATGAGAAAAGAATCCTAAAAAGTATGACAGAGGCCCTGGGCCAACCTCTTGGTACACATATCACTGTGGCTGACATCCAGGTGCAAAACTCTAGTCACTCCCATGAACTGTGTTGTGGGGATGTTGTGTAGATACGGAGTTGCTCCTGCTATGACAGACTGCTTATCGAAGAAAGAGAGAAAAGAGGATAGAGCAGTTCAAGAGGAAGCGGATGCCCAGCATAAACTTCAAAGACTCATACCCTAAACTGCATTTGGTGTCTGGAAAAAGACTATACATAGGGGAGCTTAAGACACCAAAAAATGTCAACTGTCAATCAGTTGGCCAGGCTCTGTGAGGAGGAAAAGCTCTGCAAGATTTCTGCCTCTGACCAGGACTGAGGGCCAAGCCCTGCTAGTCTCACACACAGAGGAGAGACCATCACCCTGGGAATCCAAGACCACTTGCCCTGTATTCTGGAGCACCAGCGCCTGCCTGCTTGTCAAGACCAGTGTGCCCTGTGAGCAAGAGGAGGGAGTTGGCGGGAGCGAGATCCATAGGGAGAATCCTGGTGAGTGGATCCTTGAAGCAAGGTGTGAGGAGGCAGCTGCAGCACCAATCAGATTATTGACCATGTGCAAGGAAAAGGTGGCGACACCCGTGTGCCAGAGGAGGGCCACTGTGAAGTGAGCCCTGACTGTTACTGCACCAAACTGGTCATTGCTCGTGTGCAGTGTGAAGGCAGCAATCCCATATGTTAGGAGGGGCTGCCACGAAGAGTGCTGCTGTGCTAATTAGGTTGTAACGTATGTGCTGGAACAAGTCGACAACACTGTATGCCAGGAGGTGGCAACTGTGAAGACTGCTATGTGCTGATTGGTCTGGAGCCCATACGCAGAGGAGGAACGGTGACACCGTATGCCGGCGGGCGTCACTTGCACCAAGCCTTCTCGTCAAGACCGTTGACTCAGATACGAGGCCACCTTGTTGACCCTAGTGGACCTGAGCTGTAATTGAGGATCAGTATCAGGATTGTCCTCTACCTGTGTCAGGAACCAAACAACTTACACAGCACTGGAGGAGCATCAGAACCCCCCACCTGCTGTTGTTACAGGACCGCATGAGAGGAACTTGTTAACAGCCGACCGCAGCTGCCTGTGCCCTTTGTGAAAGAGGTACTTGAGATCCCACTGCAGCTTCAGCACCCGTAAAGATTGCGTGCTCTGAAACTCCGGTAGCTACGATCCTGCTGGTGTGAGTAAGACTGATTTCAGACTGGATGGCCCTAAGGCAGAGGTTTTCAAACTTTTGGATGCCGAGAACCCCTGTCAACATTTTCAGGCGTAAGGACGCCCTCCTGACAAAAATTTCGACACCTTTAGGCAGGGCTACTGGAATTATGAGACAGGTGAGGACCAAATTACGTGACAGGCTTGACTAAATTGTGTGGGAAGAAAATGTAAGTAATGTTATGTGATACCACAAATTTCGGGATAGCATTGCTTCATTATTTTGACATTTTTTATACACAGTAACACTGAGGAAAGATTTCACCCCATTAGTACCAGTGTATAACCGAAATACAGCAATTAACATCCGAAAGCTCTCTAGTCAACCTTTGTGAAGGGCCTTCCACTCCACAGGAATACATGCTGCCACATTAGAAGCTCACCTGGTCCTGGCTGGGAGCAGCAGGGGTCCCTTAAAACCCTGGCGGACTTGTGCAGATTACCCATGCCGCTTTCCTCTCACCCCCTCCCTTCCATCCCTCTCTCCTCTCCCAACCCCGGATCCCTCTCTCACTTTGCAGGCAATTTTCTTTCACCCCTTTTTACAACTTCTGAACTCTCCCCATTCAACCTCTCACTTTACCTTTAATCACCTCTTGCCCTTCTGTCTTTTCACTGCCCTCATCTCTAACAGTCTCTCGCATTTATCTCATGGCCTCTCTGGCCCCATCACTTCCCGTGCCCCTCAGCACTTCTCATTCACCTCAAGTCTCTCCTTTCAAATTTGTGTCTATTGTATCTTACACCTCTCCAGTCCCCCCATTCCTTTTTCACATCTCCCCTTTGCTCTTCCACACCTTCTTGAACCAACGTTCCTCTCCCCTATTACCTCAGCACCAGTGCCTAATTTGAGCAGGTGGTTTCCGGTGCTCCGCACTGGCACCTAATTATGCACTCTGGCACTATGACAGTCTGCCACATGGTGGCTCTGTCTGTGTAATTTAGACATGAGCAGAACAGCTGTTTATTAATTCAATATACATTCAAAACGATAAATCCCTGACACCCATGCCATTCGTATAGCTTTGGGGGCTTGAAATAGTCTGAATAGTCACACTTGTACAAGTGTTATAGTTGGTTGCTACATAGGTATTGTCATTGGACGCGCAGGCAAGGCAATGGGTGGGTGGTTAAAGTTGCGGTGGCCTACTGGTGAGGTTCCTGGCACATGTTTTATTACAAATTAATCACTGCTCAGAACCCACTCAAGTACTCCCTCTCTTCTCCTATCGCTGCTGTCCCTCACCACATGTCGCATCAAATTATCTTTTTAGGTCACAGATCATCTCTCAGCTATCTTCTCTCACACTTTAACAGTAGCCCTCACCTTTCGCTCACCCTCACTTCTTGCGTGTCCTCAGTTCCCTTTGGCACTTCACATTTCCCCTCCACCCTGACCTCTTCAATCGAATTCTCTCACTCCCTTGCTGTCCTCTCTCATCCTCTCAACACTCCTCACCGAGCATACAGGTCGGACCCGTATGCTCCTCTCAGCCTGTGCCACTCTGCTTATTGTTCCCTAATTCAGGAAGGCATGAATTGTCTGTCTCGCTGTTTTGGTGCATGCCGCTCAGTTATGGAATTTGCACCCTCCTTTGCTTCCCTCCACCAAGAATCTATTATCCTTTAGGAAGATAAAAAACTTGGCTCTATGCTCTGTAGGTTACACCATTTGGCTGGTTCTCTTTCCCCTTCTGTGTATTTCTCATTTGCCTTCAGGCAGCAGATGGCTATTAGCCCCAGGACACCTTTTGGTAACAGTAGCGCACTACAAATGTAAATAATAATAATAATAGGCAGAAGCAAGGGACCCACTAGACCCGAACTTCATCTCTCTATAGCACCTTTCTGACAAACATTTCATTTTTTATAGCGCTACTCACAGTTTACTCACACTTAGTTCTGTGATCTGCATGGTACATGGTCTTTGTAGCAGGCAAATTAACCCTCTGCACTGTGTGGGTGACAAGAGTGCCCATGTGAGTGCACGGTGAGCAATGCATCAGTGTGAGAGTAGGGTAAGAGGAGTGACTGCAGGGTGAGTGAGGTGACCATATGAATTTGGGTGCGGATGTAAATGCAGAGTGGACCAAATTAATGCATGGTTAGTGATGAGCTTGTTTGAGTGAGTTGCAGATTGAGCAGTGAGGGGGACCGGCGGGTGAAGTGTCAGATGAGTGCAGGGTGAGTAGTGTGCTTGTGTGATTGCAGGGTGAGGTACAGGGTGAACAGCGCAAGTGCATTGTGAGTGCAGTGATCACTGTGAGTGCAGGGTGAGCGGTTGAATGGTGTGAGTGCATGGTGATCAGTGTGAGTGCATTGTGATCGCGGTGAGTGCAGGATGAGTGTGAAAGTGAAGGGCGAGAATGAGTTGCCTGAATACAGGGTGCATTCCCAGACACTTGAAGTAACTCTGCATGTTATTGATGGTGGTGTAGGGTTTAAGATATAAGTTAAGCTATTGCTATTATGGCATTAATCAGGGATCGAGGGTGGAGGAGATAAATAATATGCTGATCCATCAACAAACTTCCAGTCCTATGGTTAGGTTTGCCAGCTCATTATTTTGATGGCCCAGACGGTACAAAAATAAGCAGTCACCTAAAGCTGTATTTTCAGCACTAATCTGTGCATACTTAGAACAGCAAATATAAATAGAAAGCCCTTTTAATTGTGTTCTAGGGCTGCCTCAATGATTTATGACTCATAATTAAAGAGAACAAAGACAGAAAAGTCACATAACAAATGGATACATACTTTTTTATTTCTAACTCTATTTAGTGTCAAGAGGAGGTCTTTGCAGGCTCTTTAAACAGCACAAGGCAGGCATTTTCTTTTGGCAACCCTACTTTATATTCCTTTTCATGAAATGCATTCTCATACAACAGCAGTAAATGTAAAATACAAATGTAAGGAATAGGCAGAATGGGGGCCCAGGGGGTACTGGAACCTGAAACAAAACTAAGCCGCGGTAACCAGTTTACAAAGGCATGTAAATATGCAAATGGTCTTTAAAGACCTGTGAAAAACTTGGGCGTGCCGGAGATAAGACTCCAGACACTGCCCAGCCGAGCCCACAGCAGCTCGATCTACACTGTAGCAGCCCGGGCCAAGACACACGACGGGGGAGGTGGGGGGCTGAAGCGCCTGTAGTCCTATGGGCCCAGGCAGAAGTGTGACTGGGAATGCGCGACCCCCTTTGTATCACTCCACGGCCCCCCTGGGGGCTGCGCCCCACAGTTTGAAGACCCCTGCCATAGGGGAACTTGCTTCCCAAATAGCACTATGGCACTGGAAAACCTTTTACTTTAATTAAGAGTCAGAGGGGGGCTCCTGAGACTCGGACTCCCAGTTGGGCTTAACCTGAATGTCACCTATAGTGAATGGGGAATGACCACTACTGCTGGCTTGAGGGGAGTGGATCTCAGGGGGCCGCGTATTAAACACTAGAATCCTGACCTCAGGGGACTGTGTGTATTGTTTGCGAAAGCATGAATTATACTTTGTGATTGTATATGACTGGACAATCATTTTTTGCTGCTGGAGCCCATATTTATGTTATGAGCCTGTGTTCACCGCCCGTGTCTAGCTCCCCCCAAGAAGCCTTGGGCTGCTCAACCACGCTACCACTGAGAGTCAAGTGCTGAAGGGTTACTTGGCCTAGTTTCTCAGGTCCCATATTAGGTTCGGCCCCGGGACATTAGGAGTAAAAGTCCTCAACCCCATAACTAGGTTTGATGGCCCTTTCTTGCCCCCTGTGAATGGGTTTCTAACAAGGTAATTTGCCACTTGTGTCCTGGAGTCCTACTATCACTCTTCAAACTGGGCCAGGTACAACCCTTTCCGTACTCCACTCCAGGATAGCGAGGGTGAGCAGTTACAGGCATCTCAGGGAGTGAAAAATTAAAGCACATTAATTCTCTAGCAGTGTTAAGCCCTAGACAATCTGATCGGTATATGACACAGGCTGTCATAAGTTATGCTTTAACATGTGAGGAAAAACACATCCACTGCCTTCCCAGTCATTGTACTCCCCCACCCATGGTCAAGTTCCCGCTACCATAATCCCACTACACAATGTGGGTAAGCAAATATTAGGCTCAGGTGTAGATATCTAAAGAGGTTCTAATTGGTTAGATGGGCAACTCATTTCAATGGATTTTGAGGTTCTTTTTCAAAAAGTGGGTGCAGCATATTAGTCCCTGTGCCTCAGTTCTCTTCCCCAGAAGTAGACTAAGCCTGCAGTTTATCTGTTGGTTGACATTGCACTCCCTGCTGTCCTGTGTTTGTGGGTTGCGTTCCCACACTCACACCACTGACTCTTCCTTCAAAGGATAATGCAGAAGCTGCTCACTTGGGATGGTCTTCTAAGAATGGACTCTGATAGGTAGGCATGTCTGGTGGCACCAGTCTTCAGTTGTGGCAGTGCTGTCCTCCAGGCCAAGTCTCTCACTGTGGCGTCTTAAGGGCAGCTGCAATATCTACACTGATAAAGACTTCCTGCTTTGGTGACTACTACTCTTCTTAACCTCATCTCCAGTTTCCCCAACAAACAGGAGTCTGCTGAGCATCATGGAATTTTACACTCTGGTACAGTGTTGTTACAGCTCACTCAGGAACTGTACAAAGAGAGAAGCGGAGCTCTCTATAGCACAGTTCACTCCTGAATTGGTTTCTTGGGGTTATCATATTCCTCTGAGTGCTTCTCATGCTGTCAGTCAGGTACCAACCCAGCTCTTCGATTACTCTGTGAAGCACCTGCTTACTTGGTTAAGAAGAACTTAGGATTGGACAAAGAGGGGTGTTTTGGATCCCACTTTTATTCAAATGTATTCTCAGGCAGAACTAATCAGTAGTCCTGTGTTCTTGAGCTGACCATATTTGAAATATCCCTCACACAAAACATATTTGTTAATCATAGAACTTTGATAGTGCCTCTGCTGCATATTTCATATTACTTATGCTCCCTAAAACCATCTGCACAAAGGTGCTAATTGCAGACTATTTCAATTTAGCTTGCTCTCATGATTTAGTGCCATGTGGGCACTTAACACAATTACTTTTTACCAACCTCTTGCCCATGGCCAGTGTTTAGTTTATGATTAAAAAACTTGCATCTGCCTGTAGTTTTTCATAGGGGCGACCACCAGCACTGATACATGCTGTACTTGCAGAGTATCCAGGCTACCTGGTTTAGATTCCAACTCAAGCCTCTTCCTTCTTCTAAATTAACCTCCTCTATCTTACTCTTTCGGGTTCCTTTTCATTCCTGCTTTCTCCTATTGTCACTTTTTGCCTATCTACTATTTCCCCTTCTTGTTTTTCTTTTCAGCATTCTTCTCTACCCATGTCTGCTTGCAGAACTCTTTCAAAGTAATCAGAATAGCACATATAAATTCATCAGCGAGTGTCACCACTGGTCCGTCCTCAGGATTGGTTTGTTGCTCTGATGGGTCCACCTCTTGATATCCCCAAGCCTTAATAGCCGTTATGGCACAGGTCAGTGGGAGAATCAAGTGAGGGAAGGAAAGGATGGGGACAGCAGGGAGGGAGACCTGTAAATGAATACAATATAAGTAATGTGTATACGCCTTTACGGAGCATAGACTAGACAAAGAACTACAGTTTGCTAAATACTATCCAATGTACCTGTTAAACAAAAGAACGACACCCATAGGTGGAGATGCGTCTCCAATGCTTATGTCGTTGGTGTAAGAACACCCATTTTTTTGTTGTGGCTGTATTGTGGGAACATGGAGAAAAACTGTCATACAACATGTATTACACTTGCATACAACCAATGTTGAGAAACTGCAGTAATTGAGAACACACGCTAAAATTTCTAACAGGAACCTACCCTTTCTAGACTCCCCTATGCTTCACAGGGATAGAGCGTAGTCCTATACCACTCAGAGGTACCCCTGTTAAAAGAGAGCCAGAAAAAACAACAACAGCATGAATCTTCTCGTGTAATTAATCATATTCCATCTAGTTACACTGGCATTAGAGTCTTGTCATGGAGCATGGTTAATGTCACCTTGGTTGCCATAAACAAACACGTTGTAGACCCAACAAGGGTGAAGGGGTAGAAGAAATAAAACCGGGAAGCAATGTTTACAGCGTGACACAAACTCCGTCACCGCTGTTCCAGGAAAAAGCAAAGTTCAAAGACTGAATGTCTAAACCCCTGGCATATCCACTAGAGGGTAGCAGGATACTGACGATTAATATGCCTGGGGCAAGATGTACAAATATAGCGGCAGACAGGAACCCTCCTCTGCATGAGCGCAACGGCGCTCCCCAACAGAGGACGGAACCCACTGAAGTTAATGACTGAGGCAACCGGCACCTCCCTCTGCACGAGCGCAACGGCGCTCCCCAACGGAGTACGGTAAACAAGGAAACACAGAATGCAGGAGAGTCGGTGCGAAGCATCCTTACCAGACCTCCCACGATGAACAGGACACCAGTAATACCCCCGGGTATGAAGAATTTCTGACGCTCTGCATAGCGTCATGTCCGCTTTTATGGGCGTTTCCCGCCCACGTAACTTGCGCGTTTGGCCTCATGGGACCTGTAGTCCTGAATGCGCCCGGTCAAGAAAGCGGTGTCGAGCCTTCCGAGTACTTTAGGCCGCTGTAGCGAGATTGACGTGGGGCGCGCATAACAGCGAGACAGTGGATTCCATTTTAAGATATGTTTTCCTTCTGTGTAGTATATTAAAGTTAATTGAAGTATAATGATTGGACAATTGAATCTGTGCTCTTTCCATATTACGAAGTAGAGCATCCTATATTGTGTGACTAGAGAGCTATTTTTTAGGTCTCAGCTAGAGACTGCTTAAGCCCAGGTTCTCCAACCTTTTCTGTAATATGTACTACTTATATTCAATGCATGAATGTCAATTCACCAAAATGCCTGGGGTAGCGGAAGTTATATCACACAATATTACAGCTTTACTTACACTCACACTTGCATGCTTATAAGGCAGCGTTAAGCCACATTAAGTGGCTTAACACCGCCGTGTAACTAAGGTGAAGCCTTTATCGCCACAGGAGGTGGCGATAGGGGCTTGTAAATATGCCCCTTAGTGTGAGTGTTAATACCAGTGAAAAGTGTAATGAAAAAGACATAATCTGATCTGCGTATGTTTTTATTTGAATTAGAGTAAAAAAGTGGTGTGTACCATATAAATATTTTCGTTGTTAATTGTAAAAATGGCCCCAAGGGATCTGATAATTCTAGCCAGACTTGTCTGTTGCTAGCCTGTAAACCCAAGCTGTTCTTTCTCGTACAGAGTATGTTCCACATTCCTGGTTAGATTGTCTAACTTCTCCAGAATCACCCTGCATAGGTCATTCACACTATGTCCCATTGTGATGTAATGATTTGTCATTCGGATTTTGTTCTTCCTGCAGCTCACATTACTACGATGCTCATAAATGCTTGTTTTTTTCTTTTTTGTGGGTTATTCAATGTGTCTAAGCCCACAGGAACAGGTTATCATATATATAACCTGTAGTGAGTTGCGATTTGTATGTGTAAGTTTACAGTCTCCCATACAACATAGCCTTTGAAAGGAGATCTTTATTCAAGATTATAAGTAATGGCCAGCCCGGGCAAGCTTAATCTTGCAACAGCCACAGGAGCATTCCAGCCTTCACAAAACATGTCCTGTCGTTCAGTTCCTATTAATTTAGTAAGACTGTGCATTTGGGCAACATAAGCGTCCAAACTTTGGGGGACTGTTCAAACCATCAGAATATGTTGTCCTAGTTCCTAGCGAGCTCACAGTGCACCATTTGGACCGCTAAAGCTTACAAGGTACCAGATGGTGTCTGTAACCTCAGAAAATGATGACCCTAATTACCCCAAGGAAATCTACCCTTTCGTTGTTAACTCAGGCATGCCCAAAGTGAGGCACGACAAGTACACAAATTCGCATTTCAATCGTTTATTGAAGCAATTGGATTTTGTGTAAAATACATGTACTGCAATAATGAGTAGAATGAAGCTAAGGAAAGTAACCAGCATTATGAGAATGATGATAAAGATAAACATATCAAGCATTGTGCTTTTACATTGATTATATGAACACATGGAGTGGTACCTCTACTTAGCGCTGCCTAACCTAGGAAGCATAGGGTGTGCGGGTCTTCCAGAATACCTTGGAGGGGTCTCACTCCCCATTTATTTGCATGTGTGGGTCATCTGGTAGCCAGTCTTGGTATGGAGCAGGCTGCCGTCTGTATCGGGATTGTGATGGAATTCAGCTGGGCTTACATTCAGGTACAGGGCGACCGCCAATCTATCAAAATGCTCCTCTGCCTAAACAAAGGCTGGGTGCAGTTTATATAATAAAACTAGGTTGTCATGTTGATTCTACAACAACAAATAAGGCTAATTTGCGTAATGTACCCAGTCCTTAAACAGAATGTTCTACTGTATGATAATGTGCCTATGAGAAAATGTAATTGTAAGTATACCTTTACTTACTACACCATATTATACCGGTGTGCAAGCAAGTGTGTGTTAAAAATTGTAATTTAAAAAGATGTCAACTTTAAACACGAACATGTAAAATGGAAGTGTTTGTGGACAAGGCCTACGAACAATGGCGGTTTCCTCATATGGGTGTGGGGGCGTCGCCCCCCTGTTTATTTGACCCATATTAAATCATGGTTGACGATTTTACCGTGTTCAATTTTCTTTTAGCTGTAGTGCGTGGCGCAGCATCACCCGGGCAAAGTTTTCCTTTCCAGCAGTGAGGTGAGGGGGGGAGGGGGACTGGGAGCTTGAGTAATTGACAGGTCAGGTGCCCGGCCTATTTGGAGTGAAGTGGGCATGTCGGGTTGGACGGGTGCCTTGCTCTGCCCAGCCCGACATGCGCACTTGATCCCTTGCATATATTTACAACATAGGGAGCCTCGGGGATTGCTGCCGCTGTCCCCAAGTCTCCTTTGGAGCGTTGGCAGCGTCTGACCAAGCCAATCTTTGCGCTACTTTAATGCTGTTTGCAATCATTAACAGCAAGGAGCAGCACTTAGATTGGCTTGTGAGTCGTGGGGGCGGGACTGAGGGTTGAGCTAACGGTCACAATCACAAACTCGATGCACGCCTGCAGGAGTCCGCATGTATTCTTTGCTGTCTCTGACTGACGGTCTAGGTCTTCACCACCAGACGGTAAGTGAATGTTTGCATTTAATAACTTTGGTACACCGGCACATCCAGCATTGATCAGAGAAGCTGGTTAGGCAGTTTTAAAGTTGGATTCCTTTTCCGCGCTGCTGCGCATTCACTGCCTCAACGAACACGACGATACTGTGAGAAGACAATACTTGATGATGCTGTACAGGGCCTTGAGTTGTGATATAGTGGGTACAGAGCTCCTCGTGATACTGTGAGCACACGACGCCTGGAGGCACTGCGAGACACACTGTGCCTGGTAATACTTTACAGTGCCTCGACACTGAGCACGCAGAGCCTGGTGACACTGATGCTGTGCGCACAACGTACCAGGTGGTACTGTGAGCACACAGTGCTTGCTGCTACTGAACCAGGCGTTGTGGTACTATGCACATTCTGTAGAAGTGAAATTCCACTGTGGCTTGTAGATACTGCGTGCACGGTACCTCGTGATACTGCTTGCACGGTGCCTCGCGATACTGCGTGCACAGTGCCTCGCGATACTACGTGCACAGTGCCTCGCGATACTGCGTGCACAGTGCCTCGCGATACTTTAGAGTGCCTTGTATTGGTGCGAGTACAGAGTGCCTCGTAATACTGTGAGTACGCAGTTCCTCCGTGATACCGCAAGCAGGGTGCCTGGTGATGCCATTATCCGGAACGATGGCTCAGCGGGTTAATTGCCAGAGGCATTCAGCGATTTATCTGCTGATCCGAAGCCCCGCTGCCCCTGCCACATGACACCACTTACTGTTATTGTTCCTAATTAAAAACAGTAACCGGCATATTGTCAGCATTATAAATATAAAATAACAAAAGAGGGCAGGAGGAAAGATAGTAACTGCTGATATTTGGTGACAGACGGCAATAAGAGCTAAGGAAGTGACATCGATGAGAGGAAGGAAAGCAACAGAGGAGAGGTGGAAGCAACAGCGCTAAGAGAGAATGAAAGCGACAGCGATGAGAGGGGTGGAAGCGACAAAGATAAGAGGGAAGGAAGCATCAGTGTGAGAGGGAAGGAAGGGGCAGGGGTGATAGGGGAAGCGACAGTGGTGAGAGGGGAGGAAGGAGCAGTGGTGAGAGGGGAAGCGACAGTGGTGAGAGGGGAGGAAGCGACAGCAGTAAAAGGGGAGGGAAGCGACAGCAGTGAGAAGGAAGAGACAGCGGCTAGAGGGAAGGAAGTGCCAACAGTGGAAGGAAAATGCAGATGCAGGCCCGACGAAAACTCACCGGAAAAGCATGTTATTGCATTTATTTTACCCTTATAAGAAACCTTTAATAACTCACTCGGATTCAGGCTTGCCTTTTACGAGCTATAACCAGTATAGCTAATCTTCACTCCAAGCATAGCCATAGACACTCCTGAGTCCAGGTTACTTGCCTTGCTTTCATGCTTTTTTACTTGTTATTGGGGTGACTGGTGAAGTATTCTGAGGACCGTTTGGTCCATAGGCATGCTCATGGCACCATGCGATATATGGTCTTTGCTAGCGCTGTGTCTGAGCTGTACTTGAAAGAAACCTGTATTTTTCCTGAAAACAAGCTGTCTGACCGTTCACCACCTCAGGGGCCCCTGCTCACTCTTTCCCCTCAGATGTGCGCCACCTACATCTTTTCAAGCGGCGATAAATTCGCCAATACATATTTTTCTAATATTACACAGTGCGCTTAAATGCATAGTTATATCTGTCCCACTGAGGGCATGTTTGTTGAAGTCTTTATTTTAATATAACCAAGAGTTCGCTTAAACAGTGAGCTGTGACAGATTATTTTAAAGGGCTGACATGTCTGCATCTTTTCATTCTGGGACTTGTAGTTCTTGTTATGCAATCTCCAGAATGCAAAGAAAACTGTAACCTAGCTACTCTGGGATGCATCTGGAAAGCAAATTAATTGGTATGAAAGGTAATCATTCGGCACAGGGACCCATACTCTCACTAGTACACTTGTGATGCTACATAGGGTAGAAGTATTTTTTTCCTCAGGTAAAAACACATTGCATTCACTTCGTGCCAGGGAGGTATATTTAATATTAGAATGAGCTTGACATTCATACTAGCAGGAGCTGATATCAGAGCTCTGATTGAGGAATGTCGCTGACAGACAGGCCGGTGCACTACTTGCCTTGCAATGCCTGCCTGCATCTTTCCAAAGTGTGGCTGTGACCATGTGGCGTGATCTCTATGTATCGGTCTCTCTAGATGCATATAGTAATGATACATAGTTCAGGGAAGGACAGAATCTGGGGTGTCTGTTTATGATGGACCTGAGGATGAAATGAAATTAATAAAGAAAATGGGACTGTGATTGTTAGCAGTGCTACTTAGGAGAATGCACTAAATCTCAAATCTGCCACCACATCTGTGATGTAAGGCAACGTGAACCATGCCAACAGCTTGAAATTCAGCTCTGTTTGTATGGACCTGACTCTGTGATTGCATCCTGCCTGGCCTTTGTGTGCCGGTGGCAATGCTGGAGACCAATACAGTCTCTGCAGAGAGCACAGGGCAGTGGTCATGTACTCCTGTTGTAATTGTGGTTCTATGAAAATGGGTGTGATGGGATCCCCATTATGGGGGTGCACAGTCTTCAAAATAATAACAAGGCAAAAGTAAATGAAAATGCAGTGCTCGCTGGCTCCTCAAAAGTCATTCCTAACTTTTACGCCTCACCACTTTCAAATGTCACCAGCCACCACTGCCTACGAACTGCATTAATAGAATTAAATAGATTCCACTGCTACTTCGGTAAAGTACAACACATCCCCTTATAACCCAAACACTGAAACATTTAAATAAACTAAGGTGAGGGAGAAAACAAAATAAATATGTAACAAAATACACTATATATGAATTGTTTCGGTAATATCATTTAGGGGTGGTTGAAGAATTCTGCTCAACTGGAGGAGTTTGCAGAGGTTTGCCTGCCCCGCATGGATTTCCGAAAACTCTGCGAAGTGACGTGGAGTGGAGTTTTTTCTCTTGAGCAACTCGCCAACGTTAAGTTGGCGAGCGGCAAGAGAAAACATTGCGCACTAGACCGCCTCCTGGCGAGATTTCCCAACACAGGCAGTCGCGGCAGGTTTCGACCGCTCATGTTGAGAAATTTGCCACTTGCATTGAGGAAGCTGCCGCTCGAGTAGAATGTTGACTCAAGCGGCCGAAAGCAGCAGCACCCTCAGGCACGACGCATAGTGCAGTGTGCGCTGATTTTACAGCTTGTGACAAACTCCTGGCGCTGAAAACCAATGCAAGCAGAGTCACTTAACAGACTCCACCATTGGTAGAAGTCCTTGGAGTTACAGCAGAGTTTTTCTGGCACTTTGTGGAGTTCCGCAAGTAAACCTCTTTGAACTCCGCCCAATACCATTCTAATACCATTCCCTCAACCATTCTCCTAATACCATTCCTCCATCAGTATACATAATAATTCTCAATTTGACCAAATTCATTCAAATATGTTGTTGCAGGCAAGCACATAAGACAAGCATATATCCAAACATCTGTTTTCTTGTACTGTTTGTCGCAATTTTGTCACATCACTACTAAGCATCCTTCTTTTGCACATCCAATTAGGAAAAGCTTTTGAGCATGGCATACGACCCTTCAATAATACAAAAGGTGACACTTCCATTTTTGAATGAGGAATGATTCTATAACTCCATACTAAATTCTTTATCTCTTGTTTCCAGTCAAGACCATTTTGCACTGACAGCTGTACGTTCTCCCCCAATACTCTATTAAATTGTTCAACTAGATCATTTTACCAGGGATGTCCTATTGTAGTTTTCCTATAACTCTCTCCATTCCGCTCAAGATATTTTCTAAACTCCCTAGATATAAGCTGTGACACATTATCATTGATAACTTCATCAGGGTATCCTTCTCTATGAAAAACACACTGCAACCTTTGTTTTTACATCATTTACTCAACTCACTTCTGGCTATTTTGAAAAATAATCCATAAGTACTATGCATAATTCCTATCACTTCCTGTCAACTCAAACGGACCATAGACACCCATTGCTACCTTCTGCCATGATTGTTCAGGAAACTCTATTGGTACTACAGGAGTCTCTATAATCACATAACTTTTGTCGCTGCAAGAACATACTAAACATCCCCTTACAAACCTCTGCATGTCTTAATCTACTCCTGGCCACCAAACTTTCTGTCGTACTTTCCTTTTCATGGAAGACCTATCTCCATGTGCCTCATGTTGTATCATCATTAATCTCTCCCTCAATAGCTTTGGTACCAGCGGCTTATCACCACGTCTGATAATACCATCCAAAAATGATACCTCAGGGGAGACGCAGCGTGAAGGACCAGCAACTCACCAGAGCCCAGGACTTTGTGGCATTGAGCCGGGGGAAGGCAGCAGCAGCGCGTGAAACAGCAGCGCCACGAGGCCACGCCCCCAAACCAGCGGTACTTTTAAATTGACCTCGCGCCTCCCGCTTCGCGGGAGACGCAGCGTGAAGGACCAGCAACTCACCAGAGCCCAGGACTTTGTGGCATTGAGCCGGGGGAAGGCAGCAGCAGCGCGTGAAACAGCAGCGCCACGAGGCCACGCCCCCAAACCAGCGGTACATTTAAATTGACCTCGCGCCTCCCGCTTCGCGGGAGACGCAGTGTGAAGGACCAGCAACTCACCAGAGCCCAGGACTTTGTGGCATTGAGCCGGGGGAAGGCAGCAGCAGCGCGTGAAACAGCAGCGCCACGAGGCCACGCCCCCAAACCAGCGGTACATTTAAATTGACCTCGCGCCTCCCACTTCGCGGGAGACGCAGCGTGAAGGACCAGCAACTCACCAGAGCCCAGGACTTTGTGGCATTGAGCCGGGGGAAGGCAGCAGCAGCGCGTGAAACAGCAGCGCCACGAGGCCACGCGCCCAAACCAGCGGTACATTTAAATTGACTTCGCGCCTCCCGCTTCGCGGGAGACGCAGCGTGAAGGACCAGCAACTCACCAGAGCCCAGGACTTTGTGGCATTGAGCCGGGGGAAGGCAGCAGCAGCGCGTGAAACAGCAGCGCCACGAGGCCACGCCCCCAAACCAGCGGTACATTTAAATTGACCTCGCGCCTCCCGCTTCGCGGGAGACGCAGCGTGAAGGACCAGCAACTCACCAGAGCCCAGGACTTTGTGGCATTGAGCCGGGGGAAGGCAGCAGCAGCGCGTGAAACAGCAGCGCCACGAGGCCACGCCCCCAAACCAGCGGTACATTTAAATTGACCTCGCGCCTCCCGCTTCGCGGGAGACGCAGCGTGAAGGACCAGCAACTCACCAGAGCCCAGGACTTTGCGGCATTGAGCCGGGGGAAGGCAGCAGCAGCGCGTGAAACAGCAGCGCCACGAGGCCCCGCCCCCAAACCAGCGGTACATTTAAATTGACCTCGCGCCTCCCGCTTCGCGGGAGACGCAGCGTGAAGGACCAGCAACTCACCAGAGCCCAGGACTTTGTGGCATTGAGCCGGGGGAAGGCAGCAGCAGCGCGTGAAACAGCAGCGCCACGAGGCCACGCCCCCAAAATACCAGATATAACTGGCAGCAGCATCCCGGACGCGGGACGCGCGCGGGCGGCGCCGGGCTAAGCCCGGGCAAAGGGCGGGCCCTCTGAGGCCCTCAGAGGACAGAAGAGACAGGACTGGGCCACGGACTTTGTACATATATAATACAGACCCTGTGAAGTTACTATACTTGTTGTGTAACGTGGTTATCTGCAGGGTTTAAGCGAAGTTAGCTGGTTGTATAGTCCCCGGTAAAAACGTGCCTGGTTCCAAGGATTATAGTTAGGGTTACTAATATGTCTAAGGTCAAGACGAATAAACCTACCAAGGGGGCTGGTTCTATGGATAGCTATCTGGTGCAAAAGTTGACGCAAATTAACAACACCCGCAGAGCTTCCCTAGGGCGGGGTAATGATTCTGCTGGGTGTGTTGAATTACCGCCTCCTTTGATAGCCATAGCTCCTATAGATGGACTGGACGGGGGAAGCGGGGCTGCTGTAATTATTGCAGCACAAATACACACAGATCAGATTACAGATGACCCTGAGGATGTATCTGAACTAACAGAGGCAGAGTCATCTCCCTTATCAACCCTATCGCCCCAGCAAAGACCAATAAGACTGTGCAGGAAGGTGCAAGCTAAGCGCATGGGCAATTATTGCAAGAGTAAAACCGGGAGGGGCAATAGAGTCTCTAACAGTGGGGGTCTGCAAAAGAATTCAGGAGAGGGTAGTGGCATGGGCGGATTGAGCTCTAATATCGCCCCTGAACCATTAACACTTCTATTTCACTCACTGGAGGGAAAATTAGAGGCAAAAATTGTAGAGTTGATGCAACCATTGCTAGCCAAATTAGATACTATGGCCTTAGAAGTAGAAAGACTAGGTGGTCTGTTAAAATCACACCTGGCTGGAGTATCAGGCAAATCAGATGCAGCAAATATTAGACCAACTGTGGATGACCCGGGATCATCAAAAGGAAGTATATCTAATACTCATTTAAACAGGCAGGTTAACACACAGAACACAGTGGTTGTTGTTGATCCTGTTTCATCGGATCCCACGACATTAACAATGCAGAATACCATTAATACGGGATCTCTTGAGGGAAATTTGACCCATACACACATAAAGAAAAATCGTCATGTAAACCTTCCCCCTGATTGTGCACCTTATGTGGCTGTACTTACGAATGTCCCTCCCATTCAGCCACAAGCACATCAGGTGTATGAAGAAAATCACGACTCTCTAAAGAATAGGACGGTTTTCTGGCTTAATAAGAATTGTGCGTTTCCCGTTAAGTATGCAGATCAAATATTAACAACAAGAAGGGTTAGCTGGATTGGATCATCTAGCAAGACAACAAATGGTGACTGCATTATCATTAATTTTAGGCATCCTCAGCATGCTGCTACAGTTCTACTCAGAGCTGCTGCACTGGCCAACACTCCCAACAGTATTTGCATACGTCCACTGGGGTTTTTTTATTCCCATTTTATTAGAAATCCACCAACCCCTGGCTCATTCAGATCACGTATACCCTCACAGTCACTGCCTCCCAATGAGGAATATGTTCATAATGTGGGGTTACAGAGAGGTAATGGTTTCAACATTGCAACCCATAACAGATTTGATGTCCTCTCGGGATTAGAGCTATGTGACTGACAGGAGGTATCCGGTGGGCAGGAAACTCGTGGCTTAATGGATACGGAATGTTCGGAATGTATTTTGGCTGTCAATAACTCTAATAATATAATTTCTTGGAACATTGCGGGTCTTGGTTCCAAAATGGAGGATTGCAATTGGATCGAGTATATTAAAAAGTACTAAGTTATCTGTTTACAGGAAACTTGGTCAATCGATTGTAATTACTTCCTGGAAGGGTATAAGGCCTACTACGTACCGGCAGTAGCAACTAACAGGGGTAGACCTAAGGGGGGCTTGGTTGTGTTTATATCTATAGTTTTATGTTGTAAGGTTCGGAGAATTACAACAAACCACACTGGCATTATTGGTTTAGTTTTAAATGGAGATAACTGTATGGCCGGTCTGGTCAATTTTTATAATTCCACTAATTGTAGTACCAACTCTAGTCAGATAGTTACATTGCATTCCTTTATTAGTAACTCCATGAAGGGTTGTCTTCATAACCTCATGGTGGTCGGGGATTTTAATGTTCATCCCTGTGGAGACCCTCTTTTTAAAATGATCACAGAATTTAATTGCCCGGACTGTGAGAATTTTCATTTTGAGCACACAACTGAGGGGGAACACCTGAATGATATGCTTAATGAGTTAGAATTAACTCCTATGATGGCATTGAGGGCCCCAAATAAGCGCTTTGATACCCCAACGTTTAAGGGGAATGGTAGGGCAACTTTTATAGATTTTATTTTGTTAACATCTGTAATGCAGTCTTTTGTGGGATTCTTCTCTATTGAAGTCAGTGAATTCAGTGACCACAATCCTCTCACTGCTCTTATGAGGGGTCCACTGATCGCAAAAGAAAGAGTGGAACCCCTTATCGGTAGGGTGAATACCACTGATGGCAGACGCCGTCTGAGATGGTCCATGGTAACCCCTGATCAGCTGTATACCAAAATAAAAACTACTTGTGCCGACGAAATTTCGTTATGCACACAAGTGGATGCACCCCCAAACACTGTCCTAAATGCCTTCAACTGTTTAGCGGTGAAGGTATCTCAATTACTATCAGTACCTATAAAAAATTCGGACTCCTTAAAAGGTCCAAGGTGGTTTAACAAGGATTGTTCTCTAGCAGCTAAAAATCTAAGAGCAGCATTGTCATCCAAGCCTAGGATAAAAGCTGATGTCCAGCAATGTAGAATGATCTACAAAAAAACTATCGCAAGACATAAGGAATTTCTAAGGGAAGAGGTGTGGTTAGCGATCTTAGATCCTGCCACCCTTGGAAGTAGTACAGCTTTCTGGGCTTTGATGAGAAAACCATTTCTGACACAGGACCCGGGAAATGGTACTGAAAGTTATATATCTAAGGAGGAGTGGGAAGTGCACTTCAAAAAACTATACTGCTGCACAGAGGACATGGATATTAGTACTGACTGTAGTAAAACTGGTGTACAGATTGTTTTTAATAGAGCTGAAGTTTTGGAGGGCATACAGGGAATCACAGGTGGAAAAGCTCCCGGCCCGGACGGGATCCCCCCTGATTTGTATAAATCTGATCCTAGCTTTTGGGCACCGATTCTAGAGTCAGTTTTTAATGCAGCTGTAAAAGAAGGATGTCCACGATCATGGGGTGTTTCCACAATTGTCCCAGTTTTTAAAAAGGGTGACAAGGGCAGCCCACACTGCTATCGACCGATTTCTCTATTAGATTCTATGGTCAAGATTGTAGGAAGAATTGTACTGCAAAGATTGGTAGAGTGGGTGGAGGAAAAGAACATTATGTCTCCCTCGCAGTACGGATTTTGTAAAGGCCGCTCAACAACTACTCAATGCCTTAACCTCTTCCTGATCTTAAGTAAATATACCATAATACAGAAAGGTACCATTCATCTTGCCTTTATGGACTTGTCTTCAGCGTTTGACTGTGTCAATCGGTGTAAGCTGTGGCAATCCATGAGGTCAAAAGGGGTTGATAGCGGTCTGGTTGATTTTTTGGTTGCCCTACACTACAATACCAGTGCCAATGTGAGATATTCCCTGGATTTGAGTGTATCTAATAATTTTAGTATTGGAAAGGGTGTCCGGCAGGGCTGTATCCTGGCCCCCTTTCTTTTTAATTTCTATATTAATGACTTAGATGGGGTGTTACAAGATGTTCATGCTGACTGTCCTAGAGTGGGTAGGCGAGGAATTCCAATACTTCTTTATGCAGATGATGCAGTACTTATATCTAGGACCGAGAGGGGACTGCAATTATTGTTAACAGCATTTAATACATTTATGAGAGATAGAGACCTCTTGGTAAATAACACTAAATCTTTTGTATTACAAGTTGGTCAGCAACCAAGAAAACCCTTCCAATTTAGGATTGGCGGAGAAATAATCCCTTTAACTAAAACATTTTCTTACCTAGGAGTTCTCTTCGACACAAAATTAAACTGGGAACCTCATCTTGTAAAGAAAAAAGGTGAAATGGTGAGGGTTAATGCATCAATATTTAATTTTGCAACCAAATTGGGAAAAAAGCCAATCTGTGCAATGTTGAAATTGTACAATGCTAAGTCTGTGGCAACTGTATCCTATGGTAGTGAACTTTGGGGGTATGTTAATGGAGAGCAATTCCAGATTGTTGAAAATCGTTTTATGAAACGTTTACTGTGTGTCCCATCTGGTACGGCTAATTTTGCTGTTCATGAGGAGTTGGGGTCCCAATATATATGTGATTTGCTTTCCTTACGCCCTTTGATGTTTTGGTTTAAAATTTGGCTAAATGAGAACATACCCCTAACACACTTAATCATGAAGGACTTTTTGTCACTGGACAAGGCACTGAGCTCTCCTTGGCTAAGCTATCTAAAATCAAATTTTGACAAACTTGGTCGCCCTGAACTCTTTTCCAATCCACAATCAATTACAAGGGGAGATCTGGAGCAAATTAAACAATCATTTCTGTGTGATAGGAGGATTACGAGAGAAGATGTGGAGCTCCAGAAACCAAGTGTGAGAAAGTTTGTTATGCTTAAGACTACCGTGGCCATCGAACCATATTTGGAAGGGTCTTTGTCTTCACATGAGAAATTTTTACTGACCAGATTTAGGTTTAATCAATTCCATCATCTGCTTATTCGACCTAAATGTGACATTTTTAATAAATTGGCAGCGCCCTGCGGCTGCAACGGAAAGTCTCCGCAGGATATGCTGCATTTTATCTTTTTATGCAAATTTTATGAATTTCCTCGTAAATTATATTTAGTGACTCTCTTAAAAAAACTTGGTTTTAAACAAATCAGACCGGCTCTTTTGTACTTGCAGCTTTTGCACAGTGACAGTGTTCTCCAAATTAAGGAATTTTTAAAATTATGTATTAGATTGAGAAACTGCCTGGACCAGTGAAACCATGCCCCTCGTTTTGTGTCCATACTCTGATAGTACTCTACTTTTTTTGTATTGAAAAGGTTGGTTATTTTTATGTGATAATGAATTGTATATTTTATGTATGTCTTTTATGGTTAGCAATAACCGAAATAAAGATTTTTGAATTTGAATTTGATACCTCAGACCAAACAGACTTATAATTAGATACTTGAGGATCCAAATCCTGTTCCCACACTCTACATTGTATTAAAAAATGCCATTTTATTTGCCTTCTTCTACTACTTCTAACCTACTGAAGAATAAATACATGGCAAGGGGCTTCAGGTAGGGAAAGTCGATGTGTAGCATAATGTGTTACAATTTCAGTGGACAGCTTCTCGTCTCGCTCTTGTCACTAAACCACAATGGTATGCTACGCTTACTAGCATGCAAAGACAGATAGCAACAAAGAACAACTAAAGCCCATTATTTTTTTACATCGGAAACTCACCCTCTCCACCCACAGTAGGCCTAGCCCACTTCCCAATCAAAACAGTGTCCCTGTCACCCTTTCACTTGCAAAAAACAGGAGGAGATAGAGGGACAGAGAGGCTCGTCCTTCTACCGATAAGTAACCAAAAAACAGGGAGCCACTCAGTTTGCTGTGAAATAACCCTCCACAAGATAAAGAAAGCACACTTGTTTTCTTATAGAACCCTCACCCACCAGGGTTGCCTCTTGGTGGCATGCTTCATCATTGGGTCCATCCCGTTCTGCTGCAGAATAAGGTGTGCCTCAACCTACGAATTACGCGGTAGCTCTAACAGATGTATGATTATGATGTCGAATGATGACAATAGGAGTGGGGGGGTTGTGTATTTTGTATGGAATGAAAACCTTAAAAATACCTGGCTAGTAGGTAAACTACTATTTATTTTGGCCTCTTGTTGGTATGATTAAAAACAGGGAGGTGGAAGTGTGGATAACTATGCCTTCCTAAGGGTTGACATGTTTCAAGCCATCCCCTTGGCTTTTCATCAGGACAAAGGATCTACTTCCTTGATACCACTCCTGTTGTGCTGTTGGCATTAATCACTCTCAAATACTTTGCATGTTACATATAAGAAGGTGATTATACCTACTTGGTATTCACTGTTACAGCCAACACGTATATAAAAATTACTCCAAGTGAGTGCTGTTAAAACTCATTCTGATCACCACCTCATCATGTCTTAACTAGTTAACTAATTAATGCGGCAAAATAGTGCTGAGCATTTCTAGTAAAATCAGTGTACATTCAGACATACAACACATAACACATGAAACATAAAAATAAATGGTCCTGATGAAAAGCTCAGCAGAAAGGAATGGACTCAATGTTGAAGCATGCCACCAAGGGGCAACCCTGGTAGGTGAGGGTTATATAACAAAACAAGTGTGTTTTCTTCATCTTATGGAGGGTTATTTAGCAGAAAACTGAGTGCCTCACTGTGTTATAGTTACCTTTCACCCTTTTCCCAACTTCAATCCCACCCTCCCCACCCACAGCAGGCCCACTCCTCTCCTCAAGCAAACAAAGTCCCTTTCACCCTTTCCCCAACTTCCCTTCCCACCCTCTTCATCCGCAAGAGGCCCTCCCACCAAAACAAATGTTCATTAAAGGGTTTTCAGGGCATACAGTTCAGCTTTTATGTCTGCTACCTCCTGGCCCAGGTAGTGCTGGCCATGCCTGAGCAGCACCATCTCGCACCTGAGCAGCACCTTCTTGCGTAGGTTGCGATGGAGGAGGTAGTCAGATGATGACAAGGAGAGTGGCTGGTAGTGAACACCAGCTGCAGGTGGCACTGGCATTGGCGCGTCCAGGTTAGAAACGGGCCTTGTTTGTGGCCTAAGGAATTGGAGGCCCGTGCCTCCTCCTCTTCCTCCTCCAAGGCCACCAGCCAGCGATAGTCAACTGTCACGGCCTCCAACTGTTAGCCCCGCAGCCGGGTGGCTATCTCCTGCTATTATGATTGCTGGCCAGCTCCAGCAGCAGGAATAACTATTTCAAGAAAGTAAAAACAAAAACACGAATTGTGTTGCTCAACGCAAACACGTGTTTATACTGTCTATAGTGGCACAGTAGCAGAACATTGCTAGTCCCCTAAAGCCATTGGAAATTACCTGCCATTAATGAGTAAGGCATATATATGCTGCCCAACTAATACTCGACTATGCAACATTAACAGAGCCATGCTAGTGGGTCTGCTACTCTGCAGTATGTTTTTGGGGCAGCTGGAGCATGTTATGTTATTAACTTATAGTTCCAATGGCTCAGCTCTTCTCCAACTTCCTCTTCAATTCTATCTCGAGCCCAAACTTAGGGGGTGATAGAGTCTGGCAGATGGGATACTCCGCCATGCATGTGGCAAATAACAGATATCTCAGCCGCCATATTACAGTAGAAAGTGCATAGAATATGAACAATGGACAGTAGTACAGCAAACAGTATATATATTTTATCCCCATCTGCCAAAATCTAAATTAAACAAAAAGAACTATTGATGGACAGAATGCAGAACAATGTCATACATTCACCCCACTACAGAGATCTGGGCCTAAATCCATCGTTTTTTTGCTCACCATGCCATTCCAGTTTGGACCCAGCCATTTGCAAATCAGTCTTGACTCTGTGCCCAATGGGTACAGTCCAGCCCGAACTGCCAAGTCAGGTCCTCCCTGGACTAGAAACAAGCATCCTAGGACCGGTTTCGGGGTTTCACCCCTCTTCAGCCAGGATAGCTTGATTCCAGTGGCATGGAGAGCACGGAACTCACATGTGAGCATGCCCGTCCCACTCGAGGTGACAAATGCAAAAAGAACTATTGATGGACAGAATGCAGAACAATGTCATACATTCACCCCAGTACAGAGATCTGGACCTAAATCCATCGTTTTATTACTCACCATGCCATTCCAGTTTGGACCCAGCCATTTGCAAATCAGTCTTGACCCTGTGCCCAATGGGAACAGTCCAGCCCGATCTGCCAAGTCAGGTCCTCCCTGGACTGGAAACAAGCATCCTAGGACCGGTTTCGGGGTTTCACCCCTCTTCAGCCAGGATAGCTTGTTTCCAGTGGCATGGAGGGCACGGGACTCACGTCTGAGCATGCCCGTCCCACTCGGGGTGACAAATGCAAAAAGAACTATTGGTGGACAGAATGCGGAACAATGTCATACATTCACCGCAGTACAGAGATCTGGGCCTAAATCCATCGTTTTTTTGCTCACCATGCCATTCCAGTTTGGACCCAGCCATTTGCAAATCAGTCTTGACCCTGAGCCCAATGGGAACAGTCCAGCCCGAACTGCCAGGTCAGGTCCTCCCTGGACTGGAAACAAGCATCCTAGGACCGGTTTCGTGGTTTCACCCCTCTTCAGCCAGGATAGCTTGATTCCAGTGGCATGGAGAGCACGGGACTCACGTCTGAGCATGCCCGTCCCACTCGGGGTGACAAATGCAAAAAGAACTATTGATGGACAGAATGCAAAACAATGTCATACATTCACCCCAGTACAGAGATCTGGGCCTAAATCCATCGTTTTTTTGCTCACCATTCCATTCCAGTTTGGACCCAGCCATTTGCAAATCAGTCTTGACCCTGTGCCCAATGGGAACAGTCCAGCCCGATCTGCCAAGTCAGGTCCTCCCTGGACTGGAAACAAGCATCCTAGGACCGGTTTTGGGGTTTCACCCCTCTTCAGCCAGGATAGCTTGATTCCAGTGGCATGGAGAGCACGGGACTCACGTCTGAGCATACCCGTCCCACTCGGGGTGACAAATGCAAAAAGAACTATTGATGGACAGAATGCAGAACAATGTCATACATTCACCCAAGTACAGAGATCTGGGCCTAAATCCATGTTTTTTTTGCTCACCCTGCCATTCCAGTTTGGACCCAGCCATTTGCAAATCAGTCTTGACCCTGTGCCCAATGGGAACAGTCCAGCCCGAACTGCCAGGTCAGGTCCTCCCTGGACTGGAAACAAGCATCCTAGGACCGGTTTCAGGGTTTCACCCCTCTTCAGCCAGGATAGTTTAATTCCAGTGGCATGGAGAGCACGGGACTCACGTCTGAGCATACCCGTCCCACTCGGGGTGACAAATGCAAAAAGAACTATTGATGGACAGAATGCAGAACAATGTCATACATTCACCCCAGTACAGAGATCTGGGTCTAAATCCATCGTTTTTTTGCTCACCATGCCATTCCAGTTTGGACCCAGCCATTTGCAAATCAGTCTTGACCCTGTGCCCTATGGGACCGACCCAGCCCGAACTGCCAGGTCAGGTCCTCCCTGGACTGGAAACAAGCATCCTAGGACCGGTTTTGGGGTTTCAAAATAACGATGGATTAAACCCAGATCTGTGACTGGGGGCGAATGTTTTGCCAATGTGCACAATTCTGTCCATCACCTTGTGTGTTTTGCTGTTCGCCCTATGTTGGAAGAGTATGCCCAGACGTGGGTCCTGTGCTCACTACGCCACTGGAGTCAAGCTGTCCTGGCTGATGACGGCTGATAGCCAGAAACCGGTCCTAGGATGCTTATTCCGGTCCAGGGAAGACATGGCTTGGCAGTTCGGGCTGCACTTTTCCCATGAGGCACAGGGTCAAGACTGATTTGCATATGGCCATGTCTGAACTGGGGTGGCGTGGTGAGCAAAATAACGATGGATTAAACCCAGATCTGTGACTGGGGGTGAATGTTTTGCCAATGTGCAACATTCCATCCATCACCTTGTGTGTTTTTTTGTTCGCCCTATGTGGGAAGGGTATGCCCAGACGTGGGTCCCGTGCTCACTACGCCACTGGAGTCAAGCTATCCTGGATGATGACGGCTGATAGCCAGAAACCGGTCCTAGGATGCTTGATTCAGGTCCAGGGAAGGCATGGCTTGGCAGTTCGGGCTGGACTGTTCCCATGAGGCACAGGGTCAAGACTGATTTGCATATGGCCATGTCTGAACTGGGGTGGCGTGGTGAGCAAAATAACGATGGATTAAACCCAGATCTATGACTGGGGGTGAATGTTTTGCCAATGTGCAACATTCCGTCCATCACCTGGTGTGTTTAAACTCTAAATCAGGCACTTTGTTCCACATTAGAGGTAGACGATTTCGGAATGATTTGAATTCTTTAACTGGTATCTCGGATGGTGCTGACAAAGTAATGGTAGAAATTTCTAGGGAGCAAAACTAATGCAGTGCGCCCCCGGCTACTTTTCATATGGAGATAATCTGTTCTTCCTTTGGCGCACGCTTGCCAGACCTACTTGCACGACCTAAAAGGTCTGCATGAAATGATTTCTCTGTTATATTAATACACTGTACGTTATCAGCGGAGACGGTTAGGAGCCTGATAACAAAGGTAATTTTACCCTCACATTGTTACACAATGAATCTACAAATGAAACTTATAATACAGTTAGTCTCAGCTCATGTGTTCATTCATCAGTTTGTGTTTTCTTTGTACTCTTGCTTGGGTTACTTGGTATTTGTTTTTTACTGTAGGCTCTTCGTATGTTGATTGACTCTCTATTAGTTCCTTATCCATCTCTATCAGAAATAGTTTACCTATTAATCCTCGCATATAGGAGCAAATCTTTCCACCACCAGGTTAAATGTTGCTAGTCTGTCTTGAATATTCTTTTACTTATGTATTCCTGTAGCATCTTAATGACCTAAAAAAGAACATCTTGTTTATATTCCTTCTTCATTGCTCACCACCCCATGCAAAGTCTTACAATTGTCCTTCTTGGCTGACATTTCCTCTAGTTGTAAGTATTAAAGTCGGAGAGGGAATTGGCTGTAACAACTCATGTAAATTAGCAGTTATCAGTGTGACAATTCATCCTATAAAATGTAGTTAAAAATATGTGTGTTCAATTACTTTTTAAATATAATAATAATAATAATAGAGTTTAGACTGGAAGGGGGTGTGGTGAGTTCCTTGTCTGTAGAGCACTCCCCAAGAATGATTGAGCTAGTCTAGAGTTATTTGTTTCCTGAAAGCCGAAAGGTCTGGAAGAAAGGAGTCCGCCCTCTGATGGGAGCTGCTCCCACCCGAGGGTCGTCATATCAGACACCCCCGATCAGTCGGGAGCATGAGAAAAGAAGAGTCTTCGTTGTCTTGTCCAGGATGCTTTGGGCATCATCACATTCTTGAGTGATATTTGAACGGTAGCTGTTTCCATCCTGCATCTTTATCACAGTCCGGATTGACGATAAAATGTCATTGAAAAGGTTGACATCTGTAATTGCCCATATGGTCTGGATCAGTGCCTATTTTTTTATATTTTTGTGTCGGAAATTAAGTGATCTTTTCTGTATTAAGAAACTCAGGAACCAGCCCTATAGACAGTGATGTTTTGATTAGTCTTGTCTAAAGAGAGGTAATAAATGTGATATTTTTTCATAATGTTGGCAGGGATCGGATCACCGTGGCATGAAGCGGTAACATTGTGTCACGTTAGACTGAGAGGGCGTGGGTGTATGGGGCCTACTTCACTGTGCCTCTAGAATGACGAATGTGAGGTTCGGTTTGAGGGGTCTCTGCAACCCCGGATAATTGGATGTCATTTCAAGCTAGTAATCGTATATGTCAAGTAAACCTACACGTTTATCAGTCATTCTTGTGACCTCCACAACAATATGAAGAGCTGCATAAGCTCCGAGGGCCTGCTGGAGCATTCTTCCTTGAACAAGTACCTATGATGTCTGCCAGAGCTGGATTTTCCCAGCTCTTCCATACAGTAAGTAGATACATTTTTTCGCAGAATCTTCTTTTTTCACTTCACATCGCTGCAATTCGAATAATGGAGACTATTTTCTAAGATTTGGTTCTCTTGTTATTCATTTTACCTGGTAGACGAAAGTTCTCTGGTCAGCAGCATACTGACGGGCCCAGTGTTGTAACCACTGTGAAGGAAAGGGTGCTGAAACTCGCTGCCTCATTGTCTTGATGAGAGATCGTGTCTTAGCAGTCCAATAGGAATGTGTATTGTGTACCTTCCTGGCGTACAGCATCGGAAGCGTGAGAAACCCTTAAGAGACTTTTGCCAGCCTTTCTAGTGTGTAGTGGGCGGAGTCTGTTAAGGGCCTCTTAAGACGTCTGTCTGTGTATTCACCAGAAACCAAACATTGTGTAGGGATCAATAGTCTGAAAAAAGAGAAAACTGTCTGGCTCGTTTGGCTGAAGTTCAGTACTATGATTTCTCTAAAAGGAGGTGATATACTACAGAAATGTAAAATGTTCTAAGGTTTAAAAGCTTTGAACTGTGTTTAGTATGGAAAGACTCTAATTTTGAAGTCGTTTTGTGATGAATGAACAATTTTGGCTTAATGAGTAAATTTGCCATAACTGACCACACCTACCGTAACACAAGATCTGTGCTCTGTAAAATCAGCCGGCACGTTACTTAGCACAGGTGTAGCTGTAATGAGCAATGGATTGCTTCTTAGGATATATTCTCACTGTAGTGGAGCGTCTCAACATGAGGTGCTGTCTATAGGATAGTATGGTGTGTGGGGATCCGATGGCTTCTAGTTGGAGAAACCGGATTGCACTTTGGTAGAGATTTCAGGGGCTTATTTTTCTATTTATAAACACCATAACTGCTAGTCCTGGGCATCTGGCCCTCATAAAGCGGCATTTACCGCACACCCGACCTTACTTTCAGGGAACCGACCTCGGAAGACAGTACCAGTCTATTGCACCTGGTACTTGTGATTCTGAAGCTAATCAAGGTGCTTTGTTCTTCCTCTTAGACTTAGGGTCACTCGTGGCTTGATGCATAGCGACTGGAGCACAACAAGCCTTGTTCTTATTCAAAACCTCTTCATCTGCACACAGCAGCTGTCCGTCGTCGCTTTCACTGCACTCCTTGCAACCTGCCGTTGCGTCACTGCCTGTGAGCGCCTTCACATCGTGGTATAACAAGGTCCCAGCACTACATGCTGCACATGCGCTTGCTTTGATGCACTGCTAAAAGTCAAGCATGGCCTCCCAGCTGTTACTGAGATAGTGTATTCTAATCCTATATGGGAAACACCAGCCTCACCCTTCCCTTCCATATATGCAGGCGCATGCATGCCTTGCAAGGTATCTGCTTCATGGAAACACGAGTGGGTGACGAAACCGTCTCATTGGAATTAGAAGGCACATGCTATATATCTACACGTTTGCATTACTTGTACTTTAAATTGCACGTATTTACAAGTATAGGTACAAACAAATTATGTCATTTGGCCAGACTTCTACTACTTTTTATCTCAAGTACTGACTTTGGGACTGGGAATCCGATCTCCAGATGCCAAGGACAATAATTTAGCAACAGACCAACATCTGCCCATTTTGCTTACCACATCCTACTTTTTTTTCTAGGCCTTGAAAGGGACTCTGCACTCGTAGGCAGTTTCAAAGCAACTAAAATACCTTGCCGGATTCTAATTCAAAGTAATCTGTTGTTCAGGTGTCCAATTCCAAATCAGTAAGGTAACGCAGTTTGGTCAAGTCACCGATGCCTTCCTGGGATCTCATAGCGCATAGAAATGGTAGTGGTGTACCTTAAATTGAGGTAACTTTTGTGGATGTTTCAATTACAATTTCAAAAATCAATGAATTCTTGTAAAACGGTCTGGTTTTGGCCGAGGAAATCTACGTAAAGTTCCTATTCATGAGATCCATTGGAAAAAGGAAAATA
This sequence comes from Triturus cristatus, assembly GCF_964204655.1. Classification (NCBI taxonomy): domain Eukaryota; kingdom Metazoa; phylum Chordata; class Amphibia; order Caudata; family Salamandridae; genus Triturus; species Triturus cristatus. Next base: position 863,265,747 of record NC_140590.1, read on the forward strand.
GCTGTGTGTGTGCAAAGTGGCAATTAGATGTCAGTCTACTCTCGGAGAAGATAGTTGACATGCCAAGGTAATACCCGCTTTATAGTGTATTAAAGAGGTAATAACAGGGCACAAGTCCTAACAAACTGCCGCCTTATGCGCGAATGACAAAAAAAAGAGCTTACCCACTAATTGAAGGAGTTCAAATAATATTGGTGACTTGGGGAAGTGGCATACACACCAGTATGGTCTTCAGTTGTCCAAAATAGAAAAACACATTTGCATAGGGTACTTGAAGAGGAGGTAGAGCCACCAAGTCTTCCTCATTAGGAAAGTAGACAACTGTCTTTTCCTCACAATTTAAGTTAGAACTCCAAGCACTCCAAAGGCAAAGTCAATTTCGTATCACATGTAGAATTCCAATGTCTTTTATTCAGACTTTATTTTTCATATTCTTAATTTCAGTTCCTTGATACACGGTTCTTAACAAAGTAAAACAGCTTCATGCCACAACTTCATGCCTCCATGCCAACACGTGTTTCGTCCGTTGCTATATGACAGGACTTCATCAGGGCTGAAACAAATGTGACAGTGGCGTCAGGAATGAGAGGATTCGGGATAAGCCCATTCACCCTCTAGGTGTCATACAGTTAAAAGAGAATAAAGGTGCAAACACCAGAAGAAAAGTGATACATGGTGTAACTAAAGAATCCCAATGTATGTTGAAGCCAAAACATGTGTCTATATTTAACTGAAGAGAGGGAGAAAGAAAAGTTCAACAGTGTGTCACCACACACGTGCTTTAAGTCAACTCAAACAATACACTGAGCCTCCTCATGCCAAGCAAATAAGCCAGAAATACGGCTCACCTTTATCAACTCAAGTATTAACAGAAATAGTAAGATATAATAATCCCAATCAGGACTGTTCATATGACACATCTAAAGACAAAATTTAGACAGACATTATATCTCGATTTCTAACTAATGCCAGAAGTCCCAAACAATATATATCGTCCTACTTACCACAGTATTGAGATTCCATCCACTTATAATAAAAGTGGAAATGAGGTGACAGACATCTGAAATCTGAAATCTAAATTTGGTCGACTATCACCAATAACGCTATATAATTGTGAGGAATATCAATGTAATATTCTCAAATTATCCGTAAATATATATTGATCCAAAATAGTCCACATAAACATGTGCAATTACAATCATGCAAGTGATGCAAAATAAACACTCAACAAATCCGAACTGCTAAAAGACCAAAAGCTCCGAGGCTCGTTTATCCGAGGCTCATTTACACTGCGAGCAATGTGAAAGAAGAGAAGAAAGAGTAGTCTAACAGTTGGCTGTGTACATTTGCCGAGAACAGCACCCAAGACGCTCGTATCAGCTTTAAAAGGCACGACACCGGACCAAAAGTCGTCATGTGTCACACGAATTATCAAAAAAGACATACACAGGGCACGAAAGAATAATGTGCTTATATTCCTAAAGATAATAAAAGTTACGGTGTCTAAAGAATTCAGTAAAGCAGCATTCTAATAATTATATATCAAATTCAGATGCAAAGGTATCCAGCATACGGTACATACAGATACCAAAAAGGGCCCCCCACATGAGAAAACGCTAACGAGTCTTACCGGTCGGTCGAGTGTTCCAACCACGCGAGTATCCTGGCGTTCAACGTGGGTGCCATCTTTAAGTCTCAATATATAGTGCAGAGACCGGAAGTAAACCCATGACGTGATCTAATTGAAGGAGACAGTACAACGCCGAAAGTAAACCCTCCAGTGCTGATGGGCGGCCCCAAAAGGAGACAGGGCGGTAACAAGGAGGGACTAAGAAGCCTCATTTTCAATCGAAAGCCAGAATTTACCATGGGCGATGATGCCAGCCAATGAAAAATATGGGCGGGGATCCACACCACTTCTAAAAAATACCCTAATACAGCATGCCTCGCAAAGCGAGCAGCGCAAACGCTGCAACGCTAGGCGAAACCTAAAACTGGTAGTCATTGAGTCAATCAAACACATTTTTCTCCTAATGGAGGGATAAGGCTCCAAAGGATAATAGTGAGATGCAATTAAGGGGTGGGAGGGAATGCAAAGGACATATGGTAATTATTAGTGCGATTTATAAAGCGCGCGGCAACCCCAAATAGGGGTGTCCCGGTGCTAGAGATAGCTGAGTGGCGACCAGAAAAAGCCCAAGGACCTAAGAGAGCCATGTTTTCAATATTTTTCTGAAGCTAGATTCAGTATTTACCTTCCGCAGGGGCTCTGGAAGGTTGTTCCACAGTGATGCAGCACCCACTGTGAAAGTCCTTCCTCCCAAACGAGCCTTCGCAAAGCGAGGGGCTTGCAACAGCGTCTGAGAGTTTGAACGTAACACCCGATTTTGTTTATATATGCTCAGTCTTTGCTTCAGATATTTAGGACAGTTTCCTTTTAGGGCCCGATACGCTAGAATCATGGCCTTAAATTGGATTCGCTTCTCCACTTTCAACCAGTGGAGCTTCTGTAAATACGGAGAGACATGATGTTTAAAAGGTATTCGTAACACCAGTCTCGCAGCCGCATTCTGAATCATCTGGAGACGTCCTATGGCATATTTGGGTAGACCTAGATAAAGACTATTGGCATAGTCTAACCTGGACGTGACTGTAGCGTGTACTATAGTTTTTCGGCAATCCTCCGGTACAAAGTGCAGAATTTTCCGTAAATTTTTCAAGGTGCTAAAACATCTAGCAGACACCTGCTTAATTTGAGCAGAGAAGGAAAGATTTGCCTCCCATTTCACACCCAGATTCCTAGTGCATGAACCAGGTATTGGTGGTGTCCCCATCTCTGATGGCCACCACAGTGCTGGATCTGGAGCTGAGCCCTTGCCAAAAAACAGGACTTCAGTTTTTCCGGCATTGAGCTTTAATTTATTAGCATTCATCCAGCATGCTATATCTTGAAGGCAGCCCTTAAAATTCTTGAAAGTATCTGCCGACCGCTCCTTAAATGGAAACACCAACTGGGTGTCATCAGCGTACGAAATCGCCTTGACACCCCAGTTGGCAATAAGAGTAAAAAGCGGAGCTAGGTAGACATTAAACAACAGGGGGCTTAGGGCTGAGCCCTGGGGGACACCACGTTTAATTGGCTTAGGTCTAGAAGCAAATGATTGTTGAGCAACTTTCTGGGAGCGCCCCCTTAGGTAAGATTGTACCCAAGCTAGCACCGTCCCACCAAGACCCGCATCTTGTAGTCTCTGGACCAGGATGCCATGGTCTACCGTATCAAAGGCCGCGGACAGGTCCAGGAGCACCAGCAATGCCGATGCTCCTGAATCCAATGTCCATTTTACCGACTCTGCCACCTCAAGAAGAGCGGTCTCGGTACTGAAACCTGCCCGAAAACCCGATTGAGTATCATGAAAAGCTCGGTTCTGCTCTAAGAAAGGGGTCAGTTGGCGTTGAACCATTTTCTCTAACATCTTACCCGGGGCAGGAAGCAGGGAAATGGGCCTCAGATTGCTAAGGTCACCCGGGTCGCCATTAACTTTCTTCCTCAGAGGGAGGAGAGATGCGTGTTTCCAAGAGTCGGGAAATATACCTGTCTCTAAGGAGGTATTCCAAATATGGCGAAGTCCCTCGATCAGAGATGGAGCTAACATTTTCCAAAACTTTGGAGGGCAGGGGTCATCTGGTGCGCCCGACCTACATTTCAATATTTCTGCTAATGCCTCCTGGTGCGATAGCTGGGTAAAATTTAAGAGTGTTGCCCTCCCGCCACCATCTGCAGATGTTTCCAGTTTTAAAGTGGCCTCGGGGGGAGTAAAAGAGTCATAGACTTTAGAGATTTTGTCGTCGAAATAGTTAGCGATTTTTTCGTAACGTTCTACAGAGGCTGTAACCTCGAGTTCACTAGCCTTAGGTTTAAAAAAGGATTGAACTACTTTAAAAACTTCTGTGCCAGAGTGGTTCGCATTCTGAATGCGTGCTACAAGGTAATCTCGTCTAGCAACTTTTAAAGCCTTATGGAGTTCTTTTATCGCTTTTTTATAAACCATTTTGGCTAAATCACAGTAGGCTACTCTCCATTGGCGTTCCAGTTTTTTGCAATGACTTTTTTGTTCTTTCAGAGACGCGGAAAACCAGGGCGCCGAGGGTGAGCATCTATCGGGTTTCCTCATTCTGATTGGTGCAACAGCTTCCATTGCGTCCCCAATCCATTTGTGCAGAGTAGCTGCATCTAGGTTGGGGTCGTGGGACAGCTGAGGATAACTCTCCCTCAGTATGGGGCTTAAGGATTCCGCCGACAGTTTCTTCCAGTCCCTTTTTTGCACCATCTGGATATTTTTTACTAACTTAACAGTCGGGAGAGTAATTGAAAAGGGGATGAGGGAATTGTCCGACCAGGTCAGTGGTAATGGTTGCTGATGGCATCTCATTCCTGCCATGCTGCACTGTCATGGAAACTGCTAGGATAAAACAATATTGGGGGTCCACACTCCTGTACTTTTTCACTGTTTGATTAAAAAGACCTCTCAATCAACATGTTTGGTGACTACTTGGGCCTGGCTGTGATTCTTTTTACCTTACCAAAAATCTGTTATTTTAACAGTACTAGACAAGACGTGAAAGAGGGGAAAAGGAAAGCTTCTCCACCCCTTTATGATGGTTTAAGTCAGTCTACCTTTGCGTACTGCATCTCAGGGAGACTGGGATTGTAATGTGCTACATAAAGCTATAGAGAATAACGCTGACACCCCTGATATACTATTATTGTAAGAGTGACTGTCATGAGTTGACATGTCTTAATTCAGCCAAAGCGAGCACCTGCTAGCTCACACTAGAACAGAATCCTGGCAGGATCATTCACTTGACGTCCACTCCACTCCTACGTTTCTACAATCTCCCTGTTGGGCTGGCACCATGAACCACTCTTCTTATCAAGGGATTGTGTTGCCCTTACCTCTAAGGATTTTTTTCGTGCAGATAGGTGGCCCTTCCTGCACAACACAATCCAGGGTGCATTGTAAATTGGTACGTTTGCACCATGGTGTAAGGGTGCTAGTGCAAGGAGAAAGCAGGAATGCAACATATCCTGATAAAATAAATATGCCACCTTCGGTCCTCTCCCTTTTACACAGTGCCTCCCTGCGTAAAAGTTACCTCTAAGGATTTTTTTCGTGCAGATAGGTGGCCCTTCCTGCACAACACAATCCAGGGTGCATTGTAAATTGGTACGTTTGCACCATGGTGTAAGGGTGCTAGTGCAAGGAGAAAGCAGGAATGCAACATATCCTGATAAATAAATATGCCACCTTCGGTCCTCTCCCTTTTACACAGTGCCTCCCTGCGTAAAAGTTTGGTAACTCTGGGCCCTGATGCATTCATCAAAGTTTATAGATAAACCCTGGCATATTACATCACATGCCCACTCCTTTTGGAACAAAGACAGTGGACACAAGTGCAAGCATACTCTGATGCAAAAAGTGCATTTATTTATGTGAACGGCACACACACACATTAAAAAAAAAACTCTTGCCTGAACAAGATACCACAGTCATGAATAAAATGTCTTTCTTGCACCAGAGGGCACATGTGGCCATAATCATGTCTGCAAAGATATACATCTACAGCTATCTATCTATCTATCTATCTATCTATCTATCTATCTATCTATCTATCTATCTATCTATCTATCTATCTATCTATCTATCTATCTATCTATCTATCTATCTATCTATCTATCTATCTATCTATCTATCTATCTATCTATCTATCTATCTATCTATCTATCTATCTATCTATCTATCTATCTATCTATCTATCTATCTATCTATCTAAGGGGGCCAACTAGCCCACCAGGTACCTCCAGTAAGCACCAGGGAGCTGCGTTGCAGAGTGGTGGTCCAAGGCCACGCCCCCTTTTTATACCACTCTGCAACGCAGCTCTCTGGTGCTTACTGGAGGTACCTGGTGGGCTAGTTGCCCCCCTTAGATAGATAGATAGATAGATAGCTGTAGATGTATATCTTTGCAGACATGATTATGGCCACATGTGCCCTCTGGTGCAAGAAAGACATTTTATTCATGACTGTGGTATCTTGTTCAGGCAAGAGTTGTTTTTTTAATGTGTGTGTGTGCCGTTCACATAAATAAAAGGGGATGAGGGACTGGTCCGACCAGGTCAGTGGTAATGGTTGCTGATGGCATCTCATTCCTGCCATGCTGAACTGTCATGGAAACTGCTAGGATAAAACAATATTGGGGGTCCACACTCCTGTACTTTTTCACTGTTTGATTAGAAAGACCTCCCAATCAACATGTTTGGTGACTACTTGGGCCTGGCTGTGATTCTTTTTACCTTACCAAAAATCTGTTATTTTAACAGTACTAGACAAGACGTGAAAGAGGGGAAAAGGAAAGCTTCTCCACCCCTTTATGATGGTTTAAGTCAGTCTACCTTTGCGTACTGCATCTCAGGGAGACTGGGATTGTAATGTGCTACATAAAGCTATGGTAGCTGGTGGGCTAGTTGGCCCCCAAAGACCCTTAGGATTGAAGGGGACTTAATTCTCCAACTCAAAACGAGCCACGGGGTGCGTTTGCACACTTGTCACATCAGGCCCCGCCCCCCTCCCTGCATCACAGTGCAAATGTGCCCTGTGGCGCATTTTAATTTGGAGGATTAATTCCCCTTCAATCCTGAGGGTCCCTGGGGGCCAACTAGTCCACCAGGTACCGCTTGTAAACGCCGCATGCTGTATTGCAGAGAGGTGCTCTGAGGCCACGCCCCTTTTTACACCACTTTGCAAACGCTGCTTCTGGTACACTGCTGGTGGGGCGGTGAGGGCCTCTTGTGTCCTGAGGACCTCAACATACAAGTGGATTCATCCTCTGTGCAGCAGTGCGCCAGAAGCCGCGTTTGCAGCGTGGTGTAAAAAGGGGCATAGCCTCAGAACACCTTTCTGAAACGCAGGTCTGTGGCGCTTACTGGATGTACCTGGTGGGCTACTTTGCCACCAGGGACCTTCAGGATTCAAGGGGACGTAATAGGGATGTCATAGTTAGAAATTAGCATTTAAAAAAACCAATGAAATTCACTGAAAAAAACATAGGTTTCAGGTACGTTATAGTTAGAAATAAGCATTTAAAAACCCTTAGAAATTCACTGAAAAAACCATAGGTTTCAGGGACGTTCTAGTTAGCTGGACATTTCACTCTTAAAAAACCATAGAAATTCCACTGTTATAGTTAGTTCAGCTAACTATAACTCGCGCACCCGCAATGCACTGCTCATGATGTCACATATTACATCATTCATGACATGGTCAGTGACATCAATGATGACATCTCAAATAACATCACTGATGACATCATCCACATGAAAATCTGATGCACCGCCTCACATTCTAATATAACCTTTGATACAGCCACTGTAAAATACAGACTACCATTTTCTAAATCATTGACACACCAATACCAGTTGCTACATACACACTCACTGATTCCTAGGTCTACACACACATCCACTCATTCATCCATACAATCACTCATACATGCAGGCACTCATCAATACAACACTATAATATGCACTCATATACCGATACAGACACTCACACACCACCACTCATCCATGCAGTTACTCACACACCTAGTCAGTCATGCTAAGAATCAATCACACTCCCATTTACTCACCTATACAATTATACACACACACCCTCACGTATTCATACAGATACGAAGGCATACTTACTCTCTTATATAATCAGTGATATAAGTACACACTCATCCACATAGCCAGTCTCACAATCACTGACTCTCATGTAGAGTCATTTATATAATTCAGCTCTCACATACACTGCCTTTGACATATGTAGTTACTTGGACATGTACCACTGAGACATACGTTCACTCACCAACACACCCATACACACACTCACACACCCATACAGCTCATGTAGCTACTGACCAACCCATGCAGCAGCTTGTACAACAACAGACAGACTGATACAGACATTCACACAGTTTAGTTACTAACCCATGCATTCAGTAAGACACATTTAATCACTCACTTATACAGTCAGTCACGCACCTACTAAATCCTCCATCCCGACACTTAGACACCCACTCATTCTTCAATAATCCTTGGAATATATATAAAACATATTTAAACTTTACAGAAACACACAGTCACTGGATAATGTCATCAGTGATGTCATTTGAGATGTCATCAGTGATGTCATCAGCGATGTCACTGACCATGTCATGAATGATGTAATATGTGACGTCATGAGCAGTGCATTGCAGGTGCGCGAGCTATAGTTAACTTAACAAACTATAACGGTTGGAATTTCTATGGTTTTGTAAGAGTGAAATGTCCAGCTAACTATAACGTCCCTGAAACCTATGGTTTTTTCAGTGAATATGTATATATATATATATTACCTACTGGCGGTCACCAGTAGGTAGTTATAGTTAGGACCTATTTTCCATAGGAAATCCGCAACATTCTATTCCCAATAAGTCTGGCGCCGGTTGACAAATCCTTGCGAAATTTTCCAAACTTTTGGCCAGCTCCGCTCCGCTCCTACCCTGAACGTTTCGTGGTGATTGATCAAGCGGGGGCTAAGAAAAAAGGGGGGTCCCAAAATGCATTTTCCCGATGCAATTTTCCATAGGATCTGTTGTCGCAGCTACAGCCCGAACCGCTGAACGGAATGACACCAAATTTAGCAAAGAGGCAGTCCTCAGTTCGGACTCGTGCCTTTTGCATATATGGTGTGAATCCGTTCAATAGTTCTCGAGAAAATTAGAGTTAAAAGTACACAAATATTGGGTGCGCGGATCCACGGCAATGTTTTTTGAAAAAAGACAAGAAATCATTGGTTGTATGACTACTTTCTACACTGAAAGGTAGGGTGTATATTTCTGTTTTTTAAAGGTATGATTCTTATTGGTTAACAAAAACAGATTGTAAGGAACATTATATATGATAAGCTGATATGTTGAAAAGTCAAGCACACTTCCTGTCTTGTTTAGTAACATTGTGTGCTGAACCTGTGACCTGTGAGCTCAGTGCAGTGTTCCATGACCTGTTTCTATGGTAACAGGCAGAAGGCAGATTGGGGGAAGGGTTGAAATGTATTTCAGTTGGAAAGGGTTGAAATGTTTAACCAATAGAAATGTGTGTTTGCTTTTGAGTTTATGTGTGAAGGATTGTGATTTGATGTTTACATGTATATGTGTGGAAAATGAAAGGGAAACTTTTCCATTTTTTGTTTTCTCTGAGAGGTGCACAGTGCAGAGATTCTGTAAAAGAAAATATGGTGAGTGACTGATATACTTCTTAATCTACAAAAGAACTTGAAAGATGAGTTATTTAATTGTGAGGGGATGTATGTAGACTATTTTGATTTTAATCAGACTAATGTATTTCTCCTGGTAAAGTGTAGGGTGTACTTTTTTTCTCTACAATCTTATTGACAGTGTGTGTGCATGTAGAAACCATTCTTTGATAAGCATTTGTGTTTTTTATGTGTTTGCAGACAGATAACTGTGTTGTTTTTATATTTTGGTAGAATTAGAAACCAGTCATTGTTTATGAATTTGTGAAATGAGTTATGTTATGTTTCTATACTAAAAAGTAGTACTACCTCTAGATGAATAAACGTGTTTTGGTATAGTGCAAGGGATAGTGTTGTTTGTCTAGAATCACACAGTGAGTCTGTGTGCATTTGGGCACCACTGTGAGAGAAGCATTTGGTAACATCGTGTATTTGCTGACAGATAACTGTTTTAACTTGTCATGTTGTGAAGTTTTAGTAGCATTAGAAGACAGTTATAGCTTATGCTTTCATTAAATGAGTCAGGCATTGACAGTAAATTGCAGTCATGAAATATGTAGATTGTGTGCAGTTCCCTTACCACTTGCACTGTAGTGAATGAGTTTTGGTAAACTCCTAGGGATAGGGGTGCTTGTCTAGAATCACACTGTGAGTTAGTGTGTATTTGGGATCACTGTGAGAGAAGCATTTGGTAACATCATGTATTTGCTGACAGATAACTGTTTTAAAACCTGTCATGTTGTGATGTTTTAATAGCATTAGAATCCAGTCTTTGCTTATGCGTTGATTAAATGAGTCATGCTTTGACACTGATGTGCTGTACTTAAATATGTAGATTGTGTGCAGTACCATTAACTCTTCCAGACTAGTGAATGAGTTTTGGTAAACTCCTAGGATAGTGTTGCTTGTCTAAAATCACACTGTGAGTCTGTGTGCATTTGGGTAAGGATTGTGAGAGAAGCATTTGGTAACACCGTGTATTTGCTGACAGATAACTGTTTTAAAACCGGTCATGTTGTCAAGTTTTAGTAGCATTAGAAGCCAGTCTTTGCTTATGCTTTGATTAAATGAGTCAGGCTTTGACACAAAAGTGCAGTCCTGAAATATGAAGATTGTGTGCGGTTCCCTTACCACTTCCACAGTAGTGAATGATTTTTGGTAAACTCCTGGGTATAGTGGTTGTTGTCTAGAATCACACTGTGAGTCTGTGTGCATTTGGGAATCACTGTGAGATAAGCATTTGGTAACATCGTGTATTTGCTGACAGATAACTATTTTAAAACCTGTCATATTGTCAAGGTTTAGTAGCATTAGAAGCTAGTCATTGCTTATGCGTTGATTAAATGAGTCAGGCATTGACACTAAAGTGCAGCCGTGAAATATGTAGATTGTGTGTAGTTCCCTTACCACTTCCACTGTAGTGAATGAGTTTTGGTAAGCTGCTAAGGATAGTGTTGTTTGTCTAGAATCACACTGTGAGTCTGTGTGCATTTGGGAACCACTGTGAGAGAAGTGTTTGGTAACATCGTGTATTTGCTGACAGATAACTGTTTTAAAACATGTCATGTTGTCAAGTTTTGGTAGCATTAGAAGACAGTTATGGCTTATGCTTTCATTAAATGAGTCAGGCATTGACAGTAAATTGCAGTCGTGAAATATGTAGATTGTATGCAGTTCCCTTACCACTTGCACTGTAGTGAATGAGTTTTGGTAAACTCCTAGGGATAGTGGTGCTTGTCTAGAATCACCCTGTGAGTTAGTGTGTATTTGGGATCACTTTGAGAGAAGCATTTGGTAACATCATGTATTTGCTGACAGATAACTGTTTTAAAACCTGTCATGTTGTGAAGTTTTAGTAGCATTAGAATCCAGTCTTTGCTTATGCGTTGATTAAATGAGTCATGCTTTGACACTGATGTGCTGTACTTAAATATGTAGATTGTGTGCAGTACCATTAACTCTTCCAGACTAGTGAATGAGTTTTGGTAAACTCCTAGGATAGTGTTGCTTGTCTAAAATCACACTGTGAGTCTGTGTGCATTTGGGTAAGGACTGTGAGAGAAGCATTTGGTAACATCGTGTATTTGCTGACAGATAACTGTTTTAAAACCGGTCATGTTATCAAGTTTTAGTAGCATTAAAAGCCAGTCTTTGCTTATGCTTTGATTAAATGAGTCAGCCTTTGACATAAAAGTGCAGTCCTGAAATATGAAGATTGTGTGCAGTTCCCTTACCACTTCCACAGTAGTGAATGATTTTTGGTAAAATCCTAGGTATAGTGGTTGTTGTCTAGAATCACACTGTGAGTCTGTGTGCATTTGGGAAGCACTGTGAGAGAAGCATTTGGTAACATCGTGTATTTTTTAGCAGATAACTCTTTTAAAACCTGTCATGTTGTCAAGTTTTAGTAGCATTAGAAGGTAGTCTTTGCGTATGCATTGATAAAATGAGTCAGGGCTTGACACTAAGGTGCAGTACCATGTACTATTCTGTTCACTGTGGCAGAACTGAAAATTTAAAAGTTTTACCTAAGCACTGTCCTAGAAGTAGTCTGATTATTTAGTCAGTTTCTAAGTACCAAATAGATTGCTTCAAATGTCTATGCAGTATGCATGTAGTGTTCTAACATACTATATACTTGTCTTTTACACCTTCAATTCCCTAGTCAGTATCCATACACTTCCACTCTCTTTCCAGTACTCTAATGATTCAGTCACTGCCTAAGTATTCATGCACTGAGCCAGGTCTTAGCACATGGACTTCTTCAAACCCCTATCCACTATGCATGCAGTCCTCTAACCATTTACACACTTGTCTTTCACACCTTCAATTCCCCAGTCAGTATCCGTTCACTTCCAGCAAACACCCTGTCACTCCCGTTGCACTCCTCTAGTGACCCATTCAGCATCATGTACTAATCCATTCACTGCGCCAAAACCCAACCACTTATAAATTCACCCAGGCACTCTCCTTGCAGTACTCTAATCATTCAGTCAGTACCCAAGTACTCATCCAGTGACCCAGGCCTTAGTATATGGACTGCTTCAAACCCCTATCCAGTATGCATGCAGTCCTCTAACCACCTACACAATTGTCTTTCACAACTTCAATTCCCTAGTCAGTATCCATACACTTCCAGGAAACATCCTGTCACTCCCTTTGCAGTCCTCTAGTGACCCATTCAGCACCATGTACTAATCCATTCACTGTGCTAAAACCCAAACACTTATAAATTCACCAAGATACTATCTTTGCAGTACTCTAATCATTCACTCAGGGCCTAAGTATTCATGCACGGAGCCAGGCCTTAGCACATGGACTGCTTCAAACCCCTATGCACTATGCATGCAGTCTTCTAACGACCTAGACACTTGTCCTTCACACTTTCAATTTCCTAGTCAGTATCCATACAGTCCAGCACTTGTTACTGCCTTTGCACTCCTCTAGTGACCCATTCAGTACCAAGTACTAATCCATTCCCTGTGCGAAAAGCCTAGCACATATAAATTCACCTAGGCACTCTCCTTGCTGTACTCTAATCATTCAGTCAGTACCCAAGTAGTCATGCAGTGAGCCAGGCCTTAGCACATGGACTGCTTTAAATGCCTATGCAGTATGGATGCAGTCCTCTAATCACCTACACAGTTGTGTTTTACACCTTCAATTCCCTAGTTAGTATTCATACTCTTCTAGAAAACACCCTGTCACTCACCCAGTGTGTCTCCTTATAGTACTGTAATCATTTAGTCAGTTAGCATGTAGAGTTTTAGTGAGGTAGGCTTTAGGGCATGAACTGCTTCCAAGCAGTATGCACTATGCATGTAGTCTTTTAACCATCGTCACACTTGTGGTTCAGGGACATAGTTTCTTAGTCGGTATTTATATAAAATGTGTTTGTACAGTAATGGAATAGTATAATTTTGAAAGTTATTAATATACATTTATTTGTGATTCTTTTTTACAGATACAGAACAGGAGTGTTTCTCATCTGTTTGCACTCTTCTCGTGCAAGATTGTTGGGATGAAGGGTCCTTAGGTGTTTCATCATACTTGCCGTGCCGTATGAGTATTTCTTGTTAGGATCCCCTCGTGAGAGAACTCTTTTGCAAATCTTGCACGTGATCAAGGTGGCATTGGTCTTTATTTGCCACTTGGGAAAAGTAAAACATTTCCTCACCACTGAAGAAAAACGTTGTGGACGTGGTGCCTTCTGCAACAAAATTTCCTCAGATTCAGTAAATATTTTAAAGCGGCAACATTTACAGTTTTTGTAAGTTAAACTTATAAAATTTTGTTAGCTGTATGCATTTTATATATCTGTGATTTGTTTCTTTTGGTATTTTGTTGAGAATACCATGTTGTTGTTTTTTTAACAATCTTTCTGATTTTCCAGGTCTGTCGTCGACATCCATGGTCCCCACAGGAGTGTTCCGCCTTGTTGTTTTGTATTATTGTTGTTACATTTTGTTTATTAGTTTATCGTTCATATATATGTTAATAAAAAAATAAAGTTTGAAAATAGTTTATCGTTTACATATTTATGATTATAAAAAGATTAATAACATTTTTGGTTGTTCTCTTAACTGCTGTGTGACTCTTTCTTGTTCTTATTACTGTTATTTGATGGAGTCCACCATGGTGTTAAATTTTGGGGCACTTATCGCTGGAATACTGGTGATATCTGCAGTTTGCACCAACTTCTGAATAGTGTGTTAGATTTATCTCAACTTTACTTCCGTTAAAGTGCCTATAATGAAATGGAGACTAGCCGTTCTCGTGCAAAAGACACGAGGTGCACCTTTCCAATTTATTCTAAATACTAAAATCCTGTATTGAATTGCACTGAGGTATTGGCTGCACTTACAGTGTACACACAAAATCTATCTATTAAGAAATCTCATTGTATTTACATTGATTGGGAATAGTGCGTCAGGTGCTGGATCTTGACGAGATACACTGCTCAGTTCGTATATTGTTCTGCACACAAAAAAAATCACATCACAACTTTCACACCAATTGCTATGCGAAACAAATTCCGGCGATAAGACACGTTAGCACCAGGGATTTTACACCTGCTTTCTGCTGGTGTTAAGCAGGACAACTACCTGCACCATGAAAGGGAACACAGCCAAGAGCCACACCAGAACACCCAGAGGTGCCATAGAGTCAATGAGCATGATACAGGGATACCCATGAGGGACAGAAGACTCATCTCAACAACTCCAGGACCGCCAATGCCCCCCAAACCCACATCTTAGTAAGGGTGTCCCTGTGGTCATTGTCTTAGTATGATAGGCACGAGCCCTGCAACATCACCGTGTGCTGTCACCTCAGCGTTGGCAGTGAGCCTGGACGTGTAGCTAAGCACGCATCCTCCTGCATGCACAACTGGCATGTGCTGGTCAGGGGTTCACAGGTCAGTGCAGGGGTGTGCCTATCCGGCAAGGGGAACGGGGTGTCTCGGACATGTCCGTGTACAGGAAGTCCGGTAAGTGTGTCTCTGTGTTCTGGTGTGGCCTGCTACAAGAGCCGCAGCAGTCAATGTTGTAAAGTGGCATGCACCACCTCCAAACGGCACTGTGATGGTGTAGTTGGAATGTAGCAGGACATGCGCAAATAGGCATTACAATGGTGTGCCGTACAAGTGCACGAGATTCAACAGCGCACCGTACAAAAGTGTGGGGGCTCGTGGGAGGGAGGAGCAGCCGTTTGGCAACATAACACACAGTGAACTCGACCATGTGCCACATGCTGGGCATCTCATTCATGATGACCACGGTCTCAGACATCCCACAACACCAACGACAGGCCTTTGTACACATCCTGTATGAATGCAGAGTGGTTTTCACTTCTATGCTCGTTCAGTGGTGTGATGTTGGCGGGTTGTGTGACTTGTGCTCCTTGTTGGTGTGTTTAATTTTGGCCATTGTTAGTCTATATGTGTGTTGTACTTAATTGTGCATGTGTGCCATTCTGCCCATCTCCCCCCTCCCCCCACTCCCTGCTTCTTCCTCTTCCTAGTGCTGTTGTGTCTATAATTTTGTTGCTGCACACAAATACATGTAAAGAATAAATAAGAATAGTTACTTGATTCTTTTAGGTTTCAAAACTTCTCGATTGGTTTCTTTTTTATTTTCCATATGAACGTTTTTTTAAATATTCAACAACACATAGAAGTCAGAAGTGCAACGTATTCTATCAACACACTTTCTAGAACATTCTACAACACGTGCAGGTTAAAAGTTCATCAATTTATTAAAACTTAAAGATAGTTTTTTTGCAACATTTTCTTGAACATTTAACGAAACTTGCAGGTTAAAAGTTCACGATTGTTTTAAGTTCGAACAGTGCCTTCCAAATGCAAGTAGCAGGTGTGGTTGAGCTGAGCAAATTTTATCCTATGATATGTACTCCACTTTGAAACTGCTTTTTCTTAACCAATCACAAAGATGCTTTTCCACAAAACTAATGTGCACCCCACTTTTAAAAAAGAATGCTTTTCATGATATCTTTAGAGATAAGTTATAGATAGGAATTAGCATTTAAAAAACCTTTGAAATTCACTGAAAAAACCATAGGTTTCATGCACGTTATAGTTAGGAATTGGCATTTCAAAAACCTTTGAAATTCACTGAAAAAACCATAGGTTTCAGGCACGTTATAGTTAGGATTTAGCATTTTAAAACCTTAGAAATTCACTGAAAAAACCATAGGTTTCAGGGGCGTTATAGTTAGCTGGACATTTCCCTGGTACAAAACCCTAGAAATTCCCCTGTTATAGTTAGTTCAGCTAACTATAACTCGCGCCCCTGCAATGCACTGCTGATGACGTCACATATTACATCACTCATGATATGGTCAATGACATCACTGATGACATCACTGATGACATCTCAAATGACATCACTGATGACATCACTGATGACATCATCCATTGAGTATGTGTTTCTGAACAGTTTTAATATGTTTAATATATATAGGGAAAGGCCTGTTGAAAAATAAGTGGGTGTACAAGTGTGTGAATGGATGATTTTCTAGGTGCGTAACTGACTCTATAAGTGAGTCATTAAATGTATCTTACTGCAGACTAGTGACTAAACTGTGTGTATGTCTGTATGTGTCTGTGTGTTGGTGTATAAGTGGCTGCATGGTTTTGTGAATAGCTATATGAGTGTCTATATGGGTTATTGATTGGTTGTCTGAGTATCTGTATGGGTGCCTGAGTGTTTGTGTGGGTAGGGTGTGTGTGACTCTGTGACTAGATGTGTGAGTGGGTGATTCAGTGGGTGCATGGTTTTAAGAGTGCATCTGTGATGGACTGTATGGTTGGGTGAGTGTATGTATGGGTGTGTTAGTGATTGAATTTATATCTCAGTTGTACATGTGTCAGTAACTACATATGTGAAACGCAGTGTATATGTGTGTAAGAGTATATAACTATCTATATGTGAGAGTGTGTTATTTTGGGAGTGGCTGTATGCGCCATAGTGCAAGGATATCTGTGTCATGTGCTGTTTGTTTTTCTGCAGGAAGACACAGAATTTGTTAGTATTTTTATGAGTAAGGGAACTTGAGTGTGTTTAACTGTATAGGTGAGTAAATTGGACTGTGATTAATTATTTGCAGGACTGACTAGATGTGTCAGTACCTCAATGGATGATTGGCGGTGTGTGAGTGTCTATATAGGTGAGTGAGTGGACATGTATGTAGACCTAAAAGTCAATGAGTGGGTGTGTAGTTATTGGTATTGGAGTATCTATGGTTGTCAAAATGGCCGTTTGAAATTTTGAGTCGGTGTATCAAAGGTTATATTAGGGTGTGAGAAGATGCACTAATTTATCACATGGATGACGTCATCGGTGATGTCATCAGTGATGTCATTTGAGATGTCATCAGTGATGTCATCAGTGATGTCACTGACCATGTCATGAGTGATGTAATATGTGACGTCATCAGCAGTGCATTGCAGGGGCGCGAGTTATAGTTAGCTGAACTAACTATAACAGGGGAATTTCTAGGGTTTTGTACGAGGGAAATGTCCAGCCCCTGAAACCTATGGTTTTTTCAGATACCCAACTAGGTTGGTAAGTGAGGGCTTTCTAAAGAACCTAGATGGATTCTACACGCATGCTCTTCTTTTCAGAAAGGCTCACTTTTTTGTTGATTTGATTATATATATATATATATATATATATATATATATATATATATATATATATATATATATATATATTACCTACTGGCGGTCGCCAGTAGGTAGTTATAGTTAGGACCCTGTTTCCATAGGAAATCCGCAACATTCTATTTTGAATAACTTTGGCGCCGGTCGACGAATCCTCGCGAATTTCTCAAAATAGGTGGGGCGCTACGCTCCGCTCCTACCCTGAAAGTCTCGGGGGGATTCGTCAAGCGGGGGCTGAGATAAAAGGGGGGTCCCAAAACGCATTTTTCCCATGCATTTTTCCATAGGACCTTTAGACAGAACTACAGCCCGAACGGCTGAACAGAATTACTAGAAATTTGGCAGAGAGGTAGTCCTCAGGTCAAGGAAGTGCCTTTTGTAGGTTTGGTGTAAATCTGTTCAGTAGATTCTGAGAAAATAGCCTTTAAATCAATATATATATCTGAGCCAGCTTACGGTACGCTTACCGTAAGCTTACCGTACGCGTACGGTGGCGTGCGCGAGCGCGATTCTGATTGGCTGTTAGATCTTAGTAAACATTCGAATCGGCCGAAACCAGGAAGCGGCGGCCGCCATTTTGTGTATTTCACTCCGGTAAAAAAGAGTGATATCTTGAAAAGGGGGCAAGGCAGAGAGTTACAGACCCCCTAACATTTGTAAGGGGGTCAAAGAAGGACAGAAAAGTACAAAGAAAACATTTATTGATTTTTTTAAAAAATCACGGGGTACGCGTACGGTAAGCTTACGGTAAGCGTACGGTAAAAAAAAAATACAAAAAAGAAATGAAATTCAGATTTAAGTGTTTAGATATTAGGGGGCTCTAAAAAGAGCCGTTGTGTTTATTAAGTGATTTTTTAGTGGTACCTACAAGTAAGTACCGATGCAGAGTCTAAGGTTCAAGAGGAAGACTCTGTTCCCTTCATCATTGAAGTGCACACCATCTCCTCTATAAATGTCTTGCATGTCGTAACGCAAGTTGTTGTGGTAAATGGAACCCATACCATAGTCACGGAGGAAAGCAGAAACAGATTTGTTGACGTGCTTTCTTGCTTTGTCAATCTGCGGACAGAAATGATTGGACCAGTTCCATTTTTGCCTTTGGCATATGTTAGAAAACACAAAGGCAGTTTTAGGGAAAAGTGAAAACAGTTGTGCAAAGGTGTCCTTCATAAGCATTTCCAGACCTACCCCAGTCAAAGTGCCTAGGTCATTGCCACCACAGTGCACTATTATGAGGTCAGGGTGTTGGATTTGCATGAAGGATTTCACCAATGGCATCAATTGGTGCCACTTTAACCCTCTCTGACCAATCCATTTAATGTCTACATTTGGCAAAGCAAGGTCTCTCACCATACCTGTTTTCTCTGCAAACTTTTCACTCCAGAAGACATAGCTGTGCCCTACAATCCACACTGTGAACATCTTCAAAGGAGAACTGGATGCACTCAGGAGGTGTCTTTCAGTAGAATGGCAATATGAAAAGAAAGACAGTTTGGAAATGGAGGCATACATATTTTTTTCAAAACAAAAAGAACTGATTGGCTGTTTCATACCATTCTAGAATAAAAACTAGGCTGTATGTGTAAATTAATAGAAGCATGTTTTGTATTGGTACAGAAAAATGTGTTACCAAAGAACAGTACTATGGATTTGCTGTTAGGTTTGAAAAGTCAAGCACTCTTGCTCTGTGGAATTGAAACATTGTGTGGCGAACTTCTGACCTGACTCAACACAGCAGTGTTCCATGAGCTGTTGCTATGGTAGCAGGCAGAAGTCAAGTTGGGGGAAGGGTACTAGGCAGAAGTCAAGTTGGGGGCAGGGTACTTTTGGAAAAGGGTTGGTTTTCAACCAATAGAAATGTGTGATTACATTTGAAAAAAAGGGGAAAGCACTGAGATTTGAAACTTACATGTATATGTGTGGAAAAATAGAGGGAAACTTTGCCATTATCTGGTTCTGCTGAGAGGAGAGAGGTGTAGAGAACAGAGATCCTGGCTCTGATAATCTGCTGTTTGAGTGCCACATTTCTTTCACAACTAACTAATTTTAAAGGTGAGTTTAGAGTTTGAGAGGGGATGTATATGGTAAATTAAGAAATGAATAATAGAAATGTAATTCTTTTTGTTGAAGTTGCGTTTATTATTTTCTGTTTTGGGAGAAATTTAAATGTGAGGAACATGTAAAATAATATGGACTATGTTTTCACGATAAATTAAGGTGTATTGGTATACAAAATGAATAGTTTAAGGGTTTGAGGTTGGACTCAGTAATGCAAATACATTCAGCATCACTAAGGCTGGTTGCCCTTGGTGGAATGTAGGCAGTCACCCAGGTTACACATGTTGGGAAATATAGGCAGAGATTTATTGTGTACAACTCTGGTAATTTTATATTTGCATTAGTAGGAAAAAGGGGGAGCGATTTTTTGGTGCAGAAGCAGACTCTTAGCACACACCCAGCTCCTTTCCATGTATAATCATGCACAGTATTTACAAGCGAGTGGGGTTTGAGGTTTCAGTCTGTAATGCAAAGACATTCAGCATCACTAAGGCTGGTTGCCCTTGCTGGAGTGTAGGCAGTCACCCAGGATACACATGGTGGTGGTCTGAAAAAGCAGTTTGGACATGTGCATTTAAAAAAATCTGAAAAGTGGATTCATAATGTGTCAGTCTGTAAAAGTGATTATCACTTGCCAAAAAAAAAGAGCAGTAAGTGTGCATTCAAATTGGCAAAGAAATTTCGTTTTGTGACTAATGTGAAAACATGACTCTGTGTGCAAATAGGAATTACAGGCAGAGATTTATTGCGTTTTGCTTTGGTGATTTCACAGTTGCATTAGTAGGAAAAAGGGGGAGCAATTTTTTGGTGCAGAAGCAGACTCTTAGCACACACCCAGCTCCTTTCCATGTATAATCATGCACAGTATTTACAAGCGAGTGGGGTTTGAGGTTTCAGTCTGTAATGCAAAGACATTCAGCATCACTAAGGCTGGTTGCCCTTGCTGGAGTGTAGGCAGTCACCCAGGATACACATGGTGGTGGTCTGAAAAAGCAGTTTGGACATGTGCATTTAAAAAAATCTGAAAAGTGGATTCATAATGTGTCAGTCTGTAAAAGTGATTATCACTTGCCATAAAAAAAGAGCAGTAAGTGTGCATTCAAATTGGCAAAGAAATTTCGTTTTGTGACTAATGTGAAAACATGACTCTGTGTGCAAATAGGAATTACAGGCAGAGATTTATTGCGTTTTGCTCTGGTGATTTTACAGTTGCATTAGTAGGAAAAAGGGGGAGCGATTTTTTGGTGCAGAAGCAGACTCTTAGCACACACCCAGCTCCTTTCCATGTATAATCATGCACAGTATTTACAAGCGAGTGGGGTTTGAGGTTTCAGTCTGTAATGCAAAGACATTCAGCATCACTAAGGCTGGTTGCCCTTGCTGGAGTGTAGGCAGTCACCCAGGATACACATGGTGGTGGTCTGAAAAAGCAGTTTGGACATGTGCATTTAAAAAAATCTGAAAAGTGGATTCATAATGTGTCAGTCTGTAAAAGTGATTATCACTTGCCAAAAAAAAGAGCAGTAAGTGTGCATTCAAATTGGCAAAGAAATTTCGTTTTGTGACTAATGTGAAAACATGACTCTGTGTGCAAATAGGAATTACAGGCAGAGATTTATTGCGTTTTGCTCTGGTGATTTCACAGTTGCATTAGTAGGAAAAAGGGGGAGCGATTTTTTGGTGCAGAAGCAGACTCTTAGCACACACCCAGCTCCTTTCCATGTATAATCATGCACAGTATTTACAAGCGAGTGGGGTTTGAGGTTTCAGTCTGTAATGCAAAGACATTCAGCATCACTAAGGCTGGTTGCCCTTGCTGGAGTGTAGGCAGTCACCCAGGATACACATGGTGGTGGTCTGAAAAAGCAGTTTGGACATGTGCATTTAAAAAAATCTGAAAAGTGGATTCATAATGTGTCAGTCTGTAAAAGTGATTATCACTTGCCAAAAAAAAAGAGCAGTAAGTGTGCATTCAAATTGGCAAAGAAATTTCGTTTTGTGACTAATGTGAAAACATGACTCTGTGTGCAAATAGGAATTACAGGCAGAGATTTATTGCGTTTTGCTCTGGTGATTTCACAGTTGCATTAGTAGGAAAAAGGGGGAGCGATTTTTTGGTGCAGAAGCAGACTCTTAGCACACACCCAGCTCCTTTCCATGTATAATCATGCACAGTATTTACAAGCGAGTGGGGTTTGAGGTTTCAGTCTGTAATGCAAAGACATTCAGCATCACTAAGGCTGGTTGTCCTTGCTGGAGTGTAGGCAGTCACCCAGGATACACATGGTGGTGGTCTGAAAAAGCAGTTTGGACATGTGCATTTAAAAAAATCTGAAAAGTGGATTCATACTGTGTCAGTCTGTAAAAGTGATTATCACTTGCCAAAAAAAAAGAGCAGTAAGTGTGCATTCAAATTGGCAAAGAAATTTCGTTTTGTGACTAATGTGAAAACATGACTCTGTGTGCAAATAGGAATTACAGGCAGAGATTTATTGCGTTTTGCTCTGGTGATTTCACAGTTGCATTAGTAGGAAAAAGGGGGAGCGATTTTTTGGTGCAGAAGCAGACTCTTAGCACACACCCAGCTCCTTTCCATGTATAATCATGCACAGTATTTACAAGCGAGTGGGGTTTGAGGTTTCAGTCTGTAATGCAAAGACATTCAGCATCACTAAGGCTGGTTGCCCTTGCTGGAGTGTAGGCAGTCACCCAGGATACACATGGTGGTGGTCTGAAAAAGCAGTTTGGACATGTGCATTTAAAAAAATCTGAAAAGTGGATTCATAATGTGTCAGTCTGTAAAAGTGATTATCACTTGCCAAAAAAAAAGAGCAGTAAGTGTGCATTCAAATTGGCAAAGAAATTTCGTTTTGTGACTAATGTGAAAACATGACTCTGTGTGCAAATAGGAATTACAGGCAGAGATTTATTGCGTTTTGCTCTGGTGATTTCACAGTTGCATTAGTAGGAAAAAGGGGGAGCGATTTTTTGGTGCAGAAGCAGACTCTTAGCACACACCCAGCTCCTTTCCATGTATAATCATGCACAGTATTTACAAGCGAGTGGGGTTTGAGGTTTCAGTCTGTAATGCAAATACATTCAGCATCACTAAGGCTGGTTGCCCTTGCTGGAGTGTAGGCAGTCACCCAGGATACACATGGTGGTGGTCTGAAAAAGCAGTCTGGACATGTGCATTTAAAAAAATCTGAAAAGTGGATTCATTATGTGTCAGTCTGTAAAAGTGATTATCACTTGCCAAAAAAAAAGAGCAGTAAGTGTGCATTCAAATTGGCAAAGAAATTTCGTTTTGTGACTATTGTGAAAAGAAATGTAGTAATATATTTAAATAAAATAAAGGAATTTTTTTAGTTTTTTTCAGGTATTGCTGAAGAGCAGTGAACAAAATTTAAGATGCCTACAAAATCCAGAGTTCAAAAAACTCACAAAAAAAACCTATATTTGAAGACAACTGGAGGACCAAAGTTAGTAGAAGATGCTCATGTTGGGAAAAAGAAAAAATCTTCTGGTAAGCAGAAAAAACAATTTCTAAAAAATATATTCAAAAGAATGAAAAATGTACAAAATGTCTGTACTGGAAAGAATGTTTTGAAAAGAAAAGGACAGGAAAAAATTGAGAATTTAGTTAATGTAAATATACCTTCTGCAACTGAAAAGATTTACATAAATAGAAAAACAGCGTTTAAAGAGATACGTAGAAAAATGTTTCAGAGAAGAGTTATGTCCAATTTGATAAAGGATGTGAAGAAATATAAGCAAAAGAGTAAGTTTTATAAAAGAAAAAAAGAAATTGAAGCCATTGCAGCAAAGGCATTAGAATTAAAAAGGAAACTATTCATTTTAATTTTGAATAGGATGCGTACATTAGACAAAATGGTTAATGTACTGAAATCACATAGCAAAAGGAAAAGAGTAGTGAACAGAACAAACTTTTGTAAAGTGTTTTTAGGAAAGTGGATGCATAGTTCAAGTAGTGAACCTTTTTTTAATGAAGAGAGCTATTTTCAAAGTAATAGTTTGTTGCATGCAGTTGACACCAGAGGTCGTGCTTACGAAGTGAAAAATGGTTGCATAATGGAGAAGGAGATAATGGTTCCAAGAGATGAGGTACAAGTGATGGCGGATGAGGCTATGGGGAGACGTCCTAAAGCCCCAGTGTACACTTGGAATTGTAGTAGTATTTGCACTGTGCGTCAGGAATCTATTGACAAATTTCGTGAGTTTCTAAGAGAATATAGTAAAAAAAGTATAAAACAGAAGATTAAGGTGCTTCAAAGTCTGGATCCATGCAGAGTGAGAGAGAATACTGGTTTGCAGGGTCATTCTCTGGCTTGTCTATCTAGAAAAGTGTGTAATAGTGTTTTCCATCATTTTAGGATGCTGGCTGTTCATCATACTGAAATGAGAAAGTTTGTGAGACGGTTGTATTTTGCCAAAAGTCCAGCAATAAAGTTAAATGAATTGAATAGGGCTCTGTTCCGAGGAACGGTATCAGATGTAGAGAAGGTTGTTGATGAAATTCAGTTTTGTTACTTTGGTCCTGAACAAAACAGTGCAGAGAAGGACACAGTAAATGAGGAAGAAGTGGAAGAGAATGTAGAACCCTCTGTAAGTAAGACATTTAATGATCACATAACAAAATTTGCAATAATCTCTAATGAAAGACCAAATGTTACTTGTATTTGTTGCCGCAGAACTCATTATAGAAAACAAACCAGGTATGTTGATCTCTACAGAAAGAGTGAAAATGAAGATAATTATAAGTGGAAGGATTTTGCCACATATATATTTCTTGAAAATTGTTTTGAATTGGGTGAAGTTCAGCGTATTTGTAAATACTGTTACAACAAGTTAGAGGAAAATAGAATGCCGACTAGAGCTGTACATAATAATTTAGAATTGGATGCTATTCCTGCTGAACTTTCTGAATTAAATACATATGAGTCTATACTCATTCAATGTGTTCATCCGTTCCAGACCATAGTACGTATGTAGCCCAAAACTGGTAAATTACCTCCTTCAGATTTACTGAGAGGTTTAAAAGGTAGAGTGGTGTATTTGCCCTTGGATTTGAAAAAAAATATGGAAACTATTGATGCGGATACTTTGGAAACTGAACCATTAATTATTCTGGTTAATGGTGTACCTACAAAGAATAAGAAGATTTGGCAGGAGCTGGTAGATGTACGGAAAGTACAAAGAGCAAATTTGTATTTGAAAAGGAATAACAAATGGTATGAATCAATTTATATAGAAGAAGAAGAAGAAGAAGATTTACAAGAAGACACAGAAACACCAACTGGACAAATTGAAAAAGTGGACAAGTCAAAGGAAGAAGAAATTTATGAACATTTTAGTATACATCCTCTTCATTCAAAAGAAGCTATGGGAGACAATATTGATCTGTTTCAGATGAAGAAAGCAAAAGGAACTCCCGTGAGTGTATGGGAGGAGAGCTTGGAAGCTCGATGTTTTCCCCAGCTGTTTCCTAAAGGAAAAGGAGGACGATACGATGAACGTCCAGAACAGATTCCAGCTTCTGAGTATCGAACTACAAGACTATATGCTGAAGATCCCAGATTTCGACAAAGTATTCCTTATTTGTTCCATCTTTTATTTGAAAGCGACTTGTCTGCACTGTCTTATGCAGTAAATCACATTTTAAAAAGTGGAGTACATTTAAAAAATGTGTCTGCTAAGGATTTTATGGAGAAAGTGCAGCACCGAGATGATCATTTGGAAACACAACTGATCAATCTGATGGCTTGTCAGCGTGGGACAAATGAATATTGGTACCGACGCCATGGTGAATTAAAATGCATGTTACGGAATTTAGGAACACCAACATGGTTCGTTACCCTAAGCTGTGCTGAGTACGCTTGGGATGATTTACTGGATTTTCTACGAGAGGCAAATTCAAACATTAAAAACATCGAATACAAGACAGCAGGAGAACTGTGCTCATTGGATCCGGTTAATGTTTGCAGATATTTCAATCATAGATTTGAGGCTATGATGTCCTTCATCTGCAATAAAAAAAATCCACCTCTTGGAGAAGTAGTAGATTTCTTTTGGAGAAAAGAGTACCAGGCAAGAGGTGCTCCTCATATTCATATGCTGTTGTGGATCAAGGATGCCCCAAAGTTTGGAACAGATACTGATGAAGCAGTGTTATCTTACATTGAAGAATATGCAACATGTGCTATACCAAAAAGCACAGAAGAGAAAAAGTTAAAGGAGCAAGTTTTACGTTTCCAAAGTCATCGGTGTGGAAAATACTGTCGACGGAAATACAAGAGCAAAGATAAATACTACACTAAATGTCGATTTGGATTTCCTAGACCTGTTCTTTCAAATGGAAGAGTAAAGAGTTTTATGTCAGCTGTGAGACATACTATCACAAGAAAATCACCTAAGAATACCTACAACCTTAAAAGAAAAGAAGAATCAAAAAATATAAATGACTACAACCCAGTCATTTTATCCATGTGGAACGCTAACATGGATATACAGTATGTAGCTGACAATTCCATTGCTGTTGCTCGATATGTAACGTCTTACATTACGAAATCAGAAAAAACAGAATTGAAGGAAATGTGGGAAGAGATTTCTCACGAGAAAACTGTCAGTAAGAAGCTGTACAGTTTCAGTTTGAAGATGTTATCGCATCGAGAAATTGGATCCTACGAATGTTCAGATAGGTTATCTTCTGCAAGTCTCTACTCGAAGTCAAGAAGAATAATTTGGGCAAGTTTAGGCCTTGCAGCAATGAGAAATTGGGTACTAAAATCTGTTGGAGAAATTGAATATTTGGCCGAGAATGACCCAGAAAGTACAGATATTTTGAAATCAAACATGTTGGACACATATTATCCCAAGAGAAGTCAACATCTGGAGAACATGTGTCTCTATGAAGTGCTGCAGAACTACATTTATTCACGGAAAGCCGCAGAAGACATCAACAATGGAAAATATAAAGTCATTGGTGAGGAAGGATGTTTGGTGAAGCAAACAAAAGGAAGTTTGATAAATCACAGGAAGCTGAGTTGCGACACTACTGACAAGAAGGAATTTTACTACTTGGCTCTTTTACAGTTGTTTAAACCATGGCGTACAGAGGATGAACTACTGGGAGAATTTCAAAGCTATGAAGATTCTTTTAATGCTTGCAAAGACACCATACAATGCAGTACATTCTCAAGTTATCTGCAAATGTTAAATGAAGAAATTGAACAGGAAACTACAATTGCAGCAGAAATAGCTAGAGACAGTTCTCAGGACAGCCAAAGTTCAGAAACACTCAGTCAAGATCCCCTAGGACAACCAATCGTTGAAAATGAAGCATCAATAGCCATGAATGAAGTGGAAACGGCTATGAATCAAGCTCAAGAAGAATTTATAGACTTACAAAATTTGGAAAGACAACTGAACGAAGAGCAGCAACAAATTTATGAAGAGATCAGAAACAAAATTGATCACGGATTTCTACATGAAAAAAAAGAGTGCTCATGCACATCATTTCATCCAATCAGGATGTATGTAAGCGGACAAGCTGGAACTGGAAAAAGTTTCCTAATTAAAGTCATCAGAAGCTACCTACAGCAAAAAACGGATTCTACTTTGTCTTGTGTGGTTACTGCTCCAACTGGGTTAGCAGCATATAACATAAAAGGAATCACTTTACATCGTTTGCTAATGTTACCAGTGGAGCATGAGAACAAAATACAATACAACAAGCTAACTGGAGAAGCATCCTTGGAAGTTTCAAGAGTCTTGAAGAAGATGCAAGTTCTCATTATTGATGAGGTGAGCATGGTTTCAAACTTAATGCTTGCCTTTGTGCATTTAAGAATGCAGCAAATTCTGAAGACAGACTATGACATGTTATTTGGTGGAAAACACGTCATAGTTTTTGGAGATCTTTTTCAACTTACTCCAGTTAAAGGACAACCAGTGTTTAATACTGTCACACATGAAGACACGAAGAAGTCATTGGGAAGCATCGGAAATACAAATATTTGGTCCTTCTTTGAGTACAAGGAACTTACTACTAATATGAGGCAAGCAAGCGATGAAGAATATGGAAGTATTCTGAAAGATATCAGAATTGGACTACTCACAGAAGTTGGCAAAAAAGCATTACAGAGTCGGCTGCTACATAATTTATTTCCAAAGGAAGAAATAGTTGCAGAGAAGATATACAAGAACATTGCAGAAAACAAAAGTATCATCTGCTTAATGCCAACTCTACGTGAATGCTCAATATTCAATGAGGAGCTTTTGAAATTGGAAAAGGAAGAGATCAGGAAATTAGAAGCAGTGGACAAAATTGAGGATGGAAGAATTACTGTCACAGTAACAGGCACACTGAAAAATAAATTGGATTCACTAGAGAAGAACATTTCCAAAACAGCTGGATTAGAAAAAAATCTATATGTTTGCATGAACTGTAGAGTATTTTTAAGGAGAAATTTGGATGTTGAAAAAGGTTTAGTTAATGGAGCTATGGGAACAGTTGTGGGTTTTATTAATTATCAGAAAAAAGATGGAATTGAATGTTTAAAAATAAAATTTGATCAGATAGAAGAAGTTAAAGACATTTGTCGTTGTACAGTTCGTTTCATGCTTGTGAAAGACTTATATGTACGTAGGAAGCAGTTTCCGTTTTCGCTAGCATATGCTGTAACTATTCACAAGTCTCAAGGATTGACTGTAGATTGTGCATTTGTGAACATTGGTTCAGAAATTAAAACACTGGGCTTCTGGTTGGAGCAGGACCTCTCCTTGAAGACCCAGGCAGTCAAGACCGCGTGGACCTGCTTCGGCCTTCTCCGTTCAATTCGTAAGATCCTCCCCCTCCTGCCCCCCCTGTCCAGGAAACTTCTAGTTCAAGGGCTCATTCTTGCTCGTCTGGACTACGGCAACGCCGCATACCTCGGCGCTCCTGAATCCACCCTGGCCAGACTCCAGCGTGCACAAAACGCCGCGGCGAGACTCATTCTCAACCTTCCTCCCAGAGCCCCGACTACACTGGCCCTTAAATCTCTGCACTGGCTTCCGGTCCGCCAGCGAGTAGAGTTTAAGGCCATGTGCATCACGCACAAACTCATCAATGGGGCTGGACCTGCCGCCCTCAAAGATATGATCACACCTTATAAAGCCCACAGAAACCTTCGCTCGGACAACGAACATCTGGCCACAGTCCCAAGATTCAAGAAGTCGCGCACCGGTGGCCGCCGCTTCTCGGTTAAGGCCGCCTCTAACTGGAACGCTCTCCCTCGCCTGCTGCGCCTGGAACCTAGCCACGCACTTTTCCGCAAAAAACTCAAAACCCTCCTCTTCCCCAAATAGTTCCTGGTTTCCGCCTGTCCTGGATGTTACATTCTTATAGCGCGGGGATGCCCTCGGGTCACCAGGCGCTCTATAAATCTCAAAATAATAATAATAATAACTGTGTTCAAAGAAGGTATGGCATATGTTGCTTTGTCACGAGTGAAAACATTATCAGGTTTATTCATGATAGACTTTGATGACTCAAAAGTTAGTGCTGATACAAACTGTGTAAAGGAGTATAATAGATTAAGAAGAAGCTATGCTCCTCATTTAGGTCAGTATCCTGTGTTGGAGAAACGTGTAGTTTCTCGTAAAAGGAGAAATGAGAATATCTGTGATGAAGATGTACAGAGGAGGAAAAAAAGAGGAGTGATGTAATTGCAAGCAAAAAGAGTAAGGAAAAAGAAGAACAGGTTGTAGGATGTCATTTTGAAAATAGCTCTGGTGTCAACTGCTACGCAAATGTAGTGCTGAATGTTGCATTTTATCTGGAAAGTTTGCAAGAGCAGATAATAGTAAATCAGGGAAAAAGATTCTGTTCAGAGCTGAGTCTCCTTTTTCAAAAGCTGAGTAATGATAAAACTCAAATAGAAAGTGCTACTGAAATTAGAAAACTTTTAGATGTATGTTCAGGACGAACACAGTTTTCTCAAAATGAACAGCAAGATGCACACGAATTTTTGATGTTTTTTCTTCAGGTACTGGAAGAAGAAGAAGTTGCAATTGATAATTTATTTGGTCTCTCTTATAAATGGGAACATAGTTGTGAAAACTGTTATAATATATGTGGCTCTAATGTTGATAATGAAAGGTTTATTTTTTTGACATTGCCAGAGACTAAAACAGTCACTTTTGCTAAATTAGTTAAAGATGCTAATCATAGCATGCAATGCG
The DNA here is from genome assembly GCF_964204655.1 of Triturus cristatus. Lineage (NCBI taxonomy): Eukaryota > Metazoa > Chordata > Amphibia > Caudata > Salamandridae > Triturus > Triturus cristatus. The sequence continues at coordinate 863,295,567 of NC_140590.1, forward strand.
GTGAGTGTCAATCTGACATGTTTTCAACATTAATTTTAAAGGAATACGGACAGTATGTAATTTTAATGATGCAACGATGTAGAGCTGATGGTTCAAAATTGGATACTTTAATAAAGAAGTTTACAGGACAGCAATTATCAATTTCAGAAAAAACTTTTGTAACTGTTGCAATAATTTTCCATGAAGGACCTACTGTTACTTCTGGACATTACACAGTTTATCTTAAATGTGAAAAAGGCTGGACACTGTGTAATGATTCCCAATTGGTTTTTAAGCAACGTTTGCCTTTTGATTTAGCAAATTCCTATCTAATCTTCCTGAAACCTAAATTTTAGAGAGACTTGGCAAGATCTGGACAAAACAATTTTACCATTTTATTGGATTACCATTGGAATTTTCAAAAATAAAGATTTTTTAAATTATCATTTGGCCTAATGGAAAGATAACCAATTGTAATGTGGACTTTTTTAATTTTTAATGAAACTTTCGAACACCAAAAATTTAGAGAAAATCGGTAACATCTGCTCAATTTAAATTTTGGAATGTTATTGGAGTGCCATTGGAAATTTTTTCAAAAAAGATTTTTTAAATTACTATTTGGCCATGTGGAAAGGTAAACAATTCTATTGTGGACTTAATAAATTATTAATAAATATTTAGGGAACCAATATGTTACAGAGAATCGGTGAGATCTGTACAAATAAAACTTTAGAATTTTATTGGATTACCATTCGAAATTTAATCAAAAAAGAATTTTAAAATTACTATTTGGCCTAAAGGAAATGGAACCAGATGTAATGTGGAGTTATTTGAGATATAATATTGTGATTATACTTCTGAAACAAACATATCAGACGGTATTTTAAAGAAATAAGTATTGATATTAGATGATATTTTTTTAGAATATTATGCATTTCTATAATGTTAAGTTTAAGTAAAAAGAGATTCTGGGCTTTTTTAATACAATCTTTGAGATTGTTATTTTTTTTTGCCCGCTGTAAAATGATGAATGCAATTGCTTTCACAATTTATAGTGAAATGCAATATATTCTGAAAACAGCAAAAATAAGGCAAAAATATTTTTTGATAAATATGTAAATATGTGTACTGTATTATAAAATGTTTTAAAAATATTAATACTTTTTTCTTTTTTTTCAGATTGATATAGAAAATTTTCGAAAACTAGAACCATTTTTAAAGCAATTTTTAAAAAAAACAAATGAATAAATATTTTTTTGAGTGGCTATGGTAAGTCAATAATAATAATTGTAGTCTCTCAAAGACCTTGTAATGTGATAATTGATTTTTAGTGCTTTTTAAAAAAAATTAAAAAAAATTACGCGCACCGTACGCGTACGGTAAAAAAAAAAAAAAAAAGTTTTTAAAAACATATATAAAAAAAAGATGAAAGATAAGGTTGGCTCTTAAAAGAGCCGTTGTGTTCATGCAGGGACAGAGGAAAGAAAGATTGGGAATATTAGACGGTACGACAAGTGTGCTGATCTATTTTACTGTTCACTAGGGAAACACTGGTCTCCCTATAAGTAATTAGATCGTGACAATGGGCGCACCGTACTTCAACCCTCGCAAATCGAGGGTTAATTTCCAGAGGGCCAGCAAAAGGAGATGCTCCCCCCACAGATGAAGGGCTCACCTGACCTGCAGAAGAAGGACTCAGCCCTGCAGATGATGGTCCAGGCTGAGCTGCTGTGGATGTGCTTGGTTGACTTACTGAAGGGTTACCTCCAGTAAGTCGAGCATGTGTCCTTTTGTGTACATCCTTGAGGTGCCTCATCATGGTATGATTCCCAAAGGAATACTTCCTGTCAGGATTACCTCTTGAAAGTACACGCTGACACAGCTTGCAAGTCACTAAGGGTGCATTTACCTTTTGCTGGCCTTCAGGAAAAGTAAAATAATCCCATACATAAGAGGTCTTTTGTTTCCTCGCTCTCTGCCTCAAGGTTGTGCTGCTAGTGCTAGCCTCACTCTTAGAAGGGCTCTGCTGTTCTGCCATCGTATCACAAAGACAACCCAGCTCCTTCTCCTAAGGGATCACAAGCAGAAATGAGGGGAATGGGTGTGGTGTAGGAGAGTTCTAGAACTGAAAGTAGTTTCAACCAATCAAAAGTTGTGTTTCATGATCACATGACCTACCGTACGCTTACGGTACGCTTACGGTGCGCTTACGGCAAAAGTACGCATGCGCGTAAAAAAGACACGCGTTTGCGCGCATGCGCATAACAGTCACTACCCGACACTTCCGCGTAACGTGCGCGTGTAGCGTACACGCGTACGCGTCCCACGCGGAGTACGCGCGGCTACGCAAATTACGTAACTATACGCAAACAGCGTAGATAAATTACGGACATTGCGTAAACCGTACGCTTACCGTAAGCTTACGGTACGCGTACTAAAAAAAAAAAAAAAAAAAAAGGAAAAAATGTATTGCTAATAAATTTTACCTGTTTATTTTAAAAAATATTTTTAAAAAAACATATTATAGAATTTTAAAAATTTAACCATAGTCTTAAAAAAAGGATAGAAAATTAAAAAAAATATATGTTTAAAAAATAGAAGAAAATAAAAAAATTAGCATTTAAAAAACCTTGCAAATTCACTGAAAAAACCATGGGTTTCACACACGTTATAGTTAGGAATTAGCATTTAAAAAACCTTGCAAATTCACTGAAAAAACCATGGGTTTCACACACGTTATAGTTAGGAATTAGCATTTAAAAAACCTTGCAAATTCACTGAAAAAAACATGGGTTTCACACACGTTATAGTTAGGAATTAGCATTTAAAAAACCTTAGAAATTCAATGAAAAAACCAAAGGTTTCACACATGTTATAGTTAGCTGGACATTTCACTCGTAAAAAACCAATGAAATTCCCCCGTTATAGTTAGTTCAGCTAACTATAACTCGCGCGCCCGCAATGCACTGCTGATGACGTCACATATTACATCACTCATGACATGGTCAGTGACATCACTCATGACATCACTGATGACATCTCAAATGACATCACTGATGACATCACTGATGACATCATCCTTGTGATAGAGTGGCAGACCACCTCTGCCCCTAATATAACCTTTGATACACACATTCAAAAATAGAAATTAAAATTTTAAAAACAATGGACATACCAATACCAGTTACAACAACCTATTCAGTAATTCTAAGATCCACATACACATCCACTCATTCACCAACAGTCCTGTACAGTCACTCATACATGTACTCACTCATCATATGTACTCATACACCTATACATCCTGTTACACAATGCCACTCATCCATAGAGGTACTCACACACATAGTCACTCATGCTAATAAAGAATCAAACATCCATTTACTTGCATATACAGTTATACACACACCACCACACTTACTTCTACAGAAACTTACACATACTTACTCTTTTAAACAATAACTTATAGAAACACATACTTATTCATACAGGAACTCTTCCAATCTCTCACTCTCACATATACTCACTTATATACACCAATTGTCACATATACTAGTTTAAAACATATGTAGTTACTCATAGAGACACTATAGAGACAGTCATTCACTCACTAACACACCCATGCACACACTCATTCACCCATAGAATCCTGCACACATGCTGTCTTCAACACATACAAAGAGTGAGTCACTCATTCATGCACCTATGCACTACGTAATACCCCCCACCGAACCATACAGACATCAGACACTGATACTCAAAAAAAATAATAATAACCTATATAGACACCCATGTAGCTACTCACCAACCCATGCAGCCACTTATACACAAAGTGAGAGACTGATACAGATATTTACATATTTAAACATTACTCACTAAGCCATGTATTCACTAAGATACACTTAATCAGTCAGTTATACAATCAATTTTTCAAAAACAATTCATCCATTTAGACACTTATATACCCATTTATTCTTCCATCGACCTTGAGATATACATATATAAAACATATGTAATTTTCTGAAAAACACACATTCTCTGAATGATGTCATCAGTGATGTCATTTGAGATGTCATCAGTGATGTCATGAGTGATGTCACTGACCATGTCATGAGTGATGTAATATGTGACGTCATCAGCAGTGCATTGCGGGCGCGCGAGTTATAGTTAGCTGAACTAACTATAACGGGGGAATTTCATTGGTTTTTTACGAGTGAAATGTCCAGCTAACTATAACATGTGTGAAACCTTTGGTTTTTTCATTGAATTTCTAAGGTTTTTTAAATGCTAATTCCTAACTATAACGTGTGTGAAACCCATGGTTTTTTCAGTGAATATATATATATATTACCTACTGGCGGTCGCCAGTAGGTAGTTATAGTTAGGACCACGTTTCCATAGGAAAACCTCAACATTCTATTTTGAATAACTTTGGCGCCGGTCGACGAATCCTCGCGAATTTCTCAAAATAGGTGGGGCGCTACGCTCCGCTCCTACCCTGAAAGTCTCGGGGGGATCCGTCAAGCGGGGGCTGAGATAAAAGGGGGGTCCCAAAACGCGTTTTTCCCATGCATTTTTCCATAGGACCTTTAGAACGAGCTACAGCCCGAACGGCTGAACAGAATTACTCAAAATTTGGCAGAGAGGTAGTCCCTAGGTCAAGGAAGTGCCTTTTGTAGGTTTGGTGTAGATCTGTTCAGTAGATTCTGAGAAACCAGCCTTTAAATCAATATATATATCTGAGCCCGCTTACGGTACGCTTACCGTACGCTTACGGTAAGCGTACGGTGGCGTGCGCGAGCGCGATTCTGATTGGCTCTTAGATCTTAGTAAACATTCGAATCGGCAGAAACCAGGAAGCGGCGGCCGCCATTTTCTGTGTTTCACTCTGAAAAAAAAAGAGTGAAAACAAGAAAAGGGGGCAATGAGGAGAGTTACAGACCCCCTTACATTTGTGAGGGGGTCAAAGAAGGACTGTAAAGTACAAAACAAACATTAATTGATTTTTAAAAAAAATCACGGGGTACGCGTACGGTAAGCTTACGGTAAGCGTACGGAAGAAACATGGCGTGCGCGAAGGAGATTCTGATTGGCCCATAGATCATAGTAAACATTCGAATCGGCCGAAACCAGGAAGCGGCGGCCGCCATTTTGTGTGTTTCACTCAGAAAAAAAACAGAGAAAACAAGGAAAGGGGGCAATGAGGAGAGTTACAGACCCCCTAACATTTGTAAGGGGGTCAAAGAAGGACAGAAAAGTACAAAAAAAACATTTATTGATTTTAAAAAAAATCACGGGGTACGCGTACCGTAAGCTTACGGTAAGCGTACGGTAAAAAAAAATAAAAAAAATAAATGAAAAGCAGATTTTAAGAGTTTAGAAATTAGGGAGCTCTAAAAAGAGCTGTTGTGTTTATGAAGTCATTTTTTTAGTGGTACCTACAAGTAAGTACCGATGCAGAGTCTAAGGTTCAAGAGGAAGACTATGTTCCCTTCATCATTGAAGTGCACACCATCTCCTCTATAAATGTCTTGCATGTCATAACGCAAGTTGTTGTGGTAAATGGCACCCATACCATAGTCACGGAGGAAAGCAGAAACAGATTTGTTGACGTGCTTTCTTGCTTTGTCAATCTGCGGACAGAAATGATTGGACCAGTTCCATTTTTGCCTTTGGCATATGTTGGAAAACACAAAGGCAGTTTTAGGGAAAAGTGTAAACAGTTGTGCAAAGGTGTCCTTCATAAGCATTTCCAGACCTACCCCAGTCAAAGTGCCTAGGTCATTGCCACCACAGTGCACTATTATGAGGTCAGGGTGTTGGATTTGAATGAAGGATTTCACCAATGGCATCAATTGGTGCCACTTTAACCCTCTCTGACCAATCCATTTAATGTCTACATTTGGCAAAGCAAGGTCTCTCACCATACCTGTTTTCTCTGCAAACTTTTCACTCCAGAAGACATAGCTGTGCCCTACAATCCACACTGTGAACATCTTCAAAGGAGAACTGGATGCACTCAGGAGGTGTCTTTCAGTAGAATGGCAATATGAAAAGAAAGACAGTTTGGAAATGGAGGCATACATATTTTTTTCAAAACAAAAAGAACTGATTGGCTGTTTCATACCATTCTAGAATAAAAACTAGGCTGTATGTGTAAATTAATAGAAGCATGTTTTGTATTGGTACAAAAAAATGTGTAACCAAAGAACAGTACTATGGATTTGCTGTAAGGTTTGAAAAGTCAAGCACTCTTGCTCTGTGGAATTGAAACATTGTGTGTCGAACTTCTGACCTAACTCTACACAGCAGTGTTCCATGAGCTGTTGCTATGGTAGCAGGCAGAAGTCAAGTTGGGGGAAGGGTACTAGGCAGAAGTCAAGTTGGGGGAAGGGTACTTTTGGAAAAGGGTTGGTTTTCAACCAATAGAAATGTGTGATTACATTTGAAAAAAAGGGGGAAGCACTGAGATTTGAAACTTACATGTATATGTGTGGAAAAATAGAGGGAAAGTTTGCCATTATCTGGTTCTGCTGAGAGGAGAGAGGTGAACACAACAGAGATCCTGGCTCTGATAATCTGCTGTTTGAGTGTCACATTTCTTTCACAACTAACTAATTTTAAAGGTGAGTTTACAGTTTGAGAGGGGATGTATGTGGTAACTTAAGAAATGAATAATAGAAATGGGAATTGTTTTTGTTGTAGTTACACATGGTGGTTTCATAATGTGTCAGTCTGTAAAAGTGATTTACACTTGCCCCGAAAAAAAAAAGAGCAGTAAGTGTGCTTTCAAATTGGCAAAGAAATTTTGTTTTGGGACTAATGTGAAAACATGACTCTGTGTGCATAGAAGAATTATAGGCAGAGATTTATTGCGTCTTGCTCTGGTGATTTCACAGTTGCATTAGATGGAAAGGGGGAGCGAATTTTTGGGGGAAGAAGCAGAGTCTTAGCACACACCCATGTGCTTGCCATGTATAGTCATGCACAGTATTTAGAAGCGAGTGGGGTTTTCAGGTTTAAGTCTGTAATGCAAATACATTCAGCATCACTAAGGCTGGTTGCCCTTGCTGGAGTGTAGGCAGTCACAGAGAATACACATGGTGGTGGTCTGAAAAAACAGCTTGGACATGTGCATTTAAATAAATCAAAAAAAGTGGTTTTATAATGTGTCAGTCTGTAAAAGTGATTTTCACTTGCCCCGAAAAAAAAAGAGCAGTAAGTGTGCTTTCAAATTGGCAAAGTGAAATGCAATATATTCTGAAAACAGCAAAAATAACGCAAAAATATTTTATGGAAAAAAATGTAAATATGTGTACTGTATTATAAAATGTTTTAAAAATATTAATACTTTGGTTTTTTTTTCCAGATAGATATAGAAAATTTTCGAAAACTACAAACATTTTTAAAACTATTTTTTAAAAAAACAAATGAATAAATATTTTTTCAGTGAGTATGGTAAGTCAATAATAATAATTGTAGTCTCTCAAGGACAATGTAATGTGATAAATGATTTTGTGTTTTTTTTAAAAAATAAAAAAAAAGTACGCGCACCGTACGTGTACGGTAAAAAAAAATAAAAAAAAGTTTTTAAAAACATATGTAAAAAAAAGATGAAAGATAAGGTTGGCTCTTAAAAGAACCGTTGTGTTCATGCAGGGACAGAGGAAAGGAAGCATGGGAAAATTATTCAAAGCGACAAATGTGCTGATCTATTTTGTTGTTCACTAGGGAAACACTGGTCTCCCTATGGCAAATTAGATCTTTACAAAATGTGCAATGAATATCAACCTTCCGAAATCGAGGGTTCATTTCCAGAGGGCCAGCAAAAGGAGATTCTCCCCCCACAGATGAAGGGCTCACCTGACCTGCAGAAGAAGGAGTAAGCCCTGCAGGTGATGGTCCAGGCTGAGCTGCTGTGGATGTACTGGCTCGTCTTTCTGAAGAGTTACCTCCAAAAAGATGACCATGTGTCCTTCTGTGTACATCCTGGAGGTGTCTCTTCATGGTGTGATTCCCAAAGGAATACTTCCTGTTAGGATTACCTCTAGAAAGTACACGCTGACACAGCTTGCAAGTAACTAAGGGTGCATTCACCTTTTGCTGGCCTTCTGGAAAAGTAAAATAATCCCAAACATAAGAAGGCTTTTGTTTCCTCGATCTCTGCCTCAAGACAGTGCTGCTAGTGCTAGCCTCACTCTCAGAAGAGCTCTGCTGTTCTGCCATCGTATCCCAAAGACAAACCAGCTCCTTCTCCCAAGGGATCACAAGCAGAAATGAGGGGAATGGGTGTGGTGTAGGAGAGTTCTAGAACTGAAAGTAGTTTCAACCAATCAAAAGTTGTGTTTCAAGATCACATGACCTACCGTACGCTTACGGTACGCTTACGGTACGCTTACGGCAAAAAGTACGCGTGCGCGTAAAAAAGACACGCGCTTGCGCGCATGCGCATAACAGTCACTCCCCGGCACTTCCGCGTAACGTGCGCGTGTGGCGTAAGCGCGCACGCGTCCCACGCGCAGTCCGCGCGGCTACGCAAAGTGCGTAACTATACGCAAGCAGCGTAGATAGATTACGGACATTGCGTAAACCGTACGCTTACCGTGAGCTTACGGTACGCGTACCAAAAAAAAAAAAAAGAACTGGAAATAAATTTTACATGTTTATTTTAAAAAATATATTAAAAAAAATATTTAAGGATTTTAAAAATTAAAGCATAGTCTTTATAAAAGGTAAGAAAATTAAATAAAAAATATGTTTGAAAAAATTGAAGAATAAAAAAAAAATTAGCATTTAAAAAACCTTGCAAATTCACTGAAAAAACCATGGGTTTCACACACGTTATAGTTAGGAATTAGCATTTAAAAAACCTTTGAAATTCAGTGAAAAAACCATAGGTTTCACACACGTTATAGTTAGGAATTAGCATTTAAAAAACCTTAGAAATTCAGTGAAAAAACCATAGGTTTCACACATGTTATAGTTAGCTGGACATTTTACTCGTAAAAAACCAATGAAATTGCCCCGTTATAGTTAGTTCAGCTAACTATAACTCGCGCGCCCGCAATGCACTGCTGATGATGTCACATAGTACATCACTCATGACATGGTCAGTGACATCACTCATGACATCACTGATGACATCTCAAATGACATCACTGATGACATCACTGATGACATCATCCTTGTGATAGAGTGGCAGACCTCCTCTTCCCCTAATATAACCTTTGACACACACATTCAAAAATAGAAACTACAATGTTCAAAACAATGGACATACCAATACCAGTTAAAACAACCTTTTCAGTAATTCTAAGATCCACATACACATCCACTCATTCACCAACAGTCCAATTCAGTCACTCATACATGTACTCACTCATCATATGTACTCATACACCTATACATCCTGTTACACAATGCCACTCATCCATAGAGTTACTCACACACACAGTCACTCATGCTAACAAAGAATCAAACATACATTTACTTGCATATACAGTTATACACACACCACCACACTTACTTCTACGGAAACTTACACATACTTAGTCTTTTAAACAATCACTTATAGAAACACATACTTATTCATACAAGAACTCTTTCAATCTCTCACTCTCACATATACTCACATATATACACCAATAGTCACATATACTAGTTTAAAACATATGTAGTTACTCATAAAGACACTATTGAGACAGTCATTCACTCAATAACACATCCATGCACACACTCATCCACCCATACAGTCCTGCACACATGCTGTGTTCAACACATACAAACAGTGAGTCACTCATTCATACACCTATGCACTACGTAATACCCCCCACCGAACCATGCAGACACTCAGACTGATACTCAAAAAACCAACTAATAACCTATATAGACACCCATGTATCTACTCACCAACCCATGCAGCCACTTATACACAAAGTGAGAGACTGATACAGATATATACATATTTAAACATTACTCACTAAAACATGTATTCACTATGATACACTTAATCAGTCAGTTAAACAATCAATTTTTCAAAAACAAATCATCCATTTAGACACTTATATACCCATTTATTCTTCCATTGACCTTGAGATATACATATATAAAACATATTTAATTTTCAGAAAAACCCACATTCACTGGATGATGTCATCAGTGATGTCATCAGTGATGTCATTTGAGATGTCATCAGTGATGTCATGAGTGATGTCACTGACCATGTCATGAGTGATGTAATATGTGACGTCATCAGCAGTGCATTGCGGGCGCGCGAGTTATAGTTAGCTGAACTAACTATAACGGGGCAATTTCATTGGTTTTTTACGAGTAAAATGTCCAGCTAACTATAACATGTGTGAAACCTATGGAATATATATATATATATATATATATATATATATATATATATAGCCAAACTCCGTTTCAAAATTGCAGGAATGTCCTCAAAGAACGGAAGCAGACCCAAAATGCGGTGAAGAATCCAATAATTTATTTAAATATAAAAAACACCATCGCCGCCATTACGCGTTTCAGCCCGTCACAGACCTTGGTCACATGATGCGCAACACAGCGAGTTTGCCAATTATATCTGCCTTAGTGAGTCACATGTGCAACAAGTGGTCAAGCATAGAAATAAACAAACAGGCAACATGTCCACTGATAGTCTGTCTTCACATGACTATATACCAACTAGTTGCAATCTCTGTCTAAATACATTGTATTACCAGACTAATGCTTTTTACAACTGCATCATTAAACAGGGGAGTTAGTTTTGTAAATAAACAATTGCTCATTATAAAAACGAATGGTGTATAAATCATTTGAATTATCTCATGACTTGCATAATGCAATTTAATATCACCATGATAATTGTTTCAAAACCCCCCTGTTAGGGAAAAGGAAGAATTTATTATTCATACTTCATTTTCATATAGAAAAGGCACGTTATCCTTGCGTTATGCTGCCCCAATGGGGCCATTCTATTTAGACCCTTGCTAAGATAAAGTGACTGTGCAAAAGTGCAAATATGTATATCTGTAACTGAAGGTCACATCCGTGACATCATTTGTTAATAAATATACAGTACAATTTTTTATTAAAAAAGAGACAACCCTATGTGCAAAAAGTGTGTATAAAAACTATCTAAACTTAAATAGTATTACATATAAAACAGGGAAATAGCAGCATGTGTTTGAAACTAGTTATAGTTATGTAATCCTGTACCTAATATCAAAACAATTGATGACTAGCTTATAGATGGGTGAAAAAGTCCTCACTTGAATTTAACCCTCGGGGACCTTTACTGTCTAGCTCCAAAATGTAATCAGTTTCCAATCTCCTAAGAGCGACCTCTCGGTTGCCTCCCCTTCTCATTGTTGGAATTGAGTCCACCACCCAGCAACTGAAAGCCTCCAGTTTACTGGCGTGGCGCTCCTTGAAGTGGCGTGCCACCGGGTAAGTCAGATCATTATTGGTGATCGCTCGCATGTGCTGGAGTACACGCTTGTGAACCTGCAGCTTGGTACTGCCAACATAACGCAGGCCACAGGAGCACTCCAGCACATACACCGCAAATTCCGCCCTACAATTAAGATACGTGGAGATTAAAACAGGCTCTGGGAGAAATGGTGACAGATATGTCCTACAATTCACTCCATATCTGCACGCTTTGCATGAGTTGCAACGAAAAAACCCTTTCCTTGCTGTTAACCAAGATTTAGAGTGGCTCAATTCAGGACTACTGCTCACTAACAGATTACTCATTGAGCGTGCTTTCCTGAAAGCAATTTTGGGTTTTTTCGGCAGTTGACTACCTAACACAGAGTCTGCACGTATTATTGACCAATTGTCATTGATGATTTTACGCACAGATTTGTGTTGTGCACTGAATGTCAATATAATCCGTGTATCCTCAGTGGTGCCAACTGTTGGATTGTATTCAGGGGTTACTTTCGGTGCCAGTGCCATAGTTCTAGTTATATTATTGGTTCTCAGCACTGCTCTGGAGAGTATAGATTCAGAATACCCTCTCTCCCTGAAACGGTCCCTGCAATCACTCTGTGCTTTAAAGAAATCTGCATCCATGCTACAGATGCGTCGCATTCTTAGCATTTCTCCAAAGGGAATACTGTTGATCAAGTGTTGTGGGTGATGGCTAAATGCATGCAACACCGTATTCCCCGCAGTATCCTTTCTATGAAGTCTGGTTTGTAGTTGGTTGTTGAGGACAAATATTTCCACATCTAGAAAATAAACTGACTGACTGATGATCTCAAAGGTAAACTGCAAATTCAACTCATTGGTGTTAATTGCATCTAGAAAGCTGCGTGCACTACATTCGTCACCTCGCCATATCAGAAACAGATCATCAATGAATCTATACCAACAGATAATTCTGGACTCCATGATAATGTGGTATTTGGCCATGAGGACCCACTCCTCCCAGTAACCCATATGTAAATATGCGTAACTGGGAGAAAAGCAAGCCCCCATGGCCACCCCACGCGTCTGCTGGTATACCTGATGTTGGAAAAGGAAGTAGTTGTTCTCTAAACACATAGAAATCATAGTGAGTAGCATCTTATTATGAGAAAACATTTCCATGGCTCTACGGTTCAGATAGTGTTCACAGGCCCTGACCCCATCCAAGTGTTGAATACTTGTATATAGGGTCGTAACATCCATAGAGATGAGTAACAGATCTTGACTCCATGGAACATTGACCAACTTCCTCAGAAAGTCCCCAGTATCCTGTATGTAGGATGGGAGACTTTTCACTTGCTCTTGTAAAAAGTGGTCGACGTATTTTGACACGTTCTCCAGCAGGCTCCCCCTGGCTGAGATGATTGGTCTGCCAGGGGGCCTGTCCATTCTTTTATGTATTTTCGGGATGAAGTAGATGACTGGAGCGATAGGGTGGTCAACTTTAAGAAACCTGAATTCATCCATTGTGATCAAACCTGCCGATTTCCAGGCTAACAACATGCTGTAGCAATCCTGCCGCGTCGCATTCATCATTTTGAGAGAACTCAATTTGTAGCAGTTGCGATTATTAAGGTGGGCAAGAGCTTCTTCCATATGTTGGTCCCTGGGCCACAGGACCACATTGCCTCCTTTGTCCGATTGCCGATTGTTCTTAATTTTTGCATGAGTTGGAAATATTTGTTATCTTGTTTCCTGTATTTTCTCGGTGCCCTAGCTGTCATAGAATACAGGCTTTTCAATTCTGTTGCTACTTTCTCACTGAATGAATCCAGATTGTCTTTCAACATCAGGGGATAGAAATATATAAATATATATTATCTACTGCCCGTCGCCAGTAGATAGTTATAGTTAGAACCGAGTTCACATAGGAAATCTGAAAATTCTATTTTGAATAACTTTGGCGCCGGTTGACTAATCTTCATGAAATTTTCAAAACTAATGGGGCGCTCCGCTCAGCTCCTACCCTGAAAGTCTCAGGGTGATTCGTCAAGCGGGGGCTGAGAAAAAAGGGGGGTCCCAAAACGCGTTTTCCCCATGCATTTTCCCATAGAACCTTTAGTCGAAGGTACAGCCCGAACGGCTGAACAGAATTACTTGGAATTTGGCAAAGAGGTAGTCCTCAGGTCAGCAAGTGCCTTTTGCTTAAATGGTGTAAATTCATTCAGTAGTTCCTGAGAAAATCAAAAGTAAAATCACATATATATCTGGGCGGAGCCTAACCACACATCTCATCGTGAGATCTGATTGGCTGTCAGCACTTCATCCAAGAAGTGTTGGCAGCCATCTTGGGACCAATATACATGATAGCACCTCATTAAAAAGCATTGCAGTTAATAGAAGGTTTTAAGACTTAAGTTACATTATAAATCATTTGTTGATGGTACCATACTCATTTTAGGAATTGTGGTGTGTTCTAAGGTGATTTTACTATGTGAAAAAGCCTTCTGCTGTGATATCATGAATCATGTTTGAGAGAAAACTATTTTCTCATGCTTTTCCCACAGAGGTTTGGAAGGTGATCTATAAGCTAACTGAGAGCATATTTTCTGTAAATTCACATTATCTTTCTCAGTCATGTGAGAAGGAAGTCTGACATTCTCAGTAAAACATGTACATCCAACAAGGGCAGAGACTGTCAGTTGATTCCTTTGTGTTCTGCAGCTTCCCAGAGTGTTCTAAAGAACAACTAGAGCGCTAACAGTCCTACTTATGACAAACATATGGCACACCTGAAGCCATCTTGGTTGGAATAAAGTGGTAATTCTTAAAACATTTAATTTAAAAAGGAACAAAATGAGGGGGTTCATTCTGCCATAGAAAGTATGATTAGTGCTGCAGAAAGAAAAATTAGGGCACATTTTGAGTGACTTCTCAAATCCTCTTCTATTTCATTAAAAAATTCTAACATGCAGACTGAAACATGCACTTTCAATACCAGCAGCAGACTTCCCTGGTGAGCAGTGGCTTTACTACAGTGATCTAATAAGCAACTAGAGTGCTAACATTCTGAATTTATGGCAAATTTGTGACACATATGAATGCCTTCTTGATGGAATCAAAGTAAAAAACGGAAAGTATTTCCTACTGAGGAGACTGTAGTAAATGAGGAAATTAGGAAACATCATAACAAATAAGTCTCCCAAAATGGCCACCAGAGACAAAAGAGCCCAAATGTAGCCCAAATATCACCCAGATGTAGCCCAAGTATAGCCCAATGACAGAATGTCCCAGAGTGTTCTAACGAACAACTAGAGCGCTAACAGTCTTACTTATGACAAAAGTATGGCACACCTGAAGCCATCTTGAATGGAATAAAGTGGTAACACTTAAAACATTTAATTTACAAAGGAACAAAATGAGGGGGTTTATTTTGCCATAGGAATTATGATTAGTTCTGCAGAAAGAAAAATTAGGGCACATTTTGACTTCTCAAATCCTCTTCTATTTCATAAACAAATTCTGACATGCAGACTGAAACATGCACTTTGAATACCAGCAGCAGACTTCCCTGGTGAGCAGTAGTTTTACTACAGTGATCTAATGAGCAACTAGAGTGCTAACATTCAGAATTTATGGCAAATGTGTGACACATCTGAATGCCTTCTTGATGGAACCAAAATAAAAAACTGAAAGTATTCCCACTGAGGAGACTGCAGTAAATGAGGAAATTAGGAAACTTCATAACAAATAAATCTCCCAAGATGGCCACCACAGACAAAAGAGCCCAAATGTAGCCCAAATATCACCCAGATGTAGCCCAAGTATAGCCTAATGACAGAATGTCCCAGAGTGTTCTTAAGAACAACTAGAGCGCTTACTGTCTTATGACAAAAGTATGGCACACCTGAAGCCATCTTGATTGGAATAAACTGGTAACACTTAAAACATTTAATTTAAAAAGGAACACAATGGGGGGTTCATTTTGCCATAGAAATTATGATTAGTGCTGAAAAAAGAAAAATTAAAGCACATTTTGAGTGACTTCTCAAATCCTCTTCTAGTTCATTAAAAAATTCTGATATGCAGACTGAAACATGCACTTTTAATACCAGCAGCAGACTTCCGTGGTGAGCAGTAGCTTTACTACAGTGATCTAATGAGCAACTAGAGTGCTAACATTCAGAATTTATGGCAAATGTGTGACATATCTGAATTACTTCTTGATGGAATCAAAGTAAAAAACTGAAAGCATTTCCTACTGAGGAGACTGCAGTAAATGAGGAAATTAGGAAACTTCATAACAAATAAATCTCCCAAGATGGCCACCAGACACAAAAGAGCCTAAATGCAGCACAAATATCACCCAGATGTAGCCCACATGTAGCCCAATGACAGAAGTGTGCAAAACACTTATTTTTTGTGTATTTGCAGTTTTATATAGTGCAGACTTGTCAGGTATTGGAATGCTATACATGAGCATTGGTTACATCACACAAGATCAAATTCATTTTGGTTGTAGACAGGGGGAGATTAAGTGATTTGACCACAATCACAGAATGTTGAGCTGAAGCAGAAACTCCAACCTGGTTCCCCAGTTGCAAAGTCTGCAGCTCTGAAAGTAACACCACATCCTCTCGCCAAGGTGCAACATTTAATCAAGTGGTCAACTGGATAAAAAAACATAAAGATTACAAATAATTTAAAAGTTCTTTGTCGCTATTTGAAAACTCAAAAAATATGTCCTCATTTTAGTTTTTTAGAGCACTAACCATAATTTTGATGCAAAAAAGACCCTCTCATATATGTAATTTCTAAAGGAAATACTCTAGGTATTACAGTTTTGATTACATCAAGATGACGTCAGGCGTTCCACACTTTTGTAATAAATATAGAATGTTAGCAATCTAGTTGTTCATTGGGATACTGTTGAGAGGCAGAGGCCAGGGGCACGGACTCTGAAAATTGAAGGCAGGTAGGAGAGTGCAGAGGCAACAATTTGACCACACTGGGCAGGCAGGAAGGGCAGTGGCAGCACAACAGACTATGGAGGGCAGTGGAAAGGGGGGCAGGGGCAACAAACCAACAATACAGGACTGGCAAGAGAGGCTGTGGCAATATAATAGACCATTGTGGGCAGAAGGAAGAGGCAGTGGTAGTACAACCATACATGCCAACAGACCCGTTTCAGCCAGGAAACGTCCAATGTTTTTAAGCTCAAATGGGCTTTATTTGATCTGTCTCCTGTCTACAATCTCCTCTTTTTCAATATAACTCAAAGGGGAAAATCAATACCCCAGTTTTTTTTCAAAATCTCCCTCTTACCAAGTTCAAAATGTTCGCAAGTATGGTACATTGAATCATGGTAGGCAGGAGGAATTGGGGTAGGGACATGGACTCGGATAACAGAGGACAGGAGGGACATGGAGAGGTGCACCAAACTGACCCTACAGGGCAGGCATCAGGGTTTGCAGCAGCACAATACACCACACAGTGCATGCGGGACGGGAGTGCAGCACAACAATCCATAGAAAGCAATAGGGAGGGGACAGGACCATGTACATGGACAACAGAGAACAGATGGGAAAGAGGCAATGGTAGCTAGCTGACCATAATGGACAGACAGGAGATAAAGCTGCAGCTTAACAGACCATAAAGGGCAGGAGGGACGGATCAGGGGCATTACAATGGAACAGAAAAGCCAGGAGGGAGGGAATAGGGGGCCTGCACATGGAAACAGAGGGCTGGGGGCAAGGTGGCAGGGCAGGAGCAGCAAGATGACCATGGAGGTCAGGCAGGATGGGCACTAGAAACAAGACACACCATGGAGAGCAACAATGAGACTATGGTGGCATACACACAGACCATGGAGGGAAGGTGGGAGGGTGTCAGGGGCAGCTAGCTGACCACACAGGGAAGGTGGGAGGAGCCGTGGCAGCCCAGAAGACCATGCATGGCAAGCGGGAGGGTTAGTGGCAGCACAATGGCTATGATGGGCAAGCAGGAGGGTGCAGGGGCATGCACAAAGGACCATGGAGTATAGAAGGGAGGGTCAGGACCTGGGCACAGACAAGAGAGTTCAGGGGAAGAGGCCTCACAACAGACCGTGCTGGGCAGGCATGAGGAGCAGGTCCAGCACAACAGATCAGGGTGGGCAGAAGGGTATGGCAGTAAAATGGACCATGGAGGACAGGAGGAAGGGGATAGGGGCATGGCATGTGGACAGGCAGGGTGGAGGTGGCAGGGACAGGTTACAGTCATCTGACAATGCTAGGCAGGTGGGAGGGGAGTGGCAGCTCAACAGAACACTCAGAGTAGATAGGAGTGGCAGGTCCATGGAACATAGTGGGCAAAAAGGATGGAGCAGGGGCATGCACAAAGACATCGGAGGGCAGGGGGAAGGAGAATAGGGGTAGCAAGCTAAGCGCAGAGGCTAAGCAGGAGGTCAATGATGGGCCATAGAATTGGGCAATGGAGGGCAAGAGGAGTGGACTGGTACATCATGCTAAATGGAGGGCAGTGGCAGCACATCAGACCATGCATGGCAGGAGGGAGGAGGCTAGTCCATGGATTCAGACAACAGAGGATAGGGAGGAGGTGGATGGGGCAGCAAACTAACTGTTCAGAGAAGGTGGGTATTAGGAACTTTATTGTTTTTAAAATGAGTGTCTGTGCGAACTACTTAAAATATGAACAAGTATGCAGCGTAATCTCACTTTTATTCAGGAAGAAGAGGACGTTTGTGACTGTGACTCCGGGCTCACTTGGCAGAAACACCCCCTGACCCTCCACCCCATCGCAAAATGTAATGCCCGTGAAAAGGGTAGGTGGACGCAGTGTTATATAGAACATAGTCCTGAGAGCACGATTGAAAATGAAAACTAGATGTACTATATGGTATAAACTATGCACCAAAAAGTGTGATATAAGATGAACCGGGGCGTGAAATATAATATACAATACATTGTGCGCAATGACAGATTCATTGGAGAGCGCGAGATAGCACAGGCACAAGCGCGTGCTATGCGATATGCGCCTTGGAGTGTAATATGCACAGGGCAGTGTTGTGTAACATAACTAGTCTCTAAAGTTGTAATATAAAATATGTGCTGGGGAGTGTAAGGTTGCATATGCACTGTGACAAAGATATGGATCCCAGATTGTAATATGTATGGCATAGCGCTGTGCAATATAACATACACATCGAGGAAGGCACGTTAGATGGGGCAATATAACCCGTGTGAAGGTAAGTATGGCATGACATATTCACGGGGTGGTGTTACAGTGCACATGGGCTAGAGAGTGTTATAGCATACGCACTAGCTGGTGGAATACAACACAGAGGTGTGAGGCAATCGGTGGGCACTGGTGGGTGTAACACAGCATTGGGCTCAGCCAGGAGCACGCTGTGACTCTCAAGTGAGGTTCGTCTCCTTTCCAGAGAGTAAAATAAAAAGTATTACACATCCGGCGGTGGATGTGTTTTTTATTTACCGTGAGGGGGGTTTCTTGCATAGTTTGGTCGAATTTTTGTCGAATCCCCTTTGAATGGCTTGGTGTGCGTGTATATTAAATGTGCCCGTCAATAGCTACCCATGTTTGTATAAATAAACAACAAGGGTGTCTACTTGGAGAGTACCCACCGGCGGGGGCGCCGGGATTAGACACGGTAGGGCGTCAGACACGTCAGAGCTTCACTAGCGGTGTAAATACATTCCATGTGGATTCATTCTATGCATAGTCGCCTTTTAATGAATATCACGCAAATCGTCATGGTGATAGGTACATACGGTTTGTCCAGCATGTCCTAGGTGTTTCTATAAATATTTTTAAAATAATAAAAAACAGAGGCCGGCCCCGGGGGATGGGGTCCCCGGAGACATAAGTGGCCTGAGGAGGGGGGCAACGCAGCCCCCTCCTAAAAAATTTAAATTAAAAAAAGGCCATGACCCGGGGGTTGGGGTCCCCGGGGCCGATTGAGGCCTTGGGAGGGCCAAATTAATTTTTTTCAACAAAAATAATTAGGGTGCAGGCCCTGGGGGATGGAGTCCCCAGGGCCAGTAAATTAGAAAAAGAAGGGGGGCCACACAGCCCTCCTTCTTAAAAAAATAAAATAAATAAAAGACCGGCATCGCGCTGGAGGCCACGCCCCCTCCTTGCAGCACTCTGCAAACATGCCCCCTGGCCTGTTGTAAGTTGGGGAATTAATTACCCTTCAATACTGAGGGTCCCTGAGGACCAACCAGCCCAACAGGTATCTCCAGTGTGCGCCAGGGAGCTGCGTTGCAGACAGGTGTTCTGAGGCCATGCCCCTTTTTACACCTCTATGCAACGCAGCTCTGTGGCGCTTACTGGAGGTACCTAGTGGGCTAGCTTGACCCTAGGAACTCTTAGGATTCAAGGGGACTTCATCTCTCAACTAAGAACGGCCACAGGGCGCGTTTACACAGTGGTGAAGGGAGGGGACGGGGCCTGAGGTGACGTGTGCAAACACACCCTGTGGCGCATTTTAAGTTGGGGAAATAATTCCCTTTCAATCCTGAGGGACCCTGGGGGCCAACTAGCCCACCAGGTGCTTCCAGTAAGTGCCACTGCTCTGTGTTGCAGAGAGGTGGTGCAGGTCGTGCCCCTTTTTACACCTCTCTGCAATGGCGCTTACTGGACGTACCTAGTGGGCTATTTTGCCCCTAGGGATCCTCAGGATTCAAGGGGACTTAATCTCCCAACTTAAAAAACGGCCACAGGGCATGTTTACACAGTGGGGAAGGAAGGGGACGGGGCCTGAGGTGACGTATGCAAACACGCCCTATGGCGCGTTTTAAGTTGGGGAAATAATTCCCCTTCAATCCTGAGGGCCCCTGGGGGCTAGCTAGCCCACCAGGTGCTTCCAGTAAGCGCCATTGAGCTGTGTTGCAGAGAGGTGGTCCGGGTCGTGCCACTTTTTACACCTCTCTGTAACGCAGCTCTGTGGCGCATACTGGAGGTACCTAGTGGGCTAGTTGGACCCTAGGGACCCTCAGGATTCAAATTAACTTAATCTCCCAACTAAAAACGGCCACAGGGCGTGTTTACACAGTGGTGAAGGGAGGGGACGGGGCCTGAGTTATCGTATGCAAACAAGCCCTGTGGCGCGTTTTAAGTTGGGGAAATAATTCCCCTTCAATCCTGAGGGACCCTGGGGGCTAACTAGCCCACCAGGTGCTTCCAGTAAGCGCCACTGAGCTGCGTTGCAGAGAGGTGGTCCAGGCCGTGCCACTTTTTACACCTCTCTGCAACGCAGCTCTGTGGCGCATACTGGAGGTACCTAGTGGGCTAGTTGGACCCTAGGGACCCTCAGGATTCAAATGAACTTAATCTCCCAACTAAAAACGGCCACAGGGTGTGTTTACACAGTGGTGAAGGGAGGGGACGGGGCCTGAGTTAACGTGTGCAAACAAGCCCTGTGGCGCGTTTTAAGTTGGGGAAATAATTCCCCTTCAATCCTGAGGGACCCTGGGGGCCAACTAGCCCACCAGGTGCTTCCAGTAAGCACCACTCTGCTGCGTTGCAGAGAGGTGGTCTAGGCCGTGCCCCTTTTTACTTCTCTCTGCAACGCAGCTCTGTGGCACTTACTGGAGGTACCTAGTGGTCTAGTTGGACCCTAGGGACCCTCAGGATTCAAGGGGACTTAATCTCCCAACTTAAAATGGCCACAGGGCGTGTTTACACAGTGGGGAAGTGAGGGGACGGGGCCTGAGGTGACGTGTGCAAACACGCCCTGTGGCGCGTTTTAAGAGGTAGTTTTAATCCCCTGCCCTATTATATACTAGGGGCTTACAGAGGAGGTCATGCTGATCACAGGGGGACCCCAACGCATAGTGTTCCCTAGTGTATGTAGGTGTTTTCACTGTATTATGAGTGTCTTTTAACATAGCACTGGCTCTAGGACTGGTTAGTCAGACTCAGTTACCACCAGTATCTGTCTGAAAAAGTTGAGGGTACAGGATGATTTGCAACAAGGCTTCTTTCTGCTCTTCTGTTTGTTCTTTCTGCACATTATCCTTCTTCCTGCACTTTTCTTCGTCTTTGAGGACTTCTGTTGCTTTTTTCTGCATTTCTTTTTTTTCTTTCTGTGTGTTTTTTCTTCTTTCTTCACATGTCCTATCTCTGTAGGCATAGTTAGAAATTAGCATTTAAAAACCCTTTGAAATTCACTGAAAAAACCATAGGTTTCAGGCACGTTATAGTTAGGAATTAGCATTTGAAAAACCTTAGAAATTCACTGAAAAAAAACATAGGTTTCAGGGGCGTTATAGTTAGCTGGACTTTTCACTCGTACAAAACCATTGAAATTCCCCCGTTATAGTTAGTTCAGCTAACTATAACTCGCACGCCCGCAATGCACTGCTGATGACGTCACATATTACATCACTCATGACATGGTCAGTGACATCACTCATGACATCACTGATGACATCATCCTTGTGATAGAGTGGCAGACCTCCTCTTCCCCTAATATAACCTTTGATACACACATTCAAAAATAGAAACTACAATGTTCAAAACAATGGACATACCAATACCAGTTACAACAACCTATTCAGTAATTCTCATTACACATCCACTCATTCACCAACAGTCCTATACAGTCACTCATACATGTACTCACTCATCATA
The DNA here is from genome assembly GCF_964204655.1 of Triturus cristatus. Lineage (NCBI taxonomy): Eukaryota > Metazoa > Chordata > Amphibia > Caudata > Salamandridae > Triturus > Triturus cristatus. The sequence goes on from NC_140590.1 coordinate 863,317,626, forward strand.
TGTACTCACACACCTATACATCCTGTTACACAACGCCACTCATCCATAGAGTTACTCACACACATAGTCACTCATGCTAATAAAGAATCAAACATCCATTTACTTGCAGATACAGTTATACACACACCACCACACTTACTTCTACAGAAACGTACACATACTTAGTCTTTTAAACAATCACTTATAGAAACACATACTTATTCAAACAGGAACTCTTTCAATCTCTCACTCTCACATATACTCACTTATATACACCAATAGTCATATATACTAGTTTAAAACATATGTAGTTACTCATAAAGACACTATTGAGACAGTCTATCACCCATACAGTTCTGCACACATGCTGTCTTCAACACATACAAACAGTGAGTCACTCATTCATGCACCTATGCACTACGTAATACCCCCCACAGATCCATACAGACACTCAGACACTCATACTGATACTCAAAAAACCAACTAATAACCTATATAGACACTCATGTAGCTACTCACCAACCCATGCAGCCACTTATACACAAAGTGAGAGACTGATACAGATATTTACACATTTAAACATTACTCACTAAGCCATGTATTCACTAAGCTACACTTAATCAGTCAGTTATACAATCAATTTTTCAAAAACAAATCATCCATTTAGACACTTATATACCCATTTATTCTTCCATCGACCTTGAGATATACATATATAAATCATATGTAATTTTCAGAAAAACACACATTCACTGGATGATGTCATCAGTGATGTCATTTGAGATGTCATCAGTGATGTCATGAGTGATGTCACTGACCATGTCATGAGTGATGTAATATGTGATGTCATCAGCAGTGCATTGCGGGCGCACGAGTTATCGTTAGCTGAACTAACTATAACGGGGGAATTTCAATGGTTTTGTACGAGTGAAAAGTCCAGCTAACTATAATGCCCCTGAAACCTATGGTTTTTTTCAGTGAATTTCTAAGGATTTTTAAATGCTAATTCCTAACTATAACGTGCCTGAAACCTATGTTTTTTTCAGTGAATATATATATATATATATATATATATATATATATATATATATATATATATATATATATATATATATATATATATATATATATTATCTACTGGCGGTCGCCAGTAGATAGTTATAGTTAGGACCGTGTTTCCATAGGAAATCCGCAACATTCTAATTTGAATAACTTTGTTGCCGATTGACGAATCCTTGCGAAATACTCAAAATAGGTGGGGCGCTCCGCTCCGCTCCTTCCCTGAAAGTATCGGGGGGATTCGTCAAGCGGGGGCTGAGAAAAAGGGGGGTTCCCAAAACGCGTTTCCCCATGCATTTTTCCATAGGACCTTTAGTCCGAGCTACAGCCCGAACGGCTGAACAGAATTACTTGAAATTTGGCAGAGAGGTAGCCCTCAGGTCAGGGATGAGCCTTTTGAAGGTCTCGTGTAAATCTGTTCAGTATTTCTTGAGAAAATAGCATTTAAATCAATATATATATCTATAGGCGCGCTCCGAGCGCGTACCGTAAGCTTACGCCGCCGTGCGCGAGCGCGATTCTGATTGGTTGTTAGATCTTAGTAAACATTCGAATCGGTCGAAACCAGGAAGTGTCCGCCGCCATTTTGTCTCTCGCAGTCTGAGGGGGTGAAAAACAAAGGTGGATAACATGTAAAGGGGGCAGGCTGGACAGTTCCTGACCCCCTAGCCTTGGTCAGGGGGTCCCAGAAGGACCCCCAAGGGCAGAAATGTATTTTAAATTTTTTATGAAAAATCGCGGAGTGCGCGTAGCGTACGCGCACGGTAGAAACGGAAAAATTCCGCGAACTACGTAACGTGGGTGCTCGGTGCGCGAAGCGCACCGAGCGCCCACAGCGCGCGCACGGTGCGCACGGTGAAAAACCTTAAAAAAAATAAATAAATACATAACTTAGCATTTAAAAAAACATACAAATTCACTGAAAAAACCATAGGTTTCACACACGTTATAGTTAGGAATTAGCATTTAAAAAACCTTGCAAATTCACTTAAAAAACCATAGGTTTCACACATGTTATAGTTAGCTGGGCATTTCACTCGTGAAAAACCAATGAAATTCCCCCGTTATAGTTAGTGCAGGCAACTATAACTCACGCGACCGCAATCCTCTGCTGATGACGTCAGATATTACATCACTGATGACATATGTGTTTTTCTGAAAAAAAAATATTTGTAATATATGTATAGCTAAAAATTAATGGAAGACGACATGGGTAAATAAGTGTCTAAATACAGTATTAGCATCAACAGAGGATTGCGGTCGCGTGAGTTATAGTTGCCTGCACTAACTATAACGGGGGAATTTCATTGGTTTTTCACGAGTGAAATGCCCAGCTAACTATAACATGTGTGAAACCTATGGTTTTTTAAGTGAATATATATATATATATACATATATGTATATGTATTATCTACTGGCGGTTGCCAGTAGATAGTTATAGTTAGGACCTAGTTTCCTTAGGAAAAGCGTTTTTTCGTTGACAAATTTTCACGAAATTTTCAAAACTTGTGGCCCGCTCCGGTCAGCTCCTATCCTTAAAGTTTCGGGGTGAGTCACCAAGTGTGGGCTGAGAAAAAGGGGGGGTCCCAAACGTGTTTTCTCCATGTTATTTCCCATAGGAAACTTTAGACACAACTACAGCCCGAACTGCTGAACGGAATTACACCAAATTTGGCAATATGGTAGCCCTTGGTTCAGAAAGAGACCTTTTTTCAAATGGTGTAGATCCGTTCAGTAGTTCCTGAGAAATTTAAAAAATAGAGGTCAAGAAATCAATTTCCCATAGCAAACTTTAGACACGGTTACAGCTGAAACTGCTGAACGGAATTACACCAAATTTGTCAAAAAGGTAGTGCTTGGTTCATAAACCGACCTTTCTTTTAAATGGTGTGAATCCGTTCAGTAGTTTTCGAGGTATTAAAGGAAATAAACCTTTATATATCTGGGCGGGACCTTACTGCACAAGCACAAGCTTTGCTATAATTGACTGCCAACACTTCAATCCAGGAAGTGTTGGCAGCCATCTTGGTGCAATGCTTTTTAGGTCTCGCCTAGTGATGCAGCGCATGTGCTGCTCCCTACACAAACACCACTGCACTGCCCTAAACCCTGAAAAACCACCCCCAGCATGACCCCTACACTGCCCAAACAACACTGCACTGCCCTAAACCCTGAAACACTACCCCCAGCACGACCCCCTACACTGCCCAAACACCACTGCACTGCCCTAAACCCTGAAACACTACCCCCCAGTAAGACCCCCTACACTGCCCGAACACCACTGCACTGCCCTAAACCCTGAAACATCACCCCTAGCAAGACCCCCTACACTGACCGAACACCACTGCCCTAAACCCTGAAACACCACCCCAGCACAACCCCCTACACTGCCCAAACACCACTGCACTGCCCTAAACCCTGAAACACCACCCCAGCACAACCCCCAACACTGCCCGAACACCGCTGCACTGCCCAAAACACTGAAACACCAGCCCCAGCACGACCCCCTACACTGCCTGAACACCACTGCACTGCCCTAAACTCTGAAACACCACCCCAGCAAGACCCCCTATACTTCTCGAACAACACTGCACCGCCCTAAACCCTGAAACACCACCACTGCACGACCCCCTACACTGCCCGAATACCACTGCACTGCCCTAAACCCTGAAACACCACCCCCAACACGACCCTCTACACTGCCCGAACATCACTGCACTGCCCTAAACCCTGAAACACTACCCCTCAGCAAGACCCCCTACACTGCCCGAACACCACTGCACTGCCCTAAACCCTGAAACATCACCCCTAGTAAGACCCCCTACACTGACCGAATACCACTGCCCTAAACCCTGAAACACCACCCCAGCACAACCCCCTACACTGCCCAAACACCACTGCACTGCCCTAAACCCTGAAACACCACCCCAGCACAACCCCCAACACTGCCCGAACACCACTGCACTGCCCAAAACACTGAAACACCACCCCAGCACAACCCCCAACACTGCCCGAACACCACTGCACTGCCCAAAACACTGAAACACCAGCCCCGGCACCACCCCCTACACTGCCTGAACACCACTGCACTGCCCTAAACCCTGAAACACCAGCCCCAGCACGACCCCTACACTGCCCGAACACCACTGCACTGCCCCAAACCCTGAAACACCAGCCCCAGCACGACCGCCTACACTGCCCGAACACCACTGCACTGCCCCAAACCCTGAAACACCAGCCCCAGCACGACCGCCTACACTGCCCGAACCCCACTGCACTGCCCCAAACCCTGAAACACCAGCCCCAGCACGACCCCCTACACTGCCCGAACCCCACTGCACTGCCCTAAACCCTAAAACACCATCCCCAGCAAGACCCCCTACACTGCCTGAACACCACTGCCCTAAACCCTGAAACACCACCCCCAGCAAGACCCCCTACGATGCCTGAACACCACTGCACTGCCCTAAACCCTGAAACACCACCCCCTGCACGACCCCCTACACTGCCCGAACACCACTGCACTGCCCTAAACCCTGAAACACCACCCCCTTCACGACCCCCTACACTGCCCGAACACCGCTGCACTGCCCTAAACTCTGAAACATCCACCCAGCACGACCCCCTACACTGCCCGAACACCGCTGCACTGCCCTAAACCTTGAAACACCACCCCCTGCACGACCCTATACACTGCCGGAATACCACTGCACTGCCCTAAACCCTGAAACACTACCCCCAGAACGACCCCGAACACCACTGCACTGCCCTAAACCCTGAAACACCAGCCCCAGCACGACCCCCTACACTGCCCGAACACCGCTGCACTGCCCTAAACCCTGAAGCACCAGCCCCAGCACGACCCCTTCACTGCCCAAACACCACTGCAGCACCCTAAACCCTGAAACACCAGCCCCTGCACGACCCCCTATACCGCCCGAACACCACTGCACTGCCCTAAACCCTGAAACACCAGCCCCAGCCCGACCCCCTACACTGCCCGAACACCGCTGCACTGCCCTAAAGCCTGAAACACCAGCCCCTGCACGACCCCCTCTGCTGCCCGAACACCGCTGCACTGCCCTAAACCCTGAAACACCACCCCCAGCATGACCCCAATACTGCCCAAACACCGCTGCACTGCCCTAAACCCTGAAACACCACCGCCAGCACGACCCCCTGCACTGCCCGAACACCGCTGCACTGCCCTAAACCCTGAAATACCACCCCCAGCATGACCCCCTAAACTGCCCGAACACCGCTGCACTGTCCTAAACCCTAAAACACCAACCCCAGCACGACCCCCTACACTGCCCGAACACCGTTGCACTGCCCTAAAACCTAAAACACCACCCCAGCACGACCAACTACACTGCCCCATCACCGCTGCACTGCCCTAAACCCTAAAACACCACCCCCAGCACGACCCACTACACTGTCCAAACACCGCTGCACTACCCTAAACCCTAAAACACCACCCCCGCACGACCCACTACACTGTCCAAACACCGCTGCACTGCCCTAAACCCTAATACACCACCCCGCATGACCCACTTCACTGCCCAAACACCGCTGCACTACCCTAAACCCTAAAACACCACCCCCGCACGACCCACTACATTGTCCAAAGACCGCTGCTCTACCCTAAACCCTAAAACACCACTCCGCACTACCCCCTACACTTCCCAAACAACGCTGCACTACCCTAAACCCTAAAACACTACCCCAAGCACGACCCCCTACACCGCACAAACACCACTGCACAACCCTAAACCCTAAAACACTACCCCCTACACTACACAAACACCACTGCACCACCCTAAACCCTAAAACACTACCCCCCGCATGACCCCCTACACTACCCAAACACCACTGCACTACCCTAAAACCTAAAACACTACCCCCAGCAGTACCCCCTACACTACCCAAACACCACTGCACTACCCTAAACCCTAAGACACTACCCCCAGCAGTACCCCCTACACTACCCAAACACCACTGCACTACCCTAAACCACTACCCCAGCATGACCCCCTACACTACCCAAATACCACTGCACTACCCTAAACCCTAAAACACTACACCCAGCATGACCCCCTACACTACCCAAACAGCACTGCACTACCCTAATCCCTAAAATACTCCCCCCAGCATGACTCCCTACACTACCCAAACACCACTGCACTACCCTAAACCACTACCCACAGCATGACCCCCTACACTACCCAAATACCACTGCACTACCCTAAACCCTAAAACAATACCCCCAGCACGACCCCCTACACTACCCAAATACCACTGCACTATCCTAAACCCTAAAACACTTCCCCCAGCATGACGCCCTACACAACCCAAACACCACTGCACTACCCTAAACCCTAAATCTACCCCCAACATGACCCCCTACACTACCCAAACACCACTGCACTACCCTAAATCTACCCTCAGCAGGACCCCCTGCACTACATCAACACCACTGCATTGCCCTAAACCCTAAAACACTACCCCCAGCACGACCCCCTACACTACACCATCACCACTGCACTACCCTAAACCCTAAAACACTACCCCAGCTCGACCCCCTACACTACACAAACACCACTGCACTACCTTAAACCCTAAAACACTACCCCCAGAACGACCCCTATACTACCTGAAACACCAGCCCCAGCATGACCCCCTACACTGCCTGAACACCACTGCCCTAAACCCTGAAACACCACCCCCAGCAAGACCCCCTACGATGCCTGAACACCACTGCACTGCCCTAAACCCTGAAACACCACCCCCTGCACGACCCCCTACACTGCCCGAACACCACTGCACTGCCCTAAACCCTGAAACACCACCCCCTTCACGACCCCCTACACTGCCCGAACACCGCTGCACTGCCCTAAACTCTGAAACATCCACCCAGCACGACCCCCTACACTGCCCGAACACCGCTGCACTGCCCTAAACCTTGAAACACCACCCCCTGCACGACCCTATACACTGCCGGAATACCACTGCACTGCCCTAAACCCTGAAACACTACCCCCAGAACGACCCCGAACACCACTGCACTGCCCTAAACCCTGAAACACCAGCCCCAGCATGACCCCCTACACTGCCCGAACACCGCTGCACTGCCCTAATCCCTGAAGCACCAGCCCCAGCACGACCCCTTCACTGCCCAAACACCACTGCAGCACCCTAAACCCTGAAACACCAGCCCCTGCACGACCCCCTATATCGCCCGAACACCGCTGCACTGCCCTAAACCCTGAAACACCAGCCCCAGCCCGACCCCCTACACTGCCCGAACACCGCTGCACTGCCCTAAAGCCTGAAACACCAGCCCCTGCACGACCCCCTCTGCTGCCCGAACACCGCTGCACTGCCCTAAACCCTGAAACACCACCCCCAGCATGACCCCAATACTGCCCAAACACCGCTGCACTGCCCTAAACCCTGAAACACCACCGCCAGCACGACCCCTGCACTGCCCGAACACCGCTGCACTGCCCTAAACCCTGAAATACCACCCCCAGCATGACCCCCTAAACTGCCCGAACACCGCTGCACTGTCCTAAACCCTAAAACACCAACCCCAGCACGACCCCCTACACTGCCCGAACACCGTTGCACTGCCCTAAAACCTAAAACACCACCCCAGCACGACCAACTACACTGCCCCATCACCGCTGCACTGCCCTAAACCCTAAAACACCACCCCCAGCACGACCCACTACACTGTCCAAACACCGCTGCACTGCCCTAAACCCTAATACACCACCCCGCATGACCCACTTCACTGCCCAAACACCGCTGCACTACCCTAAACCCTAAAACACCACCCCCGCACGACCCACTACACTGTCCAAACACCGCTGCACTGCCCTAAACCCTAATACACCACCCCGCATGACCCACTTCACTGCCCAAACACCGCTGCACTACCCTAAACCCTAAAACACCACCCCCGCACGACCCACTACATTGCCCAAAGACCGCTGCTCTACCCTAAACCCTAAAACACCACTCCGCACTACCCCCTACACTTCCCAAACAACGCTGCACTACCCTAAACCCTAAAACACTACCCCAAGCACGACCCCCTACACCGCACAAACACCACTGCACAACCCTAAACCCTAAAACACTACCCCCTACACTACACAAACACCACTGCACCACCCTAAACCCTAAAACACTACCCCCAGCATGACCCCCTACACTACCCAAACACCACTGCACTACCCTAAAACCTAAAACACTACCCCCAGCAGTACCCCCTACACTACCCAAACACCACTGCACTACCCTAAACCCTAAGACACTACCCCCAGCAGTACCCCCTACACTACCCAAACACCACTGCACTACCCTAAACCACTACCCCAGCATGACCCCCTACACTACCCAAATACCACTGCACTACCCTAAACCCTAAAACACTACACCCAGCATGACCCCCTACACTACCCAAACAGCACTGCACTACCCTAATCCCTAAAATACTCCCCCCAGCATGACTCGCTACCCTACCCAAACACCACTGCACTACCCTAAACCACTACCCACAGCATGACCCCCTACACTACCCAAATACCACTGCACTACCCTAAACCCTAAAACAATACCCCCAGCACGACCCCCTACACTACCCAAATACCACTGCACTATTCTAAACCCTAAAACACTTCCCCCAGCATGACGCCCTACACAACCCAAACACCACTGCACTACCCTAAACCCTAAATCTACCCCCAACATGACCCCCTACACTACCCAAACACCACTGCACTACCCTAAATCTACCCTCAGCAGGACCCCCTGCACTACATCAACACCACTGCATTGCCCTAAACCCTAAAACACTACCCCCAGCACGACCCCCTACACTACACCATCACCACTGCACTACCCTAAACCCTAAAACACTACCCCAGCTCGACCCCCTACACTACACAAACACCACTGCACTACCTTAAACCCTAAAACACTACCCCCAGAACGACCCCTATACTACCTGAAACACCAGCCCCAGCATGACCCCCTACACTGCCCAAACACCACTGCACTGCCCTATACCCTGAAACACCAGCCCCAGCATGACCCCCTACACTGCCCGAACACCACTGCACTGCCCTAAACCCTGAAACACCACCCCGAGCATGACCCCCTACACTGCCTGAACACCACTGCACTGCCCTAAACCCTGAAACACCACCCCGAGCATGACCCCCTACACTGCCTGAACACCAGTGCACTGCCCTAAACCCTGAAACACTACACCCCAGCAAGACCCCCTACACTGCCCGAACACCACTGCACTGCCCTAAACCCTGAAACATCACCCCTAGCAAGACCCCCTACACTGACCGAACACCACTGCCCTAAACCCTGAAACACCACCCCAGCACAACCCCCTACACTGCCCAAACACCACTGCACTGCCCTAAACCCTGAAACACCACCCCAGCACAAACCCCAACACTGCCCGAACACCGCTGCACTGCCCAAAACACTGAAACACCAGCCCCAGCACGACCCCCTACACTGCCTGAACACCACTGCACTGCCCTAAACTCTGAAACACCACCCCAGCAAGACCCCCAATACTTCTCGAACAACACTGCACCGCCCTAAACCCTGAAACACCACCCCTGCACGACCCCCTACACTGCCCGAATACCACTGCACTGCCCTAAACCCTGAAACACCACCCCCAACACGACCCTCTACACTGCCCGAACATCACTGCACTGCCCTAAACCCTGAAACACTACCCCTCAGCAAGACCCCCTACACTGCCCGAACACCACTGCACTGCCCTAAACCCTGAAACATCACCCCTAGTAAGACCCCCTACACTGACCGAATACCACTGCCCTAAACCCTGAAACACCACCCCAGCACGACCCCCTACACTGCCCAAACACCACTGCACTGCCCTAAACCCTGAAACACCACCCCAGCACAACCCCCAACACTGCCCGAACACCACTGCACTGCCCAAAACACTGAAACACCAGCCCCAGCACCACCCCCTACACTGCCTGAACACCCCTGCACTGCCCTAAACCCTGAAACACCAGCCCCAGCACAACCCCATACACTGCCCGAACACCACTGCACTGCCCTAAACCCTGAAACACCAGCCCCAGCACGACCCCTACACTGCCCGAACCCCACTGCACTGCCCTAAACCCTGAAACACCACCCCCAGCATGACCCACTTCACTGCCCAAACACCGCTGCACTACCCTAAACCCTAAAACACCACCCCCGCACGACCCACTACATTGCCCAAAGACCGCTGGGCATGCGTGGTAAATGAACATGCGTTCTAAAAAAATGCGTAGTAATGACTTTGCGATGTACAACGCATGCGTGGTAATGCATGCGTTGTAATGGTATCGTGAAGTAAAAAAGTCGTTGTAACGGCTGTTTACCGATCGAAGCTGGCCCCTGTTCTTCAGTGAGTGGTTTATTTGATAAATTAGGAGGAAGGAATGTGTTTTTTAACGAAAAGTGCATTCCCGGCTGTTGTATTTTGAAAGTGTCTGCGTGGCCTGGTTCCACTTCCGGTGAGAGAGTGGAAGAGTCTGTTTGGATCTGCTGTTGGACAGGGCCGGCACGACACATTATCAGAAAACACAGCTAATGGAAAGCGTTGTTCCCGAAGTGTTGAGCAGTTCCATGAGAGGTCAACGAGTGTTCTTCCCACCGCAGTTTGACCGTACCGCGTAACACATGTGCCGCCTCCAGTGAACGGAAGGCAGAAGCGGCATCCATCGCAGGTCCTCTTGAAGACCGTTGTAGCACTAATTCTACATTTTGGAACTCGGGCATTTTAACCTTGTTGTTCCTGCCAGATACAAAGAGAAGATCCTGTGTTAAGTGCCCTCGTTACCTTTTCTGTGGGTAGTGGTGCTTGTCACTTCGCTGCCCCGCTGGTGCACACGACTGGGCTCCCCACCTCGTGTGCCATCTGCAGGGCCTCTGCCCTCGGATCACTGGTTTCGGTTTCTGGAGTGGCAACATAAACAGTTGCTCTTAAAGGACTAGCCTGAACACTTAGGTGAATATCCCCTGCGCCAGCATTCGGCGGAAATTCTTTCCTAGCTCTCCCACGTCGACGACTATATCATAATAGCATGGCTCCGCTCGCGACACCGTATGATGTCATAGGAGCCATAAGAGGACCTCGTCGGCATGCTGACGTCAGTTCCACCCTTTTTTTCCGTGCCACCGAGGTAAACAGGTGGACCGACACATTTTCACATGTATACATAGTATACTACATGTAGATATATATATATATATATATATATATATATATGCTTCAAAAATAAAGCCCCACTCCGACTTCTGTGCAAACACAAGATTTTATTCGTCTGAAGCAGCATATATATAACTCAAGTCCTGACCGGTTTCGGCGTCACCACGCCTTGCAACTACTTGTTGTGCTGGATCTTATGGATTCGGGACTTTGTGCACAGCCAGTGATCAAGGGCATGGAGCCCGAAACCGGTATGGCGCCGGTATGGCGCTTCTGTTTGATGGGGAAATGCGCTGTGTTTGCTGCCCAGAATAAATGAAGGCAAACTTTCCATCTGAGTCTGGCGTTTCCATGCAGGGCAACCTGATGCAGGGCAACCTGTTGTTTGTGGATAATTAAATGCGGCGCGCCTCGCCGCGGAAATGCCCCGCCGCATATTCAGCGGACCACAGCGCCTACACACTCGGGCGCTTCGAGGAGATGGGGAGCCGGTATTGTGGGAAAGGACATTGGCAAGTACAGTGATGTTTCCCCTTCGCAGTACCCACTTGGGGATTGAAATTTACTGCACAAAGACCCTTAAAGCACCCACTTTGGTACAGTCACGGACTACTAGACCCAGAAAGCATTGCTGCATGTAATCCCATGTGGGTGGAGCGAAAGGGTTAAGTCCACACAGCTGTCGGGACTTTGTGCACAGCCAGTGATCAAGGGCATGGAGCCCGAAACCGGTATGGCGCTTCTGTTTGATGGGGAAATGCGCTGTGTTTGCTGCCCAGAATAAATGAAGGCAAACTTTCCATCTGAGTCTGGCGTTTCCATGCAGGGCAACCTGATGCAGGGCAACCTGTTGTTTGTGGATAATTAAATGCGGCGTGCCTCGCCGCGGAAATGCCCCGCCGCATATTCAGCGGACCACAGCGCCTACACACTCGGGCGCTTCGAGAAGATGGGGAGCCGGTATTGTGGGAAAGGACATTGGCAAGTACAGTGATGTTTCCCCTTCGCAGTACCCACTTGGGGATTGAAATTTACTGCACAAAGACCCTTAAAGCACCCACTTTGGTACAGTCACGGACTACTAGACCCAGAAAGCATTGCTGCATGTAATCCCATGTGGGTGGAGCGAAAGGGTTAAGTCCACACAGCTGTCAGGACTTTGTGCACAGCCAGTGATCAAGGGCATGGAGCCCGAAACCGGCAGAATAAATGAAGGCAAACTTTCCATCTGAGTCTGGCGTTTCCATGCAGGGCAACCTGATGCAGGGCAACCTGTTGTTTGTGGATATATATATATATATATATATATATATATATATATATATTATCTACTGGCGGTCGCCAGTAGATAGTTATAGTTAGGACCGTGTTTCCATAGGAAATCCGCAACATTCTATTTGGAAAAACTTTGGCGCCGGTTGACGAATCCTCCCGAAATTTTCAAAATAGGTGGGGCGCTCCGCTCCGCTCCTACCCTGAATGTCTCGTAGGGATTCGTCAAGCGGGGGCTGAGAAAAAAGGGGGGTCCCAAAACGCATTTTCCCCATGCAATTTTCCATAGGGACCTTTAGTCCAAGGTACAGCCCGAACGGCTGAACAGAATTATTTGAAATTTGGCAGAGAGGTAGTCCTCAGGTCAGGGATGTGCCTTTTGCAGGTCTGGTGTCAATCTGTTCAGTAGTTCCTGAGAAAATCAAAAGTAAAATCATATATATATGTGGGCGGAGCCTAACCACACATCTCATCCTGAGATCTGATTGGCTGTCAGCACTTCATCCAAGAAGTGTTGGCAGCCATCTTGGGACCCATATACATGATAACACCTCATTAAAAAGCATTGCAGTTAATAGAAGGTTTTAAGACTTTAGTTACATTATAAATCATTTGTTGATGGTACCATACTCATTTTAGGAATTGTGGTATGTTCTAAGGTGATTTCACCATGTGAAAAAGCCTTCTGCTGGGATATCATGATTGAGAGAAAAATATTTTCTCATGCTTTTCCCACAGAGGTTTGGAAGGTGATCTATAAGCTAAACTGAGAGCTTATTTTCTGTAAATTCACATTATCTTTCTCAGTCATGTGAGAATGAAGTCTGACATTCTCAGTAAAACATGTACATCCAACAAGGGCAGAGACTGTCAGTTGATTCCTTTGTGTTCTACTGCAGCTTCCCAGAGTGTTCCAAAGAACAACTAGAGCGCTAACAGTCCTACTTATGATAAACGCATTGGCACACCTGAAGCCATCTTGCTTGGATTAAAGTGGTAACTCTTAAAACATTTAATTTAAAAAGGAACAAAATGAGGGGGTTCATTTTTCCATAAAAAGTATGATTAGTGCTGCAGAAAGAAAAATTAGGGCACATTTTGAGTGACTTCTCAAATCCTCTTCTATTTCATTAAAAAATTCTGACATGCAGACATAAACATGCACTTTCAATACCAGCAGCATATTTCCCTGGTGAGCAGTAGCTTTACTACAGTGATCTAATGAGCAAAAAGAGTGCTAACATTCTGAATTTATGGCAAATGTGTGACACATCTGAGTGCCTTTGGAATCAAAGTAAAAAACTGAAAGTATTTCCTACTGAGGAGACTGCAGTAAATGAGGAAATTAGGAAACTTCATAACAAATAAGTCTGCCAAGATGGCCACCAGAGACAAAAGAGCCCAAATGTAGCCCAAATATCACCCAGATGGAGCCCAAGTATAGCCCAATGACAGAATGTCCCAGAGTGTTCTTAAAAACAACTAGAGCGCTTACTGTCTTCATTATGACAAAAGTATGGCACACCTGAAGCCATCTTGATTGGAATAAACTGGTAACACCTAAAACATTTAATTAAAAAAGGAACACAATGGGGTTCATTTTGCCATAGAAATTATGATTAATGCTGAAGAAAGAAAATGAGGGCACATTTTGAGTGACTTCTCAAATCCTCTTCTATTTCATTAAAAAATTCGAACATGCAGACTGAAACATGCACTTTTAATACCAGGAGCAGACTTCCATGGTGAACAGTAGTTTTACTACAGTCATCTAATGAGCAACTAGAGTGCTAACATTCAGAATTTATGGCAAATGTGTGACATATCTGAATACATTCATGATGGAATCAAAGTAAAAAACTGAAAGCATTTCCTACTGAGGAGATTGCAGTACATGAGGAAATTAGGAAACTTCATAACAAATAAATCTCCCAAGATGGCCACCGGAGACAAAAGAGCCCAAATGTAGCCCAAAATCACCCAGATGTAGCCCAAATATAGCCAAATGACAGAAGTGTGCAAAACACTTATTATTTTGTGTTTTTGCAGTGTTATATAGTGCAGACTTGTCAGGTATTGGAGTGCTTTACATGAGCATTGGTTACATCACACAAGAACAAATTCATTTTGGTTGTAGACATGGGGAGACTAAGTGATTTTACCAGAATCACAGAATGTCGAGCTGAAGCAGAAACTCCAACCTGGTTCCCCAGTTGCAAAGTCTGCAGTTCTGGAAGTAACACCACATCCTCTCCCCTAAGTGCAACATTTAATCAAGTGGTCAACTGGATAAAAAAACATAAAGGTAACAAATAATTTAAAAGTGCTTTCTCACTATTTGAAAACTCAGAAAATATGTCCTTATTTTAGTCTTTTAGAGCACTAACCATAATTTCGATGCCAATAAGACCCTCTCATATATGTAATTTCTAAAGGAAATGCTCTAGGTATTACAGTTTTGATTACATCAAGATGACGTCAGGCGTTCCACACTTTTGTAATAAATATAGAATGTTAGCAATCTAGTTGTTCATTAGGATACTGTTGAGAGGCAGAGGCCAGGGGCACGGACTCTGAAAATTGAAGGCAGGTAGGAGGGTGCAAAGGCAACAATTTAACCACACTGAGCAGGCAGGAAGGGCCATGGCAGCACAACATACTATGGAGGGCAGTGGAAAGGGGGGCAGGGGCAACAAACCAACAATACAGGACTTGCAAGAGAGGCTGTGGCAATGTAATAGACCATTGTGGGCAGAAGGAAGAGGCAATGGTAGTACAACCATACATGCCAACAGACCCGATTCAGCCAGGAAACGTCCAATGTTTTTAAGCTCAAATGGGCTTTATTTTATCTGTCTCCTGTCTACAATCTCCTCTTTTTCAATGTAACTCAAAGGGGAAAATCAATACCCCAGTTTTTTTTCAAAATCTCCCTCTTACCAAGTTCAAAATGTTCGCAAGTATGGTACATTGGATCATGGAAGGAAATGGGGTAGGGACGTGGACTTGGATAACATAGGACAGGAGGGACATGGAGAGGTGCACCAAACTGACCCTGCAGGGCAGGCATCAGGGTTTGCAGCAGCACAATACACCACAGAGGGCATGCGGGGTGGGAGTGCAGCACAACAATCCATAGAAAGCAAGAGGGAGGGGACAGGACCATGCACATGGACAACAGAGAACAGAGGGGCATGAGGCAGGACCATAATGGACAGACAGGAGAGAAAGCTGCAGCATAACAGACCATAAAGGGCAGGAGGGATGGATCAGGGGCATTACAATGGAACAGACAAGCCAGGAGGGAGGGAGTAGGGGTCTGCACATGTAAACAGAGGGCTGGGGGCAAGGGGGCAGGGCAGGAGCAGCAAGATAGCCATGGAGGTCAGGCAGGATGGGCACTAGAAGCAAGACACACCATGAAGAGCAACAGTGAGACTGTGATGGCATACACACAGACCATGGAGGGAAGGTGGGAGGGGTTCAGGGGCAGCTAACTGACCACACAGGGAAGGTGGGAGTGGCCATGGCAGCACAGAAGACCATGCATGGCAAGTGGGAGGGTTAGTGGTAGCACAATGGCTATGAAGGCAAGAAGGAGGGTGCAGGGGCATGCACAAAGGACGATGGAGGATAGAAGGGAGGGTCAGGACCTGTGCACAGACAAGAAAGTTCAGGGGAAGGGGCCTCACAACAGACCGCACGGGGCAAGCAGGAGGAGCAGTTGCAGCACAATAGACCAGGGAGGGCAGAAGGGTGTGGCAGTACAATGGACCATGGAGGACAGGAGGAAGGGGATAGGGGCATGGCATGTGGACAGGTAGGGTGGAGGTGGCAGGGACAGGTTACAGTCATCTGACAATGCTAGGCAGGTGGGAGGGAAGTGGCAGCTCAACAGAACACTGAGAGTAGATAGGAGTGGCAGGTCCATGGAACATGGTGGGCAAAAAGGATGGAGCAGGGGCATGCACAAAGACATCGGAGGGCAGAGGGAAGGAAAATAGGGGCAGCAAGCTAAGCACAGAGTTTAAGCAGGAGGTCAATGATGGGGCATAGAATTGGGCAATGGAGGGCAGGAGGAGTGGACTGGTACATCATACTAAATTGAGGGCAGTGGCAGCACATCAGACCATGCATGGCAGGAGGGAGGAGGCTAGTCCATGGATTCACACAACAGAGGATAGGGAGGAGGGGGATGGGGCAGCAAGCTAACTGTTCAGAGAAGGCGGGTATTAGGAACTTTATTGTTTTTAAACCGTGTGTCTGTGCGAACTACTTAAAATATGAACAAGTATGCAGCATAATCTCACTTTTATTCAGGAAAAAGAGGACGTTTGTGACTGTGACTCCGGGCTCACTTGGCAGAAACACCCCCTGACCCTCCACCCCCTATCGCAAAATGTAATGCCCGTGAAAAGGGTAGGTGAACACAGTGTTATATAGAACATAGTCCTGAGAGCACGATTGAAAATGAAAACTAGATATAGTGTATGGTATAAACTATGCACCAAAAAGTGTGATATAAGATGAACCGGGCGTGAAATATAATATGCAATACATTGTGCGCAATGACAGATTCATTGGAGAGCGCGAGATGGCACAGGCACTAGCGCGTGCTATGCGATATGCGCCTTGGAGTGTAATATGCACAGGGCAGTGTTGTGTAACCTAACTAGTCTCTAAAGTTGTAATATAAAATATGTGCTGGGGAGTGTAACGTTGCATATGCACTGTGACAAAGATATGGATCCCAGATTGTAATATGTATGGCATAGCACTGTGCGTTATAACATAGGCATCGAGGAAGGCACGTTAGATGGGGCAATATAACCCGTGCGAAGACAAGTGTGGCATGACATATTCACGGGGTGGTGTTACAGTGCACATGGGCTAGAGAGTGTCATAGCATATGCACTAGTGGAATACAACACAGAGGTGTGTGGCACTCAGCAGGCAATGGTGGGTGTAACACAGCATTGGGCTCTGCCAGGAGCGCACTGTGACTCTCAAGTGATGTTCGTCCCCTTTCCAGAGAGTAAAATAAAAAGTATTACACATCCGGCAGTGGATGTGTGTTTTATTAACCGTGAGGGGGGTTTCTTGCATAGTTTTGGTCGAATTTTTGTTGAATCCCCTTTGAATGGCTTGGTGTGCATGTGTATTAAATGTCCCCGTCAATAGCTACCCATGTTTGTATAAATAAACGACAAGGGTGTCTACCGGGATTAGGCACGGTAGGGCATCAGACATGTCAGAGCTTCACTAGTGGTGTAAATACATTCCACGTGGATTCATTGTATGCATAGTCGCCTTTTAATGAATATCACGCAAATCGTCATGGTGATAGGTACGTACGGTTTGTCCAGCATGTCCTAGGTGTGTCTATAAATATATATTTTTTAAAAATATTAAAAAACAGTGGCCGGCCCTGGGGATTGGGGTGAAAGGAAATATAATTAGGAGACAGGCCCTGGGGGATGGGGTCATCAGGGCCAATAAATTAGAATAAGAAGGGTAACCACACAGCCCCCCTTCTTAAAAAATTAAAATAAATAAAAGACTGGCATCGTGCCGGAGGCCACGCCCCCTCCTTGCAGCACTCTGCAAACGCGCCCCCTGGCGAGTTGTAAGTTGGGGAATTAATTCCTCTTCAATACTGAGGGTCCCTGAGGGCCAACTAGCCCAACAGGCATCTCCAGTATGCACCAGGGAGCTGCGCTGCAGACAGGTGTTCTGAGGCCAAGCCCCTTTTTACACCTCTCTGCAACGCAGCTCTGTGGCGCTTACTGGAGGTACCTAGTGATCTAGTTTGACCCTAGGGACCCTTTGGATTCAAGGGGACTTAATCTCTCAACTTAGAACAGCCACAGGGCGCGTTTACACAGTGGTGAAGGGAGGGGACGGGGCCTGAGGTGACGTGTGCAAACACGCACTATGGCACGTTTTAAATTGGGGATATAATTTTCCTTCAATACTGAGGGCCCCTGGGGGCTAACTAGCCCACCAAGTGCTTCCAGTAAGCGCCACTGAGCTGCATTGCAGAGAGGTGATCCAGGCCGTGCCACTTTTTACACCTCTCTGCAACACAGCTCTGTGGCACTTACTGGAGGTACCTAGTGAGCTAGTTGGACCCTAGGGACCCTCAGGATTCAAATGAACTTAATCTCCCAACTAAAAACGGACACAGGGTGTGTATACACAGTGGTGAAGGGAGGGGACGGGGCCTTAGTTAACGTGTGCAAAAACGCCCTGTGGCCTGTTTTAAGAGGTAGTTTTAATCCCCCTGCCCTATTATATACTAGGGGATTACAGAGGAGGTCATGCTAATTACAGGGGGACCCCAACGCATAATGTTCCCTAGGGTATGTAGGTGTTTTCACTGTATTCTAAGTGTCTTTTAACATAGCACTGGCTCTAGGACTGGTTAGTCAGACTCAGTTACCACCAGTATCCGTCTGAAAAAGTTGGGGGTACAGGATGATTTTGCAACAAGGCTTCTTCCTGCTCTTCTTTTGTTTCTTTCTGCACGTTATCCTTCTTCCTGCACTTTTCTTCGTCTTTGAGGACTTCTGTTGCTTCTTTCTGCACTTCTTTTTTTTCTTTCTGTGCATTTTTTCTTCTTTCTTCACATGTCCTATCTCTGTAGGCATAGTTAGAAATTAGCATTTAAAAAACCTTTGAAATTCACAGAAAAAACCATAGGTTTCAGGCACGTTATAGTTAGGAATTAGCATTTAAAAAACCTCAGAAATTCACTGAAAAAACCATAGGTTTCAGGGGTGTTATAGTTAGCTGGACTTTTCACTTGTACAAAACCATTCAAATTCCCCCGTTATAGTTAGTTCAGCTAACTATTACTCGCGCGCCCGCAATGCACTGCTGATGACGTCACATATTACATCACTCACGACATGGTCAGTGACATCACTCATGACATCACTGATGACATCTCAAATGACATCACTGATGACATCACTGATGACATCAGCCTTGTGATAGAGTGGCAGACCTCCTCTCACCCTAATATAACCTTTGATACACACATTCAAAAATAGAGACTAAACGTTTCAAAACAATGGACATACCAATACCAGATACAACAACCTCTTCAGTAATTCTAAGATCCACATACACATCCACTCATTCACCAACAGTCCTATACAGTCACTCATACATGTATTCACTCATCATATGTACTCATACACCTATACATCCTGTTACACAATGCCACTCATCCATAGAGTTACTCACACACATAGTCACTCATGCTAATAAAGAATCAAACATACATTTATTTGCATATACAGTTATACACACACCACCACACTTACTTCTACGGAAACTTACACATACTTAGTCTTTTAAACAATCACTTATAGAAACACATACTTATTCATACAGGAACTCTTTTAATCTCTCACTCTCACATATACTCACTTATATACACCAATAGTCACATATACTAGTTTAAAACATATGTAGTTACTCATAAAGACACTATTGAGACAGTCATTCACTCACTAACACACCCATACACACACTCATCCACCCATACAGTCCTGCACACATGCTGTCTTCAACACATACAAAGAGTGAGTCACTCATTCATGCACCTATGCACTACGTAATACCCCCACCGAACCATGCAGACACTTAGACTGATACTCAAAAAACCAACTAATAACCTATATAGACACCCATGTAGCTACTCACCAACCCATGCAGCCACTTATACACAAAGTGAGAGACTGATACAGATATTTACATATTTAAACATTACTCACTAAGCCATGTATTCACTATGATACACTTAATCAGTCAGTTACACAATCAATTTTTCAAAAACAAATCATCCATTTAGACACTTATATACCCATTTATTCTTCCATCGACCTTGAGATATACATATATAAAAAATATTGTTTTTTCAGAAAAACACACATTCACTGGATAATGTCATCAGTGATGTCATTTGAGATGTCATCAGTGATGTCATGAGTGATGTCACTGACCATGTCATGAGTGATGTAATATGTGACGTCATCAGCAGTGCATTGCGGGCGCGCGAGTTATAGTTAGCTGAACTAACTATAACGGGGGAATTTGAATGGTTTTGTACAAGTGAAAAGTCCAGCTAACTATAACACCCCTGAAACCTATGGTTTTTTCAGTGAATATATATATATATATATATATATATATATATATATATATATATATATATATATATATATATAATGCACAACCAATAAAGGCATAAAGAAATAGCAACAGATCAAGCATTTCTCACTATTAAAACATAAGCATGATTAAGACATATTAAAACAAGCATTTGCAGTGCAATGGTCTCGGCATTGTTAAAGTTAGAGCTATTGGCATTGCTCATGACATTATTTTTG
This sequence comes from Triturus cristatus, assembly GCF_964204655.1. Taxonomy (NCBI): domain Eukaryota; kingdom Metazoa; phylum Chordata; class Amphibia; order Caudata; family Salamandridae; genus Triturus; species Triturus cristatus. Next base: position 863,338,605 of record NC_140590.1, read on the forward strand.
TTTATGTTTTTGTTTTTAAAACCTTTAAAGAAACGGCATTGTTATTTACAATTTCAATAGCTTAATCACTCTCAAATGCGAGACCTATTGCATTTGCACCCACACACAGAGCCACACACACAAAGCCACGCACACACACACAGCCACTCACACAGAGCCACTCACATAGAGCAACCCACACACAAATAGAGCCACCCACAGAGCCACCTACACACACACACACGCAGTAGCCCCACTGACCTATTTACATTATGTGCACTTAATACAATACAATTAGTAATTGATGTTAGGGGCGTTCCGGTGCACAGTCACGGAGGTGAGAGAGAGGGAGTACAGCCACTGCTCTGTACCTTTGCAGACTCCTGTCTGCCGAGGATAAAAAAGTCTACTTATTCCCGGGGCCTCCTGAGCAAGTCACACCTGCCTGCAAGTGCCTACGGTCTCGGGAGGAATCTTACCCTGAATGCAAATATGTTGTAATGCACACTTCGCCGAGGTATTCCACTGCGGTTGTTAAACAGAAGGGTAAACAAAACACTCATGCGGGAGCGCAGAACGTCTTCACACAACTGCTGTGTCCTTCACATGTTACAGAACAGGCGTGCGCTAAATGATTTAGAGCCCCTAAGCAAGTCAGCGTGCTAGGTGCATTCTAGACTAATAACACCACTCGAAAACACGCCTAGAAGATAAGCTTCACAGCGCGATGTTAGTAAGTAGCTCCAGACAACGCACAATGGGAATGGTGGAAGTGCCCATCTGCGGTGAGTGCTCTGCAGTTCTCCAGCGGCGCTTTAAAACTTTGCTCACTCCATGCCTGTGTGACACAGTCATAACAGCACGACCACCCTCTTACCTCCCACAACATTGGCATCTCACGCTTACCTCTTTACACTTGTCCGGACAGCGTCCACTTCCATTCCTTTAAACCCATACACATACGTCTGGAAAGTGAAGTAAAATAAAAGCAGCGCGTGCCCCGTGCGCTTCCGGCGCTTCGTGCCTCCTCGGACTGGTTCAGCAGACCCCTAGGTGCAGCCGCGGCCTCCCTGCTCGGCCCTCCCCCTGCTGACACCATCTGACATCACGGGCTGCACCCCTGCCCCTCCCCGCCCTCTTCAGGAGATAAGGCTCCTGGCACAGCAGGGCTCTTGCTCGGGATGTGTCACGAATCAAAGGGTGAGCTCGCGAGTGCGCCGAGCTCGCCTGAAGTGAAGCCACTTTCACGTCACTGAAGTGAGCTCTCGGCTGCTGGCAGCTCAGTCTCTGCTCCACCCTGCTGAGACATCTCAACAAATGAGGAGGAACCGGTTACACGGGAAGTGTAACCGTACACCGTCCGTGCCCTCACCTTCAGCACACTACACTGCAAGGGCGAGCAAGGCCTCTGTGCAGCGCCGATCCATAATTTACAAGCCACAGAGGAGTTAGCCTACAATGTGGGCATTGACACGTGCGCTGACAGGCAGTTTGTCACTTGACACGGTCACTTCAGAGATCCCCGTACCGGGGCAGGCAACGCCAGCAGTCAAGCGCGCCCACTAGTAGGCGCTAGCATGGGGACACGTAAGGACGAAAATGCGTGCCGGGGTGCCGCGACACCTCGACAAGGGAAGCCCCACTTTACAGCCATAACAATTAGTATTTGATGTTAGGGCCGTTCCAGTGCGCAGTCACGGAGGTGAGAGAGAGGGAGTACAGCCACCGCTCTGTACCTTTGCAGACTCCTGTCTGCCGAGGATAAAAAAAATGCTCCGTTCCCAGACCCGCCGCGCACGAAATGGCCGAACCTTCGGATGTAAAAAAAACAAAAAAAAAACACGCCCTCCACGTGTGAAAGGGGCAGGGAGTACAAAAAAGAGAAATAATTGAAAAAACACGCCCCCGAATCCGAAAAGGACGGGGCTTGTTTGGAGAGACAAATCTCTTCTCCAATGGCTGACCAGTATTTCAGAGGCCAGCCAATGGAGAAGAGGAGAGAAGAGAGGCGGGTTCAAGCCCCTCTTCTCCAAGTCATTAAATCTCGCGAGCGAGACTGCGCAAGCGCAGCCTTCGCTAGCCGAGACCTAAACATTCATGCCAAACAGTAAAAGCATCTTTTTGGTAGAAACAGGTGGACAACGGGGAGGCGGGTGGAACAGTGAGGAATCCGCAGGCAGATACTATATCCTGAAGAACCAAGACCTTAGGGGCCTGGTGGCGCAGGGTACGCCTTAATCTCCTGAGTTCACCTGCTTTGTCGAACAGAGACACGGGATACTCCGTTAGGCGTGGAAGATAGGGTTTATTAGCTGCAGCCAAGTACAGTTGTCCCAGAAGTACACTCTGTATGTTCTCATGAGACTGCCACTTGACTTTGTGGCGCGCAATCTTTTATAACATACATATTCACAAAGAACACTCCCAATGCATACAGGGTCAACCAATGAGAAGAATGTGAAAACAAGATATTAAGTAACTCAAATAAGCCCCTCTCCCAACTGTGTTTGTCACCCTTCCCCACAAGTTAATCAGTGGTAGTATTTATAAGTCGACTTGCAGGTGGCAGAACACATTTGTATGGCCCAGAGGATAGTTGTGAAATGAGAGAATACGAGTAAAGAATAGCGAAGGCCAGAGGATAAGATAAAGTCAGGAAAGAATGGTGCGAACCAACAGATAGTTGAAACAGGGATCAGTCAGACCAGACGAGGATTAGTGAAGTCGGCCGGACCCTGACACCAGCTATAAACAGAGGCAGGAGGTTATTTGACACGTTGCAGTAGGATGAGGGAAAACAACATTTCGTTCACCGTGCCGCCTGAGTGAGGGCAACACAAAATGGCAGAAAGACACAAAATGGTGGCTAAATACGAACGAGATCGGAAACTGAATTACTCCAATCCACCAGAAAAAGTGTTACCGAAGGTAAGTAACTTGCTCTTCTGATGGATACCTCTGCCTGTTGATTCCTCACCTTTTGAATAGAATCCTCAAGCTGTACCTCGCCCGGAGGAGGGTATCCACCTGACTAGACCAAAAAATCCTGCAAAACAGATCGAGGAAAATGGCCATCCCTCCTAACCTCCGAATCCAATAATAATCGAATCATTTTTTGTCAAAATTGTATTGAAAATAATACTTTAAAAATACTTTTATTAATAAATTTAGACAAACACTTAAAGGAAAACTTTTATTTATAATTCAGTTAAAGGTATTTCATACTTTAAAAACTATGCCGAAGTCCCGACCCCAGCGCGACTTTTCAAAATGGCTACCGGAATGCGCGCAGCCATCGTGTAGGGTTCGCGAAGGGTGCGCAACTTCTGTATATTTTAAAAAAAAAAATGACTATAGTTTTCCTAAATAAAAATTATTCACAATTTTTTTAACTATATATAGTGCCCAATCGCCTGTCACGCACACCGTGTCACCTTTGCCTATCGGAGTGAAGCAGGCACTTTTTAAAGATGGACACTGACTGTTTGGTTTGGTCAGGGAAGGCATCTGAGGAAGGTATTTAACCGAAATGCATTATGCCAATCCATTAAAACCGCTGGTCCAAACGATCCTCTGTGTGTGCCTGCTCCTTCGTTGTGGGGGGCTTTCGATGTGATATTGCGGTGCATGGCCACTAAGCACCTTGGGCACTCCATCCACAAGCAAGTGCGACGAGCGAAGTGGCAAGTTGGACGTTTTTCAAGGTTTTGGAAAATCGCCGCACCGCCACTTTTCTGAGAGATTTAACAACAATGGTTGGGACTGACTTCAGTCCAGGACTCCATGTCGGGACTTCCCGTAAAAGAAAAGCGGCTGGATGTTGGATTGTGGGACCGGCGGAAAGGCGCCCGAGTGATTGGTGCAACTGACAGAATTTGGGAACACCACCCACATGGGGGAGGGTACTTACCTGGTGCCCAATCGCCTGTCACGCACACCGTGTCACCTTTGCCTATCGGAGTGAAGCAGGCGCTTTTTAAAGATGGACACTGACTGTTTGGTTTGGTCAGGGAAGGCATCTGAGGAAGGTATTTAACCGAAATGCATTATGCCAATCCATTAAAACCGCTGGTCCAAACGATCCTCTGTGTGTGCTTGCTACTTCGTTGTGGGGGGCTTTGGATGTGATATTGCGGTGCATGGCCACTAAGCACCTTGGGCACCCCATCCACAAGCAAGTGCGGCGAGCTAAGTGGCAAGTTGGATGTTTTTCAAGGTTTTGGAAAATCGTCGCACCGCCTCTTTTCTGAGAGATTTAACAACAATGGTTGGGACTGACTTCAGTTCAGGACTCCATGTCGGGACTTCCCATAAAAGAAAAGCGGCTGGATGTTGGATTGTGGGACCGGCGGAAAGGCGCCCGAGTGATTTGTGCAACTGACAGAATTTGGGAACACCACCCACATGGGGGAGGGTACTTACCTGGTGCCCAATCGCCTGTCACGCACATCGTGTCACCTTCGGTGCATGGCCACTAAGCACCTTGGGCACCCCATCCATAAGCAAGTGCGGCGAGCTAAGTGGGAAGTTGGATGTTTTTCAAGGTTTTGGAAAATCGTCGCACCGCCTCTTTTCTGAGCGATTTAACAACAATGGTTGGGACTGACTTCAGTCCAAGACTCCATGTCGGAACTTCCCGTAAAACAAAAGCGGCTGGATGTTGGATTGTGGGACCGGCGGAAAGGCGCCCGAATGATTGGTGCAACTGACAGAATTTGGGAACACCACCCACATGGGGGAGGGTACTTACCTGGTGCCCAATCGCCTGTCATGCACACCGTGTCATCTTTGCCTATCGGAGTGAAGCAGGCGCTTTTTAAAGATGGACACTGACTGTTTGGTTTGGTCAGGGAAGGCATCTGAGGAAGGTATTTAACCGAAATGCATTATGCCAATCCATTAAAACCGCTGGTCCAAATAATCCTCTGTGTGTGCCTGCTCCTTCGTTGTGGGGGGCTTTGGATGTGATATTGCGGTGCATGGCCACTAAGCACCTTGGGCACCCCATCCACAAGCAAGTGCGGCGAGCTAAGTGGCAAGTTGGAAGTTTTTCAACGTATTGGAAAATCGCAGCGCCACCGCTTTTCTGAGAGATTTAACAACAATGGTTGGGACTGACTTCAGTCCAGGACTCCATGTCGGGACTTCCCGTAAAAGAAAAGCGGCTGGATGTTTGATTGTGGGACCGGCGGAAAGGCGCCCGAGTGATTGGTGCAACTGACAGAATTTGGAAACACCACCCACATTGGGGAGGGTACTTACCTGGTGCCCAATTGCCTGTCACGCACACCGTGTCACCTTTGCCTATCGGAGTGAAGCAGGCGCTTTTTAAAGATGGAAACTGAGTGTTTGGTTTGGTCAGGGAAGGCATCTGAGGAAGGTATTTAACCGAAATGCATTATGCCAATCCATTAAAACCGCTAGTCCAAACGATCCTCTGTGTGTGCCTGCTACTTCGTTGTGGGGGGCTTTGGATGTGATATTGCGGTGCTTGGCCACTAAGCACCTTGGGCACCCCATCCACAAGCAAGTGCGGTGAGCTAAGTGGCAAGTTGGATGTTTTGCAAGGTTTTGGAAAATCGCCGTGCCACCGCTTTTCTGAGAGATTTAACAACAATGGTTGGGACTGACTTCAGTCGAAGGACTCCATGTCGGGACTTCCCGTAAAAGAAAAGCGGCTCGATGTTGGATTGAGGGACCGACGGAAAGGCGCCCGAGTGATTGGTGCAACTGACTGAATTTGGGAACACCACCCGCATGGGGGAGGGTACTTACCTGGTGCCCAATCGCCTGTCACGCACACCATGTCACCTTTGCCTATCGGAGTGAAGCAGGCGCTTTTTAAAGATGGACACTGACTGTTTGGTTTGGTCAGGGAAGGCATCTGAGGAAGGTATTTAACCGAAATGCATTATGCCAATCCATTAGAACCGCTGGTCCAAACGATCCTCTGTGTGTGCCTGCTCCTTCTTTGTGGGGGGCTTTGGATGTGATATTGCGGTGCATGGCCACTAAGCACCTTGGGCACCCCATCCACAAGCAAGTGCGGCGAACTAAGTGGCAAGTTGGACGTTTTTCAAGGTTTTGGAAAATCGCAGAGCCGCCGCTTTTCTGAGACATTTAACAACAATGGTTGGGACTGACTTCAGTCCAGGACTCCATGTCGGGACTTCCCGTAAAAGAAAAGCGTCTGGATGTTTGATTGTGGGACCGGCAGAAAGGCGCCCGAGTGATTGGTGCAACTGACAAAATTTGGAAACACCACCCACGTTGGGGAGGGTACTTACCTGGTGCCCAATTGCCTGTCACGCACACCGTGTCACCTTTGCCTATCGGAGTGAAGCAGGCGCTTTTTAAAGATGGAAACTGAGTGTTTGGTTTGGTCAGGGAAGGCATCTGAGGAAGGTATTTAACCGAAATGCATTATGCCAATCCATTAAAACCGCTAGTCCAAACGATCCTCTGTGTGTGCCTGCTACTTCGTTGTGGGGGGCTTTGGATGTGATATTGCGGTGCATGGCCACTAAGCACCTTGGGCACCCTATCCACAAGCAAGTGCGGTGAGCTAAGTGGCAAGTGGGATGTTTTTCAAGGTTTTGGAAAATCGCCGTGCGACCGCTTTTCTGAGAGATTTAACAACAATGGTTGGGACTGACTTCAGTCCAGGACTCCATGTCGGGACTTCCCGTAAAAGAAAAGCGGCTGGATGTTGGATTGTGGGACCGGCGGAAAGGCGCTCGAGTGATTGGTGCAACTGACAAAATTTGGGAACACCACCCACATGGGGGAGGGTACTTACCTGGTGCCCAATCGCCTGTCACGCACACCGTGTCACCTTTGCCTATCGTAGTGAAGCAGGCGCTTTTTAAAGATGGACACTGACTGTTTGGTTTGGTCAGGGAAGGCATCTGAGGAAGGTATTTAACCGAAATGCATTATGCCAATCCATTAAAACCGCTGGTCCAAACGATCCTCTGTGTGTGCCTGCTCCTTCGTTGTGGGGGGCTTTGGATGTGATATATATATATACATATATATATATATATATATATATATATATATATATATATATATATATATATATATATATATATATATATATATTCACTTAAAAAACCATAGGTTTCACACATGTTATAGTTAGGTGGATATTTCACTCGTAAAATACCAATGAAATTCCCCCGTTATAGTTACTTCAGATAACTATAACTCGCGCGCCCGCAATTCTGTGCTCACGACGTCACATATTACACCACTCATGACATGGTCAGTGGCATCACTCTTGACATCACTGATGACATCATCCTTGTGATAGAGTGGCGGTCGCGCGAGTTATAGTTATCTGCAGTAACTATAACGGGGGAATTTCATTTTTTATGAGTGAAATATCCACCTAACTTTAACATGTGTGAAACCTATGGTTTTTTAAGTGAATTTGCAAGGTTTTTTAAATGCTAATTCCTAACTATAATATGTGTGAAACCTATGGTTTTTTCAGTGAATTTGTACGTTTTTTAAAATGCTAAGTCATGTATTTATTATTATGTTTTTTTATATATTTATTTTACAATAAACTACGTATGAAATTTTTTTTTTATGGTTTTTCACCGTGCGCGCACGGTGCGCGCACCACCACGATTTAAAAAAAAAAAAAAATTAATGTTTTTTTCTGCCTTCGGGGTCCTTCAGGGACCCCCTGACAAAGGCTAGGGGGTCAGGAACTCTCTACCCTGCCCCCTTTTCACGTTCGCCACCTTCCTTTTCCACTCTTGCACTGATAACAAACAAAATGGCGGCAGACACTTCCTGATTTCGACCGATTTGAACGTTGACTGACATGTAACCACCAATCAGAATTACGCTCGCGCACGTTAGGGTGTACGCACGGTGCGCGCACGGTGCGCGGCTATAGATATGTATGTGCTTTTAAATGCAATTTTCTCAGGAACTACTGAACAGATTGACACCATATATGCAAAAGGCACATGCCTGACCTGAGGACTACCTCTCTGCCAAATTTCAAGTAATTCTGTTCAGCCGTTCGGGCTGTACCTTCGACTAAAGGTTCTATGGAAAAATGCATGGGGAAAATGTGTTTTGGGACCCCCCTTTTTTCTCGGCCCCCGCTTGACGAATCACCCCGAGACTTTCAGGGTAGGAGCTGAGCGGAGCGCCCCATTAGTTTTGAAAATTTCGCGAAGATTCGTCAACCGGCGCCAAAGTTATTCAAAATAGAATTTTGAGATTTCCTATGGAAACACGGTCCTAACTATAACTATCTACTGGCGACCGCCAGTAGATAATATATATATATATATATATATATATATTCACTGAAAAAACCATAGGTTTCACACATGTTATAGTTAGCTTGACATTTCGCTCGTAAAAAAACCAATGAAATTCCCCCGTTATAGTTAGTTCAGCTAACTATAACTCGCGCGCCCGCAATCCACTGCTGATGACGTCACATATTACATCACTCATGACATGGTCAGTGACATCACTCATGACATCACTCATGACATCTCAAATGACATCACTGATGACATCATCCATTGAGTATGTGTTTCTGAACAATTTTAATATGTTTAATATATATAGGGAAAGGCCTGTTGAAGAATAAGTGGGTGTACAAGTGTGTAAATGGATGATTTTCTGTGCTGCGTAACTGATTCTATAAGTGAGTCATTAAATGTATCTTACTGCAGACTAGTGACTAAACTGTGTAAATGTCTGTATGTGTCTGTATGTTGGTGTATAAGTGGCTAACTGGTTTTGTGAATAGCTATATGAGTGTCTATATGAGTTATTGATTGCTTGTCTCAGTATCTGTATGGCTTCCTGAGTGTTTGTGTGGGTAGGGTGTGTGTGACTCTATGCATAGATGTGTGAGTGGGTGATTCTATGGGTGCATGGTTTTAAGAGTGCATCTGTGATGGACTGTATGGTTCAGTGAGTGTATGTATGGGTGTGTTAGGGATTGAATGTATATCTCAGTGGTACATTTGTGACTAACTACATATGTGAAAGGCAGTATATATGCATGTAAGAGTATATAAGTGGGTAGATGTGAGAGTGTGTGATTGTGAGAGTGACTGTATGGATGAGTGTGTGCTTGTATCAATGATTCTATAAGAGCGTAAGAATGTGGTACTATTTTTATGAGTAAGTGAACTTGAGTGTGTATAACCGCATAGGTGAGTAAATGGGAGTGTGATTATTTGCATGACTGACTAGGTGTGAGAGTACCTCTATGGATGATTGGTGGTGTGTGAGTGTCTATATAGGTGTATAAATGCATATGATAGTCTTGTATGGAGTGACTGTAAGTATGAGTGACTGTACAGGTGAATGAGTGGAGGTGTATGTAGACCTAAGAGTTAATAAGTGGGTATGTAGTTATTTGTATTGGAGTATTTATGGTTTTGAGAATGGAACGCTGAAATTTTTGGTCGGTGTATCAAAGGTTATATTAGGGTGTGAGAAGATGTGGTAATTTATCACATGGATGACGTCATCAGTGATGTCATCAGTGATGTCATTTGAGATGTCATCAGTGATGTCATGAGTGATGTCACTGACCATGTCATGAGTGATGTAATATGTGACGTCATCAGCAGTGGATTGCGGGCGCGCGAGTTATAGTTAGCTGAACTAACTATAACGGGGGAATTTCATTGGTTTTTTACGAGCGAAATGTCCAGCTAACTATAACATGTGTGAAACCTATGGTTTTTTCAGTGAATTTGCAAGGTTTTTCAAATGCTAATTCCTAACTATAACGTGTGTGAAACCCATGGTTTTTTCAGTGAATTTGCAAGGTTTTTTAAATGCTAATTCCTAACTATAACGTGTGTGAAACCTATGGTTTTTTAGTGAATTTGCAAGGTTTTTTAAATGCTAATTTTTCATTCTTTTATTATATTTTTTATTTATTTATTTTACAATATGCTACCTATGTATATAATTATAGATTTACTGTATCCTGCAATATTTTTTTTAGATATAGTTGAACAGCATAGTTAATATCTTTTATAAATCTCCCCCCAAAAATTTTTTTTAAAGGGTTTTTACCGTGCGTGCACCGTTCGCGTACGGTACGCGTATGGTGCGCGCACGTGGCTTGCATTCGTACGTGCTCCGCGTGCGCATGCGTACGTGATTTACTTGCACATGCGTACTTCGTTCGTCATGCGTATGCGCGTGCTCTGTACGCGCAGGCGCGCGTGTTCTTTTTGCGCATGCGCGCGTGCTCCGTACGCGCATGCGCGCGTGCTCCGAATGCACATGCGCACGTGCGTCGTACGTGCGTGCTCCGTACGCACATGCGCACGTCTTACGTACGCGCATGCGTACTTGTACCGTGCGCGCACGGTAAGCGTACGGTACGCGCACTGTAAGTCATGTGATCAAGAAACAACACTTTTCATTGGTTTATAGTAGTTTCAGTTCCAGAAACTTCCAACACCACACCCACTCCCCTCATTATTTCTTCTGATTCCCTGGGAGAAGGAGCTGAACTGTTTTTGTGATACAATGGCAGAGCAGCAGTCATCTTCTGGGAGTGAGCAGGAGACTCTTGTGAGACAGAGACAGAGGAAACAGAAAGATTCTTTTATCTGGCAATATTTCACATTTCCAGAGGGGCAGAAGAAGGTGAATGCTCCCAAAGTCACCTGCACTCATTGTGGTCGTGTCTTATCAAGAGGAGATCCTAAAAAGAAGTACTCTTTTAGTATCTACACTATGATCAGGCACGTTAGGGATGTACATCCTGTGACTTATGCTCGAGCTACTAAAGAAAACCCTCCAGCAGCTCAGCCGAGCACATCCGCAGCAGCTCAGCCGAGTACATCATTGGCAGCTCAGCCGAGCACTTCATCTGCGGCGGCAGCTTCACCTTCTTCAACTCCTCTGGCTATACACCCTCTGTTTGAGAGGGTGCACATAAGGTGCAATACGCGTCATGCTCTTCTTGCTTTGTCGGAGACCAGCATTCCCCCAATAGACATCAAGATACAGCAGCACACGTGCGACACCCTATAATTTTTGCCATTCTTTCCTTCCTCTGTCCCTCAATTAACACAACGGCTCTTTTTAGAGCCACCTAACATTTAAACACTTTTTTTTTCTTTTTTATCATTTAAAAAAAAAAAAATTCCCTGACGTGCGCGTACCGTGCGCGCACGGTACGCGCACCCCTCGATTTTTAAAATAAAATACAGTTTTTTTCACCCTTCATGGTCCTTCAGGGACCTCCTGTCAAAAGGTAGGGGGTCAGGAACTCTGTACCTTGCTCCCTTTTCACGTTCTCCACTTTTTAAAAAAATGGAAACACACATTTCTTTTTTTTGCATATTTTAACCTTTTCTAAATGATTTCTACCCCCAACATGACTTCTGCTGCTAGCATAGCATTAGATCATGTGACACGTGTGTGTGCAGAGACATCAGAAGTTCAGCACATAATGTTTCTAATCCAAAGAGCAAGAGTACATTTCACAGATAAAGGGAACAGAGTCTTCCTTTTGATCTTTAGACTTTGCATAGATACTTACTTATAGGTACCAAAAAACACTCAATTAACACAATGGCTCTTTTTAGAGCCAACCAACATTCAAACACTTAAACTTTTTTATTATTTTTTTTTAACAATTTTTTTTGTCGCATCTCTATGCTTCCCCTGCGCAGGCGTCCAAACTGCAGCCATGCGCCGGCGCAGGCTCCCTTGCACCATGGTACAAGGATGCCTGCGTGGTGGGGAGATTGTTCTTGTGCAGGAAGGGACACCTTCCTGCACAAAAATAATCACAAGAGGCTTTTTCCTCTTTCAATGCGTACTGTAGAATGGAGGACACACTAAAAGAGGAAAAAACAAGGAGAAATAAAAACATTTCTCCTCGTTGTGCCTTGTAACACCACCTCTAGGGTGGCGTAGCATTCACACACATCTCCAGAGTTACGATTTCTCGTAAACCAGGAGATGTGTCTAGTTCTTTGTGTGTTGCGTGGGAACACCCACAACAACACCCATGGAACGCCCTTTCAACACACAGTGCTGCGTGTGAAGTGGCTGTATTTATGTGGAGAGGAAAAGTCACGCAGGGTGGCTTTTCCTCTCCTTGTAAATATGAAGGAGCTCCCTGCGCCACCAGTACGTTACGAAAAGTGACGTAGTGGTGGCGCAGAGGACTTGTTAATCTGCTCCAGAGATGTTAAGGAAATTAAGGGTAAGACAGACAAAGGGAGAGAGACAGAAACAGAGACAGAGAGCAAGGAACTGAGAAGGAGTAAGGCAGTTAGAATGACTGAGACACATGGAGACAGGGAGAGATACATGGTTGAAAAAGTAGTGATGGAGGCAGTAAACCTAGGGGAGTAGTATAGAAGGAGTAAGGGAGTTGCGAAACAGCAGTAAAGGAAGAAGACAGAGAGAAGGGGAATGAGAAAAGCAGAGTGAGGAGAAGTGAAGAAAAGGGAGCATGAAAGTGAAGGGGTGAGAAATACAGATATTTCAAACTTACCTGACCAACAAAATAACTTAATTATAAATAAATGTTTTTTTTAATGGTAGATAAAAGGATTACATTTCCTACATTTTGTTTCTCGATCTGAAAAAAAGAAAAAAAGTATTAATATTTAACAATACATTTTAGAATACAGTACACATATTTTCACATTTAACAAAGTAATTTTTTGCCCTTTTTTTGCTGTTTTCAGAATATATTGAATTTCACTGCAAATTGTGAAATCAATTGCATTCATCACTTAACAGCGGGCAAAAAAATTAACAATCTGAAAGATTGTTTAAAAAAAGCCCTGAATCTCTTCTCAGTAAAACATACCTTGATAGAAATGTAACATATATATTAAAAATATCATCTAAGAACAATAACTATTTGCAATAAATAACGTCTGTAAATCTTGTTGCTTAAGCTCATACACCAAAATAATATCTGTCAAAGAAGTCCACAATAGTATTTTTACCTTTCCATGAGGCCAAATGGTAATTTTAAAATTCTTTTTTGGTGAAATATCCAATGTTAATCCTATAAAATCGAAATAATGGTTTCTTTAGATACTGCAATTTGTATCTAAAATTTTGGATTTGGAAGAATTAAGTAGGAATTTGGTAATTCTGCAGGCACACGTTGCTTGAAAATCAATTTAGAATCATTACACAGTGTCCAGCCTCTTTCACATTTTAGATAAACTGTGTAATGACCAGAAGTTATAGAAGATCCATCATGGAAAATTATTGCAACTGCAACAAAAGTTTTTCCTGATATTGATAATTGATGTCCTGTAAAATTCTTTATTAAAGTGTCCAATTTTGATCCATCAGCTCTACAACGTTGCATCATTAAAATTACATACTGTCCATATTTCTTTAAAAATAACGTTGATAACATGTCTGATTTACATTTAGAACATTCCATGTTGTGATTTGCATCTTTAAATAATTTACTAAAAGTCCCTGATTTACTCTCTGGTAATGTTAAATATATGAACCTTTCTGAATCAACATTAGAGCTGCATGTGTTCAAACAGTTTTCACAACTATGTTCCCATTTATATGAGAGACCAAACATATTTTCTATTTCTACCCCTTCATCTTCCAGTACCATAAGCATATACATTAAGAATTCCTGTGCATCTTGCTGGACATTTTGAGTAAACTGTGTACATCCTGAACATACATCTAAAAGATTTCTAACATCAGAAGCACTTTCTATTTTAGTTTTACCATTACTCAGCTTCTCATAAAGAAAACTCAGCAGAGAACAGAATCTTTTTTCATGATTTAGTATTATCTGCTCTTGCAAACTTTCAAGATAAAATACAACATTCAGCACTACATTAGCGTAGCAGTTGACACCAGAGCTATTTTCAAAATGACAACCAACAACCTCTTCAACATTGTCCTTTTTCTTTTTGCTTGGAATCACATCACTCTCCTTTTGTTTTCTCTTCTGTACATCCTCATTACAGATATTCTCAATTCTCCTTTTCTGACAAACAACACGTTTTCTCAAACACAGGATACTGACCTAATGAGGAGCATAGCTTCTTCTTAATCTATTATATTCCTTTACACAGTTTGCATCAGCACTAACTTTTGACTCATCAAAGTCTATCATGAATAAACCAGATATTTTTTTCACACGTGACAAAGCAACATATGCCATACCTTCTTTAAACACAGTAGATCCAATGTTTACAAAAGCACTATCTACAGTTAATCCTTGAGATTTGTGAATAGTTACAGCATATGCTAGAGAAAACGGAAACTGCTTCCTACGTACATATAAGTCTTTCACAAGCAAGAAACGAACTGAACAACGACTAATGTCTTTAACCTCTTCAATCTGATCAAATTTTATTTTTAAAAATTCAATTCCAACTTTTTTCTGGTAATTAACAAAACCCACAACTTTACCCATAGCTCCATTCACTAAACATTTTTCTACATCCAAATTACGTCTTAAAATTACTCAACAGTTCATACATACATAAAGATTCTTTTCTAAACCAGCTGTTTTCGAGATGTTTTGATCTAGAGAATCCAATTTAGTTGTCAATTTGCTTGTCAATATACTAGTTATTCCTTCATGTTGTATTTTATCCACAGCTTCCAGTTTTCCAATCTCTTCATTTTCCAATTTCAAAAGTTCTTGATTGAATATAGAGCATTCATGTAGTGTTGGCATTAAGCAGATTACAGTATTTTTTCCAGCAATTTTCTTGTATATTTTCTCTGGAACTATTTGTTCTGTTGGAAACAAATTACATAGCAATCGACTCTGTAAAGCTTTTCTGCCATGTTCTGTGAGTAGTCCAATTCTGATATCTTTGAGAATACTTGCATAATTATCATCATTTGCTTGCCGCATATTGGTAATGAGTTCTTTGTACTCAAAGTATGTCCAAATATTCACATTACCTATACTTCCTAATGACTTTTTCGTGTCTTCATGTGTAAGAGTATGAAATACTGGTTGTCCTTTAACTGGAGTGAGCTGCAGTAGATCCCCAAAAACTATAACATGTTTTCCTCCAAATAGCACGTCATAGTTTGTCTTTAGAATTTGCTGCATTCTTAAATGTACAAAGGCAAGCATTAAGTTTGATACCATGCTTACCTCATCAATAATGAGAACTTTCATTTTTTTCAATACTCTTGAAACTTCAAAACAAGCTTCTCCTGTTAGCTTGTGGTATTGTATTTTGTTCTCGTGCTCTACTGGTAACATTAGCAAACGATGGAGGGTAATTCCTTTTATGTTATATGCTGCTAATCCAGTTGGAGCAGTAACAACACAAGACAAAGTTGAATCAGTTTTTTTCTGTAGATAGCTTCCAATTACTTTAATCAAGAAACTTTTTCCGGTTCCAGCTTGTCCACTCACATACATTCTGATTGGTTCAAATGATGTGCATGAGCACTCTTTATTTTCATGTAGTAATCCATGATCAATTTGTTTTGTGACTTCTTCATAAATTTGTTGTTGTTCCTCATTCAGTTGCTGTTCCAAATTTGGTAAGTTTATTAAATCTTCCTGAGCTTGATTCATAGCTGTTTCCACTTCATTCATGGCTATTGCAGCTTCATTTTCTACGATTGGTTGTCCTAGGGGATCTTGACTGAGCGTCCCAGAGCTTTGACTGTCTTAAGAACTGTCTCTAGCTACTTCAGCTGCAATTGTTGCTTCTTGTTCAATTTCTTAATTTAACATTTGTACATAAGTTGTGAAAGTACTGCATTCAATGGTATCTTTGCATGCATTAAAGGAATCTTCATAGCTTTGAAAATGTCCAAGTAATTCATCCTCTGAGCGCCATGGTTTAAACAACTGTAAAAGTGCTAAGTGGTAAAATCCCTTCTTGTCAGTAGTGTCGCAACTAAGCTTTCTGTGATTAATCAAACTTCCTTTTGTTTGTTTTACCAAACATCCTTCCTCACCAATGACTTTATATTTTCCATTGTTGATGTCTTCTGTGGCATTCCGTTTATAAATGTAGTTCTGCAGCACTTCATAGAGACACATATTCTCAAGATGAAGACTTCACTTTGGGTAATATGTGTCCAACATGTTTGTTCTTAAAATGTCTGTACTTTCTGGCTCGTACTCTGCTAAATATTCAATTTCTCGAATAGATTTCAGTACCCGATTTCGCATTCCTGCAAGACCTAAACTTACCCAAATTATTCTTCTGGATTTGGAGTACAGACTTGCAGATGATAACCTATCTGAGCATTCGTAAGAGCCAATTTCTCGATGCGATAACATCTTTAAACTGAAACTGTATAGCTTTTTACTGACAGTCTTCTCGTGAGAAATCTCTTCCCACATTTCTTTCAATTCCGTTTTCTCAGATTTTGTGATGTAAGATGTGACATACCGAGCAACAGCAATAGAATTGTCAGCTACATACTGAATATCCATGTTAGCATTCCACATGGATAAAATGACTGGGTTGTAGTCATTTATATATTTTGACTCTTCTTTTCTTCTTAGGTTGTAGGTATTCTTAGGTGATTTTCTTGTAATAGTATGTCGCACAGCTGACATAAAACTGTTTACTCTTCCTTTTGAAAGAACAGGTCGTGGAAATCCAAATCGACATTTTGTGTAGAATTTATCTTTACTCTTGTACTTTTGTCGACAGTATTTTCCACACCGATGACTTTGGAAACGTAAAACATGCTCTTTTAAGTTTTTTTCTTCTGTGCTTTTAGGTATAGCACATGTTGCATATTCTTCAATGAAAGATAAAACTGCATCATCAGAATCTGTTCCAAATTTTGGGGCATCCTTGATCCACAACAGCATATGAATATGTGGAGCACCTCTTGCTTGGTACTCTTTCTCCAAAAGAAATCCACAACTTCTCCAAGAGGTGGATTTTTTTTATTGCAGATGAAGGACCTCAAATCTATTATTGAAATATCTGCAAACATTAACCGGAACCAATGAGCACAATTCTCCTGCTGTCTTGTATTGGATGTTTTCAATATTTGAATTTGCCTCTCGAAGAAAATCCAGTAAATCATCCCAAGCGTACTCTGCACAGCTTAGGGTAAGGAACCATGTAGGAGTTCCTAAATTCCGTAACATACATTTAAATTCTCCATGGCATCGGTACCAATATTCATTAGTCCCACGCTGACAAGCCATGAGATTAATCAATTGAGATTCCAAATGATGATCTCGCTGTTGCACTTTGTTCATAAAATCCTTTGCAGACACATTATGTAGATGTACTCCAGTTTTCAAAATGTGATTTACTGCATAAGATAAGGCTGATAAGTCACTTTCAAATAAAAGATGGAACAAATAAGGAATACTTTGACGAAATCTTGGATCTTCTGCATATAATCTTGTAGTCCGATACTCAGAAGCAGGAATCTGTACTGGATGTTCATCATATCGTCCACCTTTTCCTGTAGGAAACAGCTGGGGAAAACAACGAGCTTCCAAGCTCTCCTTCCATACACTCACGGGACTTCCTTTTGCTTTTTTC
The DNA here is from genome assembly GCF_964204655.1 of Triturus cristatus. Classification (NCBI taxonomy): domain Eukaryota; kingdom Metazoa; phylum Chordata; class Amphibia; order Caudata; family Salamandridae; genus Triturus; species Triturus cristatus. The sequence goes on from NC_140590.1 coordinate 863,356,112, forward strand.
ATCTGAAAGAGATCAATAGTGTTTCCCATAACTTCTTTGGAATGAAGAGGATTTATGCTGAAATGTTCATAAATTTCTTCTTCTTTTGACTTATCCACTTTTTCAATTTACCCAGTTGGTATTCCTGAGTCTGCTAGTAAATCTTCTTCATCTTCTTCCATATAAATTGATTCATACCATTTATTATTTCTTTTCAAATATAAATTTGCTCTTTGTACTTTTCGAACATCCACCAGCTCCTGCCAAATGTTCTTGTTCTTTGTAGGTACACCATTAACCAGAATAACTAATAGTTCAGTTTCCAAACTATCTGCATCAATTGTTTCAATATTTTTTTCAAATCTAATGGCAAATAGACAACTCTTCCTTTTAAACCTCTTTGTAAATTTGTAGGAGGTAATTTGCCTGTTTTGGGCTCCATACGAACTATAGTCTGAAAAGGATGGACACATTGAATGAGTATAGACTCATACGTATTTAAATCACTAAGTTCTGCAGGAATTTCAACCAATTCTAAATTATTATGTACAGCTCCAGCAGGCTTTTTATTTTCTTCTAACTTGTTATAACAGTATTTACAAATACGGTGATATTCACCCACATCAAAACAATTTTCCAGAAATAAATATGTAGCAAAATGCATCCACTTAGAATTATTTTCTTTTTCACTTTTTTTATAGAGATCAACATTCCTTGTTTGATTTTTGTAATGGCTTCTCCGGCAACAAATACAAGTAATATTTGGTCTTTCATTAGCGATGATAGTAAATTTTGTTTTACTAACAGTGAGTTCTACATTCTCTTCCACATTTTCTTCAATTACTGTGTCATTTCCTGCACTTTCTTGCTCTGGACCAAAGTAACAAAACTCAATATCCTCACAAACCTTCTTCACATCTGTTACAGATCCACGGAACAGAGCATTATTCAACTCATTTAACTTTAGTGCTGGACTTTTAGCAAAATACAATCTTCTCACAAACTTTCTCATTTCAGTATGATGAACAGCCAGCATCCTAAAATGGTGAAAAAACTTTGTCAAACTTTCCTAGAAAGACAAGCCAGAGAATGTCCTTGCAAACCAGTATTCTCTCTCACTCTGCATGGATCTAGTCTTTGAAGCACCTTAATCTTCTGTTTAACACTTTTTTTTACTATATTCTCTTAGAAAATCACGAAATTTATCAACAGATTCCTGTTGTACAGTACAAATACTACTACAATTCCAAGTGTACACTGGGGCTTTAGGACGTCTCCCCATAACCTCATCAGCTAACACTTCTTCCTCATTTCTTGGAACCATTTTCTCCTTTTCCATTACACAACCATCCTTAACTTCATAAGCTCGACCACTGGTGTCAACTGCATGCAGCAAACTATTACTTTGAAGATAACTCTCTTCATTAAAAAATGGTTCAGTACTTGAACTATGCTTCCATTCTCCTAAGAACACTTTACAAAAGTTTTTTTTTTCACTTCTCTTTTTCTTTTGCTTTTTGACTTCATTACATTCACTAATTTATCTAATGTACGGATCCTGTTCAAAATTAAAATGAATTATTTTCTTTTTAATTCCAAAGCCTTGGCAACAATTGATTCAATATGTTCCTTTTTCTTATAAAATTTGGCTTTCTTCCTATATTTTTTCACATCCTTTAGCAAATTGAACATCACTCTTCTCTCAAACATTTTTCTACGAATGTTTTTAAAATCTATGTTTCTTTTTAAGTCATTCTTTCTTACTTCTGTTTGTACATTAGCATTTAGTATATTCTGTTGATTGTCTTGTTGTTTTCTACTTGAAACACTATTTCCAGTGGATATATTTTTTACATTTTTTCTTGGCTTGAGGATATTTTAAAAAAAATCCTTAGTCTGCTTACCAGAAGGCTTTTTCTTTTTTCCAACATGAGGTTCTTCAACTAATTTTTTTGGTCCAGTTGTCTTCAAATATAGATGTTGTTGCTGTTGTTTTCTCTTTCTTGATTTTATAGGCATCTTTAATTTATTTCAGTGTTGTTCAGCAATACCTGAAAGAAACTAAAAAAAAAATACCTTTATGTAATTTAAATATATTACTATATTTTTTATGAGCTTTTCAAAACATATCATATGAGCTATCCCTTTCCTACGACTGCAAGTCTTACACAATAAAAGCTACACAAATTTAATCTCTGACAACAATTCCTGTGTGCACACAGACTCATGGTGTGATTGTAGGCAGAAAACGATTTTTCATTTGCAATTTCAAAGCACATTTACCGCTGTGGTTTTGCAAGTGATAATTACTGTAAGAGCCTGACACATTTTCCTTATAGTTTAGAGAGGCAGAAAAGAGCACATGTCCTAACAGCTACTTGAGACCATGAGCATGTGGAACCTGAGTGAGTGATTAGACTAGAGCAAAGGAAATGAGCCTTGGTGACAGTGAATGTATTACCGTTACACACTACTATCTAAAATACCACACAGTGCTGAATACTTAGCATGGGAGTGCAGGAGAAGCTACTGCCTGTGTGATAAGAGCGTGCTTCTGGCGACTGTGTATTGTCAGGTGCAAGAGAGATCTGCATGGACGCTTGCAGAACTGCATGAAGACTGCACAGATGTATGTAAGAGTACATGTGGGGTAAGGGTTAATTGCACGTTTGAACATGTAGGATCTACCTCACCCATGGCAGGAGTGGAAGGAAAATCTACCCTGTTGTTTTCAAATGTGTTAGCATTTGCCTCTCATTTGTGAGATAGTGATTTCTGCTGAATGCAAACGATCACAGTTCAAGAAAACAAGCTGCCCCTTTCCTACAAATGCAAGTCTTACAGAACCAGACCAACACGAATTAAATCTCTGACAACAAATTCCTGTGTGCACACAGACTCATGGTGTGATTCTAGGCAGAAAACGATTTTTCATTTGCAATTTCAAAGCACATTTACCGCTGTGGTTTTGAAAGTGATAATTACTGTAAGAGCCTGACACATTTTCCTTATAGTTTAGAGAGGCAGAAAAGAGCACATGTCCTAACAGCTACTTGAGAGCATGAGCATGTGGAACCTGAGTGAGTGATTAGACTAGTGCAAAGGAAATGAGCCTTGGTGACAGTGAATGTGTTACCGTTACACACTACTATCTAAAATACCACACAGTGCTGAATACTTAGCATGGGAGTGTAGGAGAAGCTACTGCCTGTGTGCTAAAAGTATGTTTCTGGAGACTGTGTATTGTCAGGTGCAAGAGAGATCTGCATGGACGCTTGCAGAACTGCATGAAGACTGCACAGATGTATGTAAGAGTACATGTGGGGTAAGGGTTAATTGCACTTTTGAACACGTAGGATCTACCTCACCCATGGCAGGAGTGGAAGGAAAATCTACCCTGTTGTTTTCAAATGTGTTAGCATTTGCCTCTCATTTGTGAGATAGTGATTTCTGCTGAATGCAAACCATCACAGTTCAAGAAAACAAGCTGCCCCTTTCCTACAAATGCAAGTCTTACAGAACCAGACCAACACGAATTAAATCTCTGACAACAAATTCCTGTGTGCACACAGACTCATGCTGTGATTCTAGGCAGAAAACGATTTTTCATTGGCAATTTCAAAGCACTTTTACCACTGTGGTTTTGCAAGTGATAAATACTGTAAGAGCCTGACACATTTTCCTTATAGTTTAGAGAGGCAGAAAAGAGCACATGTCCTAACAGCTACTTGAGAGCATGAGCATGTGGAACCTGAGTGAGTGATTAAACTAGAGCTATGGAAATGAGCCTTGGTGACAGTGAATGTGTTACCGTTACACACTACTATCTAAAATACCACACAGTGCTGAATACTTAGCATGGGAGTGCAGGAGAAGTTACTGCCTGTGTGATAAGAGCGTGCTTCTGGAGACTGTGTATTGTCAGGTGCAAGAGACATCTGCATGGACGCTTGCAGAACTGCATGAAGACTGCACAGATGTATATAAGTGTACATGTGGGGTAAGGGTTAATTGCACTTTTGAACACGTAGGATCTACCTCACCCATGGCAGGAGTGGAAGGAAAATCTACCCTGTTGTTTTCAAATGTGTTAGCATTTGCCTCTCATTTGTGAGATAGTGATTTCTGCTGAATGCAAACCATCACAGTTCAAGAAAACAAGCTGCCCCTTTCCTACAAATGCAAGTCTTACAGAACCAGACCAACACGAATTAAATCTGTGACAACAAATTCCTGTGTGCACACAGACTCATGGTGTGATTCTAGGCAGAAAACGATTTTTCATTGGCAATTTCAAAGCACTTTTACCACTGTGGTTTTGCAAGTGATAAATACTGTAAGAGCCTGACACATTTTCCTTATAGTTTAGAGAGGCAGAAAAGAGCACATGTCCTAACAGCTACTTGAGAGCATGAGCATGTGGAACCTGAGTGAGTGATTAGACTAGAGCAAAGGAAATGAGCCTTGGTGACAGTGAATGTGTTACCGTTACACACTACTATCTAAAATACCACACAGTGCTGAATACTTAGCATGGGAGTGCAGGAGAAGTAGGATAAGAGCGTGCTTCTGGAGACTGTGTATTGTCAGGTGCAAGAGAGATCTGCATGGACGCTTGCAGAACTGCATGAAGACTGCACAGATATATGTAAGAGTACATGTGGGGGTAAGGGTTAATTGCAGTTTTGTACATGTAGGATCTACCTCACCCATGGCAGGAGTGGAAGGAAAATCTACCCTGTTGTTTTCAAATGTGTTAGCATTTGCCTCTCATTTGTGAGATAGTGATTTCTGCTGAATGCAAACCATCACAGTTCAAGAAAACAAGCTGCCCTTTTCCTACAAATGCAAGTCTTACAGAACCAGACCAACACAAATTAAATCTCTGACAACAAATTCCTGTGTGCACACAGACTCATGGTGTGATTCTAGGCAGAAAACGATTTTTCATTGGCAATTTCAAAGCACTTTTACCACTGTGGTTTTGCAAGTGATAAATACTGTAAGAGCCTGACACATTTTCCTTATAGTTTAGAGAGGCAGAAAAGAGCACATGTCCTAACAGCTACAGGAGAACATGAGCATGTGGAACCTGAGTGAGTGATTAGACTAGAGCAAAGGAAATGAGCCTTTGTGACAGTGAATGTGTTACTGTTACACACTACTATCTAAAAAACCACACAGTGCTGAATACTTAGCATGGGAGTGCAGGAGAAGCTACTGCCTGTGTGATAAGAGCGTGCTTCTGGAGACTGTGTATTGTCAGTTGCAAGAGAGATCTGCATGGACGCTTGCAGAACTGCATGAAGACTGCACAGATGTATGTAAGAGTACATGTGGGGTAAGGGTTAATTGCAGTTTTGAACATGTAGAATCTACCTCACCCATGGCAGGAGTGGAAGGAAAATCTACCCTGTTGTTTTCAAATGTGTTAGCATTTGCCTCTCATTTGTGAAATATTGATTTGTGCTGAATGCTAGCCATCACACTTCAACAAAACAAGCTGCCCCTTTCCTACGAATGCAAGTCTTACAGAACCAGACCAACACGAATTAAATCTCTGACAGCAATTCCTTTGTGCACACAGACTCATGGTGTGATTCTAGGCAGAAAACAATATTCCTGGGTGATACCAGTACACCGTTACTTATGGTGAAGACATACTCCATACTATCTGACAAGTTCAAGGCAGTTAAATATCTTCCAAAACATAAAATGTAAAACACAACTTTAAAACAAGAATCTCATTTACATTTTTTTTATCAAAATGCACCACATACATCCCCTCTCAAATTCATAACTCACCTTTAAAAGTAGTTAGTTGAGAAAGAAATGTGGCACTCACACAGCAGATTATCAGAGCCAGAATCTCTGAACTGTACACCTCTCAGCAGAACCAGTAAATGGCAATGTTTTCCTCTCTTTGTTTCACACATATACATGTTAACTTCAAATCACAGTGCTTCCCACATTTTTTCAAATGGAAACACACATTTCTATTGGTTGCAAATTTCAACCCTTTCCAAATGATCCCTACCCCCAACATGACTTCTGCCTTCTACCATAGCAACAGGTCATGGAACACTGGTGTGAGCAGAGAGGTCAGAAGTTCAGCACACAATGTTTCTAATCCAAAGAGCAAGAGTGCTTGACTTTTCAAACCTAACAGCAAATCCAAAGTAATGTTCTGTGGAAACACATTTTTCTGAACCAATACAAAACATGCTTTTTGAAATTTAAACATACAGCCTAGTTTTTAGTGTAGAATGGTGTGAAACAGCCAATCAGTTCTTTTTATTAAAAAAAAGTATGTAAGCCTCCATTTTACAACTATCTTTCTTTTCATATTGACATTCTACTGAAAGACACCTTCTGAGTGCATCCAGATCTCCTTGAAAGATGTTCACAGTGTGGATTGTAGGTCATAGCTATGTCTTCTGGAGTGAAAAGTATGCAGAAAAAAGAGGTATTTTCAAAGACCTTGCTTTGCCAAATGTAGACATTAAATTGATTGGTCAGAGAGGGTTAAAGTGGCACCAATTAATGCCTTTGGTGAAATCCTTTCTACATCTCCCACAGCCTGACCTTATAATTGTGCACTGTGGTGGAAATGACCTAGGCACTTTAACTGGGGTAGGTCTGGAAATGCTTGTTAAGGACACCTTTGTGCAATTGATGTCACTTTTTCCACAAATTACCTTTGTATATTCTAATATATGCCAAAGGCAAAAGTGGAACTGGTCCAACCAATATTGTCCGCAGATTGACAAAGCAAGAAAGCACGTCAATAAGTCTGTTTCTGCTTACCTCAGAGACTATGGTATGGGTTCTATATACCACAACAACTTGCGTTACAACATGCAAGGCATTTATAGAGGAGACGGTGTTCATTTCACAGATGAAGGGAACAGAGTCTTCCTCTTGAACTTTAGACTCTGCATCGGTACTTACTTGTAGGTACCAAAAAACACTCAATGAACACAACAGCTCTTTTTAGAGCCAACCAACATCTAAACACTTAAACTTGATTTTTTAATCTATGTTTTTTTATTTTATTTTTGCCACCGTGCGCGCACCCTGCGATATTTTTTTGTAATTGTTTTTTTTTTGAGACCTAAGAGGTCTTTCATGGTCCCCATGAGAAGGCCTAGGGGGTCAGGGACTCTCTACCCTGCCCCCTTTTCACGTTCTCCACTTGTGTTTTTAGCTCTCTTCTACCTCTAAAACTCAAAATGGAGGCTGGGGGTGCGCGCACAGTGCGCGCACCCCGCGATTTTTTGAAAAAAAAAAAATGTTTTTTTCACCCTTCGGGGTCCTTCAGGGACCCCCTGACAAAGGCTAGGGGGTCAGGAACTCTCTACCCTGCCCCCTTTTCACGTTCTCCACCATTCTTTTCCACTCTCGCACTGAAAACAAACAAAATGGCGGCCGACACTTCCTGATTTCGACTGATTCGAATGTTGACTGTCATGAATCCACCAATCAGAATTACGCTCGCGCACGTTAGGGTGCGCGGACGGTGCGCGCATATAGATATGTATGTGCTTTTAAATGCAATTTTCTCAGGAACTACTGAACAGATTAACACCATATATGCAAAAGGCACATGCCTGACCTGAGGACTACCTCTTTGCCAAATTTCAAGTAATTCTGTTCAGCCGTTCGGGCTGTACCTTCGACTAAAGGTCCTATGGGAAAATGCATGGGGAAAACGCGTTTTGGGACCCCCCTTTTTTCTCGTCTCCCGCTTGATGAATCCCCCCGAGACTTTCAGGGTAGGAGCTGAGCGGAGCGCCCCATTAGTTTTGAAAATTTCGCGAGGATTCGTCAACCGGCGCTAAAGTTATTCAAAATAGAATTTTGAGATTTCCTATGGAAACACGGTCCTAGCTATAACTATCTAATGGCGACCGCCAGTAGATAATATATATATATACATATATGTATATATATATATATATATATATATATATATATATATATATATATATATATATATATATATATATATCCAAAATCCACAAACGCTTCTTCCGGACAGCTGGCCCCCTCGGAAAGTGGCGTACACGCCGGCGAAGCAACCGGCAAAATTATCACCAAAGTTCAAAGATAGGAGAGAAGGAAGGCACCTAACCACTACACAGGTGCCTAACCTTTTCTTCGGAGTCACGTCTTCACCTTCACTAAGAGAAATGGGGCACTTGGATTACGATTGGACACTTCCAGAGGGGCTCTGAGAGTAACAGGATAAGTGAATTTTGGTTATTGATTGACCCAGGGCATTTGCTCATCACTGTTTTTACAATTTTTACACTGCTTATTTATCCTCTATGATTTGAGAGACTAGGTGGTATGCACTTCATGAGCACTATGCCGGTACTTTTGTGCATGGATTATCATCCCCATGTACATTTTCAAGGTGAACGATGCATTTCGTGCAACGAGCATACGAAGAGGCATTGGTCCTAACTAGCCTATTATATATTTTTTTTTATTTTTTTATTTTTTTAGTTGCTAGCACTATCACTCACCCTCTCTTGTGACCTCAACACCTTATGTTATATCCATTATACGCCTGAAATTTGTCCTGACATCCATCGTTTATACTAACCAAGATGCTAATTTTCTGGCTATTTTAGCCACGATCTCTTAGCAGAGCGGTTTATTACTACTTTGCAGGGCTTTCACACGGGCCAGGCGTTCCTGATCATTTAGGACATAGTATTACGATGCTCGCAGTCTACCATGTATTTTACGTCACTGTTAGTCACTTGTGAGTTGCTCCGGAACGTTACTGCTTTCCGAGGCGTACAATATATTTGTCATTTTAATTCAACCTCACATACGTGGAATGGTAGAGGATGTTCATTTGTTCATCTGCACTGTTGGTCTTTCATGCATTTCGGTACTTTGAATCTGTATTGCATTAAGCTATTAACAATGTTTACCTATGCTGACCTTTCCAAGATGGCGGACGCTGTCTTTCACACAGTCCTATTTTGACTCCACTGCCCTCAATAGTTGTGTCCATTGTATATAGTTGCATAAAGTTATTCATTACACGGTTCCATGTGAGCAAGGCTGCGGACGCAGTCGAAACGCGTTATGGAATAAACCTGGTCACTATTATAACCTGGATGTGTCGTTTACTGACCTGAGAGCGCACGTATCTTTGAACTTTGGTGATATATATATATATATATATATATATATATATATATATATATATATATTCACTGAAAAAAACATAGGTTTCAGGGGCGCTATAGTTAGTTGGACATTTCACTCGTACAAAACCATAGAAATTCCCCCGTTATAGTTAGTTCAGCTAACTATAACTCGCGCGCTCGCATTGCACTGCTGATGACGTCACATATTACATCACTCATGACATGGTCAGTGACATCACTCATGACATCACTGATGACATCTCAAATGACATCACTGATGACATCATCCTTGTGATAGAGTGGCAGACCTCCTCTCACCCTAATATAACCTTTGATACACACACTCAAAAATACAAACTAACATTTTCAAAACAATGGACATACCAATACCAGTTACAACACACCTATTCAGTAATTGCAAGATCTACACACACATCCACTCATTCACCAACAGTCCCTATACAGTCACTCATACATGTACTCACTCATCATATGTACTCATACACCTATACATCCTGTTACACACCGCCACTCATCCATAGAGTTACTCACACACATAGTCACACATGCAAACAAAGTATCAAACATCCATTTACTTGCATATACAGTTATACACACACTACCACACTTACTTCTACAGAAACTTACACATACTTACTCTCTTGAACAATCATTTATAGAAACACCTACTTATTTGTACAGGAACTCTTCCAATCTCTCACTCTCACATATACTCACTTATATACACCAATACTCACTTATACTTGTTTAAAACATATGTAGTTACTTATAAAGACACTACTGAGACAGTCATTCACTCACTAACACACCTATACACACACTCATCCACCTATACAGTCCTGCACACATGCTGTCTTCAGCACATACAAACAGTGAGTCACTCATTCATGCATCTATGCACTAAGTAATACACCCCACCGAACCATACAGACACTCAGACACTCATACTGATACTCAAAAAAGCAACCAATAACCCAAATAGACACTCATGTAGCTACTCACCAACCCATGCAGCCACTTATACACAAAGTGAGAGACTGATACAGATATTTACATATTTAAACATTACTCACTAACCTATGTATTCACTAAGATACACTTAATCAGTCAGTTATACAATCAATTTTACAAAAAATAATCATCCATTTAGACACTTATATACCCATTTATTCTTTCTTCGACCTTGAGATATACATATATAAAACAGATTTAATTTTCTGAAAAACACACATTCACTGGATGATGTCATCAGTGATGTAATTTGAGATGTCATCAGCTATGTCATGCGTGATGTCACTGACCATGTCATGAGTGATGTAATATGTGACGTCATCAGCAGTGCATTGCGGGTGCGCGAGTTATAGTTAGCTGAACTAACTATAACGGGGGAATTTCTATGGTTTTGTACGAGTGAAATGTCCAACTAACTATAACGCCCCTGAAAGCTATGCTTTTTTCAGTGAATTTCTAAGGTTTTTTAAATGCTAATTTCTAACTATAATGTGCCTGAAACCTATGGTTTTTTCAGTGAATATATATATTTTTTATACTATGTATACATGTGAAAATGACTCGGTCCGCCTGTTAGCCTCGGTGGCACAGAGAAAATTGGTGGAACTGACGTCAGCACGCTGACGAGGTCCTCTTATGGCTCCGATGACATCATACGGTGTCGCGAGCGGAGCCGTGCTATTATGACGTCCTCGTCGATGTGGGAAAGCTAGGAAAGAATCTCCATTGAATGCTGGTGCAGGGGATATTCACCTAAGTGTTCAGGCTAGTCCTTTGGGAGCAACTGTTTATGTTGCCACTCCAGAAACCGAAACCAGTGATCCAAGTGCAGAGGCCCTGCAGATGGCACACGAGGTGGGGTGCCCAGTCGTGTGCACCGGCGGGGCAGCGAAGTGACAAGCACCACAACCCACAAAAATGGTAACGAGGGCACTGAATAACACAGGATCTTCTCTTTGTATCTGTCAGGAACAACAAAGTTAATATGCCCTAGTACCAAAATGTAGAATTAGTGCTACAATGGTCTTCAAGCGGACCTGCGATGCCGCTTCTGTCTCCCGTACCCTGGAGGCGGCTCATGGGTCACGCGGTATGGTCCTACTGCGGTGGGATGCACACTCGTTGACCTCTCATGGCACTGCTCCACACTTCAGGGAGGACGCTTTCCATTAGCTATGCTTTCTGATGACGTGTCGCGCCGGCCCCGTCCAACAACAGAACTCTTTTAGATCCAAACAGACTCTTCCACTTTCTCACCGGAAGTGAAACCAGGCCACGCAGACACTTTCACAATACAACAGCTGGGAAAACACTTTTCGGTAAAAAAAACACATTCCTTCCTCCTAATTAATCAAATAAATGTCTCACTGAAGAACAGGGGCCAGCTTCGATCTGTAAACAGCCATTACAACGACTTTTTTACTTTGCGATACCATTACAACGCTTGCATTACCACGCATGCGTTGTACATCGCAAAGTCATTACTACACATTTTTTTAGAACGCATGGTCTTTTACCACGCATGCTTTTACAACAAATTTTGTTGTAAATGTATGTATGGTAAATGACCATGCGTTCTAAAAAACATGTAGACGATCCACGTTGTTGTAAGGAAACAGAGGCTGTTCCGTTTCCTCACAACGACGTGCACCGCCCCTCAGAGACGACGTGAAGCAGGAACCACGAGGAGAGAGGAACCATGAGGAGTGGGAGGTAAGGGGGATTGGTAATGGGGTGTTTTTTTCCCTAGGGTTTAGGGTAGTGCAGTGGTGTTTGGGTAGTGTAGGGGTCATGCTGGGGGTAGTGTTTTAGGGTTTAGGGTAGTGCAGTGGTGTTTGGGTAGTGTAGGGTTTCGTGCTGGGGTAGTGTTTTAGGGTTTAGGGTAGTGCAGTAGTGTAAGGGGTCGTGCTGGGGGTAGTGTTTTAGGGTTTAGGGTAGTGCAGTGGTGTATGGGTAGTGTAGGGGTCGTGCTAGGGTAGTGTTTTAGGGTTTAGGGTAGTGCAGGGGTGTTTGTGTAGTGTATGGGTTTGTGTTTGTGCTGGGGGAAATGTTTTATGGTTTAGGGTAGTGCAGTGGTGTTTGGGTAGTGTAGGGGGTCGTGCTGGGGGTAGATTTAGGGTTTAGGGTAGTGCAGTGGTGTTTGGGTAGTGTAGGGAGTCGTGCTGGGGGTAGTGTTTTAGGGTTTAGGGTAGTGCAGTGGTGTTTGGGTAGTGTAGGGGGTTGTGCTGGGGGTAGTATTTTAAGGTTTATGGTAGTGCAGTGGTGTTTGGGTAGTGTAGGGGGGTAGTGCTGGGGTAGTGTTTTAGGATTAAGGATAGTGCAGTGGTGTTTGTGTAGTGTAGGGGTAGTGCTGGGGGTAGTGTTTTAGGGTTGAGGGTAGTGCAGTGGTGTTTGTGTACTGTAGGGGGTCGTGCTGGGTTCTAGTGTTTTAGGGTTTAGGGTAGTGCAGTGGTGTTTGTGTAGTGTAGGGGGTCATGTTCTAGGGTTTAGGGTCGTGCAGTGGTGTTTGGGTAGTGAAGGGGGTCGTGCTGGGGGTAGTGTTTTAGGGTTTAGGGTAGTGCAGTTGTGTTTAGGTAGTAAAGGGGGTCGTGCTGGGGGTAGTGTTTTAGGGTTTAGGGTAGTGCAGTGGTGTTTGTGTCATGTAGGGGGTCTTGCTGGTGGTAGATTTAGTGTTTAGGGTAGTGCAGTGGTGTTTGTGTAGTGTAGGGGTTTGTGCTGGGGTAGTGTTTTAGGGTTTAAGGCAGTGCAGTGATGTTTGTGTAGTGAAGGGGGTCATGCTGGGGGTAGTGTTTTAGGGTTTAGGGTAGTGCAGTGGTGTTTGTGTAGTGTAGGGGGTTGTGCTGGGGGTAGATTTAGAGTTTAGGGTAGTGCAGTGGTGTTTGGGTAGTGTAGGGAGTCATGCTGGTGGTAGTGTTTTGAGGTTTAGGGTAGTGCAGTTATGTTTGGGTAGTGTAGGGTGTCGTGCTGGGGTAGTGTTTTAGGGTTTAGGGTAGTGAAGTGGTGTTTGGGTAGTGGAGGGAGTAGTGTTTTAGGGTTTAGGGTAGTGCGCCCAACCAGCCACAATATCCGTGATCCTGACTCTTTTGAACGCTCCGCCAATTGAATAATTTGGGTCAAGGTCCCTACCACGTCCAAAACCTATCAATTCCTTTCTTGGGATCCCTCATATACTTGGAGAAAAAGGTACATAGTTTCTCATGAATTTCAGGCGTGTGTGCCACCTTCTCCTTCAGTGAGGGCCTGGGGCATTCTCCCCTCATCCTATTCCTGACCTCCCTTTCAAGGGGTTGATGGATGTTCCCCACCACATACTCTGCCACTTTGGTGTCAGGGGTCCACTACGCCGACCTAGGATGGTAAATTTGGGTAGGCTCGAACATGTCCGTGTGGACCCCGTCCCCAACCCGGGACTAAGAGGAGTGGGACTCTGGATGCCAGGGACGCCCCGAGTCCTTATCCTCATCAGAGGAGAAATCGTCCCCCAATACACCCTCTCCCTCTAAGGGAAACCCGCCATCGGTGTTTACAATAGTGGTGACAGCATCGCAATTTTCTCTGCACTCTTGAGGAAGGTCTCCGTAAGTTTATCAAATCCTTCCAAGTGCCCAGTGTTATGCTTAACGGCTCTTTTATTCCCCATCTGGAGATACTGGGAGCCGCCACCACCAGATCTGGGTCACTGAACACCCCAGGGATGCTTTTCGCCAGCTTGTCAACCTGATCCCTAAGAAGAGCCAGTGCCCTAGAAATAGCGAGAGAGAGGGCTTGGTCCACTGCTGGAGGGAGAAGTTGGGGGGCCATTCCTCCTCCACTTCCTGGTAGTAGGAGTAAAAATGGTCTTCTGGAGAAGACATTATAGCAGAGGGTGTGAGCACAGAACAAATGCCCATTAAAATCCTTAAGGCAGCCCCCTCGCCGGTCCTCCAACAGCTGGTCTTACCCCGAAGTTGTTTTAAGAATAGACAGAGGCGTAATACCAATTACTAACGTGGCCATGTGGGGAAATCACCGCGTAGAGGTGTCAAAATTAGGCGAGGGTTGGTCGGGAATCAAGCGGACACTAAAGGAGTGACCGGATTCCCAAACGTGCGTCAAAAGACCAGCGGGAACGCTCGACGAAGCTGCCTCGCTCGGACCAGACACGCCTGACAGGATCTCACCGCGCACAGAGCTGGAGAAACTGTGAGGGGGAGAACACTCTCGGGCAAGAGCCTGCTGCGCAGGGAATATGAAACAATACCAAGGCAATAATGCTAATAACGTGCACAAGAAACTGCTATACAAACAGCAACAACGTCAGATTAAGCCAAGAATGTAAGGAATGCACTTAACTGAGGAGCAGTGAAGAAAGAGGAAGCGGAAGGGACATCAGAATATTATATACGATGGACTGTGATATGATTGGACTATAGTTGCCTTGGAGACTACCCCCCTAATGGTTCATGGGTTGAGTAGTCTTTTGTTTAATGATTGTTGTGTTACGTTTTCTTTGAACTGCTTTGCAAGTGAGGAAAGATATGCATAATCCTCGCATCTGTCCTGCCATAGAATTCATTAAACTTTATTCGATCTGATTTAGAAACATAGATCATAAAAGTGTACATAAAAACAGTAAATCCTCTTTCCTAATACAATACAGTGAGAATTAATTAAAACCAGTAGGTAAAAACGGGTGTTACAAAGCCCGGTTCAGAGCAACGTCAGGTTAACAGAATCGTAAAGTTCAATGTTTCGCAAGATCAATCTAATGTACTTCGTGCAAAATACGCAATAAGGGGTCCAAGTAAGATGTAACGCTCCAATACCTGACCAGTCTGCACTATATAAAACTGCATTTAAACTAAAAATAAAAAGTGTTTTACACACTTCTATCATTGGGCTATATGTGGGCTACATCTGGGTGATATTTGTGCTACATTTGGGCTCTTTTGTCTCTGGTGGCCATCTTGGGAGACTTATTTGTTATGAAGTTTCCTAATTTCCTCATTTACTGCAGTCTCCTCAGTAGGAAATGCTTTCAGTTTTTTACTTTGATTCCATCAAGAAGGCATTCAGATGTGTCACACATTTGCCATAAATTCAGAATGTTAGCACTCTAGTTGTTCATTATATCACTGTAGTAAAGCTACTGCTCACCAGGGAGTTAACTGGAAGCCTACTGCTGGTATTGAAAGTGATTGTTTCAGTCGGCACGTCAGAATTTTCTAATGAAATAGAAGAGGATTTGAGATCGCACTTAAAACATGCCCTACATTTTCTTTCTGCAGCACTAACCATAATTTCTATGACAAAATGAACCCCCTCATTTTGTTCCTTTTTAAATTAAATGTTTTAAGAGTTACCAGTTTATTCCAATCAAGAGGGCTTCAGGTGTGCCATCATTTTTCATAAGTAAGACTGTTAGCACTCTAGTTGTTCTTTAGAACACTCTGGGAAGCTGCAATAGAACACAAAGGCATCAACTGACAGACTGCTCCTGTTGAAATATAACAGGAAGATATTTGAGATCACACTTGAAGCATGTCCAAATTTTTCTTTCTACAGCACTAACCATAATTTCTATGACAAAATGAACCCCATCATTTTGTTTCTTTTTAAATTAAATGTTTTAAGTGTTACCAGTTTATTCTAATCAAGATGGCTTCAGGTGTGCCATACTTTTGTCATAAGTAAGGCTGTTAGCGATCTAGTTGTTCTTTAGAACACTCTGGGAACCTGCAGTAGAACACAAAGGAATCAACTGACAGTCTCTGCCCTTGTTGGATGTACATGATTTACTGAGAATGACAGACTTCAGTCTCACATGATTGAGAAAGATAATGTGAATTTACAGAAAATATGCTCTCATTTTAGCTTCAGTTTTCTCTCAAACATGATTCGTGATATCCCAGCAGAAGGTTTTTCACAGGGTAAAATCCCCTTAGAGCACACCACAATTCCTGAAATTAGTATGGTACCATCAACAAATGAATTCTAATGTAACTAAAGTCTGTTATCACCCTTTATAGTTCTCCTTTTGGTAACCCTCAAAATCTTTGATTCACTACAATGCATTTCAATGGGGTACTGTCATGTATATTGGTCTCAAGATGGCTGCCAGCAATTCCAGGATGAAGTGCTGACAGTCAATCAGATCTCACGATGAGATGTGTCATGAGGCTCCGCCCAGATATTGACACGTTTTCTTTTTCTAGTTTCTCATGAACTACTGAACGGATTTACACCATTTAACAAAAAGGGATCTTTCTGATTGAAGGGCTACCTTTTTGCCAAATTTGGTGTAATTCCGTTCAGCAGTTCGGGCTGTAGCCGTGTCTAAGGTTTCCTATGGGAATTAGCTTGGAGAAAACAAGTTTTGGGACCCCCCTTTTTTTTCGGCCCCCGCTTGCCAAATCACCCTGAAACTTTTAGGATAGGAGCTGACCGGAGCGCCCCACGAGTTTTGAAAATTTTGCGAAGATTCGTCAACCAACGCCAAAGTTATTGGGAAAAGAATGTTACGATTTTCCTATGGATAATAGGTCCTAACTATAACTACCTACTGGCGACCGCCAGTAGGTAATATATACAGAAAATGAAAAACCCATATGATTGAGGTACATTAGACTTACACATTTTAATGCAAAAAACCTTTGAAATACACTGGAAAAACCCTAGGTTTCAGGCACTTTATAGTTAGAAATTAGCATCAATTATGTCATTTGAGATGTCATCAGTGATGTCAGATAACTATAACTCGCGCGCCCGCAATCCACTGCTCATGACGTCACATATTACATCACTCATGACATGATCAGTGGCATCACTCATGACATCACTGATGACATCATCCTTTTGATAGAGTGGCGGTCGCGCGAGTTATAGTTATCTGAACTAACTATAACGGGAAAATTTCATTGGTTTTTTACGAGTGAAATGTCCACCTAACTATAACATGTGTGAAACCTATGGTTTTTTAAGTGAATTTGCAAGGTTTTTTAAATTCTAATTCCTAACTATAACGTGTGTGAAACCTATGGTTTTTTCAGTGAATTTGTACGGTTTTTTAAATGCTAAGGTATGTATTTATTATTATATTTTTTATATATATATTTTACAATAAACTACGTATTAAATTTTTTAAAAATGTTTTTTCATGCACGCACCCCGCGATTTTTTAAAAATAAAATAAAAATGTTTTTTTCTGCCTTTGGGGTCCTTCAGGTATCCCCTGACAAAGGCTAGGGGGTCAGGAACTCTCTACCCTGCCCCCTATTCACGTTCGCCACCTTCCTTTTTCACTCTCGCACTCAAAACAAACAAAATGGCGGCCGACACTTCCTGATTTCGACCGATTCGAACGTTGACTGACATGAAACCACCAATGAGAATTACGCTCGCGCACGTTAGGGTGCGCGCACCGTGCGCGCACGGTGCGCGGCTATAGATATTTATGTACTTTAACTGCAATTTTCTCAGGAACTACTGAACAAATTGACTCCATATATGCAAAAGGCACATCCCTGACCTGAGGACTACCTCTTTGCCAAATTTCAAGAAATTCTGTTCAGCCGTTCAGGCTGTACCTTCGACTAAAGGTCCTATGGGAAAATGCATGGGGAAAACTCGTTTTGGGACCCCCCTTTTTTCTCGGCCCCCGCTTGACGAATCCCCCCGAGACTTTCAGGGTAGGAGCTGAGCGGAGCGCCCCATTAGTTTTGAAAATTTCACGAGGATTCGTCAACCGACCAGGATGCGCGCACGGTGAAAAACCAGAAAAAAAAATAAAAAATAAATACATAACTTAGCATTTAAAAAAACGTACAAATTCACTGAAAAAACCATAGGTTTCACACACGTTATAGTTAGGAATTAGCATTTAAAAAACCTTGCAAATTCACTTAAAAAACCATAGGTTTCACACATGTTATAGTTAGCTGTACATTTCACTCGTAAAAAACCAATGAAATTCCACGTTATAGTTAGATCAGGTAACTATAACTTGCGCGACCGCAATCCACAATATGTCATTTCAGATGTCATCATTAATGTGATGAGTGATGTCACTGACCATGTCATGAGTGATGTAATATGTGACGTCATCAGCAGTTTATTGTGGGCGCGCAAGTTATAGTTACCTGATCTAACTATAACGTGGAATTTCATTGGTTGTTTACGAGTGAAATGTACAGCTAACTATAACATGTGTGAAACCTATGGTTTTTTAAGTGAATATATATATATATATATATTATCTACTGGCGGTCGCCAGCAGATAATTATTGTTAGGACCTATTTTCCATAGGAAATCCGCACCATTCTATTTGGAATAACGTTGGCGCTGGTTGATGAATCCTCGCGAAATTTTCCAAACTTTTGGCCAGCTCCGCACCGCACCTACCCTGAAAGTTTTGCGGTGATCCATCAAGCGGGGGCCGAGAAAAAAGGGGGGTCCCAAAACACGTTTTCCCCATGCAATTTCCCATAGGATCTGTTGTCGCAGCTACAGCCCGAACCGCTGAACGGAATGACACCAAATTTGGCAAAGAGGTAGTCCTCAGTTCGGACTCGTGCCTTTTGCACATATGGTGTGAATCCGTTCAGTAGTTCCTGAGAAAATTAGGTTAAAAAAGTTAGTGATATCTATGGCCGCGGAGGATCCGTGGACCGTACCCGCACCATAAGCGCACCCTTCCCGAACCGAGCGTGCACCCTCCCGATCGCGCGCTGAATGCTAATTGGCTGTCGAGTGTCTCTCTACATTCGAAACCAGGAACTGTTGGCGGCCATTTTCTGCCTCGGTAGAAGCGAGGCTGAAGAAGCAAGGGGAATAAGTGTGTAAAACATATAAAGTGGGCAGAGTAGAAATATGCTGACCCTCTAGAGGTGCTTAGGGGGTCCCAGAAGGACCCCATGGGGCCCCCTTTTTTTTTTTTTTTTAAACGGCGAAATACGTGCACGGTGCACGCATCCTAACACGTTGGGTGCACGGATTCTCACGCGTTGGGTGCGCAAATCCACAGCAATGTTTTTTGAAAAAAGACAAGAAATCATTGCTTGTATGACTACTTTCTATACTGAAAGGTAGGGTGTATATTTCTGTTTTTTAAAGGTATGATTCTTATTGGTTAACAAAAACAGATGGTAAGGAACATTATATATGATAAGCTGATATGTTGAAAAGTCAAGCACACTTCCTGTCTTGTGTAGGAACATTGTGTGCTGAACTTGTGACCTGTGAGCTCAGTGCAGTGTTCCATGACCTGTTTCTATGGTAACAGGCAGAAGGCAGATTGGGGGAAGGGTTGAAATGTATTTCAATTGGAAAGGGTTGAAATGTTTAACCAATAGAAATGTGTATTTGCTTTTGAGTTTATGTGTGAAGGATTGTGATTTGATCTTTACATGTATATGTGTGGAAAATGAAAGGGAAACTTTTCCATTCTTTGTTTTTGCTGAGAGGTGCACAGTGCAGAGATTCTGTAAAAGAAAATATGGTGAGTGATTGATATACTTCATAATCTACAAAAGAACTTGAAAGATGAGTTATTTAATTGTGAGGGGATGTATGTAGACTATTTTGATTTTAATCAGACTAACGTAGTTCTCCTGCTAAAGTGTAGGGAGTACTTTTTTCTCTACAATGTGTGTGCATGTAGAAACCATTCTGTGATAAGCATTTGTGTTTTTCATGGGTTTGTAGTCAGATAACTGTGCTGTTTTTATATTTTGGTGGAATTAGAAACCAGTCATTGTTTATGAATTTGTGAAATGAGTTATGGTATGTTTCTATAGTAAAATGTAGTACTACTTCTAGATGAAGAAATGTGTTTTGGTATAGTGCAAGGGATAGTGTTGTTTGTCTAGAATCACACAGTGAGTCTGTGTGCATTTGGGAACCACTGTGAGAGAAGCTTTTGGTAACATTGTGTATTTGCTGACAAATAACTGTTTTAACTTGTCATGTTGTGAAGTTTTAGTAGCATTAGAAGACAGTTATGGCTTATGATTTGATTAAATGAGTCAGGCTTTGACAGAAAAGTGCAGTCCTGAAATATGTAGATTGTGTGCAGTACCCTTACCACTTGCACTGTAGTGAATGAGTTTTGGTAAACTCCTAGGGATAGAGGTGCTTGTCTAGAATCACACTGTGAGTTAGTGTGTATTTGGGATCAGTGTGAGAGAAGCATTTGGTGACATCATGTATTTGCTGACAGATAACTGTTTTAAAACCTGTCATGTTGTGAAGTTTTAGTAGCATTAGAATCCATTCTTTGCTTATGCGTTAATTAAATGAGTCATGCTTTGACACTGATGTGCTGTACTTAAATATGTAGATTGTGTGCAGTACCATTAACTCTTCCATACTAGTGAATGAGTTTTGGTAAACTCCTACGATAGTGTTGCTTGTCTAAAATCACACTGTGAGTCTGTGTGCATTTGGGTAAGGATTCTGAGAGAAGCATTTGGTAACATTGTGTATTTGCTGACAGATAACTGTTTTAAAACCGGTCATGTTGTCAAGTTTTAGTAGCATTAGAAGACAGTTATGGCTTATGCTTTCATTAAATGAGTCAGGCATTGACAGTAAATTGCAGTCGTGAAATATGTAGATTGGGTGGAGTTTCCTTACCACTTGCCCTGTAGTGAATGAGTTTTGGTAAACTCCTAGGGATAGTGGTGCTTGTCTAGAATCACACTGTGAGTTATTGTGTATTTGGGATCAGTGTGAGACAAGCATTTGGTAACATCATGTATTTGCTGACAGATAACTGTTTTAAAACCTGTCATGTTGTGAAGTTTTAGTAGCATTAGAATCCAGTCTTTGCTTATGCGTTGATTAAATGAGTCATGCTTTGACACTGATGTGCTGTACTTAAATATGTAGATTGTGTTCAGTACCATTAACTCTTCTAGACTAGTGAATGAGTTTTGGTAAACTCTTAGGATAGTGTTGATTGTCTAGAATCACACTGTGAGTCTGTGTGCATTTGGGAACCACTGTGAGAGAAGCATTTGGTAACATCGTGTATTTGCTGACAGATAACTGTTTTAAAACCGGTCATGTTGTCAAGTTTTAGTAGCATTAGAAGCCAGTCTTTGCTTATGCTTTGATTAAATCAGTCAGGCATTGACACTAAAGTGCAGTCATGAAATATGTAGATTGTGTGCAGTTCCCTTACCACATCCACTGTAGTGAATGAGTTTTGGTAATCTGCTAGGGATAGTGTTGTTTGTCTAGAATCACACTGTGAGTCTGTGTGCATTTGGGAACCACTGTGAGAGAAGTGTTTGGTAACATCGTGTATTTGCTGACAGATAACTGTTTTAAAACATGTCATGTTGTCAAGTTTTAGTAGCATTAGAAGACAGTTATGGCTTATGCTTTCATTATATGAGTCAGGCATTGACAGTAAATTGCAGTTGTGAAATATGTAGATTGTGTGCAGTTCCCTTACCACTTGCACTGTAGTGAATGAGTTTTGGTAAACTCATAGGGATAGTGGTGCTTGTCTAGAATCACAGTGTGAGTTAGTGTGTATTTGGGATCACAATGAGAGAAGCATTTGGTAACATCATGTATTTGTTGACAGATAACTAATTTAAAACCTCTCATGTTGTAAAGTTTTAGTAGCATTAGAAGCTAGTCTTTGCTTATGCATTGATAAAATGAGTCAGGGTTTGACACTAAGGTGCAGTACCATGTACTATTCTGTTCACTGTGGCAGAACTGAAAATTTAAAGGTTTTACCTAAGCACTGTCCTAGAAGTAGTCTGATTATTTAGTCAGTTTCTAAGTACCAAATAGATTGCTTCAAATGTCTATGCAGTATGCATGTAGTGTTCTAACATACTATACACTTGTCTTTTACACCTTCAATTCCCTAGTCAGTATCCATACACTTCCAGGAAACATCCTGTCACTTCCTTTGCAGTCCTCTAGAGACCCATTCAACAGCATGTACTAATCCATTCACTTTGCTAAACCCCAAACACGTATAAATTCACCAAGGCACTCTCTTTCCAGTACTCTAATGATTCAGTCACTGCCTAAGTATTCATGCACTGAGCCAGGTCTTAGCACATGGACTTCTTCAAACCCCTATCCACTATGCATGCAGTCCTCTAACCATCTACACACTTGTCTTTCCCACCTTCCATTCCCCAGTCAGTATCCGTTCACTTCCAGCAAACACTCTGTCACTGCCGTTGCACTCCTCTAGTGACCCATTCAGCATCATGTACTAATCCATTCACTTCGCCAAACCCTAATAAATTCACCCAGGCACTCTCCTTGCTGTACTCTAATTATTCTGTCAGTACCCAAGTACTCATCCAGTGACCCAGGCCTTAGTATATGGACTGCTTCAAACCCTTATCCACTATGCATGCAGTCCTCTAACCACGTACACAATTGTCTTTCACACCTTCAATTCCCTAGTCAGTATCCATACACTTCCAGGAAATACCCTGTCACTCCCTTTGCAGTCCTCTAGTGACCCATTCAGCACCATGTACTAATCCATTCACTGTGCTAAAACCCAAACACTTATAAATTCAGCAAGATACTATCTTTGCAGTACTCTAATCCTTCAGTCAGTGCCTAAGTATTCATACACTGAGCCAGGCCTTAGCACATGGACTGCTTCAAACCCCTATGCACTATGTATGCAGTCTTCTAACCACCTAGAAACTTGTCTTTCACACTTTCAATTTCCTAGTCAGTATCCATACAGTCCAGCACTTGTCACTGCCTTTGCACTCCTCTAGTGACCCATTCAGTACCAAGCACTAATCCATTCCCTGTGCGAAAAGCCTAGCACTTATAAATTCAGCTAGGCACTCTCCTTTCTGTACTCTAATCATTCAATCAATACCCAAGTAGTGATGCAGTGAGCCAGGCCTTAGCACATGGACTGCTTTAAATGCCTATGCAGTATGGATGCAGTCCTCTAATCACCTACACAGTTGTGTTTCACATCTTCAATTCCCTAGTTAGTATTCATACTCTTCTAGCAAACACCCTGTCACTCACCCAGTGTGTCTCCTTATAGTACTGTAATCATTTAGTCAGTTAGCATGTAGTCTTTTAGTGAGGTAGGCTTTAGGGCATGAACTGCCTCAAAGTAGTATGCATTATACATGTAGTATTTTAACAATCGTCACACTTGTGGTTCAGGGCTATAGTTTCTTAGTCAGTTTTTATATAAAATGTGTTTGTACAGTAATGGAATGGTATAAATTTGAAAGTTATTAATATACATTTATTTGTGATTCTTTTTTACAGATACAGAACAGGAGTGTTTCTCATCTGTTTGCACTCTTCTCGTGCAAGATTGTTTGGATGAAGGGTCCTTAGGTGTTTCATCATACTTGCTGTGCCGCACGAGTATTTTTTGTTAGGATCCCCTCGTAACAGAACTCTTTGGCAAATCTTGCGAGTGATGAAGGTGGCATTGGTCTTTGTTTGCCCCTTGGGAAAAGTAAAAAATTTCCTCACCACTGAAGAAAAACGTTGTGGGCGTGGTGCCTTCTGCAAAAAAAATTCCTCAGATTCGGTGAATATTTTAAAGCGGCAATATTTACAGTTTTTGTAAGTTAAACTTATAAAATTTTGTTAGCTGTATGCATTTTATATATCTGTGATTTGTTTCTTGTGGTATTTTGTTGAGAATACAATGTTGTTGTTTTTTTAACAATCTTTCTGATTTTCCAGGTCTGTCGTCGACATCCATGATTCCCACAGGAGTGTTCCGCCTTGTTGTTTTGTATTATTGTTGTTACATTTTGTTTATTAGTTTATTGTTCATATATATGTTAATAAAAAAATAAAGTTTGAAAATAGTTTATCGTTTATATATTTATTATTATAAAAGATAAAGTATTTTTTAAAAATTAATAACGTTTTTGGGTGTTCTCTTAACTGCTGTGTGACTCTTTCTTGTTCTTATTACTGTTATTTGATAGAGTCCACCATGGTGTTAAATTTTGGGGCACTTATCGCTGGAATACTGGTGATATCTGCAGTTTGCACCAACTTCTGAATATCTATTAAGAAATCTCATTGTATTTATATTGATTGGGAATAGTGTGTCAGGTGCTGGATCTTGACGAGATACACTGCTCAGTTCGTATGTTGATCTGCACACGAAAAACATCACATCACAACTTTCACACCAATTGCAATGCAAAACAAATTCCGGCGATAAGACACGTTAGCACCAGGGATTTTACACCTGCTTTCTGCTGGTGTTAAGCAGGACAACTACCTGCACCATGAAAGGGAACACAGCCAAGAGGCACACCAGAACAACCACAGGTGCCATAGAGTCAATGAGCATGATACAGGGATACCCATGAGGGCCACAAGACTCATCGCAACAACTTCAGGACTGCCAATGCCCCCCAAACCCGCATCTGAGCAAGTGTGTCCCTGTGGTCATTGTGTTAGCATGATAGGCACGAGCCCTGCAATATCACAGTGTGCTTTCACCTCAGCTTTGGCAGTGAGCCTGGACATGTAGCTACGCACGCATCCTCCTGCATGTACAACCGGCGTGTGTTGGTCTGGGGTACACAGGTCAGCGCAGGGGTGTGCCTATTCGGCAAGGGGAACGGGGTGTCTCGGACATGTCCGTGTACAGGAAGTGCGGTAAGTTTGTCTCTGTGTTCTGGTGTGGCCTGCCACAAGGGCCGCAGCAGTCGATGTTGTAAAGTGGCATGCACCACCTCCAAACGGCACTGTGATGGTGTAGTTGGTATGAAGCAGGACATGCGCGAATAGGCATTACAATGGTGTGCCGTACGAGTGCACGAGATACAACAGCGCACCGTACATAAGTGTGGGGGCACGTGTGAGGGAGGAGCAGCTGTTTGGCAACGTAACAGACAGTGAATTCGCCCATGTGCCACGTGCTGGGCATCTCATCCATGATGACCACGGTCGCAGACATCCCACAACACCAACGACTGGCCTTTGTACACATCCTGTATGAATGCAGCGTGGTTTTCACTTCTATGCTCGTTCAGTGGTGTGATGTTGGTGGGTTGTGTGACTTGTGCTCCTTGTTGGTGTGTTTCATTTTGGCCATTGTTAGTCTATATGTGTGTTGTACTTAATTGTGCATGTGTGCCATTCTGCCCATCTCCCTGCTCCCCCCACTCTCTGCTTCTTCCTCTTCCTAGTGCTGTTGTGTCTATAATTTTGTTGCTGCACACATAAATACATGTAAAGAATAAATTAGAAAAGTTCCTTGATTCTTTTAGGTTTCAAAACTTCTCTATTGGTTTCTTTTTAATTTTCCATATGAACCATTTTTTTAATATTCAACAACACATAGAAGTCAGAAGTGCAACGTATTCTATCAACACACTTTCTAGAACATTCTACAATACGTGCAGGTTAAAAGTTCATCAATTTTTTAAAACTTTACAATATTTTTTGTAACATTTTCTTGAACATTTAATGACACGTGCAGGTTAAAATTTGACGATTGTTTTAAGTTCGAACAGTGCCTTCCAAATGCAAGTAGCAGGTGTGGTTGAGCTGAGCAAATTTTATCCTATGATATGTACTCCACGTTGAAACTGCTTTTTCTTAACCAATCACAAAGATGCTTTTCCACAAAACTAATGTGCACCCTACTTTTAAAAAAGAATGCTTTTCATGATATCTTTAGAGATAAGTTATAGATAGGAATTAGCATTTAAAAAACCTTTGAAATTCACTGAAAAAACCATAGGTTTCAGGGGTGTTATAGTTAGGAATTGGCATTTAGAAAACCTTTGAAATTCACTGAAAAAACCAAAGGTTTCAGGGGCGTTATAGTTAGGAATTGGCATTCAAAAAACCTTAGAAATTCACTGAAAAAAACATAGGTTTCAGGGGTGTTATAGTTAGCTGGACATTTCCCTCGTACAAAACCCTAGAAATTCCCCTGTTATAGTTAGTTCAGCTAACTATAAATCGCGCCCCCGCAATGCACTGCTGATGATGTCACATATTACATCACTCATGACATGGTCAGTGACATCACTGATGACATCACTGATGACATCTCAAATGACATCACTGATGACATCACTGATGACATCATCCATGTGATAAATTACTGCATCTTCTCACACCCTAATCGTTGATACACGAACTCAAAATTTCAGACGTCCATTCTCAAAACCATAGATACTCCAATACCAATAACTACATACCCACTTATTAACTCTTAGGTTTACATACACCTCTGCTCATTCACATGTACAGTCACTCATACTTACAGTCACTCCGTACCAGACTATCATATGCATTTATACACCTACATAGACACTCACACACCACCAATCATCCATAGAGGTACTGTCACACATAGTCAGTCATGCAAATAATTAATCACACTCCCATTTACTCACCTATGCAGTTATACACACTCAAGTTCACTTACTCATAAAAATAGTACCACATTCTTACGCTCTTATACAATCATTGATACAAGCACACACTCATCCATACAGCCACTCTCACAATCACACACTCTCACATATACCCACTTATATACTCTTACACGCATTATATACTGCCTTTCACATATGTAGTTAGTCACAAATGTACCACTGAGATATACATTCAATCCTTAACACACCCATACATACACTCACTCAACCTTACAGTTCATCACAGATGCACTCTTAAAACCATGCACCCATAGAATCACCCACTCACACATCTATGCACAGAGTCACACACAGCCTACCCACTCAAACACTCAGGCACCCATAGAGATACTCAGACAACCAATCGATAACCCATATAGACACTCATATAGCTATTCACAAAACCATGCAGCCACTTATACACCAACAGACAAAAACATACAGACATTCACACATCTTAGTCACTAGTCTGCAGTAAGATACATTTAATGACTCACTTATAGAGTCAGTTACGCACCTAGAAAATCATCCATTCACACACTTGTACAGCCACTCATTCTTTCACAGCCTTTCACTATAAATATATAAAACATAATTAAAATTTACAGAAACACACAGTCACTGGATGATGTCATCAGTGATGTCATCAGTGATGTCATTTGAGATCTCATCAGTGATGTCACTGACCATGTCATGAGTGATGTAATATGTGACGTCATCAGCAGTGCATTGCGGGTTCGCGAGTTATAGTTAGCTGAACTAACTATAACAGGGGAATTTCTAGGGTTTTGTACGAGGGAAATGTCCAGCTAACTATAACACCCCTGAAACCTATGGTTTTTTTCAGTGAATATATATATATATATACAGCCCTTTCCTCCATAAAAGAAAATTCTGCACTCTGGCAAGTAAGTTGACACTGCTTTTATTTCACACAGCGCTTTTCCTTGGTACGCGTTTCGGCTGTATAATCAGCTTTTCTCAACCAATAGTGCCTTTATAACAATGAGTGTCCACAAGTGATGTTAATTAGTCTACCATCGAAGAAATACTTTTCCATTCATAAATTAAAGTCACCATCACTCGTAAGTATTGCGTAAATAATTCTGGCACCTTTTTCTGCAATTACAGTCACCAACGTGTTTGAGAATAAAGTACCTTATAATTTAAAGGGCATCCAAATTCAATACTCGCATTCAGATGCCAGTGCCTTCAAATCCCATAATACATCTCTGGCAACGGTCTCGTGCTGCTGTGGATTCAGGCCTGGTATTGCTGATGCAGTTCAAATTCACTCGCCTCCACATGGTACAATCACCTTTGTGGCCCAGCTCCAAGCACCCTCATTGAAGCAGCGTCTGCGGGCATTTCTCAGGAAGACAGTTCCCGCTAAGGGTAGCTAATCTGCTCCCAGAGCCGAACTTTGCTCCTTGCGTCGCTCCCATTCTCCTTTGAAGATCTTATGCAGTGCTCGGGGGCTCACCAGCCATTACTCATCCTCCTGGTTTGGCGGTTTTGCTGGTGTGCACATCAGCAAAACCGCCAAACCAGGAGGATATATATATAGTATATATATAGTATATAGATATATAAAATGAACGATGGCTGAAGGCGAGCCCAGGTTTTAACACATGCCTGAAATGTAAGGCTTTTCAACATGGTTTAAATATGAAGGAGTTCAATTCACCATTTTAAAAAAAAACATGGAAAATACCTAGATTTTTTAACTGTAAAAGTGACAATGTGGTGTAAGTTCTTCGGTGCTCTTGCCCTAAACTGTATGTGGGAAGCACAATCCACATGGTCCATGTTAGAATCCTTCAGCACCTCAGAGCCATAAAAAACAAAGAAAAAACCTTCCCTGTAGCTAGGCATATTAATGAAGTCCATGGGGGAGATCCCAAAGAACTTGAATACTTCGTGATTGATTCTATTCCGAAAAACAGACGAGGAGGCAACAGGGAGAGAAAACTGAGACAGCTGGAGTCAAGACATATATTGACATTTGATACTAAGATCCCCCAGGGCCTCAATGCAGATGAAGATTTGCATGTTCATTTGAAGTAAGTGGGACAGAAAGAGTGCTTCCCCCTCTGTCCTGCAGTTACGTTATTTATCAGATGTTAGAAAAAGTTTTTTATCAGTTGCTCAGGTTTATAAGAAAGAAAATGTCTTAAGAAACATGTGATGTCCCGAACTAAGTGTAATGAATTTGGTGAGATATTTTTCAATTGAGTGTAGAATCAGTTGATACAATGTATTATTCTAGCCCCTGTTGTTATTTTCAAAATAATTTTTAGAGTGTTGCACTTGCACTTTATTAAGAGTTTTGAAATGTTAAGGATTTGACACAATAATAGTTGGCAAGATGCATACAGTTTACAGTGTATTCGTTAACAGCGGATTTTGCACTCGTTTTGGACTGATGGGTTCCAAAATCTTTGCACTAAGCACCAGTTCTTTAATTTTTGTCCATGGCTCTGGATTTTGCACATGATAGCATGCACAATTAGTGAATGAGGACCGGTTTTGATACGAAGACCATACAAAGTTGATTTTAAGCTAGAAATATTAATGTGGCACTTTGGAGAGACCTAGGCACTCGCACTTTATTAGTATTCTATTAGTGGTTAAATTAATAACCCTTAAGGAATTTGTCATAGCGTTTGCATTTTGCATCAACAGTCTGTATCTCCAATTGTAAGGTCTAAACAATAATCCTTTTGGACTGATGATGAGCACTTGCACTTTATTCTGTGAGGCACTGAGTGAAATAACTCTTTCTACTTTTTGAGAATTCATCTTTGGTTCACATGCTAATTGATAGATTAAAAACTTTTGTAAATTTAACACTTGTGAAAAATTATTGTCAATCACTCTTGATATATTGTTTTGTTACATTAAATATTAAGCTTTGATGTGCAATAGAATTAATCATGGACTTTCTGTGCTGATGCAGTGCAATAGATTTGTCGAGTTACGACATGAGCAACCGATAGCAAGAAAATGATATTTCAATAAGTATAAAAAATGTAAAAACATATGAAAATATACTTTAAAAAATTTACCATTTGATAGGCTCGAAAACAAATAAGTAATGTTATTGAACTGTTTTATGCAGTGATACATTTCACGACTTTGTAATATGCTGATTCTGTCCATGACACCATGTGACCCAGTACTCCCTATGAAGGGAGGAGAGAATTTGAGCTCTTTGTGTGAGCAAGGCAGGGGATCCTGTCCAAACGTATTACAACAGCACAGTATTTGAAGAAAATAAATGTAAACTATACCTGGGCCTGCAGTGTCGGTGTCCGGTTTCTTCAGAGGACCCAGTGGTGGTTTTGATATAAATATGTATTGTTTGAAGTGGGGGTCCTTTACCCTCACATCCGCCACCAAATGCTGGAGGAGGGAGTCCCTGTCCCACACCGCTGTTGCCAGGTGCGAGATCCTCACCCCTCGTTTCAACGTTAGGCTAAGTAAGGACACCGTCTCAGATAGCTCTGCTCACCCTACTAGTAGCTTGGCATGAAGCCAGGCTTATCTCCAAGGCACAAGTGTACAGTATGTGCAACCACACTCACAGCAACCCACTGGTGTCACCACAAATAGACTCCATACAAGTTTTTATAAAACAAGTATAATCTTTATGTAAGAAGATAGACGATATGACCACACACGACAAAACCAACATATTATAATGGGTAGTATTCCTTCAGGTGGATTGGTAGGTTCTAATCCCAACCACCGCTTCTAACCAACAGTCAAGTTTACTTCTAACCATTCTCAAAACGTTAGGCAGGTCGTATTGCTAGAATCACACACATTGCAAAGGAAAGGAAATACTGCAATATATAACGATATACCCACTTACTGTGCACTAGACAAACAATGCCTTCCATAGCGCCACAATCATGTACTTTGCAATAGAAGGAATAATGCCCTGGGCAAGGACGAAACAAAGCAATGCGTCACGCTACAATCACGTACTTGTGCAATGGAAAAACAATGCAAGGCGCCACGTAATAATCCTGGACTATGCGATGAAGAGATAATGCAAGGTGCCACGTTACAATCGTGCTCTGCAAGGGAAAAATAACGCAGTGCATAGCGCACCCAGCATGTAGTTTGTCAGGCACAATTAAGGTCAGGCGTCATACAACAGTTTGATAGTTCGTCAGCAGCAGTAATGCAAGGTGTAATATGACAGTTTAGGTGCTCAGTTAACAGTTGCCCCCAATCATGGATCAATGATGACACAAAAGTACTGCTTCTCACTCAGGCCCCAGTACTGCCCCTCCTTGGGCCAGCACGGTCCTAGATCCGAGCTGAAGCAACAGGCTCGCGCAGCTGACAGAAGCGAGAGGCTGAGAGAGTGTCCCTCCAGGCCCGCACCCGCCCCCCAGGTGGTGATCCACGTTACCTGGGGGGCGCAAACCCACTCTCCTCTCTTCCTTCAGCGACTTGGACCTTGATCCAGAACTCCGTCAAATGGGCATGGCGAGCTCGGGCCAGCGGCTCAGCTCCTCCGGGGCTGCCGATCCAGGCCACTACAGCTTCACTCTGAGGGCCAGATGACCTGGCCCTCTTTCCGGTAGTCTCAGTAGACACCGAGACCCACCCTCAGCACTGCGGAGACCTACTTTGATTTCCGTGCACACACCACACTGGCACTCCTCACCAGCACCTGTGGTTGCACTGCGACACGCACTCTGCACGTCCGAGACTCGCCTCTTCTCTGGTGCACATGATGACCAGGCACTCTTCCCCAACACCTCGGCTTTCATCTCTACACACTCCCTGCGCGTCCGAGTCTCACCTCTTCTCCCGGTTAACACGATGACCAGACGCTGTTCACCAACGCCTCGACTTGCACCATGACACGCACCCTGCGCTTGAGAGTCTCACTTCTTCTCCCGGTGCACACGATGACCAGGCACTCTTCACCAACACCTCAGCTTGCACTACGACATGCACCATGCGCGTCCAAGACTCACTTCTTCTCCCGGTGCACACAACGACCAGGCGCTCTTCACCAACGCCCTGGCTGCACCACGACACGCACCATGCGCGTCCGAGTTTCACTTCCTCGCTCGGTGCACACAACGACCAGGTGCTCCTCACCAACGCCCTGGCTCCACCACGACACGCTCCCTGCGCGTCCGCGATTCAGTTTACTCCTGTGTTCCCACAATCACAAGGCACAACTTCTGAGGGTCTCAAGCTGCAAAAGCACACACACACCACGTTGCTTGTGACTTCTCCGGAAACTTTTATGTTCCTGTGTTTCCAAACAGGTAACCTGCTCACCTCGGGCCCTCGGGGTTCAGGATGCAGCACAAAGCACAGTCCTGCTCAAGAAGGGGGAACACCACCCACTGCAATGTCCCTTCAGTCTCTTCCTTAGTAAAAGCTACAAACTGCAGGCCAGCCCCAGATCACGAAGCAAGGGTCAGTCCTATCCAGCAGTCTCTTCAGCAACTCCTTCCTTGGTAGAGGTTCTTCTTGATCACGAAAGAGGCCAAAGCCTTTGCAGACTCGACCTGTCCATTTCGCCATTCAGAACTATACCAAATTCTAGGGGTTTCAGTTCTCTTAGTTATACCCCTTCATGTCTTTGAAGTTTTTTGTGCTCAGGGGTCCCTGACCCCTCCCTAAATCAGTTCTGGGTGTCTCCCTCCCAGTGTCACCTTTATCCCTTTGATTTTGGGGGTCTGGATCCTTAATCACTTAGCTGGAGTTGGGTCAATTGGTTTATAGCACCAGCCCAGGCCTTTTCCATCCCTCCCTGGGTTAAGACCTCTACCAGCTCCTCTCACCTCACAGATCCAGACAGTCCAACAGAGACACACAGAAATGCTTAAAGCACAAACTCAGCCACTTTCTAAAAGAGTGGTTTATGAACACACAGTGACAAAACCACCTTCACAGAAGGATGTGTTATGCGAGTTCATACATACTAAACTTCACCTCTCCATTATAAACTTACAGGAATCTAGGCTACCAAAACACAACAACCAGCCTCCCCCATGCTATCCTATGGGCAGAATGGTCTTTCACCGGGAGAAAAACTAAATGGAGTGTTTTTCACTGTCAGGACATAACACACACCTCAGTAGATGTCCTGCCTTTTGCCTACACTGCACCCTGCCCAGGGGTTACCTGAGACCTACCACAGGGGTGCCCCATGTGTATGTAAAAGGCAAAGGAAGGCCTGACAAGTGGTTGCACTTGTCAGGACAACATGCTAACTTAGCACTCTGCGCGCAGGCCCTACAATGAAGGTCTGAGTTCCCTTCTCTGCGCGCCTGCGCATTCCTAGCCCCTACACACACAGTGCACATCACTAGGAACTTTACTAGTAAGGCCAACATACTAATCATGGACAACCAATTACCACTACACTTTACATAGGGAACCCTTGTACTTTGACACTGATTAGCAGTGGCAAAGTACCCAAGCATCTAAATACAAAGGAGATAGAGGCAAAAAGTCAGGGGTAATCACGCCAAGCTATGCCAGGTCTAACACGCGTCCCCTCCAGACGAAAAGTGGGGGGAACTACCTACTCTCATGGGAGTTCTCATCCCTTAGGAGGAAAAATCTGGACAGACCGTCAGCATTGGTGTGTTCTGTTCCCGTACGGTGTTCCACCATGAAGTCCATCCGCTGTAGGGAGATGGACCACCTCAACAGTTTTGGGTTCTCACCCCTCATCTGCCTCAACCATCTGAGGGGCCTGTGGTCGGTCTGAACCAGGAAGTGAGTCCCAAACAAGTAGGGTCTCAACTTCTTCAGCCCCCAGACCACAGCAAAAGCGTCCCTTTCAATTGCACTCCACCTCTGTTCCCTGGGACGTAGCCTTCTGCTACTGAAAGCTACAGGTTGGTCCAAGCCCTTGATGTTCAACTGTGAGAGTACTGCTCCCACCCCATGCTCTGAAGCATCTGTCTGCACTATGAACTCCCTGGAGAAATCCGGCGCCTGTAACACGGGTGCAGTGCACTTGGCGTACCCCAGGGATCCTCCCTCAGCCCGACACTGTTCAACATTTACATGGCCCCGCTCGCACACGTCACCCGACAGCACGACCTCAACATAATCTCCTATGCAGACGACACTCAACTGATCCTCTCCCTCACCAAGGACCCCATCACCGCCAAAGCAAACCTCCACGAAGGAATGACGGCCGTCGCCGACTGGATGAAGATCAGCCGCCTGAAGCTGAACTCGGACAAGACGGAAGTCCTCATCCTCGGCTCCAACCCCTCAGCCTGGGATGACTCCTGGTGGCTGACGGCACTGGGGGCAGCCCCGACACCCACCGACCACACACGCAACCTGGGAATCATCCTCGACTCAACGCTCTCAATGACCAAGCAAGTTAACGCTGTCTCCTCCTCCTGCTTCAACACCCTCCGCATGCTCCACAAGAGCTACAGATGGATTCCGACAGATACAAGAAAGATAGTCACCCAGGCCCTCGTCAGCAGAAGACTCGACTACGGAAACGCCCTCTATGCTGGACCCCCGACCAAGCTCATCAAACGATTACAATGCATCCAAAACGCCTCGGCGCGGCTGATCCTCGACGTACCACGGCACTGCCACATCACCCCCCACTTGAGAAACCTGCACTGGCTCCCCGTCAACAAGAGGATATCCTTCAAGCTCCTCATCCACGCACACAAAGCACTCCATAAGACTGGCCCAGCCTACCTCAACAGACGGCTCTCCTTCTACATCCCCAACCACCAGCTACGCTCCGCCAACCTCTCACTCGCCACCGTAATGCGCATCCGAAGAACCACCACCGGCGGGAGATCCTTCTCCCACCTCGCCACCAAGACATGGAACACCCTCCCACTGAGTCTAAGACAGACCCAAGACCTGCTGACCTTCAGGAGGATACTCAAGACCTGGCTGTTCGATCAGTAGCGCCCCCCCCCCCCCAGCGCCTTGAGACCCTTGCAGGTATGTAGTGCGCTTTACAAATGATTGATTGATTGATTGATGGCAGTTTTCAGGGCATCAAAGGAGGTCTGGCAGGCATCAGTCCAGACCATCTTCTTGGGCTGTTTCTTGGATGTCAGTTCCATCAAGGGGGCAACGAGGGTGCCATACCCTATCACGAACCGTCTGTAATACCCAGTGAGTCCTAGAAAGGCCCTATCCTGTCTGGGTCTTGGGGCGTTCCCAAGCCAGGATGGTATCAATCTTTGCCTGTAGGGGCGCCACCTGGCCGCTCCCCACCAGGTGGCCCAAGTACACCACGGAACCCTGCTCTATCTGGCACTTACTTGCCTTGATAGTTAGGCTCGCCCTCTGCAAGGCCTTCAATACTTCACAGAGATGTTGTAATAGTTTCTCCCAACTGGAGCTGAACACTGCAATGCCGTCCAGGTAAGCGGCGCTGAATTCCTCCAGCCCATTCAGCACATGGTTAACCAGTCTCTGGAAGGTGGCAGGGGCGTTCTTCAACCCAAAGGGCATAACCCTGAACTGGTAGTGCCCCTCTGACATTGCGAACGCTGACCTCTCTTTGGCCCCCTCGGTCAAGGCAATCTGCCAGTACCCCGATGTCAAATCAAATGTACTGAGGTACCGGGAAGCCCCCAGCCGATCCATGAGCTCATCAGCTCTGGGAATGGGGTATGCGTCAGTTTTAGTGACCGCATTGAGCCCACGGTAATCCACACAGAACCGAAGTTCGGGAGTGGCACCCGGCACAGCAGCTTTTGGCACAAGGACCAGTGGGCTGGGCCAGGGGCTGCTGGATGGCTCAATCACCCCTAGCGCCAGCATCTTGGAAACCTCCCCCTTGATGCTAGCCCTGACCTTATTAGCTACCCTGTAAAAGTTTTGTTTTACAGGCAGACTGTCTCCAGTGTCCACATCATGGACACACCATTTGGTGACTCCTGGGGTCAGGGAGAACAGGGAGGCGAACTGACTCAATACCTGGCGACAGTCCCTCCGTTGTTCCTGGGTCAGGGTAGACGAGAGGTACACCCCATCCACTGACCCATCCTTCTCCTTGGCTGACAGGAGGTCAGGAAGGAGTTCACTCTCCTCTTCCACCCTGTCATCTGTAGCCAAGAGCATGGTCACCTCAGACCTCTCAAAGTGCGGTTTGAGGCGGTTCACATGGAGAACCCTCAAAGGATTCCTAGGAGACCGGAAGTCCACCAGGTAGGTCACTTTGCTCCTGAGCTCCACCACCTCATAAGGCCCAGTCTACTTGTCCTGGAGCGCACAAAGCTCCACTGGCGCCATCACCCACACTTTCTGCGCAGGTTGAAACTCGACCAGAGTGGAATTCTGGTCGTACCACTGTTTCATATCCTCCTGGCTGGCTTCCAGGTTCGCCTGAGCGAGCTGCCTGAAACGCCAAGTTTGGTTCCCGAAGGCCAGTATGTAGCTGAATACATCCTGGGGGGTTTACTAGGAGCCTTCTCCCAGCCCTCCTTCACCAAACTCAAAGGTCCTCTGACCGGGTGCCCATACAGGAGCTCAAAGGGAGTGAACTCCAGTGACTTCTGTGGCACCTCCCTATAGGCAAACAGCAGGCATGGCAACAGGACGTCCCACTTACGCCTCATGGGTTCCTCCAGACCCATAATCATGCCCTTCAAGGTCCGATTAAACCTCTCAACCAAACCTTTGCCCTAGAGGTGGTAAGGTGTGGTGAACTTATAAATTACACCACACTCCTTTCACAGAGATTTCATATACCGCGATATGAAATTAGTACCCCTGTCGGACACCACCTCTCTGGGGAACCCCACATGGGAGGAAAAACCCCATCAGTGCACGGCCCACCACGGGGGCCATCACAGTCCGGAGAGGGATTGTTTCCGGGTACCGGGTGGCATGGTCCACCAAGACCAGGATGAACCTGTTGCCCATTGCCGTCTTGGGATCCAGAGGCCCCACAATGTCAATGCCCACCCTCTCAAAGGCTGTGCTGACCGCAGGGAATGGTTGGAGGGAAGCCTTTCACTTCCTTCCACTCTTACCACTCGCCTGACAAGTCTGACAGGTCCTGCAATGAGTATCAGAACTCTTGCACATCTGGGGCCAGTAGAAGTGGGTGACAAGCCGCTCAAAGGTCTTGTCCTGCCCCAAATGTCCGGCCAAAGGTACATCATGAGCCAACCCCAATAGGAAGGTTCTGAAGCGCTGGGGCACCACCAGCACCCGGGCTGACCCAGACTCAGCTACCTTTAGCTCACTATACAGGAGATCATTTTCCCAGTAAATCAAGTGTGATCCCAACTGATCACCTGCTGCCTGGTTTGCTGCCTGCTGCCGCAAACCTACAAGAGAAGGGCATTTCTTCTGCTCCTCACAGAATTCCTCCTAGGAGGCCCCCCCCCTTCCTGCTGCCATTTGGTCAGCCCGGGTACGTCCCCCAGTTCAGCCACTTGTTCCCCCGTAGGCTCCAGGGCATCCCCCTCAAAGGGAGCCTCCTCCTGGACCGTGGGAACTGTGGGGGCTGGTTTCCCACGCCCCCTGCCTCTTCCCTTACTGGCAGGTACCTGGGCCACTGTTTCAGGCTCCAGGTTCTCTTGAATACTGTTAGCAATGGGATTTCTGGTTGGCTATGGCTTGCGCCTAAGCCAGGCAGAAACCACCACTCTAGTCGGGACAAGGGAGTTACATGCTGAAAATAACCCCTGCTCACCCGCTTGGTACCTTGGCACGAGCAGTCATGCTTATCCCAGAGGCAATGTGTAAAGCGTTTGCGCAACACACACACAGCAGCAACACACTAGGCACACCACAAAAGGAACTCCACACAAGGTTATATATAAAAATAGCCTTTGTATTATCCAAAACATATTAGAATAGTAATCACACAATATACACTGTGCCAACTGGCACTAGGCAATATTTACAGGGGATTATATACACATGACATGGCCAATTGGGCCACTGTCAGAACAATCACCAAGCACAAATAGTAAATGTAGAATACAACCAGTAATTACTGGCAAAATACTGTACTCAGCATTATATCCTGCAAGATAAATCATATGATGCAATCAGTATCACATTAGTCGTAAAACACAGTATAAGCCAACCTCATAAGCCTAAACACATTAGGTAATAATATCCTCACCAGCATAAACACATTATGCAATAACCTCACAAGCATAAACACAGTATGCAATAACCTCATAAGCAGAAATCACATTAAGCAATAACCTCATAAGCCTAAACCTCAGATTAGGGAATAACCTCCTAAACATAAACATCAGAGACATAAATCATGGTGCACAAAACACATTTAGCATATTAGCACATAAATCACATTAGGGCCTGGCGCCCTACCAACCTTACTGACCCCCTGGCCAACTGGCCTTCTCAGAGGGCTCAAATGCCTTATGTCCAAAATGTCAGGGCAGCTGCCAATGCAGCAGAATCCAAAAGTGACCAATTGCGCTGGCCTATACGTTGCAGCTGTCACTAATTGCTGTGCAGCTGTGACGCAAAATGTGGGCACTGGCACTCACTGTGCCCTCTGGGCCCCTCTGGGTCCCTCTAAACAAATATGACCAAAACGTGGCAGTTGCCCGCTATGGCGGCCCAACTGAGGGAATAATGTAGGCACTAACTGGGCCGTCGGAGCCCAACTCGGGGACTCCTGGAAAAACTGAGCCCAATGTTGCAGCTGCCCACTGTCAGGTGGGGCAGCTGTGAAAACTAAATCAAAGATAAGGTACGGGCACCACTGTGCCCTCTGGACCCCCACCAGAGCCCTGAAAATGATGTGCCCTTCGTTGAAGCGGCCCGCTCTCCTGCGGGTCCGCTCAGGAAATCCAGCACGACTGCCCTGGCGCCTCGTGAGCACCAACAGCAAAAAGAACGGCCTCAGCCCCACTCACCAGGGCTTGGTGCGGGCTCCTCTGGTTTCCTCTTCTTCCTACTGTGGGCTCCTGGCAGCCTGAGGAGCCCGCGAGGCTCCCCCTACACTCTGCCTCTCCGGGGACACAGGACTTTGCAGGGGAGCCCGCGAGGCTCCGGTTGGCTTCTCCGGCGGGCGGGACTTCCTCTCCATGCTCCGCTGGCCTCAGAGGCCCCGCCAACAGTCAGGCAAGGCCGCCTGGCTTCCTGTCCCGAACCGGGCCGCGGCGGTGACTTCCCTTCGACGCTGCAGTGCGGGGTGAGCCCCCGCCTTAAAATAGAGCATAATGCGGGGTGGGCACCCACGAAAGGCACCACAATGCGGGGTGG
This sequence comes from Triturus cristatus, assembly GCF_964204655.1. NCBI lineage: Eukaryota > Metazoa > Chordata > Amphibia > Caudata > Salamandridae > Triturus > Triturus cristatus. Next base: position 863,394,943 of record NC_140590.1, read on the forward strand.
GCACCCGTCTCTTAAAATAACTCATAAAGAGGGGTGGGCACTACCTCGGCTTATAAAACAAGCATTTGCAATGCAATAGGTCTCGCATTAGTAAAAGTTTGAGCTTTTGGCGTTGCAAATAATAATGCAACACCAATAGCTCTAATTTTTAGTAATGCGAGGCCTATTGCCAACAGACAGCTACACAAAAATAACGATCAACACAAAAATCACTCTCAATACAAAAGCAACAAGCTCGAGACTCCAATGCCAAACAATTGCTTAACCTCAGGGTGACGGGGTGCCAGGTCGAACATTCGCAAAATGTTTCAGTTACTCTCTCCATCTCGACGGCAGGATACAGTATTGTTGCATAATAACAAAATAATTAAGCATAATTTGTAAAACGTGAAAACTTGTGCCGTGGTTGCATTGAAAGGTGGGCCAGGCGTTCCTCCAGTGATTGCGGCCTTCAAATGCACAGGATGTCTTTTTAATTCAACTGCTGATTAATGTAATTAAATTCAATTAAAGAAACGAAACAAAAAGCTGAATGCTGGCAGTACTGACCCAGCCTGAATCGCCCGGGGACGCGTGTAGGTTTCCAAGGAATTTTTGTTCCATTTACTGCTGCGCTGTGAAAGGCGTTAACGAAGGGGTTGTGTGGTGCCCGAGGCGGATTCTTAGATCTTAATCATAAAAGCGTTACGCACGCACACCCAGATTGACTTAGATAAAGTGGCACAGACATCCATGCCCATGCACTTTTAAAGAAATACACAAACCCGCACACTCAGCTAGAAGGGAATTCACACACAAAGGCGGCCAAAAAGATCACATTATGGACTTGGCCCATTTAGAGGTGCTGGCAATGGTAAAATCGACCGAAAAGTATGTTTTTACTAAATGTAAATGCAGGTACGTAGCTTCAGATGGGCTGTTTGGGCGGGACACCCCCTTATGATTTCTCAGTCCGGTCATGCTGCTAATTGCCATGCCAGGGTGCAAGGCGGGCGATCAATGGGCAGGTACCGCCGCCATGGCACCTCATTTACGAAGAGTCAAGAGGACAGTTAATGCAATTTATAACCAGCTCTGACAATATTAAAAGACAAGCATGGCCAAGGCGGACCGCACTGAAAGCGGACCACGCTGAAAATAAAGATACACAATACCATCACAAAACACATGCCAGCAGGGGGAGGAGAGGCTGTCAGGCCGGGGGCACCCACCTTCCTGCGCAGCCGCAGCTGGCCGGTAAGGATCGCCAGCAGGGTAGGGTCAGGCTCCTTCACACTCACGCACACATGCCAGCAGGGGGTGTCAGGCTCGTTCCAACTCACTCACACATGCCAGCAGGGGGGTGCCAGGCTCGTTCACACTCACTCACACATGCCACCAGGGGTGTGCCAGGCTCGTTCACACTCACACATGCCAGCAGGGGGTGTCCGGCCGATCACTCTTACATGCCAGCAGGGGGTGGGGAGGGTGTCTGCCGGGGGCACTAACCTTCCTGCGCAGCCTCAGCTGGCCGGTAAGGATCGCCAGCAGGAGAATCTTGTGGCAGTGCGAGGGCTGCTCTCTGTCGAGGGTCACCGAGCAGTGCGTGGCTACGCTGGGAAGAGGCACTAGGTAGTCAAAGGGGGGAGGAAGGTGACTCAAAGGGCAGGGAGTAAGACAAAAGGGGGTCGAAGAGGAGGCAGGGAGAGGAGGGGAGAGAGCTGCGAGGGAGGAAGAGAGGGGGCCTCAATGGGCGGGAGAACCTGAGCGTGGGCTGAAACACCGGAGGGAGGGAAAACGAAAGCACGCCATGCGCGCGTTGAGGGATACGCATGCACTGGCTGGGGGCGGCTCGTGCGTGTGTGTTTGTTGGCGCAGGGGGCGTAGAACTCGGCGAAGCAGGCGCTGCTGGAGTTCAGCAGGTGAGAGCAGGCCGAGTCGGAGTACAAGATGACCAGCGGGTCTTCCCGGGAGTACATGCCGGCCCAGCGACTGCAAAATATTTGTTGCTTTGAATTGCGCTTGCATTAGTGGTTTGCCTACCAGGCACTAGGACCGGGGGCTCATGCCGATATGTTTAGCTGCCCGGGGACTGCCCCAGGGTAGCCAGCGATGGGGGTGGCTGGCCCACTTTGGATTACACTCGGGCAAGACTGCCCGTGAGTTTTCTCTCCTCGCTTCCCCCTTCAGCCAGACCGGGTTTCCCGACAGCCGGGATCACAGATCCTTTATCCTGTCCCTAGGGGGGTGATAGCGCGTCAGCCTAGGGGTGCACGCGTTGTGTAGAGCAACACAACATAATGGCTAGAGCGTGGGACTTTGAAGCTGGGGAACCCAGTTCGAGTCTCGGCACCGACCCTCAAACATCCGGTGATTCTGGGCAAATCGCCTAGCTCCCAGCGCTAAAAAGGAATGGGTCCGCTTGAATGAAGAAGGCAGTATAGGGCGTCCTGAGCACCAACCCTCCCGTTCGCTATTAGCGGATGTAGCGCGGCATGTAGTATGACGGAGCGCGCATAAGGCTCGAACCTGTTAATATGTACACATTGAAATGGCGCAAGGGGCGCGAGCACTGGAGTTCGAGGGCTAGGTAATTACCGCAGCATGTGGGTACCAAGGTACAGGTGGCGCAGGTCCATCGTACCTCTCTGGTTTGGTTCTCGTATTTTTACCGCTGCGCCATAGCCATAGTTCAGGAATTGAGAGGGGGCCGAGTCTTTATGAGCGCGTTCACAAAGAAACTACTGCCTCGAGCCTAATTAACACGGCACCAAGCACCAGCTGTACACGTTACATGCAAGCGCCAAAAGCCCTGCGCATGCCCATCTCCTATAAACAACAGTTTATAGATCGGTAGAGTATAAAATATGTTTTTAACCAATGCTGCGTTTTTAACGAGTGAATGTTCACGAAAGTGAAACTGCATGCTGACTTGCGAGGGAAGGGGGACAGGAGATGTGCACGCCGCGTGGCTGTAAGCGCGTACACCAACTCAAATCCGCCAAGAGCCTGCGCGTGCCCATCTCCTGTCCCACTTCCGAGGCAAGTCAGCAACAATAGATCTCGCTGGCGACAGCAGCGCTTCGCGCTGCGTTCGTCAGGCGAGACCTAAAAAGGGGTGGGCTCCCGCTGATAAAAGCAGCAAATGCGGGGTAATTCCAACATCAGGATTCCCTCTAAAAAGGTGGCAGCTCCGCGCTGCGAAGCCAACGCTCTCCTTTGGCAGGAAAAAAAGCAGAGAGCTCTCAAGGCGCTATAGTCCAAAAAAAGTCCTTAGAGGTCCATGGGGCATAGTTGGAGCCAGGGAGGCCAGCACACAGGGCCCTCCAGCAGGGAGGCAAGCCCCTGTGGCGGCTCCCGCTGGGCCTCCAGCAGCAGCAAGCCCCCAACAAGTCCAGAAACAACACAACATCATGGGGTAACAGCCTGTTAGACCTGGCACCTTGGCGTGAGTTTCCCTTCCACTTTTTGATGGTGTGCCTCGATTGTTTTGCTGGTGTTGTCCGCTCAGGGCACTGCGCCACGGCTAATCCGTGCCGCAGTGCAAGTGCTCCCTACGTAAAGTGTACCTGTAATTGATGTCCATGATTGGTTTATTGGATTCACTGTCAGTCCCCAGTAGAGTGCACCAGGGGTGCCAGGGCTTGTGAATGCCAATGCTGCTGGTGGGCTTGCAGCGCTGGTTGCGCCACCCACAGAAAGCGGCCTTGTAAAGTGTGTCTAGGGTCTGCCACCGCAGACCCTGTGCGCGGTCCGGGACCGTCGCGCTGACTACGCAAGTGCCCCCACTTGCCAGTCCCTAAACCTTCCCTTACCTACATATTAGCCACCCCTCTGGTAGGCCCAAGGGCAGGGTGCATTGTAGGCATAAGGTAGGACATGCCCTGATGTGTGTGGCATGTCTTAGTAGTGAATTACAGCCATTTCCGTTCTTCACTATTGAAGGCTACCTGCTCTCCATAGGCCAGAATGGGCTGCTGGGATCACGCCAACGCTGTGACCCCAGTGGACTCAGAGAGCATGGTAGAGTGTCAAGTTTGGTATGCCTGAACTCAGAATAATAAAATACTTCTTGTAGTCAAGTTTATTTTAATATCCTGGGTTTGTAAATACTACTTTTAGAAAGTTAGTATTTACTGACCTGACCATCTCAGTCCGCCTCTGCTGTGTGTATGTGTTCTGCCTGGCAACTGTAAGGAGCAGGGTTGGGGAATCCCCAGAGACAGGTTGGCTGCCAGGTGGTGGGTAGAGAGGTGACACCTGGATGGGTGGGAGGAGTACCCCTTGACTCTTGAATAGACCTGTGCTCTGCCACCACAAAGCCGGCGCCACCCCCTGTGGGGCGGCTGATGTCTCTGCCCTGCTGCTGAAAGGAAAGAGCAGAGTCACCATAACAAAGTGCTCCAGAACTGGACTGAGCCAGGCCTAGGCCCCCTGGCGCTAAAGAACAAAAGAATCATGGTATAAAAGTAGGAGCCTGGCTCCTAAGAAATCAGAATCCTGTTTACCACAAAGAACCTCTGCCCGACTAGAAGGAGAAGGAGACGCTGGAGGAGCTGGCCTGCTGCCTGCCTTGCTGAGAAAGGAGAGGAAGAGACTATTGAAAAGACTTTGCTACTTTGTGCTTGAACATTCTCCAAGGGCTTGATCTGAGCTTGCCCCCTGAACTGAACCCCAGGACCAGTGGGTTCTCTGTGCTTCTTGCTCGTCCTCCAATTCGAGCCGTGTGTGCATCCCGCCGGAAAAGAGACTGCGCCCCTCATCGCCCCTCCTAGGGCCGTGACACTCAGGAGCTCGCCTGCCGCAATCCCGTGAGAGCCCCGCTCCGTCCGGAGCCGCTCTCAGGCCCCGGGCCAGGCCGCCTGCACCCCTGTCACCGCCTGCCATTGGAGTGCACTGAACGCGCTATCACCCCTCCCGCCGGAAGCCGTCCGACGACTGTGATCTACGCCGGGTCATCCAGCTGCACTGACCGTGCCCTGTGACCCCGCTTCGCTATCCCCGGACATCTCAGGCCGCGCCGCCCCCGCTGTGGAGACCCTCCTGCACCGCCGTGCTAAAGGGTCGCTGGCCGCGCCTGCCTACGTGCCCACACCTGCTGATTGAGGACCCAAGAACACTTCCCAAGCTGAGAGTCGCACCGACCTGTGCCGACTCCCCACATCACGAAAGAAGTTCCAGTATCGGGCTCGGGCCCGCAACGCCTTATTTCCCCGTTCGCAGGAACCGATCTCTGTGAGTACTGGAACTACAAGTAAAGAGACTACGAACTATCCATTTGAAGCTACGAACAACGAACATTTGCCCGCTGTACAACCTGGTGGCATAGCGAAAACGTTATTGGTCTTGTGATAAGTCTGCTGAGATATATATACCTTATTTTTACATAAAGAATCGTATTTTTATATATATCCAAGTCTGGTGTCCGTTTCTGGGGGGGATTGATGTATTTACTGTGTGTACGATGGTAAGTGCTTAACCAACAACGCCTGAGGAATCGCCTTGGCTGCTCACGCCACGCACCTAGAGGGTGAGCAAGGGTCATTCGCGAGGGGTTATCCTGCGCCCTGACGTGGAGGAGAGGGTTCCTGCTTGACACAAGGGCAACCTTGCGGCAACCAGAGATCCCCGACTCTAACATTGGTGGCAGCGGGTGGGATTTCGGATTTGCACTTGTAATTTGCATACAGTGAATTATTAATCACCAGATAGTGAGAGCAGACCAAATAACGCAGCCACAGGTTTTTAATTGTTGAACTTTGTTGAGACATCGGCCATTACTGCAACCATGCCTGGCTCGCTCTCTGCTGGAAGAGCGCTCTCCGTGATTTCTGGAATAGATGAGGTGGATTGGGAGAGACTGGAAGGCTACACGATGGAGCAATTGAAAGGCTACAGTGTAAAATTCAGAGTCCCCCATGCTGGATGCAAGAGGAAGCCCCAGTACACCAAGGCGTTGAGAGCCTGGAAGGAGTCACGAGACCTACGGAATGCGGGGGACATCGTTCCACCCGACAACCTTGAGGAGCCCAGCAGAGTCCGGTCGCCAGAGGAGCTGGCAGACAGGGCAGCAGACAGGGCACATGCAATGGAGATGGCAAAGTTGGCAGGACAAATGGAAATGGAAAAGCAGAAGTTGGCCCTGGAGGCACAACAACGCCAAATGGATCATGATATCAGATTGAAGGAGTTGGAGCTGAAGGCGAAAAGTTTGGACACCGCTCCTTCTGGTGGCAGCACTCCACCAGCGCAGGTAGAGTCCAAGGTGTACATCCCCAAAGATGTAGTAAAGGAGTATTTTAGAAAAGATGACATAGGGCAGTGGTTTAGAGCCTACGAGGTGGCCATGTCCTCACACCGGGTCCCTGAGAAAGACTGGGGAGCGGGGTTGTGGGGAAGGTTCCTTGCGGAAGGGCGGGACACACTGTTAGATTTGCCCTTAGAAGTCCAGACCTCATACCCCCATATGAAGGAAGCTTTAATGACCAGGTATGGGTTAACTCCTGAGCTATATAGACAGAGGTTCAGGGAGACCAAGAAGATCCCTGAGAGTACGTATGTGGAATATGTGACCTTTTTCTGCAGAGCGCTGGATGGTTGGGTGAAGGGTAGCAGAGTGAATGATTATCAAGGGCTGCTTGATTTAATTGCATGGGAGCACTTGTCCAGTCAATGTTTTCCTGAGCTACGCCAGCACCTGATAGATAGCAAGCTGTCCAACCCGAGGAAGCTTGCTGAGGAGGCGGACCGCTGGCTCAGCACCAGGGTCCACAAGGGTCAAGTGGGAGACTCCGCCAAAGGTGGGCAGGGTCCCCAGCAGAAGAGTGGGGGGGACAGGGGTAAACAGAAAGGGTTCCAAAAAGGCCCCCAAAGTAATCCCCAAGGGAACCAGCAGAAGGGTTCTCAGCCTCCCCCACCCCCGCAGCAGAACGGGGCCCCGACAGGTAGACCTGTTCCAAAGGGGCCCTTCAATTGTTATAGGTGTGGTGACCCGGGTCACATTGCCTCTGATCCTAAGTGTCGCCTGTTTGGTAAGACCGCACCCACTGGTGCTCCCCCCCGGCAAGTAGCTAGTATTAACTTTGGGGAGGAGGTAGCAGTCCAGGAGGGTGGGGGTCCCGGGCAGATGACCCTAGTCTCGCTAGGAGACAGTGAGATGGTCCCTGTAACCTACTTGCCCTCTAACACTAAGAAATATGGGCAAGTAGTGACCATCAATGGAAAGAAGGTTGAGGCTCTTAGAGATACAGGAGCCAGCGTGACCTCGGTGAGGCAACACCTGGTGTCTCAAGAGCAGATTGTACCCCATGCCTACTGTAGGGTTGTCAATGCTGACAACGTAGAGAGTCGTTGTCCAATGGCTCAAGTTCCCTTTGAGTGGGGGGAGGTCTCTGGTACTCTACAAGTCGCTGTGAGAACTGACATGCCTGTAGACTGTCTGCTAGGGAACGACCTGGAGAGTTCCCCTTGGGAAAAGGTGGAGAAGACCACGCATCTGAGGATGGTGGGTCTACCCGACTGGGCGTGCGTGACCACCCGGTCCATGGCAGCCAGTAGGGGTGTTGAGAGGGTCCTGGAACCTGAGGGAGAGGTCCAGGAACCGGCCTTAGGGAGAAGGCGCAGGAGGCGCGGGAAACCGGCCCCCGAAGTTCCCACGGCCCAGGAGGAAGTAGACCCTGAGGGGGATGCTCTGGAGCCTACCGGGGAACAGATTGCCGAACTGGGAGATCTGCCTGAGCTGACCCATTGGCAGCAAGAAGGAGGTCCCTCCAGGGAGGAATTCTGCAGGGAGCAGAAAGAATGCCCTTCTCTCGTGGGTATGCGGCAACAGGCTGCAGACCAGGCCAACGGTGTTCAGGCCAAAACACACTACGTGTACTGGGAGAGTGACCTCCTGTATTCCGAGCCTAAGGCTGCTGAACCTGGGTCAGCCCGTGTGCTGGTGGTACCCCAGAAGTTCAGAACCTTCCTACTGGGGCTGGCTCATGATGTGCCGTTAGCAGGACATTTGGGGATGGACAAGACCTATGACAGGCTTGTCACCCACTTTTACTGGCCCCAAATGCACAAGAATTCCGATTCCTACTGCAGAACCTGTCAGACTTGCCAGGCAAGTGGTAAGAGCGGAGGGAAGCACAAGGCTCCTCTGCAACCTTTCCCTGTGGTCGGTACGCCATTCCAACGAGTGGGTATTGATATTGTGGGGCCTCTGGACCCCAAGACAGCCCTGGGCAACAGGTTCATCCTGGTCTTGGTGGACCATGCCACCCGGTACCCTGAAGCCATCCCTCTGAGGACAGTGACGGCCCCCGTGGTGGGACGGGCACTGATGGGAATTTTCTCCCGAATGGGATTCCCTCTAGAGGTGGTGAGCGACAGGGGGACCAATTTCATATCCACATATATGAAATCCCTGTGGAAGGAGTGTGGGGTAACTTACAAGTTCACCACTCCTTACCACCCCCAAGGAAATGGGTTGGTTGAGAGATTCAACCGAACCCTCAAAGGCATGATCATGGGCCTGGACGGTCCAATGAGGCGGAAGTGGGACGTCCTCTTGCCATGCCTGCTCTTCGCTTACCGAGAGGTACCACAGAAGTCTCTAGGGTTCAGCCCCTTTGAGCTTCTGTATGGTCACCCGGTAAGAGGACCTCTGAGTTTGGTAAAGGAAGGCTGGGAGCAATCTCCCAGGAAACCTCCCCAGAATGTATATAGTTACATGCTGGCCTTCCGAAACCAGACTCGGCGTTTCAGGCAACTTGCTGAGGCAAATCTGGAAGCCAGCCAGGAGGAGATGAAGCGGTGGTACGACCGGAATGCCACTCTGGTAGAGCTTCAACCTGGACAAAAGGTGTGGGTCTTGGCCCCAGTGGAGCCTTGTGCACTTCAGGATAAGTGGACAGGTCCATTTGAGGTTGTGGAGCGCAAAAGTCCTATCACCTACTTGGTGGACATGCAGACTCCCAGGAACCCTTTGAGGGTCCTACATGTTAACCGCCTTAAGCCCCACTTAGAGAGGACCGAAGTGGGCATGCTGCTGGCCACTGATGATGGAATGGAGGAGGAGACCGAGCCTCTTCCTGACCTCTTAGTGGCCTCTGAGAAAGATGGGTCAGTGGATGGAGTTAACCTCTCACCCACCCTGACGCCCGAACAACAGGAAGATTGCCGCCACTTGCTGGGACAATTCTCCGACCGATTCTCCCTGGTTCCTGGTGTCACAGATTGGTGCGTCCATGATGTGGACACAGGAGACAGCTTACCTGTGAAGCACAAGGCTTACAGGGTAACTGACAGGGTCCGAGCTTGCATCAAGGAGGAGGTCTCCAAAATGCTTGCGCTAGGGGTGGTTGAGTCCTCCAGCAGTCCTTGGTCCAGCCCCGTGGTCTTGGTCCCCAAAGCTGCTGCGCCGGGAGCCACACCTGAACCCCGGTTCTGTGTGGACTACAGAGGACTCAATTCAGTCACGAAGACTGACGCGCACCCCATCCCCAGAGCTGATGAGCTCATTGATCGGCTGGGGGCTGCCCGGTTCCTCAGTACGTTTGATTTAACGTCTGGGTACTGGCAGATCGCCTTGACCGATGGGGCCAAAGAGAGGTCAGCGTTCTCTACACCAGATGGGCACTTCCAGTTCCGAGTCATGCCATTTGGGATGAAGAATGCCCCTGCCACCTTTCAGAGGTTGGTCAACCAGGTACTGGTTGGGCTGGATGCGTTCAGTGCCGCCTACCTGGATGACATCGCAGTGTTCAGTGCCACCTGGCCCGAACACCTGTGCCACCTCTGGGAAGTGTTGATGGCTCTGCGCCGAGCAGGCCTCACGATCAAGGCAAGCAAGTGCCAGATCGGGCAGGGTTCCGTGGTGTACTTGGGACACCAAGTGGGGAGTGGCAAGGTGGCACCCTTGCAACCCAAAATCGAGACCATCCTGGCTTGGGAACCCCCCAAGACGCAGACCGCAGTGAGGGCCTTCCTGGGGCTCACTGGGTACTACAGGAGGTTTGTCAAGGGCTATGGAACGATCGTTGCCCCCTTGACAGAGCTGACTTCTAAGAAGCAGCCCAGGAACGTGATTTGGACTGACACCTGTCAGAAAGCTTTCGACACCCTGAAGACTGCCATGTGCACGGCGCCCGTGCTCTTGGCCCCTGACTTCTCCAAGGAATTCCTAGTCCAGACAGACGCTTCAGAGCATGGTGTAGGGGCTGTTCTGTCACAGATGACCGAGGAGGGCTGGGACCAACCCGTAGCCTTCATCAGTAGGAGGTTACTTCCACGGGAAAGTAGGTGGAGTGCAATTGAGCGAGAAGCATTTGCTGTGGTCTGGGCGCTGAAGAAGCTAAGACCCTACTTGTTTGGGTCTCACTTCCGGGTTCAGACGGACCACAGGCCCCTCAGATGGTTGATGCAAATGAGGGGTGAAAACCCGAAGCTGTTGAGGTGGTCCATCTCCCTACAGGGTATGGACTTTACGGTGGAACACCGTCCTGGTACAGATCACGCCAACGCTGACGGTCTGTCCAGGTATTTCCGCCTTAGTGACGAGGAACCCCCTGGGCAAGGGTAGTTCTCCCCACATTTCAGCTGGAGGGGACACGTGTTAGACCTGGCACCTTGGCGTGAGTTTCCCTTCCACTTTTTGATGGTGTGCCTCGATTGTTTTGCTGGTGTTGTCCGCTCAGGGCACTGCGCCACGGCTAATCCGTGCCGCAGTGCAAGTGCTCCCTACGTAAAGTGTACCTGTAATTGATGTCCATGATTGGTTTATTGGATTCACTGTCAGTCCCCAGTAGAGTGCACCAGGGGTGCCAGGGCTTGTGAATGCCAATGCTGCTGGTGGGCTTGCAGCGCTGGTTGCGCCACCCACAGAAAGCGGCCTTGTAAAGTGTGTCTAGGGTCTGCCACCGCAGACCCTGTGCGCGGTCCGGGACCGTCGCGCTGACTACGCAAGTGCCCCCACTTGCCAGTCCCTAAACCTTCCCTTACCTACATATTAGCCACCCCTCTGGTAGGCCCAAGGGCAGGGTGCATTGTAGGCATAAGGTAGGACATGCCCTGATGTGTGTGGCATGTCTTAGTAGTGAATTACAGCCATTTCCGTTCTTCACTATTGAAGGCTACCTGCTCTCCATAGGCCAGAATGGGCTGCTGGGATCACGCCAACGCTGTGACCCCAGTGGACTCAGAGAGCATGGTAGAGTGTCAAGTTTGGTATGCCTGAACTCAGAATAATAAAATACTTCTTGTAGTCAAGTTTATTTTAATATCCTGGGTTTGTAAATACTACTTTTAGAAAGTTAGTATTTACTGACCTGACCATCTCAGTCCGCCTCTGCTGTGTGTATGTGTTCTGCCTGGCAACAGTAAGGAGCAGGGTTGGGGAATCCCCAGAGACAGGTTGGCTGCCAGGTGGTGGGTAGAGAGGTGACACCTGGATGGGTGGGAGGAGTACCCCTTGACTCTTGAATAGACCTGTGCTCTGCCACCACAAAGCCGGCGCCACCCCCTGTGGGGCGGCTGATGTCTCTGCCCTGCTGCTGAAAGGAAAGAGCAGAGTCACCATAACAAAGTGCTCCAGAACTGGACTGAGCCAGGCCTAGGCCCCCTGGCGCTAAAGAACAAAAGAATCATGGTATAAAAGTAGGAGCCTGGCTCCTAAGAAATCAGAATCCTGTTTACCACAAAGAACCTCTGCCCGACTAGAAGGAGAAGGAGACGCTGGAGGAGCTGGCCTGCTGCCTGCCTTGCTGAGAAAGGAGAGGAAGAGACTATTGAAAAGACTTTGCTACTTTGTGCTTGAACATTCTCCAAGGGCTTGATCTGAGCTTGCCCCCTGAACTGAACCCCAGGACCAGTGGGTTCTCTGTGCTTCTTGCTCGTCCTCCAATTCGAGCCGTGTGTGCATCCCGCCGGAAAAGAGACTGCGCCCCTCATCGCCCCTCCTAGGGCCGTGACACTCAGGAGCTCGCCTGCCGCAATCCCGTGAGAGCCCCGCTCCGTCCGGAGCCGCTCTCTGTCCCCGGGCCAGGCCGCCTGCACCCCTGTCACCGCCTGCCATTGGAGTGCGCTGAACGCGCTATCACCCCTCCCGCCGGAAGCCGTCCGACGACTGTGATCTACGCCGGGTCATCCAGCTGCACTGACCGTGCCCTGTGACCCCGCTTCGCTATCCCCGGACATCTCAGGCCGCGCCGCCCCCGCTGTGGAGACCCTCCTGCACCGCCGTGCTAAAGGGTCGCTGGCCGCGCCTGCCTACGTGCCCACACCTGCTGATTGAGGACCCAAGAACACTTCCCAAGCTGAGAGTCGCACCAACCTGTGCCGACTCCCCACATCACGAAAGAAGTTCCAGTATCGGGCTCGGGGCCCGCAACGCCTTATTTCCCCGTTCGCAGGAACCGATCTCTGTGAGTACTGGAACTACAAGTAAAGAGACTACGAACTATCCATTTGAAGCTACGAACAACGAACATTTGCCCGCTGTACAACCTGGTGGCATAGCGAAAACGTTATTGGTCTTGTGATAAGTCTGCTGAGATATATATACCTTATTTTTACATAAAGAATCGTATTTTTATATATATCCAAGTCTGGTGTCCGTTTCTGGGGGGGATTGATGTATTTACTGTGTGTACGATTGTAAGTGCTTAACCAACAACGCCTGAGGAATCGCCTTGGCTGCTCACGCCACGCACCTAGAGGGTGAGCAAGGGTCATTCGCGAGGGGTTATCCTGCGCCCTGACGTGGAGGAGAGGGTTCCTGCTTGACACAAGGGCAACCTTGCGGCAACCAGAGATCCCCGACTCTAACACAGCCCCTATATTTATATTAGACATTCCTGTTTGTCTGCAGTGCAGGGCTTGGGGGAACCAGCAAAAACTGGTTCAGGGGGGAATTAGAGCACTGTGTTTAGCAGGCTCCTCTTCCCCTTTGTCAAGAGGGGGCTCGGTGATCAGACACACCACAGGGGGCAGAGCCAGCATTGTACAGGGCAGGCACAATCCTATTCAGGGTCAGGGGACTACTCCTCCCACTACTCCAAATGTAGATGTCCTATTCAGCCTAGTGCTGACTCACCCTGCCCCTCTTGGAGCCACACACACCTCCCAGCCCCTGTCACTCAAAAGCCAGACATGCAATTCACATCAGGCTGGCAGACACATAGCTCACAGAAATGCCAACTTCTAAAAGGGGCATTTCTAAAATAGTTATAATAAATCTGCGCACACCATTGCGCAGCATTTATTATTACCATTCCAAATATAGTAAACTTGACCACGCTGCTCCTCTCATATCAGGAATTACCACTGAAACACTTATCAGGGAATCCCCAATGCATTCCTATGGGAGGGCAACCCCACAGTAGTGAGAAACCACAATGGCTGTTTGTCACTACGAGTACATGTCACCCACTTAAGGTACATGTCCTATCTTTTACCTACAACGCACCCTGCCCATAGGGCTAGCTAGGGCCTACCTTGGGGTGACTGACATGCAGTAAAAGGGGGGTCACAGACATGGCACACACTTTAGGTGCCACGTCACAGCGGCAGTAACACTGCGCGCACAGGCACTGCAATGGCAGAGGCCTGATATAGGTTTGCAAGGCTACTTTGGTGGGTGGCGCAATCAGCGCTGCAAGCCCACCAGTAGCATTTAATTTACCAGCCCTGGGTATATGAGATACCACTTTACGAGGGACTGACAGGTAAATTAAATAGGCCAAACAGGTGTACACCAATCTTACCATATGTAACACAGAGAGCGCACACACTTTACGCTGGACATCAGTGCTAAAGTGCCCAGAGGCCTAAAACAACCAACTCAATGTCATAGAAAAGGCTAGGAGAAGGGCAAAAAGTTTAGGGATGACCCTGCAAAAAGGGCCAAGTCCAACAAATACCTTCACTGGCTACCATAGACCGAGGTCACACAAGCCCACTCAGGTAGACCCAACATCTCCAAAGCGCCTGGCGCTCCACCTCCTTCCAGGGGGAACTCTCCCGGTCATTCCCAAGCAGACAGACTACAGGCATTGACGGACTTACAACAGCCTTCAAGGAACCTGAGACCCCCCCCCCCCATTCGAGGGGAACCAGCGCCACCTTGCAGAGGCACACTGAATTGTCTGCTGACATTACAGGGTGAAGCACATTGGGAATGACTTGCTCTTCAGACACCCACTGACACCTGACAGATGTCAAACTGGCTCCGGTGTCCCTCAGAGCCTCCACCCTCCGTCCATTGATGGTCACCCACTGACTGTATTATTTAGTGTTCTCAGGCAGAGGGATTTCCTGCACCATCTCTCGATCTCCTAAGGAGACCAGGGTCATAATCGCTTGCTCCTCCCCATTCCAAGGATTCAATTCCTCCCCCAACGCTACACTAACTAAACCAGGTGTTGGAGCACCAGTGGGTGCAGATGACATTTTGAGGCATTTAGGGGAAATATGACCCACTTTCTTACAGAAGTAACACATAGGCGGACCTCTGGGCTCCTTCTTGCCCTTGAAGGCCCAGGCCCTCTTGGCCTTGGGAGACTGGGACTGGGACCCTTTCTTGGGGGATCTACCTTGGGGCCCTTTAGGGGACTCCTTGTGGACCTTCGGCAGGGGACCCTGTGCACTTTTGGCAGTGGTACTCCCAATCCCTTTGTGGACCCGGGTACTGGTCCAGCGGTCCGCCTCCTCAGCAAGCTTACTTGGATCAGTCAGCTTACTATTCAATAGATGCTGGCGCAGCTCTGGAACACACAGACTACTCAAGTGCTCCCAACTGATTAAATTGCATAAGCCCTTAAAATCATTGATCTTGCTGCCCAGAATCCAACTATCCAGTGCCTGTGTGTACTCATTCACACATTCTACCCAACTACGGGATACTAGTTTCTTGGAGGTACTGAACTTCTGCCGGTATTGTTCAGGAGTGAGCCCATACTGGAGGCATAAAGCCTCCCTCATATTGGCATAGGTCAGGGTTCCCGCCCTCTCTAAGGGTGATAGAACTTCCCACCCTGAAGCCTCAAAGTGTTTCCATAGTCCCGCCCCCAATGCTTTTCAGGCACCTCATAAGTAGTGCGATCTCATATGCTGTGAACCACTCATAAATGTCATCATCCCTCTGGTAATATCACTCTAAATCCTTGGGACTGTACACCTTCCTTCCTGGCACTGGTGGTGCGCTGCCACCATTCGAACTGGGCTCGGCTTGTCTACCCTTAATGTCCAGTTCCCTCATGCTTAACTCATGAGCGAGTAGAATCCTCTTCTCCTCCAAGGCGAGAGCGTTCCTGCTCTCCTCTGCTTGAGTTTTAAGTTTTAACACCTTCAACTCATGCAGCCTCACCCTTTGGTTTTCCTTCAACTCCTCTGGGGAAAAACTCCTCCCTGAATGGCTACTACCAGCCCCTATAGATGGTCTTGCCACTGGCAAATCCTGTGGACCAAATCCATTCCCCGGAAATCCTCATCCACTTCAACATCACCCGTCTCCTGAGCCTCTTTGGCTTCCCACCAGGCCCTCAAGGCCACTTGCAGCTTCTCCTTCTTGGCGATACTTTTCATGGGACATCCCAAAGCTCTGCAGAATTGCCTCAACTGATCAACCTTGTAGAAAAACAGTGCCTCAATGTTAAACTCTAATTCTGCAGCCTCAGCCTCACCGGCTATCTGGCTCTCCCCCTGAGACATGATGTGCGGTTTAAAGGTTACTCAACAATAGTACCAACAATTCCAAAAACACAATATGTGGCTGCGTCGTGGTCTGCGATCAATTTATGATTTTGCACATACGCGTTTATTGTACATTAGGATCGAATCCCACCGCTCTGCCGCCAAATGTTGGAAGTGGGGGTCCCTGGCCCTCACCGCCGCCACCAAATGCTGGAGGCGGGAGTCCCTGTCCCACACCGCTGTTGCCAGGTGCGAGATCCGGACCCCTCGTTTCAACGTTAGGCTAAGTAAGGACACCGTCTGAGATATCCCTGCTCACCCCCTTAGTAGCCTGGCACAAGCTGCCAGGCTTATCTCCAAGGCACGAGTGTACAGTATGTGCAACCACACTCACAGCAACCCACTGATGTCACCACAAATAGACTCCACACAAGTGTTTATAAAACAAGTATAATCTTTATATAAGAAGAGATACGATATGACCACACGCTACAAAACCAACATATAATAATGGGTAGTATTCATTCAGGTGGATTGGTAGGTTCTAATCCCAGCCACCGCTTTTAACCAACAGTTAAGTTTACTTCTAACCGTTCCCAAAAGGTTAGGCAGGTCGTATTGCTGGAATCACACACATTGCAAAAGGAAAGAAATACTACAATGCATAACGATATACCCCCGTACTGTGCACTAAAGAAACAATGCCATATATAGCACCACAATCATGTACTTTGCAATAGAAGGACTGATGCAATGCGCATCACTACCACCATGCCCTGTGCAAGGAAGAAACAAAGCAATGCTTCACGCTACAATCATGTACTTGCACAATGGAAAAACAATGCAAGGCACCATGTAATAATCCTGGACTATGCGATGAACAGATAATGCAAGGCGCCACGTTACAATCATGTACTCTGCAAGGGAAAAATAACGCAGTGCGTAGTGCACCCAGCATATAGTTCGTCAGGCACAATAAAGTTCAGGCGTCATACGACAGTTCCATAGTTCGTTAGCAGCAGTAATGCAAGGTGTAATATGACAGTTTAGGTGTTCCGTTAACAGTTGCCCCCAATCATGGATCAATGATGACACAAAAGTACCACTTCTCACTCCGGCCCCAGTACTAACCCTCCTTGGGCCAGCATGGGCCTAGATCCGAGCTGAAGCAACAGGCTCGTGCAGCGGACAGAAGCAAGAGGCCGAGCGAGAGGCCGAGAGAGTGTCCCTCCGGGCCCGCACCCCACCCCAGGTAGTGATCCACATTACCTGGGGGGCGCGACCCCACTCTCTTCTCCGCCTTCAGCGACTTGGGCCTTGATCCAGAACTCCGTCAAATGGGCACGCCGAACTCGGGCAGGCGGCTCAGCCTCACCGGGGCTGCCGGTCCTGGCCGCTACTGCTTCACTCCTAAGCGCCGGATGACCTTGCCCTCTTTCCGGCGGTCTCAGTAGACACCGAGACCCGCCCTCAGCACTGTGGGGACCTACTTCAATTTCAGTGCACACACCACCCAGGCACTCCTCACTAGCGCCTGTGGTTGCACCGCGACACGCACTCTGCGCGTCCGAGACTCGCCCCATCTCTGGTGCACACGATGACCAGGCGCACTTCACCAATGCCTCGGCTTGCACCTCGACACGCACCCTGCGCGTCCGAGTCTCACCTCTTCACCTCTTCTCCCGGTGCACACGATGACTAGGCTCTCTTCATCAACGCCTCGGCTTGCACCACGACATGTACCCTGAGCATCCGAGTCTCACCTCTTCTCCCTGTGCACACGATGACCAGGCGCTATTCACCAACGCCTCAGCTTGCACCACGACACGCAACAGGCGCGTCTGAGACTCACTTCTTCTCCCGGTGCACACAACAACCTGGCGCTCTTCACCAACGCCCTGGCTGCACCAAGACACGCACCATGCGCGTCCGAGTTTCACTTCCTCGCTTGGTGCACACAATGACCAGGCGCTCCTCATCAACGCCCTGGCTGCACCACGACACGCTCCCTGTGCGTCCGCGACTCAGTTTACTCCTGTGTGCCCACGATCACAAGGCAAGACTTCTGAGGGTCTCAAGCTGCAAAAGCACGCGCACACCGCGTTGCTTGGGACTTCTCCGGAAATCTTTATGTTCCTGTGTTGCCAAACAGGGAGCCAGCTCACCTCGGGCCCTTGGGGTTCAGGACGCAACACAAAGCACAGTCCTGCTCAAGAAGGGGGGGACACCACCCACTGCAATGTCCCTTCAGTCTCTTCCTTAGTAAAAGCTACAAACTGCAGGCCATCCCCAGATCACAAAGCAAGGGTCAGTCCTATCCAGCTGTCTCTTCAGCAACTCCTTCCTTGACAGAGGTTCTTCTTGATCACGAAAATAGCCAAAGCCTTTGCAGACTCAACCTGTCCATTTCGCCATTCAAAACTACACCAAATTCTAGGGGGTTCAGTTCTCTTAGTTATACCCCTTTATGTCTTTGAAGTTCTTTGTGCCATGGGGTTCCTGACCCCTCCCTAAATCAGTTCTGGGTGTCTCCCTCCCACGAAGGAGACACAAAACGTCAGGGATAATCACGCCAAGCTATGCCAGGTCTAACATATATATATACATAAACACAATTAATTTAACCCCTTCGCCGTGGGGCAAATTCCGCCGCGGTGCGAGAGGGAGCGGGGTTGGGTGGGCGTGTGCTCATGATGGCCAGGAGCCGACCGAACTCCGCCCACTGATTAATTCTCTCGCACAGGCGGGGAATTAATACCGCGTGGGCGGAACGGCAACGTACGGACGGCTTCCGGCCGTCATGAGCACACGCCCACCGTGCACTCAAGGAGTTAATATGCACATTTAATGTACATTTTATGATAAATAAACACATTGACATCATATTTAAAAAAAATATTTATATATACTTACTCACATTATGAATGATGAATATTCACACAAATTATTATCAACCGGTGTAAAATATATACATTTTTATAAATACAAAAAAAATATATATATATATATTGTTTTTTTTTTGTATATCTACAATATATATATATGTAGATAATCATCACATATACTTAACTTACCTGTGACCATGCTGCTTCAAAAAAATGAATATTAGAAATTTCAGAAAACAATAATATTACTCACAGAGACTCGCAACATCGATACCTAGCAGGTCGAACAGACTGTGTTCCCTGCCTAGGATGTCCACCAAGCAGTGTGTCAGCTGCAGCTGTGTGAGCTGGATATCCATGCTGCAGCGCAGTCATCGCTGCACTCGCCCCCAGAGCACCCGAAGCTCCCGTAGGGCGTACCCCTTACAGGGCCTGCTGCCAGCATACATGAGTGTGGCGCTGCACCCAGAAAATGAGTGTGCTCCCCTCCACCTCACAGAAGATAGGGCGGGGCTGCTCACTTGCATCACACACAAGGGGTACGGATGGCTCTGCCTGATTGTACCATGGCAAGATGGAAGGGAGTTGGACTGGGATGAGAAGGAAACAGGAGGACAGAAAGAGGACAGATCAGGAAAAGAAAACAAAAAAACAAAGTACAAAAAAGTCACAAAAAACACACACAGAAACGTAAATACACACAGGGAAAGGTAGGATTGGAAAATGGGTGATCAGATGAGGTAGATTGAGTTGGAATGGGGTTGTGAAAAAAGCAGGGAGAAAGGTAGGCATGAGCAGACAAAATAAAATGATTGCATGCTTGCGCATGACCTGCTGCTGTTTGTGCTGTGTATTCAGCCCGGAACACACTACCAGCGCCAAATTGCAGCGCAACACGCATTTTCTGCCAGTTTGCGGAACTCCGTGGAATCGCAAGTTTTTATGTAACTCTGTGGAATTCCATGAAGTGAAATTCCACTAATTGAGCTCACCCTTAATCTACAACAGCCTTCTTTATGCAATGATTGTGGCTATGTACAGCAGTGTTTGAAGATAGCACCTTTTCTGGGCAGGCATTGTAAGCCACTAAACTTTACAGTTAACCCTCTGAGTAAAACTTAATTTGTAGAAAATTTTTTAAAGGCCTAAAAACCTAGGGGCTTAGTTACAAGCCCCTTGCGCCACTTTTGCGTCACTTTTCCCATGTTAAAAGTGACGCAAAAGTGGCGCAAGGGGCTTGTAAATCTGCCCCCTAGTTGTTTACCCACCATTTTTTCAGACTCCCTTTCTTGCAGCTGTTGAACATGAATAAGCTTGTTTTAGCTTTCGTTTTCTCATTGTAATATTCTTAGCATTAAAAGGCATCTCAAAGGTTTGCTTCAGACATTATATATAACATATTAGAACATTGGAATGTTGGGAGCTCCATTGAAAACAATGGAGCGCTCCGGGCTTATAATGGCTGGTATAAGCCTGGAGCACCAACAGTCCAATGTGTCTTTGTTCACAGCTCTGGCTGTGAACAAAGACTTCAGGGAGCCTGAGGGGATTTGAATCCCCTTGCGCTCCCTGAAGGCTTTGTTTTGTTAGAACATTCTGCCCTCTAGTGGCAGAATGTTCCAATAGCCTTATAGCCCTTCGTAGCAGGGCTATACCGGCTTTTAAAGTCCCTCTGCTTTGTTAAAGTTCCTCGCCTTCAGCTCGGGCCTTTAACGCTGCAGCGGCCTTTAACAGCCAGTATAGCCCGCTACGGCGGGCTATAAGGCTATAGTATAACAGTGGCAAAGTGGGTAGATATGGCTAGCCGTGTGGATAGTTCCAGGTCTTCTTGTGAAGAAAAGGGTGAGGAGAAAGGAGAGGTGGACAACAGCTTGACGACAATTGCATATTGGTCAGCTAAGGCCTCCCTTCTCCAGGACCGGACTGGGGAACCAAAACGATCTCTCGCTCTGTCCTTCTCTCGCTCTCTCTTCTCCCTCTCTGACTAATTTCTCTCTTCCAACTCCCCCATACTCTCTTTTTCATTCTCTTGAAGCCTCCCTGTGCCTTCTGTAACTACCCTTAGTGAATTGAGGAAAGTGAAATAACCACCAGGAGCCCTTCTCTCCCTGATCTCTTGCCTTCCCTCGCCCATTTAGCTGGGGTCCAGTGGGGGTCTAAGAGAAAAAAGGCCCAGGTCTGGGAAGGGGGGCATTGCTGGCTCCCCACTACGGTAATATATGACACTCACCTGGTGTAACAGGGCCGCGAGCTAGTGTGGCAAAGAAAACTGGGTGAGCAGGTCTCTTCCAGCTCCTATGTTGTGTATGGCCTACTTTCCACATTTGGTCCTGGTGGTGATCTAAGATGGATATTCAGGAGGGGTTTGGGAAGGAGACATGCAGTCAAGGCTGGATGTTGCACCAGATCTGGAGGTGTATTGCTGTTAAGGAGGAAGCCATAGGCATGGAGGCAAGAGGCAGAGGGTCAAAGAATATCAGAGCAAGCGTTTAGGAAACATCCACTGTTTGGTACAACAATTGCCATCTTTGACCTGTGGGTCAGCCCACTATCTGTTTACAGTGGTTTTCTTAGCACCATTTTGTGAGTATACTTGATCTGACCAATTGGAAGGACGTGATCATAGAGGGGCAAAGTCTGTCAAGCATCCAAGCCACCCACTGTGGGTAAAAAGATGTGGGGTGGGAAAAGTGAGGGGTATGAGGAAGAAGAATGCTGGGTGGGCCGCTGGTAGCGAAATGTTTGAAGTGCTAGTGTGACGGAGCAGAGCACAGTCATTTGCAAAGTAAACAACACCATGGTGTTTGCATCTTTTACCACTCTTAATGCTCCTTTAAGGGTTTGGGAGTGGTGAGGAATTGAATAAATCAGGGAGGTACAATTGTGGAATTTTAAGTATATTTAAATTTACTGTCTTTAGTGATTGTAAGAAACTGGGGACCTTATTTATGAGGCCTTGCGATACTTTTGCACTGCAATTGCATCACTTTTTCTGACGCACCGGCAGCGTAATAAATGCACCATGTTGCGCCCTATTTACAAAGTGACGCATCTAAACAGATGCATCACTTTTTAAAGCCCTGCGCTATGTTATGCCTGCATCAGGTATAATGTATGCAGGGTGGGCGTTCCCCCGTAAAAAGCCTTGTAGAAGAGGCGCAGTGAAATCTATCAGATTTCACTGTGCCACTTCTAGGACACCACTGTTTCAAAATCTTACGCCTGCCTCACAGCAGGCGTAAGACTGACGCAGGCACATTTAACAAGGGACTTGCCCATGTATAATGACACATTGCAGGAGCTGCGTCACTTTTGCAACACACTCCAGCAATGCGTCATTACTGCGCCTACAGATACAACAGAAATACTGAAGTATCTGTAACTCCTTGCGACATGGAGCACCGTTTATTAAATATGGTGCATCCATCGTGTCGCAAGGGGGGCATACTGAAAAGTATTGCATCGCTGTTTTCACGCAGCGATGCAACAGTTTTGATAAATGAGTCTTTGTGTTATTAGTGGAGGGGGGTGTAAGCCCCACTCTGGCAACAACCACAACCCTTGTCAGGATGAACCACAAAAGTCACTAAAGTAACCTGTGCTTAACCCTCTGGTAGCTTGGAACAAAAGCAGTCAGGCTTTATTAAGAGACAATGCGTAAAGTCTTGAAGCAGCAAACGAACAGTAATAAAGTCAAAACACAACACAACAATTTAACACATCAATTTAATAATATAGAATACATTTTAATAAATGGAAAGGTTTTAAGTAAAAATGGTGCCTAAAAGCACAAGACGCCAACTTTGGCTATCTGGTTCCACTGAACCAGGACAAAGTTACAAGTTCAGGTCGACAGAGATGGAGGGCAGGCCAGATACAGGGACCAGGCTAGACTCGCTGAGAGTTGTACCTTATGTCCAAGATTTAAGGCTTCATGTAGCTCTGCATTGGTTCCAATCAGGAGCTGCACGGTGCTGTGATGGAATGTCCTGCATCGACTTGTTCTGTGTCAGTTCCGATCAGCAGCTGCAATGTAAGGTCCTGTGTCAAGATGCGTCATGCTGCGACACCATGCGTCAGTTTCCATCAGGGGCTACCAAGGCTGCGGTGTGAGGACTGCGGTGTTAAGTCCTGTGTCGAGTTGTGTCGTGCTGCATCGGTTCCAATGGGCAGCAAGTCAGGAGCTGCGAGGGGCTGCGATGCAAGGTCCTGTGTCAAGCTGCATCACATTGTGTTGGATTCGATGGAACCCACAGTTAGACAGGGAGGAGTACACTCTGATGCCAGCCGAGGGTCTAGGACCTGTGGAGGCATCTCTTGTGGATCTGGGCTCACTTCAGGAAGAGTCCAGCAGCCGAGCTCAGGCATGTCCAGTTGCAGGTCCAGTCAAGTCCAGTGCAGCAGATCAGCTGGGCAGTTGCCGGGAGGCCTTTGAAGCTTGTGTCCCTGTAATTCACACAGTAGGTCAGCCAAAAAACCCTTGGAATCTCTATAGGTTAGACTGGGATGAAGGTAAGCAGATCCAGTCTTGCTTCTCAGATGGCAAGGCAGACCTTCAAGCAGCAGATTAGTCCTTCTTCTGTAACTTCCACTGGTCCAGGAGTTTTCTGAATAGTGGCTCTGGAGGTCCTATGTTTATACCTAGTGCCAGGTTGTGTGGAGGGATTTCCTGTCTTATCCCCACATCTGGATCTGAAAAGTTCTTTCTCCTACTCCTGTCAAGGCTCCAAACTATCTGAGGCAGTGCTTAATTTGTAAAAAAAAACATAAGCGCTAGGGCTCTCATCTGGAGGACACTGCAGCTTGCACAAACATTGTCCCTGCCATGCTGCCAATGATGGTAACAACACAACCACTAACCATCACATTCCTACAAGTTTGACAATTCAGACAATTTCAGGCCTCCACAGGCATAAGTATGGCTTGGGCAGCAGGCAATAGTAATTCATAATGTATATGGAATTAATAACTAACTGTTGTGGTCATTTTTCAGACAGCGCCACCTTGTGGCAGACTGTCAAAAGCCCCGGTGTTGACAATTAAGTGTCGGTGCCGAGCACTGGGAACCACCTGCTCAATTTAAGCACTTGTCTAGGGGTGACAAAAGACAGACAGGCCTGGTGTCTGATTGTTTTGTGTGTGTAGGAGGCAAGGCGCTTTGAAGTGTAAGTGGGGCTGGGGACAGTCCCTCCCAATCATCCTGCCAGGCCAGGATGGCCCATCCTGTCAACATCTAAGCCCTCATTTGTATTACTATCTGGAAGCAATACACAAACCCCAACAGCAGAGCCATTCACAGCCATGTGACCCAGGACACTGGCAGAAGGCACAAATAGGTAGGGCAAGAAAATCCCAAATTTCTAAAAGTGGCAGTTACAGAATTGTGACTTAAACTCCGACTTTATCATTAAAGAGGATTTTAAATTACAATTAATTTAAGTGTAAACAGTATACTTCTAACTGTTCCCATTCCAAAGTCATCACTTATTAAATTTAATACGGTAGCCCAGTGTTAGTCAACGGTAGAGATAGGCTTTACAACAATGAAAATGACTTTATGATTTTTCACTAACAAGACATGTAACACCTAAGTACACATATCCTACCTTTTAAATACAATGCACCCTGTCCAATGAGCCTTTAGGACCTAAATTAGAAATTATATATGTATTAAAAAGGGAGGTTTAGGCCTGGCATTTTGCCAGGTCGAAATGGCAGTTTAAAATTGCATTATAGGGTACAGTGGGGGGCCTGAGACATGTTTTCTAAAGCTGCTTTAGTGGGTGGGACAGTCAGTGCTGCAGACCAACTAGTAGCATTCAACTTACAGGCCCTGGGTACATGTAGTACCATGTACTCGGGACTTACTTACAAGGTACCAGTCTGCAGAAGAACGGAGAACCAGGGCAACACCCAAGGATCCACACCCAGACACTACACTAAGGCAAGGCAAAGAGAAAAAACAAAAGCTCTTTGACTTACCTGTGAGTGACTGGTGGTTCAGTCAGTAAGAGCCAGCGAGGGGCAAACTCCGGCCGCAGCCATGGGGCAAGTCCCATTCTCTACAGTCTGGAAATCCTTATGGACGTTCCTTAGTCGGTTGCCATTTTTCTTCTGAAAATATGAAAGCTGAAATGTATGAGTATTTGTATGAGTAAACCTGTGCTGTGCAGTTTCTTTCTACTCAGATATCCAAGCGAGGGAGAAGGGCCCCATTGATCCTGGGCTCCAACTCACCCCTCCCGGAACACAGATCTTTGTACAGAAGGTCTCCATCGGCGAAAATAAAATAATATTTAAAGAACCATTTAAAGTCACAGACTCCTCACTAATAGCTGAAGTACTTAGATACATCAGAGTAACATCAGAGTCAACAATGCACCACATCAGCACTGAACAATGAACAAGAGAAGGGCATCTTGTTCCCATTGACTATCTGAGAAGAAGATGGCGATTGATTTTGTAGTCTATGGATACAGCCGCAACACTAGCAGCTCCTTATAACTAGATATGTTGCGTTGTTTTATGTAGTTATCTAATTGTTGGAGTGGCACTAGCAATATTTAATTGGTTTGCTTTTCTTTCATATTGCCTGGATAGGAAGACTAGTATTCCTCAAAAGGTTGAAGTTGTCCACACTACTGTGCATCCTATATCCTTTTTTCCCCTTTACCTGCTGACATTTGTAGCAGTGGTAGTGGCACCTTTAATAATGCTTCGCGTTCCAATACCTCCATTGCCTGTGATGGTACTATTAATGTTACAATGTGTCCCTCTAAGTCGCCCGTCATCATAAGGATGTCCCATTGGCCTGGCAGCATAGTGTCCATGATTCTCTCAAGGATAATATGTGGTAAAGCCAGATGACAATAGCACGGAGGCAGAAGACTAATTAATACTGTGATGTGTGCTCATACATTCCCCATGCAGTAGGCGCAGATAGACTTATTTTCCCTAGGGAAGTACCACCACAAACCGCAAAATGTTTCCTGCACCTGTTCCTCTGTAGAATACATGGGCAAGTTCAGATTATTGAGGCCAACATCTCTGAAGTGTTTGTAAATACCACAGTATGGGACCACACCTCAATAATGCACGAGGTTATCACTAACAATGCAAGAATAGAGGGGGAAGTAACAACGATGCCCAAGATAGGATTTCCTACTATAGACCTTAGGGCAGCTTTTGGTAGGAAGAATGGGTTTATGATAACAAGATCACCCTCAGACTGTAATGGCTCATTACTCCTTACCCACCTTGCCCATGCCAAAGAAGAACTGCTCTACGTCTATTTGCACAAATGTATTTGGGATAGACTGGGAGGTACACTGGGAGTGGGGAGAAAATGTCCAAACATAAAAAATCTTTTAAACTAAAGTCACCTCTTCACTGTTTTCTAGGAAATGGCACAGTACCTGTTGGGCGCAACTCTGTATGCAACAGCACCCTCTATAATTTGGACATGCAATATGGCACCTCCAGCCTAATGGATTTCTACTGGGCGTGTGGAGAATGTCTCTAACTCCAACTGCCTTCTCAATGGAATGGCATGTGCACACTGGTAACAATGCACAAAGTCTCTCTGGTCGTTCCTGCAGCTAACATCCCCCACATCCATGCCCATCCAATGACTGGCACTGTTACCTTGGTCCACTGACATCGGCGGTATGCTGAGTACTTTAGGTGGACAGCCGTCAAAGACATACCCCAGGAGTTCCACCTATTCAACAAGGTCCAACTCTTTTCTCAACATCATCATTATGATGTTCCAGATCAAGGCGAATGCATGCTGGCTTCGAAATACCAAGAGGAGGGTATGCCTTCGAATCAGGAGTTCGTGCTGCACATTGCCAACGATGAAGAAAATGGCTCCATCACGAAGGCCATCAAGGACTTAAACAACATAAAAAAAGAGAAAATGATTGCTGAAGGAGGTCCCATAGCAGACACAGCCACTGATTGCTTGAACTTTGACTGGATGCCTTCGTGGCTGTCTGTCATTCTATAAATGTTATCAGTTTTCGGTGTGTTGTTGCTCCTCTGTTGTGCCATACAGGTGTTCTGTCATTATGCTACAAATACTGGTAGTAAATTAGTAGGTATGACCTTTGCAGGAACTAGAAGGTTCAGAAAGTCTATACACAAGAAGAAGGGTAGAACAGGGAATGGGGATAATTTTGCGCTCCTTAAAGTTGAGAGCTCACAACGCCAGGGCCACACTGACTGCAACCCACTACCAATATCCAATGCCAGGTCAATAGACCCCAACTCTCCACTAGTAGATACCAACTGAGAGAGGATTAAAATGTAGATACACCATCACCTGCTACGACACTCTGTACATCCCTCGTTGACATACCTGAAGGAGAGTATATAGCGTTAAGGAAACCGCAGGAGAGCCAATGTTCCTACACTGCCTCGAGTGTCTACAGAGGTCTACAGAGGCCCTAGGCCCCATGACCCATGCCCTCCTGTAACCTCAGATGTATCTCTCCTATGAAGGTCAATAACCTCAGGTCACTGTCTTTCTGATGAACAAGTCTCCGAGCCCCTGTCCACTGCAAATACATCTTTCTGAACATCGAGAAGATGTAGCAATAACAGGATGCATCTGTCATCTAGAAGAACAAGATGGGCTAAGAGTAGGAGTGGGGGCCAACTGGAACTTTCCACAGCTTCTCACCTGATGTTTTGCTAGCTTTGGAAACTAAGACAGCAACATGGCTTCAAATAAACAATAATCTTTTGATGAACTATGTATCTTATAAGGAGCTTCCACTTTAAATTTTCCGAGAATTGACGCAAATTGTTTTCAATGAAACGTTCAGCTTTTGTTATGTTCTGAGGTCAAACACCTGCTAAAGTTAGACTTTGCGGTCAACAGTTCCTCATTAAAACTGTATAAAAGGACTGCTTACTGACCAATTAATTGACGACCTCTCACAGTGTAAATTCTCGACTAGGTGGTCCCAGCTAGATGATTTATTTAACATTAGATAAGGCCTTATTGTGCTTTGATGTTCAATCTTATTCTCACTCTTTCTTTGAATTGCCGTGATTTTAAACTTGCCGGACTGCATTTATTTGCTCTTGATTAGGGATGTGTCTTTTGATACTTGTTACCTGCTTGTTTTAAATAAATAGTGTCACTCAAGACTTGATTCCTGCTTCTCAGAAGTGTGTCTTGTTATTTCAGATAACACATTTCAGTGATGGGTTTTGTGGTGAAAACCCCACCGCTCTAACAAAGTAAATTAAATGTGCTAATTAGGTGTACGCCATTCTTACTAGGTTTGAAGGAGAAAGCTCAAGAATTATAGCACTGGTTAGCAGTGGTAGAGTCCTTAGGCCAACAAAAACAAATTCAGCAAAATGTGAGGAGTGGAGGCAAAACGTTTGGAGGAATGCCAAGGATGTCAAGGATGTCAGTTCTAACAGTGATTTTATTTAAAATTATTTTTAATGCAACTGTAGAGATAGAAGAGAGAAACTTTCAAGGACTGAGGCACTGGGTGGCCCCACATGGGGTGGAGGGAGACAGTAACGCGGCATGGAGCTGTGACTTCTGTGGTGAGCTGTCACATCCTGTTTGCAGCAGCTCCATGTTTATGTAAATGGCACTCTCCCTGAACCAGGTACCTGCTCCCCACTCCATGAGCCCAGAACCAGTCCCATGAAGTGACCAGAGAGATTTGGGGGCAAGGCCGGGGGGACAAGCAGGGAGTGGAGGGAGATGGGCTGAGCAACAACTTTCAGGGCAGTGGGAAATGTCTATTGGAGTGATAGAAATAGGGGTCTCTAGTTGGCAGAGGCAGGTACCTTTGTCCAAATAGGGACCCTTCTTCCTAGTCAGAGTAACGGAGTTACTCTCCTAAAATAACCCCTGCTCTCCCCCTTGGTAGCTTGGCCTGAGCAGTCAGGCTTATCTTAGAGGCAGTGTATAAAGCATTGCACATAACCAACAGTAATACAGTGTAAGCACTACAAAAGGACAACACACCAGTTTAGAAAAATATCAAATATTTTTATATACTCAAGACAAGACCAAAAACGATAACAATCCACAATACAGTTCCTTGAAGTCGATAGCTCTGTCCAGGGCTATCACGGTATTGTGAACAAACAAATCCAAACAATTCTGGCTGACCGCGGTGTCGCGGGCCAGCTACAGTGTCAGGAAGACCCGCAAAACAGTGCCTTTTAGAAATTTAGGGCATCAGTGACCTCTCGTTGAGCTTCCGAATGCACGGCGTCCGCAGGCGTCGGTTCTGGAGGTCGGTGCAGGAGTCGTTGGGCCCTCAAATTCACAAGAGTTGCAGATCGAACTCCTCACGGTTGAAGTCAGGAGCACTGGCGTCAGCAGGCATCGGGTGCTGCGGTGCGAAGTGCAGCAGTGTGGCGTGCGATGCCCTCAGGTTGCAGTGTGAGTGGCGGCCCGGTGGTAGCGTCAGATGGTGTTGTCTGTGAGACCAGAGTCATTGTGCGAAGTAATACGGTGCTCGTTGCGGTGCTGGCAGGTAAAGATGCGCTGTCGTCAGCTGACGAGCTGGAGTCGATGGCACCGGCATCAGTAGGCCAAGGCTGTAGTGCGGGATGAGGGCGGTGCGTCGTGTAGTTTCACGAGCGGTGCCATCGAACCACGGTCCAAGCAGCAGCATCGATTTTGGCGTGGAGCATCATCGTCGGGGATACCAAGGCGGCATGGTGAGCAAGGCGATGCGAAGTACGGTGCCCACAGGTCGTGGTATAAGCAGCGGCTCGGTGGTGGCATCAGCAGGCGTCGTCGGTGATACCCGGGTTGCGGTGCGGCGTTGCCGCGGTGCCCTCTGTGGTGCCTTCAGGACACGGAGTCGCGGCAGCTTCGACGATGTTGGGTGCTTTTTCTTCTGTTGCAGCAAAAAACACACATTCCCCACTGCAGAAGAACTTGAAGTCTTTGCTGTTCCTGAGACTTCTTGAACAGGGGGCAAGCTCTACCTCAAGCCCTTGGAGAAACTCAAAATAGTAGATTGCAGAAAGTTCAGTCCAGTCCTTTCACTGCCCAAGACAGAAGCAGCCACTGCCGACAACACATCAAAGCACTCAGCAAAGTGGTAGTTCCTCCTCACAGCTTCTCCAGCTCTTCTTCTTGGCAGTCTTCTTGGTCCAAAAGAGATCTAAAGTTCTGGGCCCCAACATTTACACCACCAAATCCTTTGTTCTCTGAAGGCAGAGAGCTTCTGTACCTAGCCCAAACCAGTTCTGTCTTCTCTGGTGCAGCTTCCTGGAAGGAGGTGGAGACAGCATTGTCCAAGGCAGACAGGGCCTATTCAGGTGCAAGCAAAATCTCCTCCCACCACTCTAAATGCAGACTGGGCCTATTCAGGTGCCAGTGACAACTCCTCCCGCTACTCTGAATGCAGCCCAGGTCTATTCAACCCAGCCCTGACTCATTCAGGAAAGCCAGGACACACATCAACTCCCCGATGGCCATCTGAGAGAATGCACCTCCCCAACTCCTGTCACTCCAAAGCCAGACAGTCAATACACATCCTAGCAGAGGCACACAGGATGGCTAAGCAAGTAAATACCTACTTTCTTAAAGTTGTATTTGCAAACACAGAATGTAAAAATCACCTTTACTAAAAGATGCATCTTTAGATTCAGGCATACTAAACTTTATTTTTCTACCTAGTTGCCAGGGCCAGTTATGTTTGTAAGATGTTATAAACAAACTCCCCATTCTGTCCTATGGGGAACAGGTAGCCTTGCAATAGTAAAAAAACAAAAGTGCCAGTAATTCACTATCAGGACATGCCACACACACCAGGGCATGTCCTACCATTCACATACACTGCACCCTGCCCCCAGGGGTACCTTGGGCCTACCTTAGGGGTGACTGACATGTATGAAAAGGGAAGGTTATGGCCTGGCAAGAGGGTGCACTTGCCAGGTTGACATGGCAGTACCAAACTGCACACAAGCTCTGCAATGGCAGACCAGAGTTACATTTACGGGCTGTTTGTGTGGGTGGCACAATCCAGTGTGACAGCCCACTATCAGCATTTGATTTATAGGCCCTGGCACACTCATTGCACTTTACTAGGGAATGACACATAAATCGAATAGGCCAATCATGGAAACACCAATCCATAACACATTTTACACAGAGAGCATATGCACTTTATCACTGATCAGCAGTGATAAAGTGCCAAGAGTCCTAAAACCAACAACAGCCGGTCAGGAAAAAATAGGAGGAAGAAGCAAAACAAGTTTAGGGGTAACCCTGCAAAAAGGGCCATCTCCAACACAACCCCCTTCCAGCCTAAAGCCAGGGTAGACCAATCCATACCTTGATGGGCTTCACTGCTTGAGGCGATAGAACATGGAACCTGGCCCACAACAGCAGGGTTTTATTCCTATTCTACGCCTTCCTAAACCTAGTTGGATCCCTCTATCCATACTCTCCCGGCCCACTAAGCTGACCCGTGGGGAACCCTTTTCCTCACCTGTGGATCCCATTTGTGCAGCGCCTAAACTTACTTTGCTCACAGATGTGTCCCAACAGGCAGACAGTACCCACATGGCCAGTACAGTGGTGTGGCCCAGTCCCCCTCCCAGGGGCAACTCTGTCCACCAGGACAGCCAGCCACAGTGGCCACTGACAACTGTCAGTGATGAGAGCCAGGCCTTAAGTCTTTCCGGCCACTCTAACCACTGTGGCTTCAGAGAGTGGGGGCGGTAGCCCCAGGTGCCTGGCACCCTTTCTCCACTCTCCCCCCCTGCCAGATAAGGTATGGCATCCTGAAACTGGTCCACCAACTCAGGGTCTGTACCCTGGGCTGGACAGGATACTGGGTTGGGCTCTCCTACACCCTCTCCTCCTCCCTGGGCTCTGTACCCTCCTACCTGGAGTGGTGTCCCCTTCCAGAATTGTCAGGGTACCTGTGGTAGGTGTCCTGCACAATTCGCCCACCAGTTCAGGGGTGCTATCCTGTAACTGGTACACCAGCCCAGGGTCTGTACCCTGAGGCTGAACAAGGGACTGGGGTGGGCTCTCTCACACCCGGTTCTTCTCCCTGGGGCTCTATACCCTCCCACCTGGAGCGGCACCCCCAGAAGACAAACTGGTAGAGGCACTGTTAGCAGTCACCCCTTCCTCCAGGTCAGGGGGGACACCCCTCAACCTGGTCCTCCAACCCAGGGTCTGTACCCTTAGGCTGGACCTGTGCCTGACAGCCCAGGACTTCTGGGGGAGTACACTAACCCCCCCAAGGGAAACACACTCCTCATGAGTTGTGCGAGAATCTGCCTGGCGCAGGTCTCCAGCCTCCTGTCCACCTGACAGAGCATGAAGACCTCCAGGCTAGAAGTGGCCTCACCAGGGTCAGTCCTGGGGTGCTCTGACCTTAGAGATGGCAACCCCAGACCCACTGGTTCTTCCACTAGGGATGGCGTCCTCCTCTCACCCTTTTCTCTGGACTCATGCACCCGCCCAACTGGAGCTGTGCTGCCAGACACCAGAACCGGTGGGATGCTCGTTACAGCAGTCCCCCCCAGTTCCGCAGACACTAGGGGATCCCCCTCAATGGGTGGACTTCCAGTGCAGTCTAGGCTCCCCACCTGGTGTTCCCTCATGGTACCACCCAGGCTCTGGGACCGGGTTTTGGGCACCTTGGGCCCCAGCCCATTCCCACTCCTTCTCCGTGGGGACAGAATGTGAGTCCCTACACCCTTCCCACAACACCGGGACCTATCTGGGCTACCACAAACCTTTCCCACCACCCTCTGTTGGGAAATACCTAAGCCCCTTCCTTCAGGGTCACCCCCAGATGCTACTCCAGACCCTCTGGAATCCACCAAAAGGTCTGCCTCCAGTGCAAGCTGCCTGGGGTCAGAGAACTCACACTCCACCGGGTGTTGGCATAGCTCTGGAAAACAGGGACTTAAAATATGCTCTCCAAAAATGTAATCACACAGCCCCACACAGGTGTTAACCAAACCACCCTTCACCCAACCATCCAGTGCCTCAGAAAAGTACCCCACATCATTCTCACAAGACTGGTGAGATAGTGTATGACTGTTGCTGTCCCTCAACCCATACTCTTCTGGCTGGTCTCCATACTCACTTGCCAGGTCTCCTATCATGGGGTACCCCTCTCCCTGCACCTCTCATCTAGAGTCAGTAGAGTATCCCTCCCACTACCAGGAATATGATCCCCTGTGCCAGTTCCCCAATCCACCTCAGGGACACTGCGCACCACTGGAGTAACCTCACAATCCTGAACCCCCTGGTGTATGTCAACCCCCTCCTTGAAGCAAGGCCCCAACTCTGTGTGTGTGTATACCTCACCCTCAGTGCTGGAAACTATATTTTTGCTGCCACCATCTGAGCTGGGCCTAGCCCTACTGGCTTCCCAGTCCAGCTCTCTCATTTTAAACTCATGGTCTAACATCATCCTTTTGACCTCCATGGCTAACTTAAGCTTCTCTAGTTCTGCTGCAACTCTCCTTGCTTCCCGCCTGTCCTCCAGCTCCTTGGGTTGGGAGACAAACTGCTGCTGCCTGGTTTAGAGGGCGCCCCCTTCCCAAAAGCACATCCACCCTTGGAATAGGCTCCTCTGCCTCCAAGATCTCCAGACAGCTCACTAGCATGTCTGGCTGCTACCCAGGCCCTCAGCGCCTTTTGTAGCTCCTCTTTTCTGGTGAGACCCCTGATTTGGACTTCGAGGTTCTTGCGGATAGCCTTCAATTCCTTTAGATTGTAGATTTCTAACCTCTCCTCCTCAAAGGCCACTTCCAAGAATGCAACAGATGATGAAATTGATTCAGGCATGTTGTACTGGAAAGTTCAAGTTCAAAACCAATGGAAAGGCAAAAATAGACCCCAAAAAACAGTATGTGGTACGTAATGGCCTGCGATATGGTAGTAGTGCACACCAATCACTGTAAGTCAAGTGCAAACACAAGTCCTATCCTCACCGCTGACAACCAATATTAGAAATGGGGGTCTCTAGTTGGCAGAGGTAGGTACCTTTGTCGAAATAGGGACCCTTCTTCGTAGTCAGGATAAGGGAGTTACACTCCTAAAATAACCCCTGCTCACCCCCTTGGTAGCTTGGCACGACCAGTCAGGCTTATCTTAGAGGCAGTGTGTAAAGCATTTGCACATAACCAACAGTAATACAGTGTAAGCACTACAAAAGGATACAACACCAGTTTAGAAAAATATCCAATATTTTTATATACTTGAGACAAGACCAAAAATGATAAAATCCACAATACAGTACTTAAAAATCTTCAGTTATCAAAGTAACCTTGAAATACAGTTCCTTGAAGTCGATAGCTCCGTCCGAGCCTATCATGGGGTCGTGAACAAACAAATCCAAACAGTTCTGGCTGACCGCGGCATCGCGGGCCATCTACGGTGTTGAGAAGACCCGCAAAACAGTACCTTTTAGAAATGCAGGGCGACAGCGACCTCTCGTTGTGCTTCTGAAAGCATGGCGTCCGCAGTCGTCGGTTCCGGAGGTCGGTGCAGGAGTCGTCGGGCCCTCGAAGTCACACGCGTTGCAGATCGAACTCCTCGCGGTGGAAGGCAGGAACGCTGGCGTCGGAAGGCGTCGGGTGCGGCGGTGTGAAGTGACGAGCTGGAGTCGATGGCACCGGCATCGGTAGGCCAAGGCCGCGGTGCGGGTTGAGGGCGGTGCATCGTATAGCTTTACGAGCGGTGCCCTCAAACCACGGTGCAAGCAGCGGCATTGATTTCGGCGTGGAGTGGCGGCGTTGGTAGATACCAAGGTGGCGTCGCGAAGCGGGGCGTTGCGGAGTGAGGTGCCCACAGGTTGCGGTGCGAGCAGCAGCTCGGTGGCAACATCAGCATGTGTCGTTGGTGAGACCAGGGTCGCGGTGCGGCGGTGCCCTCTGCGGTGCCCTCTGGGGTTGCCTTCAGGATGCGGAGTCGGCAGCGTCGTCGTCAAAGGCGTCGGGTTACTTTTTCTTCTGTTGCAGCACAAAACACACAGTCCCCAGTGCTCAGGGCAGAAGAACTTGAAGTCTTTGCTGTTCCTGAGACTTCTTGAACAGGGGGCAAGCTCTACCTCAAGCCCTTGGAGAAACCCGCAAAAGTAGATTGCAGAAAGTTCAGTCCAGTCCTTTCACACCAGGGCATGTCCTACCTTTCCCATAAACTGCACCCTGCCCACAGGGGTAGGGCTCAAGGAAAGCTTTATTCGACTGCTATTTAACACAGACATAAAACCACATAATAATTATAGAAAGTTACATTTCATATTATTTACAGCAATATGTGAAACACAATTCATTTTCAGTTAAAAACATGGTGCGACCATTACAGCTCCAAGGTAATTCTTTTCCTCATGTGAAGCACCGCTTTTAAAAACTGTACTAATCTCCAAGCTATATGCTCGTTTCCCAGTAGTTGGAGTAAAAACATGGCTTGACGGCACTGCCTAAGCCCTACATTTTTTTTTAAATGAAACAATCCAGACTTTCCTTGGCTCTAAGTAAAATTTGCAAAACAGGACTAGATGCATAGTAGACTGATAAGAAATGTTATCACAGGGACACAATATTAAGTTGCGCGACCAGTCATTCAATTTCGAGAAAGACACTAGTCTGTCTATATTTCCCAATCTGAGCCTGGTTAAAAGGAATCTATCAAAGGTTCCAGGTATGAATGATAGGTAAGGCTCCATCCCCAAGATTGTACGTATCAGCTGATGACGCCTCACTGTCATTTTTTCTGAAGTTTCCACAACCATTCTAATTGTTTCCAGTAGCTGGAGGCCCTCTTTCTTTAAAGCCTTTCTAGAGATCTCCATCATTGATGTAGGATTTAAAAAATATTCTGGGTGACCCAGGTCATTCATAAAATCATGAACAAATTTGATCCAATGAATCGATAATGCCCCCTCTAACCTCAGAGTATCTTTTAGGATCTCCCTATTTAGCTTTGTCTGATCCTTACACCAGACGCTATGCCACAGGAGTATTGGCTCTACTTTTACAAGATCTGCTATGTAAAGAAGACCCAACTCTTCATGACAGATAAATGAGGAGGTACTAGGGGGTACAGAGAGAATGTGCCTTAAAAAAGTATTTTCAACTATTTGTAACAGGGTAGCATCTACGAATCCCCACACCCAGCCCCATAAGTTGCCATGGTAATACATTTTGCTTTATATATTTGTAGCAGTTCTGGGTGGTTTCCTACCTAGTTTTTTTAGCAAAAGTTACTAGACCGAAGTGGATCTAGAAAATGCCATATTTTTAGCTGCTAGTGTAGCGACCCATGAGTCATGCTGATTAAAAAGTACACCTAGGTAGGAGAAGTTTTTTGTAGATGATAGCTTCTTCCCGTCTATATACATTTCTCTGGTCTTCTGGGTCCCTTGCCTACATCTCATGATGTAGGTCTTAGCTATATTAGTTTTAAGACCTAGGTCCCTCATAAATATACTAAAACTATCCAGGACTCTCTGGAGGCCGTTTTGTGTACATGCCATCAATACGGCATCATCCGCATAAAGGAGTGCGGGAATAGGGCGTCCTCCTACTTGGGGAAAGCCTTTGCCCTGGAGAAGCAAAGGATCTTCTAGTCCGTTTATATAAAGATTAAAAAGAAAAGGGGCCAGAACACAGCCTTGTCTGACCCCTCTCCTAACAGGAAAAGCTTGAGAGAATTCGCCCTTCTGGCCATACCGGATGCTTGCAGTGGCTTCGCAATACAGCTGCCTAAGGAACATAATAATTTGTAGATCGACCCCTACCATTTCAAGGACCTCCCACAGCCTATTGTGTCTAACTGAATCAAAGGCCGCAGTAAGGTCCACAAAGGCCAAATATAGACTTCTTTTTTTTCCTCAGGTATACTTGCCGACCAGTATTGAGAGGTTTAGA
Organism: Triturus cristatus; assembly: GCF_964204655.1. NCBI lineage: Eukaryota > Metazoa > Chordata > Amphibia > Caudata > Salamandridae > Triturus > Triturus cristatus. Next base: position 863,431,386 of record NC_140590.1, read on the forward strand.
GTCTGTTCAATAGTGCCAAGACCAACACGGAATCCATACTGAAATGAACTGGCTATCCTCTGCCCAGTCTAAAAGGCGCTCCAGGATAACCCTCCCTGACACTTTAACCATAGAATCCAGGAGGGAGATGGGTCTGTAACACCCTGGATCTTCTCGATCACCCTTTTTGAAAATTGGAATTATTATTGATTGCGTCCAGGTCTGGGGGAGAGTGGACTTTATACTGGCATTAATAACCTGAGTTACAATAGGCCCCCACAAGGAAACATTATATTTGAACATATCAACAGGGACCCCATCGGGTCCAGGGGCTTTACCACCCAAGCTTTGGGCCAAGGCCCGATTCACCTCCTCCAAGGCGATTTCTAAATCAACCTGGTCTCTAATATTTGATGTGATCATCAGGTTGCCACCCTGGGTTCCCCTGCTCATTATACAGCTTTGAGAAATGGCTAATCCATGTTTCTTCAGCAATTGCTATTTCAACAGAAGGGCCATTACTTGGAGATAATAAGGGAGTCCTCAGGACTTTCCAGAAAGCAATATTATCTTTCTGAGGGGCCGCACTATGTAGGGAGTCCCAGGCTTCATTTTGCAGAATTTGCTTTCTTTCTTTCTTTTACTGCCCATCTGTAGTCTATTCTGGCTTGTCTAATTTTAGATGGTGATCTAGGTTGTTTACGCAGTTCCTTTTTCAAGTTGGCATATGCCCTGGTGCATTTTCCATTAAACCAGCCAGAAGATTTCACTTTTTTGCTAAATTGTACTGTTAACAAATCTTTAACCTCCCTAGTGATATTGTTAAAAGAGTTCACAATAGCAGCATCCGATGCAACTTTGCTCAGGCAGGTATCTAGCGCGGGCTTACAACTCACTATCACGTTTTTAATCAACAAATCCGCATCCACATTAGCCCACTTCAGTGAATAACCATTTATTTTATTCAATGCCACATTTCCCAACAATCTGGTAGGTTGCTTAAGCTTGTTAGGTCTGTGAGTGGGTAGCTTAAGCTTTATAAGAAGAGGAAAATGGTCACTTATAGCAATATCGCCCACCTCAAAGGAAAAAACCGAGTGCGAATGAGAACGTGAGGTCAGTACATAATCAATTGTGGTTGCATACCCTCTCCCATTAAAGGTAGGGGGCATACAGAGTGGTTTGGTCAGTAATTCCCCAGGGGTACCTTGGGCCTACCTTAGGGGTGACTCACATGTAAGAAAAGGGAAAGTTGCAGTACCAGACTGCACACAGGCTCTGCAATGGCAGGCCAGAGTTACATTTACGGGCTGTTTGTGTGGGTGGCACAATCCAGTACTGCAGCCCACTAACAGCATTTGATTTACAGGCCCTGGCACACTCAGTGCTCTTTACTAGGGACTGACACATAAATCAAATAGGCCAATCATGGAAACACCAATCCATAACACATTTTACGCAGAGAGCACATGCCCTTTACCACTAATCAGAAGTGATAAAGTGCCCTGAGTCCTAAAACCAACAACAGCCGGTCAGGAAAAAATAGGCGGAAGAAGCAAAAAGTTTGGGGATAACCTTGCAAAAAGGGCCATCTCCATCATGGAGCAATTGCTGAGACATCATTTTGTGATAGGAAAGATACATGTGGACATCACAACGAAGTTGTTGGCATATTTTCAAAGAGTTCACTCTTTTACAACGCAGCAAGTGAAGTTGCTCCACTGTGTTGTACGAACAGGAGAGAGCAGAACTGTGCCATATCTTCATTGAAATGGTGCAGTACTGCTCCCTTCATGTGCTGGCGCACTTGTGGTTGTCGAGTGCCACCGTTGAGATCCTTGCGCCATAGTCTGCAAGTGTCTGTGTTAAGGTCAAGATCTTTTTTGTGCAGCAACTGGTAACTTCCTACTCAAAAGGTACCCGTTGAAACCAGTGGTGGCCGGCATGGCTCGCGGGTGGTGGGTGCATGTGGGGGACGCGTGGGGAGTCGGAATACATTTTTTTTAACTTACCTTGAGGCCGGGCCGCGCGTCTCTGCTCCTGCTCTCCTGCCTCTGACTTGACAGGAACAGGAAGCAGGCAGCCAGGCTCCCTCCCCTAAGCCAGTAACCATACTGCAATGCAGCATGGTGATTGGTCTGAGCACCGTGACATGGCGCTCAGTCAGGGGCTGGAGGGGTGGGCATGTTCTCCATGCAGGCTGTAATTCAGCCTGCATGGAAAAGGGGGAAAGTGCGCATGACTGGTTTGGGCGGCCCGAGAGGGCCGACCAAACAGTCAGTGTGCACTTAGGAGTGGGTAAACCACTCTTCCCCTGCTCCGAGAGGACAGCAGCCCCACCCACACGCCCGCTGCAAAGCAACAGTACAGGAGGCATAACATTATAATAACTCTAAGTTATTATCATTTTATGTTTCTCACTGCTTAAAAGCAGTGTGGCGAAGCTCCTCTGCAATAGCGGAGGAGCCGCCCCTGTTTGAAACTATTTCTTCTTTGCATGCGTGCGGTAGAATGCAACATGCATGCAAAGAGGAACTAACGTGGAGAAATAACAACATTTCTCCTTGTTATATCAGCCTCAGGTAGTCGCACCATTTTAGCACAAACCCATGTCTACAAGTCTTTGTAGATATGGGCTTACAGCAGAATCCATGTGTAGATGTACGGAACACAGGAACTGCCCATGGAACTCCTCCCTGATGCAAAATAATGCAAGCCTTGTTTTGTTGTTTTTTTTACAAATCAACGCAAATCAATATTAGCGTTGCTATGTACATACCTTTGCTTTGTAAATACAAATATGGATTTCGTGTCGGATCTGCATGTAAAAAGTGACGCAAACCCAAGATCTTTGTAAATCTGGGCCAAGATGTGCAGTTTTTCCACAGCTACTCATTTCTACCATCACAAGTGCCACAATCCCCCAAGCACTCAATGTAAAATAAACAAAATACAGAAAACTGTTTGATAATTAAGATTACTTTAAATTCCTAAACTTAAGGGACAGATAAACGATTTTTAATCCTTGTCACCAATGCATATTGCAACAGCGAAATGTCGTGGACCAATACCTAAATGTGACAGACAGGCAATGGAGCGAAATCCTGAAGATGAAGTTAATGGCTCAAGGAGGCTGACCCATAGCACCTCTCTGTATAATGTTTGCTGTGTGTTGTGCGGACAGGAGCTCCTCCACCAGCTGAAACTGTTTGTAACCAGAACTAAGGGTGCTAAAATAAGCTAACAATAGATTGCTGAATTGTGCACATATCACAGAAACTGTCACCTGCAAATACATTTCAGTTCCTAAGAGACAGCTCACAAGATTTAGTATCTGCTGCTGTGATTTGTGTGTACGTTTCAATGCCAGTAAGCCTGGTTGATTTTGTGTGTGGTGTGTGTGTGTATGTGTGCGCCCATGAGAGAGATATAGAGAGGGGGGGCTGACACTGCAGAGCAAGCAGCCCATAAATGTCAGTGCACACTGTATTTTCCAAAACTCAAAATATACTCAATAAGAAATAGTGAAAGTCAGGGGCAGTTGGTAGCACTGGTGGGGCAGTGAGTGGAGCCAGTAGCGGCTGGTGGTGTGAGTGCTGCGGGCGGTAAGGCTGGGCGGGGGTGGAGCAGGGTGAAGGGTAGTAAACTATGGCATACGGCCGAACAGAGGTAAGTAAACAAAAAAATAAATAAAACAAATTTCATTGCGCCCACAGCACTCCCACCACCGGCTGCTACTGAGTGAAGCATCCACTGTGACATCCTATGTTCGACACCGGCCCTGTTAGAAATGAAGCACTGGTAACAGAATTAAAACACGGGAGTCAGCCACAAATGAATTCTCCCACCCCCAAAACCCAGAGAGCAGGCGAGAGTGGAGCTAAGACTGTAAGAAACAGTCCTACCAAATCTCTGCCTGGCTAGTTTCCTGGCAGTAGCTCTGGAAGCAGGATAAGTCTCATTTTTCACCACACCATGAGATGTCCTTTCCCTAGTACTAATGAAAGTGGAAACTGTCTGCGAAGAAATTCTGTGAAGAGAGGAGACTGCTTCCTGAGGCAAACTAGAGAGAGAGAGCATTGGCCTCTGGGATCTAAAAGAAAGTATTGGTCTCATATGGAGTGGTGAGGACAGAAGTGTAACACGGAGGGCTGTTTCGATCTTGTTCAGTCAGGACAGCAACCTACCGAGCACTTCCAGTATCACCTTTACACGTGCAGGGTGCCAGTCTGGCTGAGGGTTTGAGCCACGCCTGACTAGAGCTTGCTTGACTGGTGCTTGACTCACTGCTTAATCTGCAAAAGAATGAGTTCTGGTGCCCAAAGCTCTCATCAGAAGCCTGCGGTTGGCCCCGTTAAATGTCAGCACACCGAATACCAAGGCTGTGTAGTGTTGAATCCACCTCAGACCTCTTTAATCCACTACCAAGCAATCCCTGCCTCTTTTTGTGTATTTTTATTGTTTTTATTGAGATATGTAAAGACATTACAACCAAGCATGTAGGTGAACACTGTAGTGGTGAGACCTGGCACATGCCAGTCGCCACCAGCATGTTGAATGAAATACATTCACACAATAACCAGCGATAAAAGAAAAATAAAACTTATACAAGGAGTATATTCGTCTTTTCAATCGGGCAAGAAGAGAGCAGTAATAAATAGGAAGTAGAATTGCAACAATTACAATCAAGTCATTCATGTCAATACAAAGGCGCGCTTTCCAACAAGGAGCCCATCATAAAATGTACATTAAGTGCGGCTATTATATAGAACAGACCAGCTAATGGTGTACACGTGTAATTCGGCCAATCAGGAATCAACAGTGTGGGATCGTAAATAGTTTTTCAGTGGTTGCCAAATGTCGCGGGGTCGGGACGTTACAGGTAAAAGTGTGGCATATGTATCACACATTGTGTCACAGTAGGTGAGGTCTTTGAGCCATGCTTTCACCAATGACGATTGTTGCCTGCCCCACTGTAATGATACCTGGCGTTTAGCTATCAGTAGGGCCATCGCAACAAACCTTCTAATGCTCCTCTTCAATGGTTTTACATACCCCGAAGAGTCATCAGGGGGGAGGGGTTAGGGGATGCTCCACCATATTGGAAAGCAGTCGGAAAACGTCTTACAAATATACATACACAGCCAAATGCATGAAGTCTGCTACAGGTGCACCACAGCACATACAGATGCAGAAGATTGTGGGGCCAATCTTCGCGAGTAGCTGGGGGGTAATATAGGCCCTGTGGAGGTACTTAAAATGTACCAGTTTGTGCCTGTAATTTCCTGAAATATAGCGCAGTTGGGCGCAACAATATTTCCACATGTCGTCAGTTATGGTGACACCCAGATCCGGTTCCCAGGATGTACGCACTTTAGCGCCCACTGAGGGTCGAAGCGTTAGTGATGAATGATACAGACGAGATACTAAGGGGCATATTATCAAGAAACGGCGTTAACATTATCGCCGCTTTAGCGGCAGAAAACTGCCGCTAAAGCGGCGATAATGGGCTTTATAATATGCCCTTGAGAATTCCCATAGAAGCTCATGTTCTGGTGCAACATGGGCTTCTATAGGAATCCCGCTTTAGCGGCAGTTTTCTGCCTCTAAAGCGGCGATAATGTTAACGCCGTGCTTGATAATATGCCCCATAATGTGTACTGTCAAGGGAAGTAATTAGGAGCGTAAGAGGAGGAAAGTCAGCTGGTTCAGCTGTGGGGTCCGAATGGGCCTTCAAGAGAGAGCTAGCTACGTGTTCTGTGGAGCAGGAATCTGTCCATAAGTGTTGCAGCCCCCCCCCCCCCCTTGCTCAGGGCAGCGTCGAGCATGGTTTAGAGTCCTGAAACAGGTCACTCGGTGTAGCCTGCCTATGCGATGTTAATGTCCTTTTGGTGAGTGCTTCAGTCGCAGGGGGTATCCAAGGGTTGTCTGCCAGTGGCAAGCGTGGTATAGTGTTGTGTATTTTTGGTATTTGCGTAACTTCGTCCATGCCCAGCATGTTGTGGGGACGGTTTGAATTTCCGTCGGGCAGCGTGGCAGGCCTCGGGGTAGTAATGTGTAGAGTGACTGGGGGTGCATCTGGGAGCTATCGGGCTTAAGATATTGAAGGCGGGCATCAGGATCAAACCAATAATATGTGAAGTGGATTTGGGCGACAAGGTAATATAAATAGAAGTCCGGGACACCAAATCCTCCCCGTTCAATGGCATGGTCAAAGTGTCCCAATTTATCCTTGGCTGCTTATCCACCCACACTAGTCTTATCAAGAGGGATCGAAGCGTAGTAAAAAAAATGTATGTTAACGGAATTGGAATGTTTAAAAAAATATATAAGAAGCGGGATAGCACTACCATTATAATGATAGCGATCCTGCCTGCCAACAAAAGTGGGAGTTTCGTCCACTTATTGACTTGTGTCTCGAGGCGAGTTATCGCTGGGCCGTAATTTAAGCCGATGACTTCCAATGCCTGGCAGTGTAGATAGACACCCAGGTATTCAGGCGGGTCAGAGCACCACTTTAGAGGAAATTCCATATCATGCTGGTCAATGGGAATATTTCGGATTTGGTCCAGTTGATAGATAGACCTGAATAGACACCGAAGCGGACCATTACGCGCACCAGGGGGGGTAAATTATCAGCGGAGTGGAGGACAAATAGCATCACGTCATCCACATAAATGATGCGATAAGTGGGCCACTATGCAATTGCAATCCGCGATGCAGAGGTCGTTCCTGAATGTGCCTGACCAGGGGGGCCATAGCTATTATAAAGAGCAATGGTCAGAGTGGGCACCCCTGCCTAATTCCTCTAAATAAAAGGAGGGTGTAAGTATGCTATTCACCCTCAGTCACGCCGTGTGATTAGAATATAGCAACTGGACAAGTTTTAAAAAGCCCACTGCTATACCCAGCTTCGTCATGACCGCGTACAGAAAGTTCCACTCTAAAAAATCAAAAGCCTTCTCGGCATCCAACATGACTGCTGTCGCCGGTAAGTCGGGCTCCATTTGGTATAGAACCGAGAAGACTGTGCGGAGATTAAGTGTGGTTGATCGACCAGGAATGAATCCCACCTGAAAAGGGCATAGAGCGGTGTTGACCAGCAACGCTTATCTAGTAGCCAGCACTTTAGCCAGAATCTTGTAGTCATGGTTGAGTAGTGACAGCGGCCGGTAAGATTGACATTTATTGGGGGGTTTGTCTGGTTTAAACAGAAGTGTAATAATCGCTTCCCGCATGTGAGCGAAAGTGAGCCACTTTGCAGGGCTGCATCATACACTTCAAGGAGGTATGGAGTAAGTTTGTGCCAATAGGCTTTATAAAAGTCTCCCGAGAGCCCGTCGGATCCCGGGGCATGGCTACTGGCCAGATCTTTGATAGCCTGCTTGAGTTCGTCCGCATCTATAGGGGAGGCAAGAAATTCCTGCTGTCCTTTTTCAAGCCAGACCATGGCGATTTTGCGTGAATAGTCAGCCAGAGCTTGGCTCGTGGGCGGATGACGTGTTTGATATAGTGGGGTATAATAATCAAGAAAGGTTGTAGTAACGTCTGCGATGCCCGTTAGCATGCCCCCTGAGTGTGCGATTAAGTGAGTTATGAATGTGGATTGGTACTGGGGCCGAATGAGATGAGCAAGAGTTCTTACCGGTCTCTGACCCTCCCCATAGACCCTGGCTCAGGCATATTTGCCCAGAAATTTCACCTCCCGGGCAGCTGCGTCAGTAAATTCAGTTAAGTGCTGGGATCGGTCTCTGAGCAATCCCAGCGTCGGGGAATCCTGCACTGCTGTGTCGATCTCCTTCAATCGCTTCTCCATAGCTTCCAATTCCCCTCTAAAAGATTTTAGCACTCCCGCATGCTTTAAGATGCAAACACCATGAATAAAGGCCTTAAATGCATCCCACAGTGTCAATTGAGATTGGACCGAGCCGTCGTTGAGTTGAAAATATTCTGTGATAGCGTCCCCAACCTCCCCAGGGAATACTTCATGAGGCAAGGCATTAGCCGGGAACCTCCACAGAGGTCGCTGGGTAGGCATTGAGGGGAATTACAAATCAAGTAAAACCGGGGAATGATCGGATATGGTATGGGGTAAATACTCCATCTTTTGTACATTCAGAAGGAGCTGAGGTGTAAGGTACCATTGGTCGATTCTGGACCAGGTGCCGTGTGGGGCCGAATAAAAAGAGTAATTGCAGTCGCCGGGGTAATTAATACACCAGGGGTTAGCGAGCAGCGATGCATGTAGCAGAGAGAGAAGGTCCTTAGTAGCCTGTGGTTTCGTTATCCGGCCAGGACCGGTAGTATCTGTAGTGGGATCTAGGTGTGAGATTGAAATTCCCCCCAAGTATTATGGTGTCTACCTGCATATGGTCAATGTGTGAAGCAATCGGGGGGAAAAAGTCGTAGGTGTCAATATTAGGTGCGTAGACATTGATCAATAGGACAGGTGCCACAGTCCCCGTACATTCCATGATAAACATCACATGTTCGTTCTATGAGTTGATCCAGTGCTCATCTATACCTATAAATGACTATGAGAGACCTGTATGTAAAGCGGGTCACACCATGACTTGCTACGCATAAAGATATACTTCTGATTAAAAAAACTTATATCGAACCATAAACAAGAAAACAAATTACCCTTAACAGATCCCTCCCCCACCCCCATCGGATACACAAAGATAAATCCCCACAAAAATAGCAATAACATCAGGAAAACATAAAGGCAGAGGAAAGGTAAAAGGGGGGGGCGAAGGCAGGAACTCATCCTGGGGGGGAAGGCAACCCTCCATAGAACCATCGTTTGAACAGGTGGTCACTAGCAAGCAGGTGGTGTCGCCCGACCTGGCAATAAAGGAGTTTGTCCAAGGGTTCCGAGACCCCATGTTGATCAAATGATGCAAGAACGCAATGAACAAAGTCACGGCATGGGTCCATAATGTCGCTAAGTGTCTGAAGACAGTAATCCGCACGCAAACGCGGTCGATCATCGCACACTGGGAGCGTAATCATTTCCAACAAGAAGAAATTCCCACAGGGCCATCAGTCCTCATCCTGCCGCTGTGGCAGTTGTGGATGATTTTTCCAAAATTTGGTTACTGCATCTGGAGTATCGAAAATGTGTGTCTTATTTCCAATCTTCACCTTAAGACGTGCCGGGCATAGCATGGCGTACTTAATATTTGCTTTTTGGAGCATGCGCTTCAGATCAGTATATTTACGCCTGGCATCCTGCACTAGTGGGGTGAAATCGGGGAACAGGGAAACGGTGGAACCCTGATAGGAGAGCGCCCCCTTCTCTCGAAAGAGCCGAAGTGCCGTATCCCTGTCAGCGTAATTTAGGAGCCTGGTGATAATAATTCTAGGGGTCGCTCCAGGAGGGTGAGGGGGTCCCAAGGAGCAGTGTGCCCGCTCGATGGTAAATGTAGTGGAAAATGCTTCCTTGCCAAATAGGTCCATGAGGAGAGATTCGATAAATGTTGGCATCGGGCCAGTATTAATGGATTCTGCAATACCGGCGACACCTAGATTGTTTCTCCACTAATGCGCTTCTAAATCCTCAGCTTTTGTCGCCAGTTGCTTCAGAATGCCCTCCGCCCTGTCCAAGCGCTTGTGGATCATAGGTTGGCTGTCCTCAATTTCCGAGATTCGGTGTTCTGCCCCGTCAAGTCTGGTACCCTGACCATCCAAACGGCAAGTGATGTCATCAAGGCGGCTGTTAAGAGTGTCTAAGTGGGCATCAATGGACTGGAATGTGGGATTTAGGCCAGTATATGAAGTTAGCATAACGTATCTAGGGTTGTGTTCCCCCATATGCCCATAGAACCGCTTCTTAAGATGGCCTATTCTCTATAGTACTCGGCATGATAGAAAGGGCCGAAGAGCCATAGTTCAGCCATATTGGATCGCGACTGACTAGGCCTAGGTCACGTGACTCTCTGTTAACACTATCTGTATGATTTAGCTTGTACCAACCTAAAGACAGGGTGAATTGTATTTACGGCCGAGGCTCAAGGTCACATCTGCTGAAGGGAGTACTAAGCTAAATTCCTCTGTGCCCGAGACGAAAGGGAGTCACCCGACGGACCTTCTTTGAACAAGATAGTAACCTTATACTGGCAGATGGTATGAGCTCATTTAGGAGCTCTAGGACTAACTGGTACTTTTCCACTTGCAATGCTTTGTATGCCGAATCTGTAATGTATATAAGTGTTGTTCTGTCAAGGAGCCAGCAGTCTTCGTTGGCACACCTTCTGGGTGAGGTTTGATGAGGCTCCTCTATGTAGAGTTCTGTTGTGGTCAATAAACGCTTGAACCTTCCTCGTTGCCAACTGCTTATTATTGACCCGATATTGCGGGCCACTGGTAAGTGTGGCCCTTGGGATTACTATTAGATTCCTTCAGTTGGCGACCACGAAGGGACCCCATGAAGGGGTCTTCTCCCTCCCCGTAAACGGGTGAGAGGATCGGGGGCGTCTTGGCCGGGTGGGCGGAGGGGAGTCTACGTCCACTCCGCGCTCCCGCTCGGGGCACCCTCTGCTGCTAGTGACCCTTCACCGGGGTCCTACGGGCTGGACCTAGGAGCTGATCGTATTGATGGTAAGAAGTTGGCAGCGAAGAACGAACATTCGTACCTGGGTGCACCCGGTGAGTAGTTTGTTTATTTGAAACGTGCGCTGTTGAGCGGTGCATTGGTTTGAAGCACGCGCTGTTGGGCGGTGCACTTGGAGCAGTTAACTGTATTGGATTTGAGGGGTCGTGAGGACCCTAGGAGAATTACGGAGGTCTTGCAGGATGGTCCGGTAGGGACTGACTGTAGAGACTCCGCGGATCTTTTGTGATATTTTGAGATACTGATCAGATGCCTAGTTGTTACCTGTGAGTAATACGCAGCCGGATTGCACTCGGAAATGCCTGTGGCCCTAACTGAGTAGCCATGAGACACATCTGAAGTACGGCTTGGTCTACATCAGAATAGTCTCAGTGGTGAACCAGGAAGGTCATGGGATGGTCCGTAGTCCAGTCCGTGGTCACTCCTGTCTTACCGTATTCTGCCAGTACGGCTTGTTGTGATCCTCGTTGATCCTTTTTGAATAATTCTCCACGAGCGGGAGTCGACAGGCTCCGTTCGTTTGTTTGGATGCATCAAATGTTGGTAGGGTGACCTGCAGAAAGTGATGTCGACATACATGTTATTTGTGGTGTAAAGTTTGTTATGTGGTATTTGTGTTTGTCTAACTAACCAACATGTCATGTTTCAGCAAATTGAATTGTTTCGGTTGTTGTTGTCGGACCCGCGACTCTCGGTTGGCCGAGAGTCAGCCTGCCCCTCCAGAGGGCAGTCCTAGTCATTTCATGTATGTGAAGCACGGAATTGCTCCCATATTGTTCAACACCCTGTGGCACAAGTATACCAAAGGTAATGAAGAGTTGCAGTGGCCGAAGACCGGTTCCTTTGACGAAAAGAAAGTTGCCTTCTTACAGGAGCAACTATTCTCCAGGCGCAGCAGACAATCTATGTTTGATGCCTTAAACGCCTGGCAGAAAGAGGCCAAGCAAAGACGAATGAGGGGAGAGAAGTTGGCGAGAGCCAAGGCAGGGCAGACAGTAACTCAGAAGGCTGTAGCCTATGACAGAGCAAGGGTAGAGAAAGGAATCGATTGTATGAATCGGGAATTTAGGTTAAAAGTTGACAAAAGTCATGTGGCCCGACCCAATGCAGAAGATGAAATAGAAGACCTGCTGTACATGCGACCGCCACCCCCGTATGTCCCGCAACGGTTGTACCCGGAGGTGACAGCTGCTGTTGTATCGGCCTGGGCACCGGCTGTTGACCCCGCACCGGCGCCAGTTGCTTCCTTAGCAACTTCAGTCGCGTCAGCGCCTCAGCCCCCCTCCCTTGCGCCGGTCCTTGATCATTCCCGGCTGTCCTCTTCCGTCTCGGACAGTATGGCCCTATGGCCCAATTTGCTGTCGGCCTCGACAGCTGAAACAACACAGCTGTCACCGGGGGCCATGTATTCCCCTTCCACCCTGACCTCTTCCTCCGCGAGTGCAACTCCCTTTGCAGCTGTTTCAACTCCAGTACATCCGACCGGTTCATTAGATGGTAGGAAGTTGTTCACTCGATCAGCCTTAGGAACCAAGGAGAAGGAGGCCATTGCAGTCCAGGCATCCCAGTGGATGCGGCAACCCATCTATACCCTGACCGACATATGGAACACCATGCGAGATTATGAACCAGTAATGCAGCAACACGCGCTGGCCCATATGGCCCAACGCCTTATCTCATTATGGGAACAAGCCTATAGAGAGGATAGGGCCCCGGCCATCCTGTATGACATTTGCACCCAGGCGCATAGGTCTCAGTTGAGTCCAGAAGCGGTGCATGGGAACGTGAACACTTTAGTCAATTACAGAATGCGCCTGCCCACAGCTAGCTCTGTAGGGGTACAGCAATTCCCGATACGTGAGGTGCACCCCATCTATCACCCCGAAGTAACCGAGATAATAGACTCACAAGGAGCGGTCACCCGCGCAAGGGTCGCCGCCCGTTTTCAGGAGCAATGGGTATATACCCCCTGGAAACGGAGTGAGGTACTTTCTTTGAAAACTCAGTTGCCCGACCCCAGGAAGAACCCTACCGCATATTATAAAGAACTGACAGAAGCCGCCTCCTCGGCAGTGATGACACTGGCTGACATTGAGCTCTTCTTTGCTCTGTTGGTACCAGTGGATGTATGGCGGCAGGTACATGACCAGGATCATGTGGCGGAGTTCGGAGGAACGTGGGAACAATTGAGAGATTGGGATAGGGATCGGAAGCCAGGGGATAAGCCTAGAGGTGAGATATTGGCTTTACCGGATAAAATAATAACCTATATGCATTCCCTAATTCCCCCCCGGAAGGTGGATTGGGACAAATTGACTGCATGTAAGCAGAAGAAAGACGAGAATGTGTCCGACTTCTTCACGAGGTTCGAGGGAGTTTTTATCGATTTTAGTGGGCAAGACCTGTCCAGGGAGGGTGGCATACGTTTGTTCGTCAACAGATTTGTAACTAATCTGTTGCCTGAGATATCAGCCCGACTTCAGGCTGCGGAGAGTACTTGGACTACGTCAACCCCCTCGACCATTCTGAGCATGGCCCAATATTATGAGCACCGGGAGAATGAGAGTAAGGAGAAGACGGAGAAGAGGTCAAAGGACTTGAAAACCAGGGTTTTGTTACAGCAAGTTGAGAGGGGACGCGGTAGGGGTAGGGGAACACAGAATTACGCCCCGCGAGGAGCGGGGCCCGGACAAGGTGGGGGACGAACTGATTTAGGAATAAACCAGTGTGCCTTCTGTAAGCAGGAAGGGCACTGGCGAGCACAGTGTCCACTGCTGCAGGCGCAGAACGGGGTTTCGAGAGGTCAAGGAAGAGGCCGAGGAGGTGGTCGCCGGGGTGGATATACGAGACAAGACGGAGTGGAGCAAGGTGAGGCTAGCCAGAATTGTTTTGATCATGGTCAAGGAAAGCAGTACTATAATGAAGGATGCGTAAGTAGTGACTCGGCAGGCTATGGTGAGGCATAGGGAAGCCGAGGACAGAGTGAGGGACGCGTGTCAATTCCGATCGATCAAAACGGACCTTATGTACATGCTCGTCTAATGGATGCATCGGGTAAGTTTCTAGTTGACACTGGGGCTATGAATAGTTCTGTTTCACACGCCCTCGTCCCTGGGGCTGCTCTGTCTGGCCAGAATAATGTGTCTGTCGGTTTCTCCGGAACTCCAGTGGTAAGCCCCGTCTCCCAACCTCTTTCTCTTAACCTGGGACCGATTTCAATTGACTCACCGTTCCTTCTGACCTCGCAATGTAGAGAGAATCTTTTGGGTATGGACATACTGAAGAGGCTGTATGCCCGCATTTATTGCTCTCCTGATGGTGTTTACCTAACAATTAGGAAACGCCTACCTCCCTCTGCGCAATGTTTCTCTAAAACGGACCCTTTGCCCCCCGAGCTTGCCAAGATTCCACAGAGTCTCTGGGCTACTGGAGATACGGATGTAGGGTTGCTGAACATACCACCCATTTCGATCACTCTGAAACAAAATGCTCGATTGCCCAGAGTTCCGCAGTATAAGATTGCCCCCGCAGGGGAGCGGGCATTACTGTCCATTGTTCACGATTTGATCCGTACGGGGGTGGTGGAAGAGACGGCTTCTAACACGTGCAACAGCCCTATTCTTCCTATTCTTAAACGGGCCCCGATAGATCAGAGTCCTGATTATGCTGACACTTATCGTTTTGTGATTGACCTGCGAGAAATCAACAAGATTGTTGTACCCCAATATCCTGTAGTGCCTGACATCACTATTATCCTGACTATGATACCCCCGACGGCTAAATTTTTCTCTGTTATAGATTTGAAAAAGCTATTTTCAGTATTCCCATACATCAAGATAGCCGTTATCTTTTTGGATTCTCCTTAGGGGGTCGCAGCTTCAGATTTTGTCGCGCTCCACAGGGCTATACAGAGAGTCCTAGTATCTATAGCCAAGCGCTTAAAACCTTGTTGGACACATTAACATTGCCCCCCGGTAATGTTTTGGTGCAGTATGTGGATGATCTTCTCGTGGCCTCTGATACTGAGCATGGTTGCCGACTGGCGACGTCTGCTTTGCTCCAGCACCTGGCAGACCATGGTAACAAAGTGTCGTTGTCTAAATTTCAATATTGTCGACCGGAGGTGACCTATCTCGGTCATCTCCTGTCGAAGGAGGGACGACGGCTAACCCCTGATCGTATTCTAACCATATCTAACATGCCTGTTCCTTGCACGCAACGTGATGTCCGCGCTTTGCTTGGTATAACTTCTTACTGTCGCCAATGGATCCCTAACTATTCCCTATTGACTAAACCTTTCTTGCATATAACGACTAAAGATGTGCATGAACCTTTACCTTGGACAGCTGAATGTCAGAATGCCTTTGTTGCTCTGAAATCTGCTCTCTGCTCTGCTCCTGTGCTTGGCACCCCTGATTACCGGAAGCCTTTTGTACTCTATGTGCATGAGGTAGACGGTTGCTCGCTTTCAGTGTTAACACAAGGATTTGGTGGTAAGCAAAGACCTTGTGCATACTTTTCGGCGGTATTGGATAATGTCGCCAGGGCACTTCCCAGTTGTCTGAGAGCCACGGCTGCGGTTGCAGTGGCGATCCGACAATCGGAAGGGCTCGTCCTGAATACGGACCTGACAGTGATGGTGCCCCACGCTGTGGACGTATTATTGAACAGGACACAGACTCAGCACTTAACTAGTGCGCGTCTTACAGGGTACGAATTGACCCTGTTTGCACCACACATTACTATAAAACGTTGCGTCACCTTGAACCCTGCTACGCTACTACCTCTTCCCCCGGAGGATCATAGTCAAGATATACATGATTGCATATTTCGGACAGAAGAGGAAACGAAGGGGCGGATAGATTTGACAGACATTCCTTTATCTGACCCTCAAGGGGAATTGTATGTCGATGGCTCATGTTTTCGGCTACCTAATGGCACTACGACTGCCGCTTATGCAATAACCACGTTGCAAACAGTAGTTGAGATGGCTAAGGTACCTTATCGATCGGCCCAGGCTGCCGAGTTAGTCGCACTACTAAGGGCTTGTGAATTGGGTGAAGGGTTGAGGATAAATGTCTACACGGGGAACAACCTTTACAACGCAACTTTTACAACGCACTACACTTACAACGCATTTTTTACAACGCAAAATCCATTACAACGCATTGCATTACAACGCATGACACTACCACGCATTTTTAAAAACTACCTTTACAACGCATTCCATTACAACGCATACTACCTTTACAACGCATACCATTACAACGCATAATATTACACTACACTATCCAACACTTACCCTACTGTTGCACCCCCTGGAGTTAGAATAGTAATTTTTACCCCTATACTATCCAACACTTACCCTACTGTTGCACCCCCTGGAGTTAGAATAGCAATTTTTACCCCTATACTATCCAACACTTACCCTACTGTTGCACCCCCTGGAGTTAGAATAGTAATTTTTACCCCTATACTATCCAACACTTACCCTACTGTTGCACCCCTTGGAGTTAGAATAGTCATTTTTACCCCTATACTATCCAACACTTACCCTACTGTTGCACCCCCTGGAGTTAGAATAGCAATTTTTACCCCTATACTATCCAACACTTACCCTACTGTTGCACCCCCTGGAGTTAGAATAGTAATTTTTATCCCTATACTATCCAACACTTACCCTACTGTTGCACCCCCTGGAGTTAGAATAGTAATTTTTACCCCTATACTATCCAACACTTACCCTACTGTTGCACCCCCTGGAGTTAGAATAGTAATTTTTACCCCTATACTATCCAACACTTACCCTACTGTTGCACCCCCTGGAGTTAGAATAGTAATTTTTACCCCTATACTATCCAACACTTACCCTACTGTTGCACCCCCTGGAGTTAGAATAGCAATTTTTACCCCTATACTATCCAACACTTACCCTACTGTTGCACCCCCTGGAGTTAGAATAGTAATTTTTACCCCTATACTATCCAACACTTACCCTACTGTTGCACCCCCTGGAGTTAGAATAGTAATTTTTACCCCTATACTATCCAACACTTACCCTACTGTTGCACCCCCTGGAGTTAGAATAGTAATTTTTACCCCTATACTATCCAACACTTACCCTACTGTTGCACCCCCTGGAGTTAGAATAGTAATTTTTACCCCTATACTATCCAACACTTACCCTACTGTTGCACCCCCTGGAGTTAGAATAGTAATTTTTACCCCTATACTATCCAACACTTACCCTACTGTTGCACCCCCTGGAGTTAGAAAAGTAATTTTTACCCCTATACTATCTAATACTTACCTTAAATGCAATTTAATATTATGCGTTGTAATGGTATGCGTTGTAAAGGTAGTATGCGTTGTAATGGTATGCGTTGTAAAGGTAGTTTTTAAAAATGCGTTGTAGTGTCATGCGTTGTAATGCAATGCGTTGTAATGTATTTTGCGTTGTAAAAAATGCGTTGTAAGTGCATGCGTTGTAAAAGTGTGCGTTGTAACGACATACATCCGTCTACACCGATAGCCAGTACGCCTTCGGCGTAGCACATAGCTTTGGAAGATTATGGGCGGAGAGAGGTTTCCTTACATCTCATGGACAAAAGATACAGAATGGTTAATTGGTGTTGAGATTGTTAGCCGCCCTGACCCTGCCCCAAGCTATAGCAGTTGTTAAGTGCAGTGCGCACAAAGCTGTAGTTGATGATGTGGGAAGAGGTAATTCCTTTGCAGACAGAATCGCTAAGGAGACTGCCCAATCTAATACCACCTCCATGTTTGTAGCAAGTTCTCATACTGGGATGATAGAAGCGGAGGCATTCAGTAACACTATAGACAGCATAAGAGACTTGCAATCAGAAGCGACCCCTGAAGAACTACAATACTGGCAGGAGCAGATAGGGAAGCTGGATGACAATGGATGTTGGGTTGATCTATCTGAAAGGTGTAGGTGGCTACTACCGAACGCCTTTGTGACTGTAGTTGTGTCCATGGCGCACGGTCCGGCACATGTGGGAATTCAAGGCATTTGCGCAATCCTGTATCCTGTGTGGTATAATACCAACATTCACAGGGCTGCGAAGCATTTAGTTCAGAATTGCATGATTTGTCTACAGCATAATCCGGGGGGTAGCATCCCTGTTTTGACTGGTAGCTTCGCGCCACCCACCTTGCCCTTTGAGGTACTACAAATGGACTTCATTCAGTTTGAATGGGTTAATAATCTTAAGTATGTTTTGGTGGTGGTCTGTACGTTCATGGGTGGAGGCGTACCCTACCAAGGAGAATACTGCCTTAGCCACTGCAAAGGCCTTGGTAAAAGAATTCTTTCCCCGCTATGGGATACCCCGGGTGATTTGGAGTGACAATGGGACACATTTCAATGCTGATTTGGTTAAACATGTTTGCAAGAGCCTGGCGATACAGCAGAAGTTCCATGCGGCTCGCCATCCCCAATCAGCAGGATTGGTGGAAAAATATAATGGAATCCTGAAATTAAAGCTGGCCAAGTTACAGTACACCACAGGTCAAAAGTGGCCCTATCTCTTACCTCTAGCTTTACTATCTGTAAGGACCACTCCTCACTCCCATAGCGGAATATCACCATATGAGGTGATATTTGGTAGGCCCGCCAATGTATGGGGCGTGCCTCGACCAAAATCCCTTGGAGACATCGAGTACCCTATGTTGGCAGACTACCTTTATACACTAACTAAAGATCTTCGTTCCATTCATCAACAGATAACAGCAGCCCTGCAGCCTCTGCCGGAGGGTCCCGGACACGGTGTGGAGCCTGGACAGTGGGTTCTGGTTCGGAACTACCAACGGAAATCGAGTCTAGACCCACGCTGGACCAAGCCTTTCCAGGTGCTTCTGGCCACAAGGACGGCTGTGAAGGTCGAAGGGAAGCGGCACTGGATACATGTGTCCCACGTCAAAAAGGTTCCTCTCCCCTTGCCGGATGACCAGTGGGACCAAAGTGAGGTGTTGAGACCCGAAAGTGGCAAGTCAGCCGGAGAGTCACCTTCCCCGGACGCCCAAGGAGAAACGGATGGGCGAGAGGAGGGTGTCGTAAGTTCGGCGACATCTGTGAAAGGTAATCAGGCATCTGGGGCCACAACGGGTGACAAGAGAAGTCACACACCCAATCCTTTACCTGAGAGAAGTCACACACCCAATCCTTTACCTGACCCCACTGTGCCTGTTCTTTTCGTAAATCCTGAAACACCGGGTCATGTTCGCTATAACCTGCGGCCCCGACTGAAAGCAAAGACCCCAGGCTCAGGCTAGAGAACGAGAGTGAGAGATCTGGGTAGCCTCTGGGAATAAGTAAAAACACTGGACTGAACCCGTTGAGAGCTTGGAACTTTTTGATATTGCTCTGTTCAGAAAGAAGAGAGAGACATTGGTAGACTGGTGGGGCCCAGGTGGAGTTTTCCTTTTCTTTGAATTTACCTGGAACAATAGGAGTCTGCCTGTGAGGCTCTATAACGGACACAGGAAAGAAGCACCCTCCGGCAGGTTGGACTGCTTGTAGATTTTCTGTTTTCCCGAGCTTATAACTGGACTTTTAGTGAGAATGTACCCTTTTGGCCGTTTTGTCCCTGAGGAGGAGCGTCCCATAGTACACCGCCCTTTGCATCCACATTTGCCAATGTTTTCTACTTGGAGCTTGCGTGCCAAGATTGTTTTTATTGTCATAATAATTGTTTCATTAATGTTATGTTTAGGAATGTTCATTTATCTAGAATTCCGTTATCCTGTACATACCCTGATAGCTACTACTCCTGTCCCCGAAGAGCACCATTTTCAGACTTTTGCCCCCCATAAAGAAAGACACCGCCAGACCTATGTAAACAATGCCTTCATTGAAATGCTGCACCAAACCCACAGTTCAACGAATACCACAAACTGCTGGGTATGTGGGCTCCTCCCTTCGGTGATGCACAAGCATGATCTGTTCATTTCAATGCCATTGTCATATTTAGGCAGTTGTGAAGCATGGTTCAGATTATTGTCAATGATGTATGAACATTATGCTGTTGATGGTCACCGTCGGTTGGCATCCGAGATTCACACGGAGACCGGAACCTGGTCTATTTCAGGCTGGTTTTGGGGTCTCCTTACCACTTGGGGTTGGAAGATCTTCATGTGCCTTTTAGGAATAGGGGGTTTTCTTTTCACTTGTTGTATCTGCATCCAATGTGGGCCCGCCTGTTGTTCCTATTGTGCCACCCAAGTCCGCCTTGCCTTACCAACTCCTAAAACCGGTCCTAGTAAGATGAATGCTCAACTATTCCAGAAGGAGATACAAGACATAATGCAAATAGACGAGGGAATTTTCGAAGAATAGCTACATTATGCTAAAAAGGGCCGTTATGTGGGATTTAGGCCAGTATATGAAGTTAGCATAACGTATCTAGGCTTGTGTTCCCCCATATGCCCATAGAACCGCTTCTTAAGATGGCCTATTCTCTATAGTACTCGGCATGATAGAAAGGGCCGAAGAGCCATAGTTCAGCCATATTGGATCGCGACTGACTAGGCCTAGGTCACGTGACTCTCTGTTAACACTATCTGTATGATTTAGCTTGTACCAGCCTAAAGACAGGGTGAATTGTATTTACGGCCGAGGCTCAAGGTCACATCTGCTGAAGGGAGTACTAAGCTAAATTCCTCTGTGCCCGAGACGAAAGGGAGTCACCCGGCCGACCTTCTTTGAACAAGATAGTAACCTTATACGGGCAGATGGTATGAGCTCATTTAGGAGCTCTAGGACTAACTGGTACGTTTCCACTTGCAATGCTTTGTATGCCGAATCTGTAATGTATATAAGTGTTGTTCTGTCAAGGAGCCAGCAGTCTTCGTTGGCACACCTTCTGGGTGAGGTTCGATGAGGCTCCTCTATGTAGAGCTCTGTTGTGGCCAATAAACGCTTGAACCTTCCTCGTTGCCAACTGCTTATTATTGACCCGATATTGCGGGCCACTGGTAAGTGTGGCCCTTGGGATTACTATTAGATTACTTCAGGAAGCCCGCTTTCAGTTCTGCCATGATGGCCGCAACGCCATCCATCTGGACATGGTCCTGGTCGGCAGACCCCTCATTGTCCTCCCTGCCTGGGGTCTTACCCACCTCAAAATTTAGCTGGCGTTGTTTGGGGTCGGAGCGGCCCATTATATCTATGCAGCCCCTATCGGGGTTACTGATCTGGGGGAGTAATGCCCCGCTGGTTAACAGACTATGCGCAGTTTAGACAGGCCGTGAGGCCATGTGGCGGTCTAAGGAGCCGTGTCAGACAAGTATCAAGCCAGTATCTTCACTGGAAGGAAATGGCTACCGCTGGCACAGGGTCAAGACTGATTTGCATACAGCTGTGCCTGAACTGGGGTGGCAAAGTGAGCTAAAGAATGATGATAGATTCGAACCAGATCTGTGACTGGGGGTGAGTGTTTGAAAAGTTTCAGCACTCCGTCCATCATCTCCTTGTGTTTGCTTTGTTCGCCCTAAGTTGGCAGGGTATGCCCAGACATGGGTCCCTTGCTCACTTTGCCAATGGATTCAAGCTAGCCTGGCTGAAGAGGGCTGTTAGCCCGAAACTGAACCCAGGATGCTTGTTTCCGGTCCAGGGAAGACATGGCTTGGCAGTTTGGGCTGGACTGTTCCCATGAGGCACAGGGTCAAGACTTATTTGCATATAGCTGTGTCTGAACTGGGGTGGCAAAGTGAGCTAAAGAATGATGATGGATTCAACCCAGATCTGTGACTGGGGGTGAGAGTTTGAAAAGTTTCAGCACTCTGTCCCTCATCTCCTTGTGTTTGCTTTGTACCGCTGGATTCCCTCCACGAGAAGGGGAGTATAAAGACAGGGGCACCGAGTGCACGGCAGGCCAAAGGATCTGTTAAATACGGCAGGCAAGAGCGCGTGTGGGCGTGCACATGTGGCAGGACAAGTAGGGAGAGGGGACCCAGGAGGGTCGTTCTCAGTTGCTCCGGTAAGTGATTATCCCCATTACTGGCGTCAGGAGCAAGCCAACAGATTATGTGGCGTAGGTACTGTGCAGGGCACTGAAACCGGCGCAGATGTTGCTAGGTTCACTGCGTGATCTCTTACCACTTCACTGGTGCGTCTCGTCATCCCTGCTCTGCTGTGGGAGATCGGCAGGCGTGAGGAGGTGCAAGTAAAGCCTTCAGGGTTAGCATTTGGTGAAGCAAGGGCGTGGCAACCTCCGCTGTCCGGGCAGGTGGGACTGTCAGGATCCGCTTCATGCTGCGCTATCGCACTCCGGGCCCCGCTCTCAGGCTCACCCAAGCTCCTTTTCGACACTGGGCCTCCAAGGGCCACATCAGGTCCGGAGGTGCAGTGCGCAGATCTCAGCCCCACGGGCACATCCAGTCTCCGCTGTTGGGGGTCTCGCTGCACGTTGGGTTCACAGCATCTGCTGTAGGGATTAAAGACTCATAACTCGCGGTATAGAGCGGTTGGGCGCGTTAATCGCTGTGATGGTTACAGAGTTCTCGGGTTAGGCGGCCATTTTGGTCGCTTACTCGGCCACACCCCCTCAGCACTCCCTGCCTCTTGTCAGTAGAATAGAAAATTACTTTATTCGGCTTTTGTCAATATAAAAACCATAAAAGCAGTTACATAAAAAGAAAGCAGGTACATCTCATATTGTACATTGTATCCACAAAAGTTTTTTATTTTTATTTATTTTTTAAAACATTAAAAGACATAAAAATACATCATAAAATACTATTATCATGCTCTGAGGTGATTCTGTAATATTACAAATCATTAGTTTTGGAGAGACAAATTTATTTAATCAGATTCAGATTTTAGAAAATCAGATCCCAGAATCTGTAGCCGTGTACATTTTTATAGATTCAATCGGTGTCGGAAAATAGATTTCAAGAACTTAACACTAGAACTTGCTATCCATTCCTCACCCAATTGCTGTAAGGCCAATAATGCCGGACGGCACCTTCTGATGCCCGTAAGTTTTAAAAGCGGTATTAGCCATGTTTTTCTATGGTCCCTATAGAATTGACAAAAAAATACTGCATGAATTGTTGCCTGTCTGGAGATATTATCGCAGGGACAGCAAGGTAAAACCTTGTCCCAGTTGTTGCTTGTTGGAAAAGCTACCAAACGAACATATTCAACCTAAATCTAACCAGAAGGAATCTCTCAAAGATGGTAAAATCATAGGTTAGATATGGCTGAATACTAACGGTAGTTTGCACGGCCATACTTTGTTGTACGGTTAGTTTTGACACTTCATTAGCAGTCCGTAATTCTTCGAGATGGCTAAGGGACACCATTTTCAATGTTTTCTAGATACCGATCGAATCGAGGTTGGAACCAGATAATACTTTTCCATACCTAAATCAGATAGGAAGGATTTTATGTGGGTTAACCATCCAATCTTAGTTACAAAATCCAGCTCCATACAGTCTCGGATAATTTGCTGTGTAAATATATTTTTATCCGAGGACCATATACGGTGCCAGAGCAAAAGAGGTTGAATTCTGGCTAAATCTGAAATATGAGCAATCCCCAATTCCAAGTGACATGAGAAAGTCGATGCACTCCTGGGGAGGGATAGGAGGTATCTCAAAAAAACGTTCTCTATCACTTGCAAGGAGTCTGTTTTTACGTACCCCCACACTCCAGCCCCATATAATGCTACGGATTGGCATTTAGCTATATATATTTTTAGAAGTTCTACAGGGGGTCTCTTTCCCAATTTTGTAGCAAAATTGACAAGGGCCCTAGTAGTTCTTACAAGCTGAAGCTTTCAAGATTCAATAGCTGCGTTCCAATGTAGTTTGCAATCGATGATAATTCCCAGGTATGGGTATTGAGCTGTAATAGCGAGTTTCTCCTGATTCAGATACATTTCCTTTATCCTTTTTTTACCAGGGCTAGAGATCATTACGAAAGTTTTTTTAATATTTATTCGTAAATCTAGGTTACCCATGAAATCGGAATATCTGTTCAATGCCCTTTGTAGCTCGATCGGGGTTCTGGCCAGTATCACAGCGTCGTCTGCGTAAAGTAAGGCCAGAATCTGGCGATCTTTTACGCATGGGAGGTCCTGACTCCCCTTTAACATGGCTCTCTCCAAGCCATTAGTATACAGTGTAAAGAGAAAGGGGGCTAGGGCACAACTCTGTCTAACTCCTCTCTCCACCTTGAACGACGCAGTTAATTCTCCATTTACCCCAAACCTTACCCTAGCTGAGGCATTAGAGTACAGTTCACGTTGGAAATTTAGAAGTAATATATCTACTCCCATATCCCGTGGTATGGACCATAGTTTCGTGTGGCTAACACAGTCGAAGGCCGCAGACAGGTCCACGTATACCATGTAGACACTGCCTCCCTTTGCAGATACGTATTTTCCCAACAACAATGTCAGGTTTAAGGCCTGATCAACTGTCCCTAGGCCCTCCCAGAACCCAAACTGGATATCCGATAGGATCTGTCCGTCCTCAGCCCAGCCCTGGAGGCGCTCTAGGATAATCCTCCCCACCATTTTACCCATGGAATCCAATAATGAAATTGGTCGATAGCATGTTACATCTTGACAGTCTCCTTTCTTAAAGATGGGGACCATGATTGTTTTGGACCACGAATCTATTAGTCCCACCCCACATGCCGCGTTAAGTACCCTTGTCAGAATTGGGGCCCAAAGTCCTAGATTTGATTTAAATAGGTCTATTGGAACCCCATCCGGAGCCGGAGCCTTTCCATTTTTACTGGCTTTTAATGCTAGTAATACCTCTTCCATGGTAATGCCAACATTTAAGGGATAAGATGTTCCTAGAGGTGGTAGAATTGCAGGATCTTGGCTATCCCCCTCCCCAGGATAGTTTGCAAAGATCTTTGAAAAATGCTCTACCCAAGCCCCTGAATCAATTGCCACCTCAATAGTAGGAGAGTCTTTGGTATTCAGAAGAAAGGGGGATTTGACTATGGTCCAAAAAGCGGGGCTATTTTTGTTTTTACTGCTTTTCTGGAGTTGCGCCCATAGATCCAGTTTAAGTTCAACTTTCCAATCTTTTAAGGCTGAGTTATATTCTCTCCTCAAAGTTGTTATTTCCTGCGGCACCCTATCTATTTTTTGCAATGCTTTTTTTAATTTGGAATGTGCTGCGTTACATCTATGGTTAAACCAACCTGGTTTTTTCGACTGGGTTTTTTTTTTATTTCACAAACAAGGCATTATTAATTGCTTTCAGAATCTCCCCAAAGTGACCCAAGAGTTCAAGATCCGTAGTGTGCAAATCTAAGCATTTTACAATGGCATGAGGGACCTCTTTCATTATTTTACTTAAAATTTCTACCGGATCCACTTTTTCCCATTTCAAGGAATATCCATTAAGTTTATCCAAGTAAAGAGAATTTTGTCTTAATGCACTGGATAAAGTTTGGATTCGATATTCATATAATGGAGTAAATGTTACAGTTAGGGCCAATGGTCGCTTAATACGGTGATATGCGTATCGAATTCCTTTGCTCGATTACCCGCCATATTCGATATTAAAATGAAGTCAATGATGGAATGAATATCTCTACCTATAAATGTCGCATCCGGCCAGTGAGTTTCAGGGTTTCTTCTATTGGCAATTACGAGATCCATATCAATTAATATTTCATTTAACATAGCGCCGCGCCAGAATGCGAGAAATGGAAAATTGGTTCCTCTTGTTCATCTATTAGCCCACACAGAGTCCCATTGTTTATTTTACACGGATGCAGGTTGAAATCCCCTCCCCAAATAATGGTAGCACCCGTAAAGGATGCCTTTATCAATGTTGTTAATTGGAGGCAAATCTGTCGCAGAACCACCAATAGTTCAGGCTCCTTTAAGTTGTTATAAAAATTAACCAAAAGTACCAACTCCCCTTTACCAAAATGAATACTCAATATTTGGAAATAGAGCTCAAGAATAACTGTAGTTATTTGGAGGTTTCCTAATAAGTTTGTAATATAAATGGTTAAGCCGCCCTTTGCTCTACCAGAAGCTGTAGGGACCGCAGGTGAAAAGTAGGTTTTATAACCTGCCAGATGTATTACGTTGGTAGTCCATGTCTCTTGGAGACAGATGAAATTTGATTGATGGAAAAGTGTTGGGCCAATGCCATTTTCTACTTTGGGACCTAAGACTGCTATATTCCAAAAGAGTAAAGTTATTGGTGGTCCTGGTTTGGGAGAATTTTTTCCTATCTGGGTTTTAAGCTGTTTTGTTGACGGAGCTTCCGTGGGTCCAGGTAAAATAGGATTTTTGCCTACAATGCTTAATGATATAACTCCTAATGATCCTAAGCTTTTAAGGGACGATTCAGAACAAACTATTGGGTCTTTCATACGTGTTAATACTGCCGGCATATTGCCGCCAGACTCAACTGTAGAAAATTTACCGCTAGGGAAACCTGTTTCAATTGTTGACAATGATTGTTTTCCATCCTGGCTTTTCCCACAGACCAGGTTAGAGCGTCAATCCACACCTTACAATCCGGAGAGTGCGGAGTACCGGTTCGAGGTAGAAATGTTAAAGCCAGACAATTCACTAATACGCCCAGATCGAAGACAGGCTCTAGGGGGGTTTGACAACATGGAGTGAGGATAGAAGTATGTTAAATCCCGAGTAGAAATTACATCTCCTCCATTCTCACTATACCAATCACCCATATGTCTGACCACTCTTCTGTCTCTAAAATTAATGATAATAAGATCACCTCTTATATCCTTAGGTCTGCGTCCCAACCACCATAATCTCCTAACATGGAGAATTTCACCATCAGTATGCGCCGGCAGAGGCCTATTGCAGCTTAACCAGTGAATCACTTTGTTCTTAAGTTCCTGATGTCCCTCAGTCCTTGCATCTTTTAATTCCGGTACCCCCGTCAATACCACCACGTAAGGGGCCGCTTCCGGGGGGAGGTCTATAACTTGGTGTTTACCCCTTATCCTATCACTAGTTAGGGGGAGCCTAGAAAGAGGTTTATATGAATTCTCCTGTTCAGTGGGAGTACTATTTTTACCGGTCTCTCGCTCTTCTCTCGAAGTTGTACAGGGCTTATTATGATGCTGGGGAATCGTGGGGACAGCTTCTTTCGCTACTAAGGAGTGTTGGTTTAGTGATTTCTCACCTGGTCATTCTTGGGGCGATTTGCCGTCCATCGATTGTGGGTTTCTGATTTGAGTAAAGGCCCTAATCGTATCTGTATTGGTTCTAAAAGTTTGTTCCTCAGTCCCCAATTGAGCTGACAATCTTTTGACTCTCTCTAGGAGAGGCAATATCAGAGATTTCACTAATAATTCCATTGAGCCTATTAGTTCTGCCATAGACTTGGGTGAAATAGAAAGACCATCTATTGTGGTCTTCCCTGTCCTATATTTAGGAGTAGCTGAGGGGGTATCGTTTGTTTTTAGTATTTTGGCGAACCGCCCATTCTGGGTAATCCCCTTTCGCTTCCTTTTATTGTTTTTCTGTGAGGAGTCTACCCGTATTTTATTTGGTTTTGGACCACAGGGGTCATCTGAGAATATAATTGATGTTTGCTCAACAGAGATAGCTTCGGGAGATGGATTTAAATATAAGTCAACTGTATTCCGTTGAGTTAAAGAAATTCGATCCTGCAGCAGTAGAGGAATACTGATATCATCTGTTTGATCTATTTCATTCATTTTTTTAGGGGATGGAGTAATTGCCCTCTGAATATTACCCAAGGAGGAGCGTTTATTATAGAGAAGTTCCGAGGAAAGAGGCCGTTCTGTTATGGCTATCTCATGCTCAAGAGCTGAAGCAGCTCTGGTTATAAAACGATCCAGCGTCCCCCTCACTGAACCACCCACCATTGATTTCCTGGCTTTAGTTGTACGAGAAGTCATGTTCCTAAACACAGTGATAATGTTAACACAATAGAAAACTTAGGAATGTTAGAGTGAAGGAAATAAAAACGGTACATAGGCAAAATATCCTATCATATATGGATAGACTATGACTATGACCAGGGAAATACAATACACTCACAAAAGACCGATCTTACAATCAGTATCCCAACTAAATCGGTTGGTGAAAAGTTAGTGGAATATGCCCAGCCCAGCCGCGGCCAACCACGGACGGCCCGCCCTTTGCCCGAACTTAGCCAGGCGCAGCCCGCGCGCGTTCCCGCGACGCGGGGGCTGCAGTGATTTTTATAGCGCCTCCAGGCGCGGATAATACAGTGACGGTTTCCGGTGCAAGGGAGCCTGGGAGTTGTAGTCTCCCTCCACACAGCGGCCGCGAGATTTCAAAGTGCGGCGGCGGGAGGGAGACACGGGCAGAAACAGGCAGGCACAGATGGCGCAGAGCAGTCGTCCACCAGGTAAGCACAGAGTCCCTCAACACAATTGGCCAAGAGGATTTACAGCACCCGCTCCAGCGGGGCTGCAGTGATTTTTATAGCGCCTCCAGGCGCGGATGATACAGTGACGGCTTCCGGTGCAAGGGAGCCTGGGAGTTGTAGTCTCCCTCCACACAGCGGCCGCGAGATTTCAAAGTGCGGCGGCGGGAGGGAGACACGGGCAGAAACAGGCAGGCACAGATGGCGCAGAGCAGTCGTCCACCAGGTAAGCACAGAGTCCCTCAACACAATTGGCCAAGAGGATTTACAGCACCCTGCCTCTTAATCTCACTATTGCAGGTCCCGTCTTACTCCCTTTGTGATGGTTTTTCCGTCTTCCGCTTCCTCCTTCTTTCCCCTTTGTGTGTTTTCCCTCTCTTGCTGTGGTAAATGTCTGAGGAGGAAAAATAAGTGCCGGTCCACAGTAATGAGTCCTGATGGGTCTCACCAGCAACCTCTGTCTCAAATGAAGTACTGGTGCTCGTCCACCTTTTGGAGCCTGCTTGAGCTTGAGCAGGTTTTGAGAACCCCCTCTCAAACACAGTGGCGGTTCCTTTGTGTGGGCGTTGGGGCGTCGCCTCACTGATTATTTTGCCCCAGGGCCCACCAGCAGGCAGCAGCACACTTACTTTATAAAATGCAATTTCAGCCTACGTCACTCACGTCACTCACTGTGGGGGGGAGGCAGGTGTGGTTAGGAGCAAAGCAACTTGCAAGACTCAGGCATTCAGCCAGCCTAGAGCCAGTGCAGCAATCAGCATGTTGGGTTGGCCGGGTGCCTTTCCTTGGCCAGCCCGACATGCGCAGTCTTCAAGGACTCGCCCCTCTCGCCTATACAATGGAGGAGGGGGCTTCGAAACCGCAGCCTAC
This sequence comes from Triturus cristatus, assembly GCF_964204655.1. Lineage (NCBI taxonomy): Eukaryota > Metazoa > Chordata > Amphibia > Caudata > Salamandridae > Triturus > Triturus cristatus. Next base: position 863,460,250 of record NC_140590.1, read on the forward strand.
TGGCCGCCTAAGGAGCGGCGAGTTCTCCTGCCCAGGCCAATCTGGATTGGCTGCTTTAGCCAGTCCTGGCTTTAACATCTCTAGGAAGAGAACGCAGAGCCTGCTGTGACTGGGCACGTCCAGGAGCATGAGGGGCATATTGACTAATCACTGCATGGCTTTATTGGGAAGCCGTGCAGTGATTGGTCATTGCTGCCCTAGCTCAGCCTCTCCCTCCTCCTCCCTCCTCCGTGCGCGCGTGCATGCCATTCGCACACAAGGAAGGGAGTGAGAGAGTTAGGAGCACTCGGAGAGCTCCGTCTGACCTTGTTGCCCGGTGAGGCCTCGCTGGCACACACTAGCCCTGGGGCACACACCACTTCTTCATGGTAGGCAGCTTGCAAACCCTGCAGGTGCTGCTGTCTTCTTAAACCTGCAGCTGAGTGCAGACTAGAGTCAGACTCGGGAAGGAGGATCGATTCAGTGAGTACTGACTACTAGCTGCGCTGCATATTGTTGTATTTAGTTTATTGTGCAGTGTATGTATCATGCATGTGAGTGCACTGTAGTCATCATGTGGCCCGTGACCATACTGGCCAGAGCACAACTGCTGACTTTAGTGTGTCCAAAAGTCGGCAGGCCTGCTCTGGCCATTACAGCCATGACTGCACTGCACACTGCGTCAAATAATAAATGTTGAGGCCATCGACGCTGAGACCAAAACCTGGTTCACCTACCAGAAGGGAACCTGGTTCGAGTATTGGCATGGTCGGCTCAACAACCTGTGATTCTGGGCAAATCACTTTATAAAAAATAATCAACAGTCCCCCGTTACCTGTCAGACAAAAAGTTAAAATGATATCCAACGTTTCAAAAAAATATTTTCCCAGAGGCTCGGAAACAGAAATGTATATCTGGGCGTAGGCGGCGCGCTCATGAGAAGTAGAGCCATTTTTAACACGAAGCGGTATTCTGCTGGGGTGAATTCGGGTGCAGACTGCAGTGCTTTTCCGCTTGAATTTACCGGCCTCGACAAGCAGAAGTATACTATGCAAAGAACAAGTGTGTTATTATTTGTTCCACATCTATGCATTATTTGGGCACATTCATATGCAAATGTTTGGCAATGGCTGCCATAGTCATAGCCAGTAAGATTGCTGGATGAGTTGAAATCCATCGCTCAAAAGTGCAGCTGAGCTCACGTGCCTTGAAGCCCAACCTGCGGCCATGCAGCCTTAGTTTAAAAGGAGCAGTTATCGGCTGCGGTTGCTTTTACCCTGTTTAACAGTACTACATAATTAGCATTAGCAGACCAAATGGTAATGGAGTAGTACCGTTAAATAGGGTAAAACTTGCATGCAAACTCATAGTATGGAGGGTGAAGCTTTCATGTACCCTGCCCGCGTTTATGTTACATCCTTCGCTGACGGGCTACTGTTTGAGACAAAATTACGGCAGTGAAAGAACATCTTCTGTAAGTTAGAACCCGATTCTTTCCTTCCAAAGAACATATTTGCAAAATTATCAGCAACAGCCGATAACTATTAGAACTGCTTTTTAGGTCCCGCCTGGTGTTAGCAGCGCTCAGCGCTGCATTCGCCATGCAAGTGGCCTTTTGTAATCGATTCAAGCTAAAAGCTGTGCATGCGTACGGAGGGACAAAACATGCACGCGCAAGTGGACAGCCCGACGCCAACTTTGTTTACTTTAATTGGCGTATGGATGTGCACACGCGCCCGCATGGCGGCGTGCTTTTGCTTTCCCTAGAACATCTAATATATGAAGTTGTTTTTATCCCGCGCTTATGTCACTGTCAAACAGTGAACACGTCCGTCCTCCCCAAGACTGTGTGAGGGGAAATTTACACTAATATATGAAGTTGTTTTTATCACGCGCTTACGTCACTGTAAAACAGTGAACACGTCCGTCCTCCCCAAGACTATGTGAGGGGAAATTTACATTTGGACACGCTAATTGGGGCTGAATTTACCCTTCAGTCCTCGGCCTGATCCTTTCTCTCTCACCATTGGTCCAGTCCCGGGATCCTGGCAGGCCTCTGTCACGCGCCTCTCAGCACTTTGGGGCGAGGGAGAGGGGCTGACGGTTCATGGCGCTGCTTTCGACATTTACATTTGGACTCGCTAATTGGGGCAGGTGGTGACACTGAAACTGCTGCAGATCGGAACTTACAAATTCTCCCTACTTCCACGGATAGAGTATTTCCACAGTCACACGCACATACACTCACCATACGCTAGGGCCCATCACACTATCATTCATTCTATTACTCTATCCATACTGAACATACGAGAGAACTCTCCTAAATCAATCTGCATCTAAGTGAGGTCAATGCAACCTAATTGATTTGTCTCGAGTCATGATTTAAACAATAAGAACACATTTGAGATCTCAATAAATGACAAAGAAATAACCACAAGACACTGTGATTCAAACAAAAGGTTATTTTATCTAAATTAGTTCAAATAAAATGTCATCCAATAGCAAATTCATTATTCTCATAGTTACCTATTCTAGCTAAATGTCGTATCATAAGTCAGGACAGGTCTCTCAAAGTCTCTCGAGTCGCCGTCCTCTCAATCAGCACCGATCCTCTTGAGCATAGGTTCAGGAAGAAGTGGCCTAAGACCCTCTCTAGACTAACAATATTTATACTAAAACTTACACATTAAAAGTTACAAACAAGCTCCAAACGTCCGCTGAGCAGAGCGAGCAGGAAAGGATGTTGGCTCGCAACATTTAGAAAAACCCTCCGCTCTCGAATATCACAAAAATAAAAACACGGAAGAAGGAAGCACAAACTAAATCTGCAACATTCATGGATGCTCTTCTCCGGAATTATAGTGAAGCCACCGCAAGTTTATCAAAATGTTCATTGTGGCAACTATTCTCTTCCAAGGATATCCGGCGATGAGCCCAGAGCTGCTGTCCTTTCGGAAACTTTTCGCTCAGACAGAGGCCGAGGTCAGGTTTTCAACCATATTCAGTGAGGCCTCTCTTCATATTCCATCTACTCAAATGCAGGCTGTAAATGTCGGCCATCTTTCAATAGGCCAAAATGGACAATCTTAATTAAAAGAAACACAAAACAACGTTACTACATCGTATTGATTATACAGTGTTAATTCCCACTAATACCCTTATATGTATGTAATTATCTAGCCATATGCGACACAAAGAAGCATTATAGCATATTATTTCAAAGCGCAAACACATACCAAATAGCACTTTAGCCACACGTATTTAATTAATTCGCTCACCAACTTAGTTCACGTATTAATAAAGCCACACAAATGCATTCCCACGTGTAGTTCTTTCATTAGTAAGGTTGATTAGTCAAAAACACTCGACAAAATTAATATCTAATAGTTATTCATTAGTAATTTTAATTATGACATATAGAAATATAAACTGAAGTTCGGGTTTAAATAGAAAACCCTTCTCCAGCAATCCCCCCTTTGGTGATATATCATCACCACAAAAATCCAACCCAAAAAATGTAATCCTCTTTTCTTAGGAGAAATGCAAATGTCTTTTTGCATACATGCTATACACCAGTTTCTCTTTCATCATCTCTTCTAGTTTCTAGGTACATGCTCTCTCTAAATTCTTCTAATTCTATTTCTTGTGGGTCTCTTTTTGACCTCTTTTGTCTCTTTTCAACATTTTCTTTTATTATTTTCTTTTTATTCCTCCTATATCTACAGCATAAACACCCTAATCTAAGAATCAATAAAGCAACAATCACACATGTCAATGGAAATAATATCTTACCAAAAATAGTACTACCTATCTTAGCTATAAAATTCTTAACAGCAATCATCTTATTAGCCATTTTAGTCCAGATACTTTCAGCTTCCAGTGGTACTAATTCTTCATGCAAATCAGTAATATTTTTGATATAGACCTTTAAATCTTTGCTTTCATCAGGAATGTAAGTGCAACAATGTTGAACTTACAGCATTGCACAGACTCCACCTTCTTTGGCCAATAGAATATCAAGGGCAAGTCGATTTTGCATAGACATGGCGCGTAAGGCAACCATTTCCGTATTTACCAATAGAAACCCTCCAGCGGTGCTTGTCGATAAGCGATCCACCACTGTTGACAGCTTCCGAATTCCATATGCATTTAATGAAATTCCCACTGCTGGAATCAAAGCTCCAAAAATATCTCCTACAATTTCTGACCAAGTTTCTCTCTTAAAGCGTGTTAGTAAATTAATTTGTTCTGCATCTTCTATTCTATCCATATGAAAAATCTTAGGAAAGACCAGGCCAACATAACATGTGCCATACCAATGGTCAGGCAACCTGTAATAAGCCTTATTCCCACAAATATAATACACTCCCGGGAAAACTGGATCTTCTCCTCCCTTGAATCCCCATCCTGTTGCAATAAAGTATGTATCATGACACTCACTAGTCCCAACGAAATGACTATCATATTGGGATCTCCTTCTGGTAATGCATAGTTTACCCTTCTGTGGTGCATCTAAAGCCAAAGTTGGACTGGCCCCATTTTTCAACTCCTTTCCCATCTCAATGTCCCACACTGTCTCACTCATTTTATATCCTCCTGCCTTTTCATGCATGCTCACTCTCCTTTTCTCTACCATGTCTAGGAAAGCTTTCTCTTCTTCTTTCAAACTGCAAGTTAAATTGTTTCTAAAAATGTAATCTAATGTTAATTCTTCTGTTTCAATAAAAATCTCACCAAAAATGTTAGCTTCTTTAGCAGGATTCAATTTCTTATTCATAGGCAATTGCCCAAAAATGTTATCCTTATTAGACATCTCATAATCTATTTTACTTAACAAATAAAAAACACTACTCAACACACTACATGAAATCCCATACGTAGCTGGAAGATGATGATAAGTAACTCCCTCTGAAACGAATGCAGGCAATTGCATACAGACGTAGCAATCCCTTACTTCCATTGTCTTTACGTATTCATACAACAATTTTGAAAAAACATTGCTAGAAAAATCATTAATTGACCTATCCTTATGTATGTATTTGTTACTAATTCTAGTTGGTACTACTTTCTGTGAACTCTTCCCTATGTTAGTCATATTCTCAGTATGTATTCCAAATGTATCTATTGTAACTTTAAAAGTAACTAATAAAGCAAGTACACTCCATAGTAGCATTAATAATCCTGTACAGCAGCAGCACATTCTGCACCATCTTTTCAGAAAGGTACATCTACTTTGATTATTTTCTGTGTTAGCCATCTTATTACTTTGGCAGTGTCTTTTGACTTTGCCTCTACTACTCCACTACTGAATCTCTAGACTAAAATCTGTCAACTTAGAACTCTTCTTTTTCACTCTTCTCCAAATGACTCCTTTTGTTCACTCAATTTGGATTTTCATCACTTTTCACTTCTTCTTCAGCAACATCAAATTGTATCAGATCTTCGATATCCTGAGCATCTGACTCTTCTCCAATGTCAGTCAAGATAACTTTCAGGACTCCAACAGTTTTCTCCTCCTCAACCACTTTCCGTAAGGTCCCCTCTGGATTTCCTTGACTTTCTGCCTCTTCTTCTTCAGACAGTGCCACATACGTCCATTCCGGTGACCTATACTTCTGGTTGGGTTTTCTGATTCTTTTGATCCCCTCTGGTTCCTTTGGTTCTTTTGGTTCTTCCTCTTTTGCCTGATTCTGACTAGACACCTCGTTCACCTGTTCAGCTTTTGATGAACTCGCTCGTGTCAGTCGATACCTCAACCTCTTTATCTTGTTAGGCCAAAGATCTCCCTTTACACTCCTTTTCTGTTTCACTTCTCTGTTGTTTCTTTCTCCAATCCAAGTTCTCTTTCTCAGAACTCGACCCTCTGGTTTCTCATTCTCACTCTCATCTGATCCTGTCTCATTTGCCTCCGGTTCATCAATGATTTTCTCTTTTTCCACAGTCTTCTTCTCCACCGATTGAGATTTCCCTACTACTGTCCCTCCTCGGGTCTCCGACACGCAATCTTCTTGCTGTCTACTTGTCCCTTCACCTAGCTTATCAGGAATGTTCCCTATGTTCCCTACACCTCCTCGGGGGTCTTCCGCAATCTGTCCCTCTCTATCTTCTTCT